>NC_087440.1:64443908-65068908 GCF_036321535.1 Camelus dromedarius
CAATATATTTTATAGCAATTGGAAAGGAGGGGATTTCATTCACACAATACAAATTTCTACTGATTAAACATTAGATTATCTAATCATCGGATTTTGTCACATGCTTATTATTGAGTTACTTGATACTTGAGTAGAGTTTTACACCTGTATTAAAAGCCATTCACAGGTTTTGTTCCTTATTCATTCACTTATTTTTTGGACAAATGTTTATGGTATTCCTATAACTTACTAGGCACTGTGCTGAGGTCCAGCAAGGAGCCAGGCAGAAATTACCTCTGCCATCTCAGAGTTTATGGCCTGTTGGGGACCACCTTAAACAACTGATCACTGTGAATTGGCTCTGATGGGCTGGACTGTCTGCTGTGGACAGTTTTCTTCTTCCTGCTGCTTAGTGAACACCCTCCTGTAGGAGATGTAGGCAAACATCTCTTCCAGTTTGGGGTAATTGATGACACATGACTGGGCGTGAGAGCTCTCCCTGTAGGCCAATCCTGACTCCAGTTTTACCTGAGGTTTCTTTAGTTAATTCCACAAACCTGATAACTGAAGACGGGTGAGAAGATGAGTCACTTAGAGAGGCTGTTACAGAAAGTAGAAGGGAGAGCCTTGAGGAGCACTCACATTATGGGACAGGTAGGGGCAGGTAAGCCTGAAAATGGACTGTGAAGAGAGGACAGAGAGGTTGGAGATGTATTAGACTAGGTCCAAGCAGGTTAGAGAAACCACACAGTAATTTGAACAGGGAAATTTTAATATGAAAAATTATTAACCGTAACAGGGGATTGGAATAATGAAGAACTGGCTAGTATAGGGGTGATTAAACTATTCCTGTAAAGAAAAATAAATATTTTAGGCTTTGGGAGCCCTATGGTCTCTGTTGCAATTACTCAACACTGCTGTTGTAGCATGAAAGGAGCCATAGACAGTATGTAAATGAACAAGCATGGCTGTGTTCCAATAAAACTTTTTTTACACAAGCAGGCAGTGGGCTAGATTTGGCCTGTGGGTCATGGTTTTCCAACATGCGGGCTATTAAGAAGTAAAGAAATCTAAAGAGGATAAAATAAAAATATAATAGATACAATTTAAATTTTAGTAGCAGATATAATGTAAATAATACAACACACTGTGATATATAATAGCCACTACTTGGGGCTGAGGCAGAGCTCCAGGAAGAGATCTCTTCCACTCCCAGATTGAGGCCCAGACCCTCTGGAGAGGGACAGGTATAGCACACTGAATGGCAGAGAAGTTGCTATGGTGCTGCACCAGTGGAATTCACTGGAAATCCATGGTGCCATGGAAAGCTGTCCACAGGAAGGTGTCTCACTGGAGGCACTCTGCTAGAAGACTGCTGGGAGAATGCTAATGGAGCTGGGCACTGGAGAAGCTGTATGGACCACAGGAGCCTGGCACTGCAGAAGCCAAGCATGCTGCAGAAGCCTGCAGAGCCAGCGCACCAGAACCAGGACAAACCCCCTTTCTCCTGCAGTGTCTCTCCGGTACTATCTATTGACAAAGCTTAACATCGTGCCAGAAGCCAAAGAAGAAAATATTTAGAGTCTATTTCCACCTTCATTGATCAGGCAAAAAGGATGAATTGGAGCTGAGAGTCAATAAATTGATAACTGGCACCAGAAGAAACCCAAAGAATGTGGTATAATCAATGCATAATAAAGGCATTTAAAGAAGTAGTTTCAACACCAAAAGTATCAAACATAGAAGAACAAATTGATAAGTTAGACTTCATCAAAATTAAAAACGTCTGTTCTTTGAAAAATAAATACTGAGAAAGACTGGGAGAAAATATTTGCAAATCACATGTCTGTTAAAGGATTTGTAGTCAGAATATATATTTTAAAACTTGTCAAACTCAAGATTAAGAAAACAACTCAATTTTTTAAATGATCAAGTGATTTAACAGATACTTCAACAAAGAAGATATGCAGATGGCAAATGAATACTTTTTTTTAATGTTCAGTATCATTAGTCCCTAGGGAAATACAAATTAAAACCACAATAAAATGCCACTATATACTTATTATAATGGCTAAAATAAAAAAGGCTGACCATCTCAAGTATTGATGAGAACGTAGAGCAACTGGAAGTCTCATACACTGCTTTTAAGAATGTAAGTACCTTGGAAAGCAGTTTGGCAATTTCTCAAAAAGTTAAATATATGTTAAACATATATCTATCATATGACTCTCAAGTAATTTCCCAAGAGAAATAGAAGTTTATTTATACAAAGACTTGTATGTGAATGATCATGGAAGCTTTCTGTGCTACAATAAAAAATAGGTAACAACCCAAGTGTCCATTAACAACTGAATGGATAAATAAATTGCAATATAGCCACACAATGAATATTACTCAGCAGTAAGAAGGAATAGACTTCTAATGCACTCAACAGCCTGAATGAATCTTTAAGTAATGATGTTGAGTAAAAGAAACCAGACTAAAATGATTCCATTTATATAAAAATCTTAGAAAATGCAAACTGTAGATTACAGATAGTGATGATAGAAAGCAGACCAGTGGCTTCCTGGGGGTAGGAGTGTGTGGAGAGGGATGGGGGGGTTTGCCATGGGGAATAAGGAAACTTTGGAGGGTTATGGACATGTTCGTTGCCTTGACGGTGCTAGTAGATTGTGATGAGTGTATACTAATGGCAAAACTCATCAAACTGTATACTCTTAACATGTGCAGATTATTTCATATCAATTATACCTCAATAAAGCTGTGAAAAATAGAAGTAGGTGCTGATCAAGTGTGCCATGCTACTGAGAGGTCAGGCAATATAAGAACTGAGACGTGTCCACTAGATTCAGCATCATCAGTCATTGGCGACATTGTGGAGAACAGCTTCAGGGAAGTGGTGGACAGATGCCTGACTGGAGGAGGCTGCAGGGTGAGTGGAAAGTAAGAAAGTGTAGCTGACTTTTTCAAGCTGGGAATAGAAGACAGTTCAATGTCAGGGATAGTAGGAAAATGTTTAAAGAGCACAGAGGAAACAGTTGAAGATAAAGGGGAGATAAGAGATAAATGACAGAGTAAGGTCCCTGAGAAAGCAGGAGAGGATGGACTAGAGAGAAACTCATTTTAGGAGGAAAGGAAGATATGATGAACACGAATTCAAACAGACTTCTAAATTTGCTAGCAGAATATTGGAGAATATTCCTTCTGATGACCCCTATTTGTGTGCATGTGTGTGTGTATGTGTGTGTGCTTTATGAGGTCAGGATATATGCTAATGTTGATGCAAGAAATTTAAGAGAGCTAGTGAAGGTTTGAAATAATCATTGTGGAAATTAGGTTGGTGGAAATTAGGGAGATAAAAAAAGATTGACAATTTTATTGGAGGCCCTGGGTGATGTTGGTGGCTATGTATTTAAAATGGGATCAATATGCAAGGCGATGTGATTTTTCTCTAGCACCTCTCATCAGCCAGCTGCACAAAGAGGACAAGATGCAAGAGTTCATCCAGAGTTGGGGTTTTTCAGGCTCTTATGGCAGAAAGACAAGGGGTCATGAGGCTGAGGATATTGGTAAGAGAATGACTGAAGTGATGAGTATGAAATCTCAGTTGATAAAAAAGGAAGTGATGACAGCAGGGGCTTATAGTGGTCTGGATATTCTCCTGGGGTTCAAAAACTGCTGTGTTGGGATTCATGTCACAAGAGAGCTAGATAAATAGGAGATGCTGTGGGAGGATGGGCGGTCCAAAATGTAGGACTTTAGAGGTGGATGTTCCCAAGTGCTGAAAGACAGGGACAGGGATGAGGCGGAGGAGAGGATTTCTGGTTATGAAGAGGTCAAGGGCATTAGGGTCCAGGGAGTTGCTGGCTCACCTATGAAGATAATGAAGTCACCGGGATGATGGCAATGCTGGGATGAGAAGGCTGAGAACCAGGTCCCAAAGTCATCTGTGAAAGGAGAGACATGGGAGGGAAGTAAATCCAGGACAGGAACAGAGAGGAGCAGCCTCATGACTTGAGTTTTTAAGGAGCAGGTGTTTCATGTCAGGTAGGAGTGAAGGTCTGGAAGCAGGAGTGGGATATGGAGAGGACAGGGAAACCCTCCCCATGGAAGCTGAGGCATGTGGGGTGCAGGAGAATAAGCAGCCTCCACTTCAGACATTGCAGGCCAAGAGGTGTCCTCAGGACAAAGCTGGTTTTCAGTTGAGGCCAGGAAGTGAAGGTGACATTAGGGATACAAAGGCTGAAGCTGTAGGGCTGTTCATTATTCATGTAAAGGAAATTCCAATAAGAAGTTTGGGAGGGAGTGGATTGTAGGCTTGGGTCAGGGAGAAGACGAGTGGGTTTATGTTTGGGAATGGTCACACACTAATCCTGTGTGCAGTGGGCTATGTTTGTTCTTTCAACAGCCAAGAAAACTGTCAGTGTTGATACACTGTGATAAGGGCTATTGTATAAACACACAGGGCATTTGAGAGTACTGAAATGGAGCACCCCTAGGGGAGGCAAACAAAACTCCACATGATGAAGAAAAGGGATAGTCAAGAGGCCAGGAGGAGGGGCAATTGAACCTTGTTAGCCAGTAGATGGGTTGGAGGGGTGATCAAAGCATACCAGGCATGGGTTTGAAGGCACATGGTATGCACATGGTGCTCATAGTGTTCTAGTGGATGCATCTAGATTGAAGGCTGGGTATGGGTGAGGGATGGTAGGTAAGATCAGACAAAGCAACATTCAGATCATGAAGGGCATTGTGTGCCAAGCTAGAGTTAGAACTTCATTCCTGAAATCAAGCCAGTGAAAGGTTTTAGGTGGAGTGAGATAATTGGATTTATGCCCAGCTGCTGTCTTCCAAAGTAAATTATAATGCTCAATAAACCAATTTCTCCTGCTCCAGACCTATATTTCCAGCTACCTGCCAGATCTCTCCTTTGCATGTCCTCATCTTTTTCCATGTGTGCCTTGAACTTGGTGAGTGACACCATCCTTCTTTATGCCTATACCCAATCTCATGGGTACTGTTAGAGAAAACTGTGCTTCTGGGTGGGTTGGTACCAGCACAAATGAATGGTTAACAACAAAGTTGTCTAATTAACATGCACACTCATTAATTTGCTCCATTAACGTGCTCAATCAGTGTTTGGAGATGAATGAAGCTTCACATGACCCAGTCAACATGCTGGGTTCAGGACAGAACTGATCTAGGACATATCATTTTCTTTATCTCTTCCAAGCTTTCATTTAAAAGTTAAATCCACAGATAGGAGATTTCATTAGTAGGGCTATCTATTCCTTTCTATTGCTTAAGGGAATTATTTTGCAAGTAGAGGCTTAGCAACAGTTCTTGAAGACAGTTCTCTGAAGTGATTGAGTTTTCTATGGTTATATAGCAATCCACCCACACACAGGGATTAAATAGCATTTGTTTTTATAATGTTCATGTTTTGTGGGTTCTGAAGGAATTCAGGCAAGGTTCAGGTAGGTGATTCTTGCCCTCGATGTGGAGTTGACAGGGATTACTCCGTGGCGTAATTCCGATGATGTCCTGGTTGGTATGGAGGGACCAAGAAGGCTTCCCCTCACAGGTCTTGAATCTCAAGAGGGATAGCCAGACGCTAAACTCAGCTGGACCACTATCCCTCTCCATATAGTTTCAGGGCCTCTCCATGGTCTTTTCAGCATGCTTGTTTAACTTCTTCCACAATGACAGGACTCAAGGAGTGACATTTAAGAGATAGAAAGTCTCTTAATGTCTGGGCCTGGAAACTGGCCCAGTGTCACTTCTGTGTAGTCAGTTGGCCAAAGAGGTCACATAGCAGTCACACAGAGCCCGCAGGGATTCAAAGGGAGGAGACGGAGCACATAGACCTACCTCTCCATAGTCAAGAGACCGAGAGAATGTATGCCATCTTTCAACTGCCACAACTGTGCTTTTGCTAGGAACCTAGGAGGGTATTTTACAGGTGAAATTATTCTTTGGGTATTTCTATGAAATTACTGAACTTGTTATCATTCAAAATATGTGCTCACATTGGGCATTGTTTTTAAAATGTTTAATGTCAATTAATTAATTTTTCGTTGAGATATAATAGACATACTACAAAATTCATCCTTTTAAAGTATACAGTTCAATGGCTTTTATTATATTCACAAGGCTGTACAATCATTACCACTATCTAATTTCATAACATTTTCATCACCTGCAAAAGAAACTTCATACCCTTTGCCACTCCCTCCCTATCTCCCCTCTCTCCCCAGCTACCGCCAATCACTAATCTATTTTCTCTCTCTATGGATCTGCCTTTAGAGATTTCATAAAAATGGAATCGTACAACATATGGCCTTTTGTGTCTGGCTTCTTCACTTAGCATAATGTTTTAAAGATTCATCCACATTATCATACATATTAGTGTTTTATTTCTTTTTATGTCTGAGTAATATTTTATTGTATGGATATATCATATTTTTTTATCCATTCATCAGCTGATGCACAATTTGGGTTGTTTCCACTTTTTGGCCATTATGATTGATGCTGCCATAAACATTTGTGTACAAGTCTCTGTGTAGATATATGTTTTCATTTATTTTGGAGATGTACCTAGGAATGAAATTGCTAGATCATATGTTAATACTATGTTTAACCTTTTGAGGAACTACCAGACTGTTTTCCAAAGACGCTATTGTACATTCCTATCAGCAGTGTAAGCTGCCAATTTCTCTGCATCCTTGCCAAAACTTGTTATCATCTTTTATTTTAGTCATCCAAGTAGGTATGAAATGGTATCTCTTTGAGGTTTTGATTTGCGTTTCTCTGATGACTAATGATGCTCAGTGTCTTCCCATGTGCTTATTGGCCGTTTTATTTTGGGGAACATTTCCTTGGAGAAATGTCTACTCTGACCCTTTGCCCATTTTTAATGGGGTTAATTATCTCTGTATTGTTGAATTAAGCCAGGATTTTGAACCCAGGAATTCTGCCCCACAGCCTGTGGGCTTAAATCTCATGCTCTCCTGCCTCTTGCTATGCATCATGTTTACAAAGTGGTACAAATTTTGTTTTATTACTATTTACTCTGGGTAAGAAGTAGGATGAAAAGACATTTAAAAGCTGGAAAACATAGTTTCTCTTAGAGGTGATAATTTTCTTGGCTTGGGACAATATGTTTATAACACCTTTAGAATGGGGACAGGTGCCCAAAGGAGACAGTTTAATAAAGGAATAACTAAACTGCCTCGCATGACAAGATAAAGGAATTTAGGGGTTTTGGTGACCAGTCAAAAAGGATCAAAAATAAAGCTCCCTAAAGAAGAGAGTTAATAAGTCATCATGTTGTAATAAAATCTTACAGTTTTGTTAATTATGCCTCAAGAAAACAAGGAAGAAGGAAATGATGGAAGGGGGTGATATTATATTTATATTGTTCTCTATATTCTTTGGTTTACCCCAAATTGAACATAGTTAAGCATTTTTAAGTAGTGTGGAAGGCACTTATTTTCTGTATCTGTTCTCATCCAGGTGTTCAGTGGCCATGACTCTCACTGATGGCTGGGGCACTCAAGTGGGCAGAGGCTCTGGACAGCTGTGCCCGTTCCTCCTTGAGGAACTCATCACAGAGCAGGTCTAAGGCCTGAGCTGTTGGGTCCTCTTTTATTCAAAAGAAAAAAAAATCCCTGAGATTTAATTGCAAAGACCCCTTAGCTTCTTTTCTACATCACATCTCATTTCAGTCTCCAGTGGCCAGGGTATTCATTTTCTAATTATCCTCTACAGGGATGACTCACAATTCACTTCTATTAGAACCAAATCTTTGCAGTACTCACAAAGCAGCAAAGAATTAAACTAAAATATTGTAAAATTTCATAACCAGAGCGAGATTTGCTGTAAATTCAACCATAGTCACCGCTACTTATTGCACTGCTGCTTCATGTAAACCTTGGTTCTAGGTGCTAGACACCTAAAAATGCAGGCTGAGGTCTGTCCCTGAGTTGCAGAGACAAGAATTTGCCTAATAAAGCTACAGTCCAAACTATTATGGCTGCCTTAAGGGAGAGGGAAACACAGTGTATGCGAGCAAGAGCAGGGGATAAAGATTAGGGCAGGTGAAAGCTTCAGGGAAAAGACGGTATTTAAGTTGGACCTTAAAGGCAATCAAGAATTTTTTCTGCTGAAGAAAATTTCCTTGATCAGAAGGTTAAAAAAAAAAGAGTAATATGGCAAAGTATTCCAACTTTTCATTCTGAAATGTTATGTTTCTTGATTCTCCATGACAAGAGGTGTGTTTCCCACATTATAACGTGAAAAAATGTGAACATTCATAAAAGTTGAAGAATTTTATAGGAAACAACCATGTCCATCACCTAGATTATACATTAGCATTTTACTATACTTGTTTTATCACAAAAATAAAACGGGTACAATAAAATGCCTTCTGTCTATCCATCATCCACCTTATTTTATTGATGCATTTCAAAGTAAATTGTAGATATGAATACATTTCCCCTTTAAAAACTTCAGATGTATATAATCAGCTAGAGTTCAATATTTGTCTACAGGTGTTTTCTTTTGATATAAGTTTTGCATATAGTGAAATGTACAAATCTTAAGTGTGTATATACTGAGTTTTGACAAATGCACTCACAGAACCCAAACCCTCTCAAGATGTAGAAGAATATTCTCATCACCCCAGAAAGTTAAGCAGACAGAATTAAGCTGGCAAAAGGCAAAAGGGTTAGGACATGGACTGCATCCCTAAGCCTTGAAAAGGTACTAATAACTGACTGGGGGCAGTAGGCAGGTTAGCTTAGTTAAACTCCGGCTGAATCAAAGGCGTGGAATACAAAGCAAAACATTACTGTGCTCTAATCCTTTGCAATAATACACACACTGAAGTTCTATCATCCTGGACGGCAGTGGTTCTTAAATGGGGTAGTTTTGGCCCCCAGTGGACGGTTGGCAATGTCTGGAGATGTTTTGGTTGTCACAGGGGGAAGACAGAGGCCAGGGGTGCTGCTAAGCATCCTCCAACGTACAGGACCACCCCTTACAAGAATTATCTAGCTCCCAATGTTAATAGTACCTGCTGTAGATAGGGCCACTGACTGATAGGGGGAAAAATCAATAGATGTCACATACTTGAGGAAAGATAAAGGTTTATTTCACCTTTTCAAGAAAAAGGAATAATCACTATTATTGGGTAAAACAAATATAAAAAATATGCTTCCATTTTGGTGAAGTCTGGGGTGGGGACATGGGAAGAGGCAGCAGGTTCCTCTTGTCTGGAAGTAGAAGTATCTATGTGGTGCTGCATAAGCCCTTTTAGGGAGGTTGGGGGCAGTTTGTGGTAGGAAGACCAGATCTTGTCTGCCTAGCTTCCAGAATCTGTGATTTTAAGACTCAGTGAAGGGAGGGAGCAAAGAGAGATTTATAGTTCTTCCCCCTACTCGAAGAGGCTCCTTTTAAGAGTAACCAGGGCAAGGATAACCAGGTGGCCAGTGCAGTATGACCCAATTTGAATTCGGACCAAAGGTCAAATCATGGAGCAGCTTTCCAGCTTCGTATCACATGATCTCTTCATAGCACACCCTCCAAGGATGGTATTACCTTCTGACCTGTGATTTACCAGCGTCAGGAAGAGAGCCCTTCTCAATGGTGTTGCAGGTGATAAATGCTTCCTCACAGATGAATTTCAGGTCTGTTCCCTCACTGGTTCCCCTAATGTTTTTATCTCTTTCTCTCTATCACATATAAGATTGAAGTCTCTAAAAAGCAGTTATCAGATTGGTCCGTGGTCCTTTTGGTGTCAACTGCAATGATGAAGCAGGTCAAGATGATTGTTTTGCTTATACTGCAACACGCATTTAAGAATGTCTCAATACCAGTTTGAGAAGTAGCTTTGTTTAGTAATACTGCAATGGTTAATTTAACAAAAACAATTTAATAAAAATAAAAGTTTTTTCAAAGTGATCTGGGTCATTTTGCTCAAAACTTTAATTTAATTTTAGTAAGCCATAGATTATAAGTTCATAAGATACAAAAGGGTACATTCAGTGAAACGCCTTCTATTCCTGTCCCCTTGTCCTGCGAGAAGCAACCACTGTTGTCCATTTCTTATTATCTTTTCTGAGATAGTCTATACGTATCAAACAAATATATGGGCATATATTCCTTCCATTTTTAAAACAAATGGTAGCATATTATAAACACTGCTCTGCTCCTTGCTTTTTCACCTAATATTTTCAAAGATTGTTCCAGATCCCTATGTTAAAAAAAAGTATTCTTTATTACAGCTGTATAGTGTCCACTGTATGGCTGCACTACTGATGGACATTTAGAAAGTTTCCAGACTTTAGCTATTACACATAGTACTGCAGTGACAACCTTAGAAAAACCAGGAAGTGGAATGTGTAGGTCAAAGGGGATGGGGTTTGTGTAATTCGATGTTATTACGCTTCTCTCTGGAGACTGTGACAGCCAGCTCTCCCACTAGCAGGACATCATTGCTTCTTCACACTCTCGCCAGTGGACTATGTTATAATCTTTTTGATCTTTGCCAATTTGATAAATGAAAGTGGTTCCCAGTATAATTTTAATTTCTCTCTCTTATTATGAGTGATGTTGAAGAACCACTTGTATTTTCTTTTCCGTAAACTGTTACTTCCATGGGGTTGTTTATTCTTTTTCTTAGTGACTTGTAAGAGTTCTTTATATACTAAATAAATTTAACTCTTGTCTGTAATACATGTGTTTCCCTATCTTATTCGAAAGGTTTTAATGCTCTAAAATCATTTAAAAATTTGTCCAATAGTTTTTCTTAAAACTTTAGTGGTTTCACTTTTTGTATTTATATCTTTGATCTATTTGAAATTTTGGATCCAGTTTACTTTTTTCCAACTGGATACCTAGGTATTATAATGCTTTATTAAAGAATCCAGCTCCCCTCTGTCCCCCCACTGATTTGAAATGGTGGTCTTTTAAAAATCGTATCTGAATTTCCATATGTATTTGGGTCTTTCTTGGCTTTCCATTCTGTTCTATTGATTTGTCTGATTATTCACCTGCCTGTACCACATTATTTAAATTATTATAGCTTTGTAATGTACTTTAACATTTGGTAGCTGTTAATCGATGACCTGATGGTGGTCTTTGGATTATATTTAACATATATTTTGAGCAAACTATTTGTGTGTTTCCATAATACTAGATACCTTATATTCTTTCTAATATCTTCTCTATGCTGCTCCAGAGCACTGCATGCTGTTCTTTAGGGCTCTCTGCCTCCCAGACAAACTGAAGCTAAATTGAGTATCATCTCCTCAAGTGCTCGGGATCTTGAAATTTGATTCAGTTGCAATGGGGAGCCTACAAGACTTTTGTACAAAGGTACTCAGATTTGAGGTTATTAAATGTACTTTCTCTCATGTGATATGGCATTGTATCTGTTTCACTGGCTGACCTCAGCCCTGATTACATGGGGTATGGAGGACTCTAAGAAAACATCACCAGATCTTGTTTTCACATGCAATCTATGAGGTGTTGCAGACCCAGTGTCACAGGGTATTGGGAAAAAGGATTCCATCTGTCAGCAAGACCATGTTGGCCCAGCAGACATCAACTTTTAGGAGGCAGGCACTGGGGAGCATCAGCAGCAAGATCTCAGGGGCTTCTGGACTTTGTAGTCTCTGCAGCTGACATTGCTGCAGTGAACTGGAGCCCTAGCAGAAGAAGCAAGAGAGATGGGAGAGGCAACCTGGGAGTCAAGGCAGATTTCCCCTGAGAATCACCTACTACTCCTTGTTCTTTTTGTCAGGTTCTTCTGATTTGCAATGGGCAGGAATGACACCAGAAGTGCTCAGTAAGTGCATTTTAAATGGATGGATGAGTCAACGAAGGAGGGAGTGTGCACCTACCTGCCACAGGAATCTTCTTTCATCACTCGAGTCTTCTTTGAGGCTCTCAGATCTGGGGCGTGACTCTCAGGGTCCTGTCCAGGAGAAGAATGCTCAGTGAGCAGAAGCTGTGGACCTACATATCCTCCTCCCATCCCCTCACACACCTCCAGAGGGCTCTGGGAGTTTCTGCTAGGTTTGTTTCTTGTGTTTTTCCTCATCTTTAATAGCATTCAACAAAAACATCACTGTCATTCATTACCTCTCCTTTTTCTACACCAAACCTTTGAGTAAAGCAAGTGGGAAACAAGGGAGACAGGAATCAGTACAGCTAATCATAACAGTCAACTCTTAATACAGTGCCTACTATGTGCTAGTGTCTGTCTCACATTTTTAACCTATTTAATTAAGTTAATACTTAAAAAGGTAGGTGTATTTTTTTTCATGCTCACTGTGTGAGGGAATTGAGTAACAGAGAGGTTTAGTGACTTGCTCAAGGCCACAGAGCTTGCAAATAGATCAGCTGGGATTTGAACCAGGAACCCACTCTAGAGCCCATGCACTGAAACACTCTACCTTCTCTTTGGCACGTACCTGGGTGTATTAACTTTCTTGAAACAGAACACAAAACACAGTCAAGTGCACAAATCAAATGAATTTTCACAAAGTGAGCACACCTGTGTTAACAGCTCCCACCTCAAAGAACAGAACACTACTAGCCCCTCAGGAGATCCCAACACACCTCACCCCAGTCTCTACCCCTTCCTAACCAAGGGAAACCACTCTCCTGACTTCTCTTACTATTCTTCTGGGGGTTTCTTCCTTGTCTTTCTATTTTAACCACACTTGTATTTCAAATATCATGGGGTCTGTTGCTAAAGTTAAAAATATTCTATTTTGCAGGAGTGGAGGTGGGAGCAGTTAAGAGAACACATTTCCTTGATGAGAGAAAATAAGTGAGGGTGGGAAAGTTAGGGGGCAGTTCTCCATTTTGCCTCTTTCTCTGGCAGTAAGTGTGAGGTTCTGCTCTTTCCTGTGTCCTCCACCCCCAGGACTACATCTCCCAGCAGGCTGTGCTCTGACAGCTCTCGGATTTAAATAGGATTCTGGGCTACGCTTAGAGCCAGGCTGTTGCTGAGCACCCAGGAGAGAGAGAAGCAGCGAGAAACAGCCAAGAGTTGGAGCCAGACCAAGAGAACCCTGAGCAAGAGTTGGAGTCGAAGTTGCTTTTGCTAAAGGAGCAGCAACTAAAGAAGTTAAAATGATGCTGCTTATCTTGGGACTGCTCACCTCCTTCCTTTCTTTCCTGTATTTGACAGCTCCAACCATCAGGTTTGTCTTAATTCAGTAACTCATTCAATAGTTTACAAAGCCTTGGATTGGGAGCCACGGAGCTTGTAAGTAGATGAGTTCTCAGCTGCTGAAAGAAGAGAAAGGGATGGAGGACAAGGGAGAGAAAGTCAGGGCAGAACAGGGAGGAAGGAGGTCGTTATGTATACCTTGGCGGAAAATGAGAAGGAAGCACCTGGGGCTGGGAGAGGAGGGGCTGGTTTGAAGTCTGATGCTAGTAGAAGGCTGAGCGGATGGCTTTATTAAGTAGCTTGACAGACAACTTAGGTGGGAGTTCTTGCTCTTTCACTCTATTCCCTTGGGTTCCTCTGAAGATCTCCCTTTCTTCTCTGTCCCTAGTCAAGGTGGCCCTGCTGCATTATCACAGGTGGTCATTGCCGAGGGACTCATTGTTAAGTACCAGGTATTTAGGGAAGGAAACAAACCCTCTTCCCTTTGAGACCACCCTCCACTAACTTTTTGGGATGGCTCGTTTGCTGTGGCATTTCTGGAGATGTCAAAGAAATGTGTGTTCTGAGTAGAGAATTTTTAAATTGCTGGTGATAAAGAAGGTTAAATGGACATATTAGGGACAGAGTGTTGTGTAGGTCCTGTCATAGATACCTGGGTACAAATTCCAGTTTTTCACCATTAGCAAGTGACTTGAACTTCTTTGAGCCTCAGCTTTCTCCTCTGTAACGTGGGGAAAATAACAGAATGGTTGAGAAAATTAAAATAAATTCCCTGTAGAAAGCACCTAGCCTAGTGCTTGGCAGTTTGATGATGCTCAGGTACTGCTGGTTTTGCCCACCACCCTCGTCCCATCCTGGTTTTGGCAACTTGTCAAGTCAACTCTGTAAAAGGATGCACTCTGCACAGGGGTCTGAACAAGGGAGGTTTTCTCTCTGTGCGCTGGTGGCTAGAATGAAATCTCTAGCAGGATGGCAGAAAGCTTCTGGCTCTCTGAAACTGGAGAGGCAGCCCAAGAGCCATAGCTGTGAGGGACCCCTGGATAGACGCTGTTCATCAGTGGCTCACCATTGATGCTCATTGAAGAGCTAGAGCTCAGGACCACTGATTCCAGTGATGCTCATCCCCTTCATGTTTTTAGTGCAGAGGAAGAAGCTGACCTCAGGGAACCTCTAGAGGTAACAGCGGTATCTTTGTTATCTAACAAGGAAGGTCTCCATTAGCCCTGGCTCAAGAGCACTTATTCTGTTTGCCCAGATGATCATTTATAGCTTCCGGGCACATGACTTTCCCACCTGAGCTGATAAGTAGGAGACTGCCTTGCCCACTGGGAAGACGTTGTCCCCTGAAGATTAGCTTCTTTAGGCTTCTTGACGGCATTGGAAAGAAATCCCTCTTTGAGGCTGGGTGGATTTTATGTATCTCAGTCCGGGACTGGAAAGGATGGCGCATAAATGTTTTGTTTCCCTTGCATATAGGAAGTTCTTTGCTGGCGGGGTTTGCAGAACAAACGTGCAGCTTCCTGGGAAGGTGGTGGTGATCACTGGCGCCAACACGGGCATCGGCAAGGAGACGGCCAGAGAGCTCGCTCGCAGAGGCAAGTCCTTCACTTCCATGTCCACAGGGCAGCACCTCCTGCCTTTCTCACTGGGAGCCTCTACCCCCATTTCCTCGTGTTTCCTCCTGGGCTTGGAGACTCTGGTCAGGAACTCAGAGAACCTGGGATTCAAGTCCAGCTGTGATACCACTTTAGTCTGTGGCCTTAAACAAAACTTCCTTCCGTCTTGCTCCTTCCCTATTATATAAAGTAAGGATAACAATGATGTCTGGATACAATATTGGTCAGTTCAGTTATTCTAAAAGGAGATACTAAGGCACATTAAATATCAGGGTGTAAAAAACCAGGGTTCCCAGGCTGGGGTTAAGCTGAGAGCAAAGAGAATCCTGAAGTGGCAATACAGCCACTCACTGCTTCAGGGATGGCTGGGGAATGCTCTGTCCACCAGCCCTGAGCCCACTTCCTAGACTCTCCTTCAGCCTAGGATCTGAACACGTTGCTCTCTGTTTTGGCCCCAGGAGCCCGAGTATACATTGCCTGCCGAGATGTTCTGAAGGGGGAGTCTGCTGCCAGTGAAATCCGAGCCGATACAAAGAACTCCCAGGTGCTGGTGCGGAAACTGGACCTATCTGATACCAAATCCATCCGAGCCTTTGCTGAGGGCTTTCTGGCAGGTAAGACCCTGGTGGGTAGCCAGGAAGGCAGGAAGCTGGGTGTGGGAGTGGCTGCTCCAGCCTGGCCCATCTCTGACCCAGGCATCAGTACCATCTTGGATCTCACAGAACAGGTTCTGCCACCTGAACCAGCAGGGCAGGGAACTGGTACAGGGATGGCGGGTGGACAGGCTGGGCAGGATCCTTATCATCTTTTTTGCTGCAGCAGTGGGAATGCTGGAGGCATCGGCTGTCTAGGCTTACTCCTTGGCATCAAGGTGTGGACCTGATGCCACATTCTTCTTACAGCCGAGAGTCCACCTTCTGTGGCCACAGGCACCAGAGGAGGTTGTGCTGCTGCCAAAGTTCTTCTGCCTCTTAGAAAATGACCATCTTCTACCAAGGACTATGAAATCCATGGGGGGCAGGGACCACGTCTACCTGGCTTTACCACTGTATGCCCAGTGCCCAGCCTGTCTGAGTCAGTACTGAGTCCACATTTTTTGAATGAATGAATGAATGAATGAATGGTGTCCAAGAAGATATCAGCAACCCAATGACAGTGGTTACTGAACATCACTGAGATAGGGCCAAAGGCAAGGAACAAATACTCAGGACAAAGACAAGCAACTAGCAGACTCCTTGCTGACCACAGGGTCTCCTTGGTTGTGCTCTTTAGAGGAAAAGCAGCTCCACATTCTGATCAACAATGCAGGAGTGATGATGTGTCCATATTCCAAGACAGCTGATGGCTTTGAAACCCACCTGGGAGTCAACCACCTGGGTAAGTTATCTTTGAGTGACTGAAAAGTGAGGCATACACACACCATCATGTTCTCTGTAGGGTGGTGACCCTGTACCACTGCTGAGAATCTCCACCAGTCCTCACGGAGACCAAGATTCCAATGGAGATATTAATGTTGGGTTCACGATCCATCTCCTAATCAAGAAAAAAAGAGAGGTCCTCCTACTCATACCATTAAGAACTCCCCAAACTTGGGAGATATCAGCCAGAAAGAAGAATGTCATCCTTGATTGGGACCGTGGTAGTGTAAGGCCTGCCAAGCAGGGCCGGTGTGGGGGGTGCAGGAGTCTGCGTTTGGCTGGAGGCGGTCACATCTGTAACTGAAGGCCAAGTAAGTCAAGGGTTGGTCCATGGAGGAGGCAGACCTTGAGGATTTGAGGTATGAGAGAGGCTGGGGTTCAGAGTTCAAGGTGATGGCTCTAGTGAGTAGGTCATGGAGTACGTTCTCCAATCTGAGGCAAATGTTATTTTCCCTGACTGTTCCATCCTTCCTTGTGTACATGCCTACAGTTGTGTGATCATGGCCAGAGGGGGATGTCGGAAGCCAGCAGTTGCTCCCAGCTGGGGTAAGGGCAGAGGTACACATAAGTACAGAGTAAGTCTATATTGCCTTACCTGCATTCTAGCTCTGGTCCTTGCCCTGAGGATTCCATTCACTCAAACCGACTGACCATTAGCACTACATTACTCATGGCATCAAAATGCTCACATCCAGAAGATGATGAGCTAATGCTGAAGTCCTGTCTTCAGCTCCCATCCCCTGAACACGAGCTGCCATTCCACTCTCCAGTCTCCCCTGCTGGCTCTCCTCACAGGCCACTTCCTTCTCACTCACTTGCTCCTGGAGCAGCTGAAGAAGTCCGCTCCTGCACGAGTGGTCAACTTGTCATCAGTGGTCCACCACGCTGGCAAGATTCGCTTCCACGACCTCCAGGGTGAGAAGTACTACAACCGGGGTTTTGCTTACTGCCACAGCAAGCTGGCCAATGTGCTCTTTACTCGTGAGCTGGCCAAGAGACTCCAAGGTAAGTCTGGAGAAAGGGCCAAGGGTGAGACAGCAAAAGCAGGGCCTGCAGTCCAGATCAAAGGTTCACAAAAACTTCTGAAGTCAGGATGTCAAACATGCACATTCCAGCAATGGCTCTGTGCACTAAGGAAAATGAGGTCATAAATGAAATAAAAACAGGGTTTTTGCCTTGCCCTTGGGAAGCTTAAAATGGAACAGGAATCTATAAACCTCATGTTTTGTCGCATCTTATATCTACATCTCATCTGATTTTTTACAACCGTCTCTTGCAACAAGCAGAGTAGATATTGTTTTTACTATTTTATGGGTCCCAACTGAGGTCCAAAGAAGTGGCCAGCCCAAGATTATACAACAAGTGAAAGAGTGAGGACTAGAATGTGGGTGCTTTGGTTTAATTCAAGGTGCTTCCCTCTGTATGCCATTTGCTGAGGTTTACACGGTGAGCTGAGCTACAGAGCTGCTGCTCACTGCCTGGAGTCAGGGAGCTGGGGCTGGATTTCAGACACGTAGGGCTGAGCTCTGGCTCTACCATGTAGTAGCCGTGTGTGTACACCAACGTGTCCCTTTACCCTCCCTTGACTTCATCCCCTCCGCTGTAAGATGAGGTGAGGCCACTCTTAATCCTAATGCTTCTGTGCTCCCCTGGAGTTTTCACTGAGCTGCTGGCTTTGACATCTGTGAATCTGGAGGACAATTTGTGAATAAGCCAGAGTTTGGAAAAATGGCATTTACTAGCAGAATACAGAAAGAGGTAGGTGCTATTATTATCCCCTTCCCTACAAAGGAAGAAATAGGCATAGATATATTAAGAAATTTGCCCAAGCAAGACACATTAATTCTTAGCTGAGCCAGGATTCAAATCCAGACAGCCTAACTCAGAAGTCCACGCTCTTTACTCTAAATCAGGGTTCAGACCTTGGTGCTGCAACCTGCTGGGTTGCAGACTTCGACAATTTACTTAACCTGTATGTGCTTAGAAATGTTTCCTCAGCTGTAAACGGGCTTCTTACTTTACCTACCTCATGAACCTCTTTGAGAGTCAAATAAGATAACACATAAAGCATGTAGCACAGCTCTTTCACATAATAAGTACTGAAAACAGTGGAGGCAGCAGGGTATCCTGGGGGCATGTTAACCCGCATCATTTCCATCAACACCCCTCAATCTACACCTCATAACATGTGCTTGTCCAGCAAATGCAGTTCAAAACAAGACCCTAGCCGCCTACCTTCTAACCAGATGGTTACCCTCAAACACCTCCAACAGAAATTCCAAAGAAACCATTTAAGCCACAGAGTAAAGGTGACATTGAAATAGAATAGAAGGACCTTCAACCACGCATTCCTTGTGGAGCACAGGAGGCTGAGAAGGGGATACCTCTTTCCGGAAGAGATCAGTGCATTACCAGTGAGATTCCACGTGGCTAGAAGTGGCACCTTCTGAACACCGGCGATCCATAACCCGAGTCCCTTCTTCCCCCTTGTGCATTTTGCTGCAGGAGGTGAGCGGTTTCCCCGGGCTCGGAGCGTGTCTCTGGTCTAACTGTGCCCTCTCCGCCCTAGGCACTGGGGTCACCACCTATGCGGTGCACCCGGGCGTCGTCCGCTCCGAGCTGGTCCGCCACTCCTTCCTGCTGTGTCTGCTCTGGCAGCTCTTCTCCCCGTTCCTTAAGTCGGCGCGGGAGGGGGCCCAGACCAGCCTGCACTGCGCCCTGGCTGAGGGCCTGGAGCCCCTGAGCGGCAAGTACTTCAGGTGCGTGCAGGCGGCGTGCTGCCCCCGCCACCCGCGTGCGCGTGCGTGGCGAGGGCAGGCATCCCGGGGCTCTGCTGCCCCCAGTGGCCGAGCTTGTGCCTGATGGTGGAATTCGGGGGCAGGTTGGGCCTGTAAACCAAATGTTGTTACTTTTCTAATGAAACTTACAGTTGAAACACGGCAAGAGTTGGTTTTATGGTTCTCTTTTAAGCCCGTAAGCTACATTTCCGAGTAAGCTTTGTAGCTTTCTGAGAGCTGTTAGAGAAGACTGTCCCCGTTGGTTGGCCCTGGAAAGAACATTAGCCGGCCTCTGGAGCCTTCTTCTGTTCCTTGAAGCTTTTGGCTGACGTCCTTCATGTATTCTTTAATACCACTTAGCACAAAGCTTTGGGGCAAAATCTCCTCTCCCCAAGTGTGAACTCTGTCTCTCAGGGCTGCCAAGATTGGAATACAAAAATAGACATTTCAGTGTTGCGATTTATCACAAACTTAATGGCCAGTTTGGGAAGAAAGGGAAGCCCTAGGATTAAATCTTCCCCTTCCACGACTTGATCCAGCCCAGTCTGCTCTTCTGTCCCACTTTGTTCAAGGCTGTTCATTGGTACACCCTTTATTAAGCAAAGCATTGGAAATAACCTCAGCGTCCAGCAATAGGGGAATGGATAAATGATAATAGCTAATGTTGCTTGAGCTCTTACAAAGTGTTTGGGGTGTGAAGGAGGATTTTAACCTCTAGATATTTATAATTGAAAGATCAGTTTTAAAGATCATATATTTATTTATTACTTGTACAGTTAAAATGTACTTTTTTAACAAGAGAAGGCTATCCTCCCCAAACTAGGTACAGTATGATGTCAGTTTTGTATAAAAGAAATAGAGAAAGACTTCATCTCTCTCTCTCTCTATACACACACACACACACACACACACACACACACACACACACAAAGCAAAAAAAAAAATGTGTAAGGAAAAGCAATTAAATAATAGGCTTTTCTTCTTTATCAGTACTGCATTTTCCAAATGCTGTACAGGACTTTTATAATTAGAAAAAATTTTCTACTTAAAGAAAAACACTGTCAGCCCTGTATTCTGCCCCCTTCTCCTCATCTGTCCAATCTCAAGCCCCCAGCTCCCCCTAAAAACAAAACAGGGGTGCTTAGTCAAGGGTTCATAGGGCATAAGTGGGTCTGTGGATGGAATTCAAGGGGGTCTGTGAACTTGAATGGGAAGATAACTTCTTTAATTTCACTAACTCCGTCTGAAATTTGGCATATTCTTCGATTATGAATGTAGGCAGTGAAACGCAGGGGTAGTAGTGATGCCTGTGACTTTGTCGTCAATAAAACTATAATTTCATGTCACATTGCAGTTGTTGCAGATACAGCAGAATGTCACTCCCGCTCGCCAGTACCCTGAAATTTGGTGATGATCAGATCCAGTGCTAGTTCTTGTTATAAAACATGTTAATAAAGAAAGCTGTGTCTTACTATACCACATGTTTGTTTTTTTTTAATATTTTAAAACTGGATTTCAATTTCTTCTCATCCAATGTATTTTATCCATTTAGAACTAGATTCTGAGGAAGAGGCCATAAACTTTTCCAGACTGTCCTTTTTGACTTCTGCATGCTCACCCTCTTTCCCTGCCCTCCAGTGACTGCAGGAGGACTTGTATGTCCCCCAAGGCCAGAAACAACAAAACGTCTGAGCGCTTGTGGACTGTCAGCTGTGAGCTTCTGGGAATCCAGTGGGAGTAGAGCTGGTGAAGGAGCCGCAGCTGCGTCAAGCACAGTCCACGCCACAGGGAAAGCAGCCCGAGGAGAGGGCCCGCCGCGAAGGACTGACCTCCTGGCTGGCTGCTGTTGCGAATCCTGCCCTGCTCTGATTCTCCTGACCCTTCTGGAAACCTTCACACACCCAGCCCTCTTGTGAGACTGACTCATGGCATGAGATGTTCACACCAACAAGGCCTTCTCCAATACTTGCAGAGTCAGCCACCCTTTCGGGACAGAGGACTGGGCAGATGCCAGGCTGGGTACAGGGATGGCAGAATAACCTGGGAAATTGGGTCCATTTCCTCATCAATACCAGAAACGCCAGCCAGCATGCTAGGCTGAGGTGACCGGAGCATTGATGTTCCAGGGACTGTAGACTCCAACTCTTGACTGATCTCTTTCCTCTTTGAAATATTAGTCTGGAATCTGGACCAACTCAGGAAAATCTTGGCTTCACCTTGGCCAACTTTGCTTCCTTCCTCTGAGCATCCTGGAGCCACTGCGTGAAGCTGGACCTTCCTGTTTTCTTTTTCCAGTACGTTTCTAAAAATTAAAAAAAAATTTTTCAGCATTTCTGGGATATAATTGACATATAACATTGTATGAGTTTAGACCTTCCCCTTTTCAATCATGCAGATGTTTTCTTCTTCTAAAGTGTTCCCTCATTTTAATTTTTAGAAAAAATAAAGACTGCACATTCATTTTATTGCCTTATGGATTTTTTCAGGGTGGCACAGGAGAAATGAAACAAAGTTTAGTGAGAAGTATCTCACCCTGCCCACCTACGCATAACCTTCTTATAACATCTGGATGCAAAAGAAGATGGTTCAGCTGGGTATTTTCTCAAGTTTCTCCCAGCTTTCACATTTTATTATCTAAGAAGTGATAGGAGTGATTTACGTTACACAGGTGCTGAGCTTCACTACAGATTAAAGCTAGAGGCAGTAGAGGACTTCGCTTAATTTGATACACAGATGCAGGAAAACTAAGCTCTGATAAACCCTCTACCTAAATCACAGCTCTTCTCTCTTTTGACCTCCCTGGTCTCCTCTGCTTCTTGCCTTAAGTGCTGAAGGTCACCAAGAAGAGGCACAGAAGAGTGCCAAATCCTTTAGCCAATTGACCCAAAAAGTCATCTCATTGCTTCCAGTTCAAAAGCTTCCACAGAGCATATGGTGACAAAACCGCTCTTTCCTTCCATCATAGACTTAAAACAAAACTTTTTACTATGACAATTTTCAAATAGAAGAAAGTCAGACAAATAGTATCACGAATCCCCATGTACCTACCAGCTTCAACAGTGTTAACATTTTGTCCATCTTGTTTCACTATTTCCCTCATGACATTTTTTTAGGGGGAGGGTTGGGTAGGATATTTTAAAGCACACTCCACACATCACATTCACCCATATATACTTTAATGTGAGTATCTAAGAACCGTTGTTTTTTACAAAACCACAATATCATGATCACTCCTAGCAACATTAATAATTCCTGAATATCATCTAATACTTGGAATTTAAGTTCCCCGGTTGTCTCACAAGTGTCTTTTTACTGTTGGTTTGCTCCAATCTGGGAAAGAGAAATTGTCCTTCTGAAAAGAGGAAGTTTTCTCTCCAGAAGCCACAGCAAGCCTGCTTGTGCCTCCTCAGCCTGGGCTCCCTCCTGAACCAATCTCTAGGACTAGGGAATGAACTATGTTAATTGGCTTAAGCTAATCGCTGCCCAATCCTGGACCTGGGGTCCATCCCGCCTACCCCACTCCGTGGGGAAGAGCAGTAGTTTACATAAAGCCCTTGCATTAATTAAGATTAACTATCTTCACAAGAACCCTCTGGGGTAGGTCCTATTGTCATCTTCACATTTTACTGAGGAGACACAGAGAAGTTAAACAGCTTGCCGAAGTTCACACAGCTGTTAAGTGCTAGACTGGGCCCAGGAGTCTGATTCCAGAGCCTGCCCTCCTAACCAGTGAAGGAAGCAACACATTCCCTCAAGGGAAAATCCAGGAACATGAATGGGCAAAGGAGCAGGGCAGAGAATGCTGGGAAAGTAACTAACACACGTTCATTACTGGGACCTACAGTCTGTGCCTCATGCGTCCAGTGGAAAAAGCCTGGAGAAGCATGACGTGAAAAAGGAGCAGAGAGAGAGAAACAACAAGAAGAGGCCACGCGAGGGTGGGAGACAGGGCTGGTGCAGAGCACACAGGGCATTGATGACCCTGGGTGACTCCTCTGGGCTGGAGGAACAAACATAAATCAAAACCTAGGAGCCTGGGATGTGGATGGCAGGCCGGCGCAGGCTGCCTCTGAGCAGCAAGGAGAGTGAGCCGACCATGTGCAGGTGCGAGGGTGAGGATCCACACCTGTGTGCTAATAGACGCAAAAAGCAGTGTCAACATCGAGGCAGTTGGGGTGGGCTTGGGGCCGGGCCCTTGTGCAATGTCAGATGGGGCTGGTTGTCCGGAGAAGCAGCAAAGCCACGTCGGGGCTGCAAGGAGTTGGCTTCAGCTGGCACATACAGGCAACACACTGATATTGGCCTTGGAGGCGTAGGGTTCTTGAGTAAACCCTCTCTCAAGGCTGAGTGCCTCCACTTCCACCCTTATAAATATAGCCATTTTTATGAAATTGGAATCTTGACTCTATAGAACACTTTTTTTCCCCCAGAGAACAGAATGCTAATACATTCAAAAGATTGTCCTTTAAAAATGTGGGAAAAAATAGATGGAATCCTTATACTGTAATTGTTTGGAATCCTCTGGGCTATTACATTTCATACATTTCTCATGTTTGCCAGACTACTTGCTAGTGTGATTGGTTTAATGAAGGTCATCTGAGTTTGACTTGTGTCAAATATCTGAAATCTGAAATTTGGAAACCTCTTTGTATGTTCTCTAAGATACTCAGAAAACTTGGGGCCAATTGCTGGGGGTAGCGGCCAGGGGCAGAGAGCCTCAATCTGGAGTGCAGAGGCTGGGGAATAGCAGGGGAGCAGTGCTAGGACTCAGGCTGAGACAGAAGCTTGACTGTAGGGTCCTCAGGGTCTGTGAATGCTAGAAGAAGCCCAGCTGAGATGAGGAAGCAGGTGAAAGCAATCTGAGTGGGACTCTGGTACCCAAGAGGAGAGGACTTCCCTCCCTGCCAGCCTAATGACCTTAGGAACTTGGTGAGCTGATGGCTGACCTTAAGGTCATGGTGTTTGGTAGAGAAATCTTTCTGCTTGGGCTTTAGGGTGGAGTCTGGGGGAAAGGACATTCCCTGCATTATCACGTAAACTTGGTCCCTGGAAAACACAGACACTGCCCCGATTCTACTTCCCTAATCATAACTTCCATAGTGTAGATCCCTTTCCTTCCTGAAGAACAGCTTTCCTTGAAGTGTGCATCCTTTTCTACCATCCTCGGCAAGTGGTGCAGCTCAGTCAGCTCAAAGTGGTACAGGCTAGTGGGGGGTTGCTTCTAACCACAATCCTACACTGCTTCTCTTTTAGAGAAGTCTGTGAAATATTTGGCCAGGGAAAATATTTGAAATCGGAAGTTTTTTCTCCTCTCAAATTGTTGGATGCATTTAAAAATTTTTTTATTTTATTTAAGTATAGTCAGTTACAATGTGTCAAGTTCTGGTGTACAGCATGATGTCCTGGTCGTGCATATCCATACATATATTCATTTTCATATTCTTTTTCATTAAATGTTATTACAAGATATTGAATATAGCTCCCTGTGCTGTACAGGAGAAATTCATTTTTTTAAAATCAATTTTTATATATGGTGGTTAACCTTTGCAAATGTTGGATGCATTTTTACCTAATGGTAGTGATGCCAACTATGGGAGAGATAAGAAGCAAAGAATGGAAAAAAAAAAAGAGGTGTGGGTATTGATTTCACATGTTGTTGGTATTTTCAGACTATTAAGCAGTAGCTGTTTTCCTTGTTCAGATTCCAGACTCCATCACTGCTCGTGACCTTCAGGTGTTTCCACGAGACTTAGCCTCCTTCAGCATTCACTGCTATTTTGGAATCATCTCGTGCTCAGGCTTCATCCTGTCTCTGTGTTGCTTCATGCCAATACCAAAAATGATGTCTCATCTGCTCAGCCCAGGCAAAGAACAAGTACCAGCCCCGGCCTCTTGTCATGTTTCCGGGAGAGACTTGCCCCGCGTTAACCACCACATAAGGGAAAGGCCTTGGCTCAGCGAAAACAATGCTGGGAATTCCCTGGCTGAGTCACCATTCCACCTTCCTATCTCTGCTCCTTAGATGCTCCCATGACCACAGAGGCCATTTCTCCTCCAGTCTGCTTGTGCTATGGATATGGCTTTCTGCTTGGCCGAGTGCCCCTGAGGATACAGGACACAAAATTGTGGATGGGAAGGGCGCAGGAATGAGAGTCACCCCAGATTTCTCTGCTCCTAGATGCTTCTCTAGCTGCCCTGGGTCACTGCCTTTACTATTTCTGGTTTCTGTTACAGTCTGAGACCCTGAGCTAGTCCAGCCCAGGTGAGGAAAATCTTTCCCTTTGGCTTGACTGAGACTGGCTTCCATTTCTTAAAAATAAAACTTGTCTGGGAAACTAAAGGAAATTAAAGAGACATATGAAAGTCAAGAAGCAAACAGTTTGCAGAGCACAGGTTACCTAAGTGAAGACCGGCTGCCACAGATTACCTTGGCTGGCACCTGGTCCTTGTCCCACTCATTTCTGTACTCTGTGTCACCATGCCTCCGAGCCCTGGACTATCATCTACTTTGTGTCTATGGCCTCTTTTAGTTACAAGATAAGACACCCACTTTGAGCACTCTTAGGCCAAAAAAAAAAAAAAAAAGGAATATTTTGCTCATAAATTCAAGGAAGGGTGGAAGCAAAAGTGGGAAAAGGCAGGGGATATATCTCAGAAATAACTGGAATGCAGGCATCAAGAATCACCATGCTCCTCTCCCTATAGTACGTACCTTTCTCTGGATGTGGGCTTCACTTCAGAGTAAGTGGCAAGACGCTTGGCTGTTGAAAACTCTCAAATGTCACACCTTGTGGTTTCCACCATTGAAGAGGCACCACCGCAATTTTTAATAGTTAAAGATCTCAGGTTTGGCTTGGGTCAGATGCTCACTAGGAAGCATTCAGCTATGGTAAGGAGGGAAGGGTCACACAAGAGTGTGACAGCTGCAGAGGTGACATTTCAAATTAATGAGAAAAACATGGACTGTTCAATAAGTGGTGTTGAACAAACAGCTATCCAAGTGAAAACACAGAGTTAGAGTCCCTATCTCACACCATTCATAGAAACAAGTACTAGATGGATTGAAAAAAAAAAAAAAAGGAAACATACTGGAAGAAAATATAGGAGAATGTCTTTAAGACCTTCGAAGAGTGAAGGCCTTTTTGAGATAAGAAAAGCAAAAATCATTTGGGAAAAGAGGGATACATCTGAAAAACACACGAAAAATTAAGTGATATTGATGAACAGACTTGTAACTGAGGTCAGGTATCTTGTGGAGTAGACTTTGAGATGGACACTTGCAAGAAGTTTGTTGGGAGTACCTACGGGGGAGTGATGGAAGTCAGACTGGGCAAAGGGCGAAGTGGAGCAGTGGTGCAGTCACAACAAGGGCTTAGATGATCCTGACCCCACAGGGAGCTTTGCAGCTGAGTTGTCCTGAATTGAGGAAAGAGGTCTAACCTTATCCCCCACAGTGACTGGTCATTGGATGTGGGCAACCTCCAGGAATCAAGTATGACCTGCTTAGGTTGAGGTGGCTCTTTTTAGTGAGGGCAACTTCTAGAGAGAGACTCAGCTGAGAGCTGTCAGCTACCTGCACTCCCAGCATCTGGGGGAATGGGTGCTTTGTGTCTGAAGTGGGGAATCTGGTTGGCATACCACAGCATCTGCTGCACTGATTTAGGTAAATCAGAGAAAGGAGTAGTACTTTTATAAAGAATTTTTACTTCTCAGTAAGAACAAGACATAGTACCCAACAGAGTACTCTTCAAAAGGTATAAACAAGAAGTTCTCAGAAGAAATAAAAATGGTCAACACACTTTACTATAAATCAAAATAAGATGCCACGATGTCATTCTTCAACGATCAGATTGTCAAAAATTAGAGAGCTCAGCAAATTTTGGCAAAAAGTCTAGAAAATAGATATTTTTATACACTGCTGGTGTGAATGGAAGAAACGGTGAAGCCAATGGTGAAGTGATCTGCTTCTTAGTATCTGCCTTAAAATCAGTATAGGTGCTTAAGGAGGCATTGTTCATACTAGCAAAAAATTGGAAACAACCTAAAAGTCCATTAACTGGGGAAAACTAATAATCTTTGGTATAATGATACAATGCAGTAGTATGCTTGCATCTGGGGTAATTACTCCAAAAATCATTATATTAAGAAAACAACTGCACACACACACACACATATAGTTGGATAAATTGATGAGCTGCAGAATGATGAATGTGTGCAGGTGATAAGATTTATATTTAAGAATTACACACATATAACATGATATCATATATTTTCTATGGGTACATACATAAGTATATAAAAGCACAGAAACAGATCCAAAACTATATACAATGAACACCCAAGAGAGGTTGCCCTGGGGAAGAATTGATGGGAAATAATATTTTAGTTAAAAAAAAGAATATTTTCATATTTTACTTGGAAATTAAAAATTTTATTCTATTATTGGGCAAATTTTAAAAGTCTGGGTGATTCTAACATGCCGCTGGGGCTGTGAACCCAAGGCAATCATGGTGATCACATTGCCCTTGCAAGTGACTGGCTGTGGAAAAACCATGCGCCTCAATCATGGGCCATAGGGTATGGGAGGAGTCTCTCTGGTCGCTTCTGGGAGAGGCTGCCTCACTGACCAAAAAGTGAGTTACAGGAAGAAAGTTTCTGTCTTCTTCTGTTGGACATTGTCATGGCTGAATGGGACACCTGAATCTACCACCATTATCTTGAGTCATGAGTGGAGCTGAACTGGCCCCAAGACCAAGCTCACATGCAGAAGATGGTAGAGGGAAAGACAGAAACAACCTGGGTCACTGATGATAAAGCAGCGAGTCACTGAATTAGACTGGAGCTGCCCTCCCTTGAGACTTCTTGTGATGCAATAAATTGTCATTGTTGAAGTCTATGTCCTGACACAATACTATTATGTTGAACCATATAAAGTTGCTGATATTCTACCATTTTTAACCTACTTTTTTTTGGTACACCATCACTACTGATCTAAGGCAGATGTCTTCCTGACCTGTTTTCATCACCTTCAATTTCCTTATCTGTAAAGTGAAAATTTGACACCTGTTTCATTATATTTTTCTCCACCCTAAAGGTCTGTCATCTTTCATTAATTTCAGTATTCACAGGGATAACTGATCTGATATCCTCACAGTCATCATAGTTCTAGTATACTTCCACAGGTGTGCATCCAAATCTTAATCTATATGTACAATCTGTTTTTCCTATGTACAGATATCTCTTAGCCAAAACAATCGGCTGAGAATATCATAGAACATGAAGAACAACTTGTTCTGATAGGAGGAGTAGATGAACTGCCGTCACAACAATGTTAAATTTTAGTGGTTTAATGCAAAAAAAGTTTATTTCTTGCTCATGTCATTGTCCAACACAGGGAGGAGAGTGAGAGGGTGGCTCTGCTCCACATGGCTTTTATCTCAATAAAGTCATTCATTATGTTGTTACAGTCACCGAGTATTTGGTGTTTTAGTGGCACTCATTATTTAACAAAAGGATTAAAAAACATACAACATGTAATTATATTCAGAGCATATACAATTTAAATATATTTTCATAAAAATGTGTATTAAAGAAATAAAAAATTAATTTTCAATATCAGGTTAATTGTCTTCTAAAATATTTAAATTATTAATCAAAATTAAAAGGCAAAATACATTCTAGCTATGAATATCAATATTTTAAATCAAAATTATTTAAATATAGCTAAGTTTTAAAGTTTTTGAACATTTAATTCTGTGAATTAAAAAAAAATAAAACTATTCACTACTGTAATGTTCAATGTTTATTTAGGTGCCAGTGTAAACAATGGATATTATTCTTCATGCATGTATCCCTCTACACCTACATGTCTATCAGTTTAAAAGTGGTATGAATTCAAAATGCTGGAGAGGGTGTGGAGAAAAGGGAACCCTCCTACACTGTTGGTGGGAATGTAGTTTGGTGCAGCCATTATAGAAAACAGTATGGAGATTCCTCAAATAAACTTACAATCCAGCCATCCCACTCCTGGGCTTATATCTGGAGGGAACTCTAATTTAAAAAGATACATGCACCCCAATGTTCATAGCAGCACTATTTACAATAGCAAAGACATGGAAACAATGTAAATGTCCAGTAACAGATGACTAGATAAAGAAGTTGTGGTATATATTTATATGACAGAATACTACTCAGTCATAAAAAAGAATAAAATAATGCCACTTGCTGCAACATGGATGGACCTGGAGATTGTCATTCTAAGTGAAGTAAGCCAGAAAGAGAAAGAAAAATACCATATATATCACTTTCATATGGAATCTAAAAAAAAAAAAGGACACCAATGATCTTACTTACAAAACGGAAACAGACTCACAGATATAGAAAACAAACTTATGGTTATCGGGGGGAAAGGAGGTGGGAAGGGATAAATTGAGAGTTTGAGGTTTGCAGATACTACTATCTATAAAATAGATAAACAAAAAGTTTTACTGTATAGCACAGGGAACTATATTCAATCTCTTACAGTAACCTACAGTGAAAAAGAATATGAAAACGAATATATGCATGTTTATGTATGACTGAAACATTATGCTGTACACCAGAAATTGACACATTATAAACTGACTATACTTCAATAAAAAGTGTCATAAATTGATTTTTAGCCTCCATTATACAAGTGTGGCAAATACACATATTGGAATATGAAGAGAGACAAGAAAATAGACACTCAGCACTATTGAAAACAATACCCATTTTACTGCAAATATCCATTACAATCTCACTGAGAAAGAATTTGACAAGTTAAGTCTTTTCTCCTCTCCACTTGCTTCCCCTCTTCAAATTCTCCCTATGCTCAGAAGCAGCACCACAGTCTACATACCTTCAGAGCATTTGAATGCAGTCAAGATGTGTTTCCCTGGGGCTTAAACAGTGTTAGTCATGGGAGCCAATGTCTGGGGTATCGGGTTGTGTTATGTCAGAATCGAACGCCAAAGCATAAGTAACAGAGATGTCCACATATTCTTAAGTAAATTTACTCATTTCTTGTGCATTTTTGTGAAATGTAGGGCTTTTCAAAGTGCATGACCAAGGGAAGGAGCCCTTCTTGCTTGGGTCTAAGAGCATTATGGTTCGTGTAGTCCTGACACGGACCCTGGGGTGCCAGCCCTGGGAATTCCCAGAAAAGAGACCCCTTTCTCATGTCTGGGCCCCTGACTACCACGGCGGTTTCACGTCGATCTGGCATGAAAGAAAGATAAGAGTGTTTACTGAGCACAGCGGAGTTTTGCCTCATTAAGTATCTGAGACAGCAAGTATCTCCAGTAGCAACGTGGTACTGTAGGAAGACCAACTGAGCAGTGTGATGGTTGTGGGTATAGATGGGTTACCCAAAGCACCGGTATTTGAAAGTGTGCCGCGTGTCCACTCAGACTCAGTTCCCTGATCTCCTCAACACTGACCTTTTCCTCCACCCCTCTTCATCCCCTGTTCCCATGACAAGGATCTCACCTGGGCGCTGTGTCATGCCATGAATTTGCTGCTCCTCAGGTATCTTAACTTCCAACTTCCCACTCCAACCACAACCTTCTGCTCCTCCAGCTTTCTCCTGTGCCAGTTACCTGTCCCATTATCACCCCGTCTAGCAAATGCCAAGTGTGGAGGAGTCCAGCGCTCTGATCTCTATGTGTCAAGAGTGCTGCTGCAGAAAATCACTCAACCTGGCAGGCTGGAGCCACTAAGCCACTGGTTATCAGCGCCAGCTGGGCTCTCAATGCTGCCTGATCACCTGATCTCTCACAGTCAAGGACGGATCCAGGGAAGCTTATACAATTTGTGGGATCATCTGTCAGAAAAGAATACAAAATTATAGACTCGAAGTTAGGTACAAAAATGGATGTTGATTTACAATGAGAAACTCCCCCCAACCAAAACCACGGGTAATTAGAGCTACGGGAATTTAAGGTCTTCTGAGATCTCTTTAGGCAATTTACTAGCAATGCTTGCCTAAAAATGCCTTCCAGGTTTGTGGGCGAAATAGGATGGGATTTGGGACATGCTAATATTTTTAGGGGCAGGTTAGCCATCTAGGTGAATTCCAGAAAGCAATCAAGAAGTGGATCTAATGTGGACAAAAGTTAAGGGGGACAAATTTGGTTTAGAACTCAGCCAATCAAGATGATTGCTGAAGCCGTGGGATCGTATGGGAGAGTGCAAGAGTGTCAAGAGGGGATAATTAAGACCTTGAAGAATTCAGCCCTTTGGTGGAATGAGGAGGAAATATAGCCAGAGCAGCAGATGAATTTTTAGAAAGGGCACTTGCAATGGGCTTGAAGAAGGGGTTCTGAAAACAGCAGACTGGAGGGTGGGTGTAGCGGAAGGGTTCCAAATAGAAATAACAACATGAAGAAGTAAGAGCAGGAAAACACTCCACCAAAGAAGCAGTTCAGTAACCAGATGTTGAATGTATCTGTTGAACCAGATGTTGAATAAATCTGCTGTAGAAGACCTGGGGATTTCAAAGATGGGTTAGTCAACATTATTACTGTAGAAGAGAAGATGAGGCCCAAAGCAGGCCATTTCCCTCCGGGTTACTGTGACTATTGATATTTGGTTGCTTGAGTATGGAGGGTATGACAGCATTTGATCTCTTTTGCTTGAGCTCCAGCCAAAGGCATCTAGTAAATTCGGAGTGTCTCAGGTTTCTGAAAGTCAGTGTCCTCTATCCTAGATTTAGGTTGGGTGTTCCAGTTTTCCTTGTTGTGACACATCTTTGCGCCAGATCTCAAACAGGTGGTTTTCAGGTTGACTTTCATCACTATTCTTTGTTTCGCTTTTGAAATATTATTTTCCTAAATGAGAAATGATAAGATCATGTTTCTGGGGAAAGGAGGTAATGGCAGCAAGGCTACTGCCCAAGGCTCAGGCATCATACTGCAAACACTCGCTCTAGGAGGGTGGTGAGAAAACAACTTATGCCAAGTTTGAGTTCGACTTTCCCCAAAGACCCTACACCTGGTTTCAGAGAGTCACAATTTGGTTGATATTAAAAAAAAATATGTAGAATTTAAAAAATAACAGCTTTTAAAACAATTTTTGAGTTCCTTTTTCATTCTCAGACCGGCAAAGATCTACAGTTTGGTAACTGTTGAGGCAACGGTGTGGGAAAGCAAGCACTGTCCTACACTGCTGTTGGGAGTTAATTGCTATGAACTCTTCGGAAGGCAATGGGCAATATTTACCCAAAGCAGGTATCTTCTGACCCAGGCTGTTCTAGACAAGATCATTCCTTGCCGCAGTCAGTAGTGGTAAAGATGGCAACAACCTAAAATACCCATCAACAGAGACAGGTTAGATGATTACTGCAGATCTTCACCATGGAATCCTTTAGTCATTACTGCTTGCTTATACATAAAATCGCTCTGGAACTGTATACTAGAAACTGGTCACACTGGTGGCCTCTGGGAGAGGACTGGGTTGAGGGGATGGGGATGGGAGGGACGTTTTGCTTACCTTCTCTATCCGATGAACGTACAGCCTATTTCCACCTACCACTCTGAATGAAGCTGAGAAGTTTTCTGGTGGTAGAGTATACTAATAGTTTTTAATACATAGGAAACTTGAGATAAATCCTAACCAAAGAGTCATGAGTGATGACAGGAATCTTTTAGAGAAGTTGAAGGCCACCTGATCTTTCCCACCCATCTTTCCTCCCCACACAGGACACAGGGCCTAAAGGAAGGGAAGGATAAGAACAGGGCAGCACAAAGGTCATGAAGCCAGCAACTTGTAGGACAGACACTTTATTGTGGCTTGCTTATAGTAAAACATCCAACCCTTCAACATGTACATTAGTTTTCTTGTTTTTCGCTGGAGACCACAGCCTGATGCTCAAAGGCCTTTAGCCTCATCTTATGTCAGTCTAGTCAATGGCTGCCTATTTTTATAGTTCAACTAGTCAGAGGAAAGAGTTAGGAAAATCCGGGCTTAGCATCCCAAATTAAGGGCTGTGAGATTTGTAACCCATTCATATAAAGTGCTTATATTCAGTGCAAAAAGGGCAGACTCAGATGCCAGGGAATGGAGTTTCCTGGGAGACAGATGCATTCTCGGGTTCAGAGAAGGAAAAGCTACTAGTCAAACTTCCCCAGAAAGGGGTCAAGTATTTTCTTTGCAGTCTCTCCCCTCTCTAACAGGACCAAAACTTTGAATCAGACAGATGCTCAGATAGCTGTTTATTTTACTAAAAACTCGGTTCAGAGGGAAATCCACAGGGTTTCTAAGCACCAGAGATACTGACTTTGGCTCCCAGCTCCAGTTTCTCTCGGCAGCAGATGTGAGATCTACAGGCTGAGCTCCGGCTGGTGGGAGGCTCACAGCTGCGGGGCCTTCCTTACGCTCCTCATTTGCAAATCTGAGTCACGGAGTACGGCAGACCTTTCCTAAAATGCTGTCCAATCTCGGTGGGAAGACAGGCCAGTACATATTAAATAAAGGAACACTCCACCGAGCTTCGCACCAACCGGACGTCGCCTATCTCACCATCCCCTCGTTTCCACTTGTCCGCAGGCCCAGCTTCAAAGTGAACCCTTGACTCCCTCTACTAAGACAAAGAAGCACACTGCCTGCTCCATGGCTCTGGGTCCTGCAGATCCATCCTGCCGTCCTGAAGAGACTGAAGGGGAGGAGGAGCGAAGAGGAAGTGATTCCTAACCAATTTAAGGGGCGCAAATAGGGCTGTAACTCAAATAGGCAAAGTCTAGTCATGCAGTCCCAAGATCTTGGCTACTGTTTTTCTCTCCCATTCTCAAAGAGAAAGCTACATTCTCTAACTTTGCAGCAGGAATATTCAAAACAGCCAGTTCTGTGCTTGCAAACCAGCCTCCTGCAATCCTGTTTGGAGAAGTTCACCTTTCTCTCCCTGTGGTAAATGTGATGGTGCCCCTCCTGCCAGTGTGCGGGGCTCCACACCCCATCACGTGCTCAGGCGGCATGGCTTTCAGACACCAGCACCTGAGGACCCTTCTGTTCAGACCACCCTCCAAAGACTCACGGTGACTCTTGTGCTTATGAGAGGAGAGACGCTTCAAAGAGTTTTGTTCCACAGGAAACACCTGCCCCAAAGCCACCTCTGAAGTTTGGGAAGGGGAAGAAGGGAAAAGAGCCAATACTTTTGATGCTGCTCTGTAATTCTCCGTAAAACTCTTCCAGTCACAAGGAGCTACGGGGACGTCTCTACACGGAGGGGACTGTGTACAAACAGGATGAACCCGGGGTTAAGAACCAAAAACGCAGGGAAGGTTTTCAGATGGGCAGAAGTCTAAAGTAAAGTGCCTCTTTTCAGTGGGGGAGAGTTTCATTTGTTCAGAAACGGCTGGGCGTAAACACAAGTGCACGGGAGCGTGCACACACACACACTCACTCTGAGGTAGAAAGAACGGGCCATCTCCAAACACACAGGTCCCACAAGTTTACAGAAACATGGCACTTGCGTGAAAGGTCCTGTCCTTGCTCAAGATGGCAAGTCGGCCCTTTCCAACCTGGGGTGGAGCCAGGAAGTCCCGTCCCACAGGAGGAAAGAGCTGGAAGCATCCCCATCACTCCCATCCCACGGTTCTCAGGCCCCGCGGCCCAGGATCACTTCCTGGAGCTTGAGCTGTGGGCACCCCGGTTATGGCTTGTCAGAAGCCACTGGGAGCAGATGTCTTGCACGACTGCATCCCCACTGCTCTTGGCCGCCTGCTGCACCTGCTGGACGAGGACCGCGGCCCGTGAGTGTTCCTGCTTCACGGCAATCAGGTAGGCAGAACGCAGTTTGCAACATGTCAGGTAGGCCTGAACCTGGGAATTGGGGAGGAGAGCAGGAAGGAAACCATCACTGATGAATCACCAACGGGCACAGGAGTCGTGTCAGAGAGCTTGGGCAGACGAGATACCGCTCCTCGCCTACCAACCAACAACTGGGGTCTTGCCTTTTATTATGTTACAGCAACTCTAAATATTCTGGATGCTAAACTATTACATTGTGTTACTTTATAATGCAAAAAGTTTTACAAATAAGCTAAGGATTTCAAAAAAGGCAGGCAGAGTCTGGCCTCTCTCCACTCTCTCCAAGACCCTCACCACTCTCCCAGGCTGTTCAGTTTCCTCTTGGCCTCACTGCCCACAAACCGTGGTTTTATAGTTATTTGGGTGATTATTTCATTGACTAGACTTTATGCTCCATGAGGGCAGGAATAGTGCCTGCTTTTCTACACCTTGTATTCCTTGTGCCGAGCACAGGGCCTGGCACGTAGGTGCTCAGTAAATACACATGCCATGGATGAATGAATGAATGAATGAGCCATCACAACTGCCCCCTCAACAAAGGCCAATGGAGCCCTTTCCTTTTATTTTTCTGTTTTCAACCTGCTGAATTAAACATCTTTCAACAGGAAATTTGGGGAAGAAAATGCATACACACAATTTGAAAAGGTCTAACCCCAGGTTGATTCGACTTGCTGTTTGGATCAGAGGCAGCTCAGTTTTCTACATTCTGGACACCCTCCATCTCACGAATGCCCAGCTTGGTGGAGACGAGATGCCTGCCCACTCTGAGAACCTCATTCAGTGAGCCAACCTGAAGATGCAAGGGAGGGTCCGCTAGGGCTCGGAGAGCGCACCTCCGCAGAGAGTGGAGCATCAAGAGCAGGCTAGCATGTGTGTGTCGCGGGGATGGAGAAACGGGAAGGTAAAGGCTCATGTAGTCAGTATTCTCATGCTTCCTCCCTGTTCTCTCCCCTCTAAGCCCTGATCTGGGTCCCAGCTCCACAGCTGGACAACAAAGAGTCTGAGATACAGGTTGAACGGAACTGTCATGGGGCGTGAGGGATGAAGGTGAAAAGGCAAGTCACTGCTGTTCAGGATCACATGTGGAGACAATTCCACTCACCTTGTTGTCATCGTTGTGTATCGCCTGGATCAGGCCCTCCAGCTCCTGCGCAGAACAGAGACACAGCAGTTGTGAGAGGGAGGGGTCCCCAGAGTGGGAGCCGGGGCCCACTCCAGTCTCAGCCAGAGCCATTCTGTCCCTGGGTGGGCATGCCTGCCAGACCCTTCTTTACAAACTCAACTCCTGCTCTAAGAGCAAGAGAGGAAACCTAAGGATAACATGAAGCCTGGGAATCTAAGGAGAAAATTGCAAATGAGAGGCCTGTCCTTGCCTTCGTGAATGGATGTGGTTCTGTTCACCCCCCCAGAAAACCCAGGGGGGACAATTTTGTAGCAACATGCTTCAAAGGCCACCTGCAGGCCCACATGGACCTCTTCTACAATCACAGGGAGAAACTCAACTCCGTTGGTCCATAGACACCTCCAGGTGCCAACATTAGACAGCAGGAGGTTGAGGCACAGCTTCTGGATACAGAGGTTATCACCAGGAATTTTCTTTCCAGGGAAGAGCTGATTAGAATGAGGCCATTATTACAGAGGGGTCGGAAAGACGAGGCATCTTGTAGTGTTTCAGGCACATTATGGGGAATAGAAAAATAAAGAGGGAGATGTGAAGACACTGAAATAGATGTAGGCGCCAAGAGGTCTGGGAGTGAGCGCACCTGGGGTGGAATTCTCTTGAACGCTTCCAAGCAGTTGAGGAGGATGGCGTCCCCGTCGCTTTTGGCCGCCATGCCTGACTCACTGACACACTTGAGCAGCTGTCGGATCTCACTGTACTTCTCCCTCTCCACCAACTGCCGGGCGGCTCTGCAGTAGGTCAGGGCAGCATCCAGCTGGAAGTCCTAGAACAGAACGTGGGACGATGGGAGTAGGGAGGCAGGGCCATCAGCAGTGGGAAGGACTGACTGAGGTCACAATAGGAAACATACATAAGAAAAGGAAAAACAAGCTACATGTTCCTCCTTTGGAGTTAGGCAGACATTTAGGAAGTAACCAGAAGAATCGTAACTTTGCTATCTGAACTGGTACATCTCACTTGCTGCCCTGTCACTTTCTGAAAACATTCCAATCAAATTCCCCAGACCAGTTCATCGTCTCTCTAATGAGTCACCTTTCTCTTGGAAAACAGATGTTGGGGGCTGGTATTTGCGGCCCTGGACACTTGGTGCTCTGGTAAGAGGTGCCTTAGTGCTCAGAAACAGACCAATTCACCAAAAGACTGATTTGCCGGAAACTACCAGATAAACACTTCAATCCTGGTCTAGGACAATCACTGCCTTGGGGTCTGGGAGGAGCTGTTGCTCTGTCTGCCGAATGATGGGCCTCAGGGTGTCTGCGTGTCACTGTGTGGTGTGGGGCTGTCTGGAGAGACTCTGCTTCTCGTGGTTTCAGTGCCCTGCTCAGTGTCACAGCTGTGCTGTGTCCTCTTATCACAAGCAACAGAAAATGTACTCCTTGAGCCGGCTCAGGGGGGATGGAGGACGGAAGGGCAGCCCCTCCTGCCGAACAGGCAATGCACCCCCAGCACCCTGCCACCTCCTCCAGCCACGCTCCCAGCAAGGATGAGCAGAGATCCTGCAGGGGAAGAGCTGTGGGGAACCATCCTGGAGGTTTCAGATATTTATTTGATAGCTTTTGATGAATTTGTTATTGGTGCTTGGCTTTGGCAAAGGGGCCTACAGTCTTGAACTTGACCCAGTTCTGTAATAGCCAGCTCATTGAGTTCCTCCTTGATGTATGTATAAATCTGCTTTTCTTGGGATAAAAGTTTTCTGAAGCATAATCTCTCACAGAATTGTGGTCACGTGTGGATTGCCCTCCGTATAATCTCAAGTAATCTCGAGTAATCCAAGTCATACCTGCAGAACACGGAATGCAATACCAAAACCATCTTCTACATTCTTCCCTCCCAGCATGACCTGAAAAAGAGAGGGAAACACATTTAAAGAAGCAGTCATTACTGGAGCAGCCCCTCAATTAGGAGTGAGGCCCTCATTTACTCATTTATTCAACAAATATTTGCTGAGGCTCTACTGAGTGCAGGCACGAGGGATACAAGAGCAATCAAAACGGACTCCATCTCCAGCCTTCCGTGGCTCGCGTCCCACTGGGGAGGCAGCCAGCAAACAAACCAATGAAACAGTAACAGGACGATAACAATTGTGACAGGCATTTCAAGAGGGAGGAGCAGTTGGCTGGAGGTCTGAAATGCCCGTGCATACCTTGCAGGCAACATCCATTTTCATGTGGTTATTTCCAAAAAGGGTTGGGAGAGGCAAGGAGGTGATCTGAGAGGTCCCAGCACTTTCACAGCGATGTAAGAACCTGGTCACTTCCATCTGCAGCTGAAGCGTATTCATGTGCCTACGGTGACAGGAGACACATGGTCTAGCCTCATGAGGGGCTTCAGAGCTGGGTGACAGAGAAATCTTACAAAGATGGCAACAGAAAAGGCAAAAGGAAGGATGTGGAGGGGAAGGAGACACCCCCAAATACCCTCAGAGCAGTTATAACAAGACAAAAACAGGTGGTCTAGTACCCTGCATGGACTCCCAGGAGTTACGGCACTCTGTGGAACCAGAAAAGACCCAGTCCCTGAATCCATAAGTATTTACGGAGACCTGTGTGCTGCTAACAACAGCAGTAGAGAGAGATGTGAACCCTGCCCTCCGGAGTTCAGAGCCCAGAGGAGAGGTGAATAACGAACATTTAAAGTATCTGGTGATCGGGACTATGAAGGAATAGATGGTACAGTGGAGCATTTACTTCAAATGCTGTGTTCTCAGCAGAGGAACTGGCAGGCATAAAGGCCGAGGGGAGGGAAGGACTTGGGGTGCTGAGGAGCCCTGGGAGGCCCGTGTGACTGATGCTCCAGAAGGAAGAAGAGAGCAGTGTGAGGCAAGATGGAGATGCAGGCAGGGGCCAGACCATGCACGGCCTCTTTTGCCAATTGTAACGGTTTGGGGTTTAGTCTGATTGTCACATGTGATCCCAATCCCTGCCCCTCCCCCACTCTCTTCTCCTACAAGCCCCTCTGCAGGCTTGTACCAGACACCATCACCCAGGAATGACTCCTGGTAGGGGTGTGTGTGTGTGTGTGTGAGGCTGTTTTCTTGAGGGCTCAGGGATGGGCAGGGGCAGCTTCATCACCAGCAGACACTTGGGTCCAGCCCTCCTGCCCCACCTAAGTGTTCCCTGCATCCTGAGCTACCTTGACACATCGGCTGCAGTCATCTTCTTTCGGAAGAAGGTGGTTTTCTTCCTTCCAGTGCGGCGGGAGGTTTCTTGGAGGTAGACCTTCAGGTGGTCCTTGGCCTTAAGCAGCCATGAGAGCTTCTCTCCCAGCTCCGTGTACGTCTTGGCGTTGTGACTGAAGAACCGAATACAGGTCATGGCGGCCCGGACTTGGTCCTGGAAGAGGAAAGTGAACGTCTGGGTCAAAGGAGATCAGGGGTACTGGAGGGTGTAGGTGTGAGAATTCTGACCTGATCCTGCCCGTGAAGCCTGGCTGCCAGCACCCCTTCCCATCAGCGGCTGTGCTGCTGCTCTGAACCCCTCACCCTGAGGCCCAAGAGATCCTCAAGTGAACTGACTGGCTCGGGCCCTTGGGTAGGACATTATTCCACCACAGAAGAGATCTTTAAAAAGGTGACTTGTAATTCTCCATTCAACTTGGCTTCGCTCTTACTTTGGCATTGACTAATTCAGCTTCTCTGTGACTTAGTACTGGCCACTCTCAGACAGACTGGGAGAAACATGTTCCCTCTCCCTTCACGCATCTTCCCTAAAAACACTCACTTCTCCGTCATTCCTTATGAATTCTGCATTCACGCCCATGTTTATCTTGAAACTACAGTATCTCTTTTTAACCTTACATTCCTTGAATTCTGAAAAATGTCATTATTGACAAGATTAAAGTTGCCCTTTTAGGATGTTATTTAAGAATGCAAGAGAGTAACATGGATCTGCTCCAGTATTAGTCAAAGAGTAAGGCTGGGGGCCAAATGAAAGTCCGTTCCCTGGTCCTGCGCAGTCTCCCCGCATGGCGGGGCAGCAGCGACAGAGGCAGAAGGCAGGATGGGGCAGCTGTTACCTTCATGAACTGCTGCAGCTCATAGAGAATGTGGTAGTAGTTCTTCTTCTGTAGATGTTGGCAGGCAGCAATCAAGTACTTTCCCCAGCTTTCTAAGGTTGGATCAATGGATTCTAGCAAGTTTTCTAAAACGTGGAGCTTCCCACTTTTATAGCTTGGCTGGAAAATGCCTTCTATGAAGACTTCTGGGGGACTCTCCTGGAGCAGGGCAGAAAAAAAAGTCACAAGTCTTAAGCCTGGTTCTGGCATGGTCAGGGACCCATTCTGTGTTTCCCTCCTCTCACATCCCTTCAGCATCCTTCTGTGGCAGTGCTGCTTAACCTTCTGTGTGTCACAGATTAGACCCCTTTGAGAATCCCACTCTGGTGCCTGCTCCACTTCTCTCCCTCCCTGACAGAAGGGAAGCTCCTGGACAGAGTTATTTACGTGACCTGTCTCCAATCTCTCCTATGATTGTCTTTGTAAAAAAATATTTCTATTTTTTTGTTTTGTGGTAATTAGGTTTGTTTGTTTATTTATTTATTTATTATTTTTTAAATGGAGGTACTGGGGATTGAACCCAGGACCTTGTGCATGGTAGGCACATGCTCTACCACTGAGCTATACTGTCCCTCCTTGTGACTGTCTCTTGAACCTACTCTCATCTAGCTTTTGCACCTACCACTCCAGTGAAATGACCTCTACGTTGTTAAATCTAAAATTCTTAGTCCTTGTTTTCCACCTGCTCTATCAATAGCTTTTGATACAGCTGATGGTCTCCTCCTTGAAAAAAATTTTTTATTTGGCTCCCAGGACATCACCCCGACTAGGCTTGCTTTCTTCTCTGGCTACTCCTTCTCAGTCTCCTTTGCTGATTCCTCCTACTCTCCCCAGGGCTTAGGAGGAAACTGCTCTCTTTTCTTTACTCACACTTTTGATTTCGTAAGTCTCATAGCCATAAATCTATCTATTCGTTGATTATGTCTAAATCCCTATTTCCAGTCTGTTCATTCCTTCTGAATTGTATACCTAACTTATATTCAGCTGCTGATGCAGAAAGTCCTCTTAGGGATCTCGCAAAAAATCTAAAACTGCTGATGACTGTTTCTTCCAAATCTGCTCCTTCTGCAGTCTTCTCTTTCTTGGATGGCAATTTTGTTCTTCTATTTGTTCAGGGCAAAAACTATAGCCGTCATTCCCTCACAGCCCGACAGAAAAGTCATTAGCAAATTTTACTGACTCCACCTCAGAATACATACAGAATCTGTATGTAGCTGACTACCTCTCACCACCTCCATGTACCACCCTGGCCCAAGTCATTACACCACTTGCCTGGATGACTGCAATGGCCTCCTCCCTGGTCCACCACCCTCCACACCTGCCTCTTTTTTGTCTAACACCAACCAATCAACCTGAGTGATTCCATTAAAATGTTAAGTCAGATCATGTTACTTCTCTGCTCAGAATCATCGCATGGTTTTGCTTCTCACTCAGCACAAAGCCCAAGTCCTTATAATGTCTACAAGGCCCTTTATGATCTGGTCCCTGCTAGCTTTCTGACCTTACCTGCTACCACCCTTTCCCCAGCTCACTCTGTTCAAGCCAACTTGGCCTCTGTCCTTGCTACTCACCCAGCCTGGACTGTGCTTCCTCCACAATCCGCACGGTTCACTCCCCACCTACTCTATGTCTTTACTCAGATGTCATCTCTCCTGAGCATCCTGTCAAATTCCACAGTCCGCCCCTTCCCTCTCCCCCTGCTTTATTCTTCTTATTACTCATCACCTACACTACATATTTTACTTATCTTGTTTATTGCCTCTCTCCCTGCTATAACATGCTTTATAAAAGCAGATATTTTTGCCTGTTTTTTGTCCCCACTGTTTTGTATCTCTAGTGCCCAGAACAGTCCTTGACTATTTTAACAACTATTTCTTGATGACAAATAAATGATAAACATCATGGACTAACTCCTTAGGAAAGTGCACACACATACTAATTCCCTCACTTCTGAAGTTCATCTGTGGTTCAGGAACCAAGTCTTAAACCCCCATTCCAAAGTCATAGAAAAGAAAATCATCTGGCCACGAGTACGAGTAAGTGACGGGGAGTGAAGGATGGCTACAAACTCATGGTACTGTAACCATGCCGGCCTTGCAGCCCTGGGCACAAGCTCTGCAGAAGTGGAGAGGATCTGGGCTTTGAGAACGTCCACAGTGGGTGAGGGCTTCTTTCCCAATTCTGGCTTTTCCTAAAAACCCAGACCTAGGAGGGTGGGGAAGAGCTCAGTGGTAGACAACATGCTTAGCATGTGTGAGGTCCTGGATTCAATTCCCAGCACCTCCATAGAAAAAAAAAAAAAAAAAAGAAAAACTACAAAACCCCCCAGATCTAAAAGTTGTAGGACATACTTTAAGAAGCAGGGGCACAACATTGTAAAATGGCTATTACTCAATAAAAAAAATGTTAAAAAAAAAGAAGCAGGGGGATTAGCTGCATTGAAAAGGCAGAATTTCTCAGAAAAGCAACACCTTAAAAACTTCCACTTCATCAATTCATCTAGCCCCTCATTCATTCATTCACAACTGGCACTAGGCCAGGTGCCTGAAGACACCAGGTAAGGTAAATACAGGCCTTCGCAGTCCAGATGGGAAGACACAATTATAAACAAATAGTTGCAATCCACTGGCACAAATGCAATAACAGAGCTACGTTCTAAGTACAGTGGTGGTATATAGGAAGAGGTGAATGCTCAACAGAGAGGGTCTGGAAGGATAAACAGGAGTTTTTCCAAGAAAACAAGGAGGGGCAGGGCATTCTAAGTAGTGAGAACAGCAATGCAGACTCATGGAGGTAAGAAAGTACATGGTACAATCAGGAAATTTAAGTAATTTGGTAAATCTAGAAATACAGAGCACAGACAGGATTCGTGGTGAAAATAAACTGGAGAAATAAGGGGGCCCGGTCCTGCTGGGTCCTGCATTCGTGGTAAGGAATTTGGACTTCATCTTGTGGCCACGGGGATCCACTGAAGGCCTTTTAGAGAGAGGAAGAACATGGACTGTAACATCAATAACACGTGCGAGGTTTCAGAAAGCTCGCTCTGGGGCACTGTGGTAGGTAAGGGGCGAAAGAGCAGGGACTAGGGCAAGAAGCACCACACCTTCCACGCTCCAGGCATTCAGGCGTAGTTTTCACAACGTTTTCTTCTCTGCTGTTCCCCGCCTGCTTGAGCAGTAAGATATTTCAGTTCAAGGGTAGTTGCGATTACAGGAGATAAAAAGAAGGCTTCTTTCCTAGCTCTGACTGATGGAAAGCAGAGGCAATGCCGTCGTCAGCTTATACCCAGATAAGGAAGTAAGCAGCTTAACTCTCCCAGCTGGTCATCAGTTAGAAAAAACAGAACTGGGTGAGGTAAAGCAGCTTTACCCTAAAACTCATTTGGAAACTGAGGAAGAGGAAAGAGGTTAGCAATTAAACACCAAATAATAAAACTTTTACAGTATTCTTGAGACCTGGCTAACAGTTAAGACTCAGTAGCTAAGGCAGTAGTAAAAACATTTCCCTTTCACTGTCCTGTAGGGGTATAGTTACCAGGACTCTGTGTACTGCTAACACAACTTGGAGAAATCCTAGAAGATACGTCTATCTGGAAACTATCATTGGCACCCATTTTGGATGAGGACAGCAGACTGAAATTAAAGTATCCTTTGAGCTCCTTTAGTTTTACATGAGATTTGGTACGAATCGGTCAATTCCTCAGAAAGTTTTCATGGGACATTCAGATAAAAAAGGGAAGACCAGGGGGGTGGGGGACATAGCTCAGTGGTAGAGCGCATGCTTGGTGTGTACAAGGTCCTGAGTTCAATCCCAAGTGCCTCCACTAAGGGGAAAAATTTAAATAAATTAATTAATTAAAAAAAAAAAAGAAAAAAAGAAGACCAGGAAAAAAAAAAGGGCAGGCAGAAGGGTCATGGTGAAACAGAGTCCTGACTGCTTAAGAATGGCTCCAAAGAAACACTGCACTTCAGTGGGGCCTTTGTCTCCTGTGGGAGTGGGCAGAGGATGTCGGAGGGGAAAAGGGAGAGCACACCCTCCTTCAATGAGATACTGGGGACCCAAATATGGGATCAGTGCCATGGGTGCTTCCTGGCCCTTGTGGATGAGCAGCTGGGTCAGCAGTGGGATGTGGTCCCAGGGCAGGAGGAGGTGGGTGGAAACAGAGAGGTTGAGTCATTTGCCTAAGGTCACACCACGTGTACCAAGCATCTCATTCTAGAAACCACATGCTCAGCAATTATGGGCTCTGCTATACGTTTTGGGAGAAGGGCTGAAATCTGTCACTGCCAGTCAGGAGGGCAATCTGGGATCCAGGTTAAGACTTTTGCCCACTCATCGAATCATGATTTGTGCAGACAGAATGTTCCATTTTGACCTGACTCTGCCGGGGATGATCTCTTAGGGCGAACTGGGTGGGCCAAGCCGGGCGGGCCGAGCGGGCAGTGTGTCCCACCTTGTGGCGGAGGTGCAGCAGGGCTTCCCGCAGGCAGCTGTGCCTCACGTAGAAGCTGGCGATGGCCAGGTTGGTGCTGTAGTTATGCAGGTAGAAGAGGCATTCTTGGTAGTAGGTGTTGTTCATGAGCTTCCCTTCAGGAATCACCTCCAGGGAGAGGCTCTGGGTCCGAAGGGTGGCTTCTAGCTCTTTCAAGGTGGCAAAGTAATCATCGTCTTGCTGCCCAGAGAGGAGAGAGTGAGCGGGAACAATGGAACGCAGGGAGTTCTCAGCAGCCTCTGAAAATATTGCTTTCAGAGAATACTTAACAATGTGGAAAAATGCTCACTATACAGCTTTAAGGGTAGAAAACAGGCAAGATATAAAATTCTATATATTATAAACCATTTAACATCAATTTAATTCAAAAACAAAACAGAAAATTCACCAAAACCTAAATCTGCTTAAAGCTGGGTATGGGATTATATGTGGTTTTCATTGCTTTAAAACAGTTTTTTTTTTCTTTAAATTTGACTCTTTATTACTTACTTAACCACATATAACAGAAAGAACAAAATCCAAACCAGACAGCCCTGAGCCAGGACTGCCATTATCAGCTGAACAGAAGCTGATCCTTTCCCCAGCCTGTTACTGCTCTTGGGCTCCCCTGCTGAGCTGACCCTCTGCCCTCTGTGCTCTTACCACGGAGACGAGTGGCCTCGCTGTGGACTCCAGGTACTCGACCACATCCTGTACTAGTCTTGAGCCATGACTCAGCTGATTGAGGTCAAAAGGCGGCTTTAGACAGCGATTGAACTTCTCCCGTGCTGCAGTGAGGTTCCCAGCTTTGAGGCAGGCCATGCCCCAAGCGTGCCACGCCCCAGTGGTATCAAGGCCAGTCTTTGTGGAGACCTGGGGGGAAAAACTGCTCATTTTAGGGAGAGGTACCTATATCTAAGCTTGAGGGTCTGAGGGACCCATTCCATCCCCTTGCTGCCAGTCATCTCCCTCCCCGACCACTCCACCTGCCATTACTCTGTAGTCATGCCCCAGATACTCCCCATGGCCAAGGACAACTGAGGTGGCAATACCTCTCTGCAAGGCTAGGCAAAGGTAACTTATTACAGTGGGGTAGATGCCAGCTTTGTCTTTGCCTTACCTCAACGCCCAGTTGGTAGTACTCAGCTTCCAACAGCTGGTTCCTTAGCCTGGTTACTGCAGCCGGTTGCAAGATCTGATCCAGAGATGGCACGTGGCGATAGGCAGCAGCCACTAAAATATTTAGCACATCTACCTTGCTGATGTAGCTACAGGGAGGAAAAGTGCAAGGCAATGAGGCTCCGCAGGGTCTCACAAAGAACAGTTGCTGTCTAAAGGTTTTCTGTTTCATTTCCAATGTGAAATGTGATGATGTGAATTGAGAGGTACATGGGAGAAAAGGCTCTGGAGTCAGACTCTCTGGATCTCAAATCCATCACTTAGCAGCTCTATGACCCTGGGCGAGTTAATTAACCTTTCTCGGTCTCAATTTACTCATCTGTAAAATGGATATAATAATGGGTAGTTTTAAGGATAAAATGAAATAACCCAAGTTAGGGCTTAGGGTGGCATCTGGAGCTTTGCAGGCACTCCTCTGTCAGATATCAACACATGGAGTAGGGACGCTTGGGACGCTCAGGTTTTCTATTTGAGGCAAGGCCTTTACATTGAATGTTGGAAGCTCACAAGTTATTCACTGCCTTTTGTTTCTTTCGAACCCTGCTTGCTTAGGAGAGCAAGGCTGTATCAATGGCCTCACTCCTGGCCAGTACAAAGGTCACATTACCACCATTCCCTGGAGGTGCTGCGGGGCAGGGGCCTCCTGGCTCTTCACTGGGATTCTAGTGTCCTGGACTTGACATCCTCTTCCAGGGTTAAGGATGGACTCTTGTTACTAGGACGCCACCTTGATCTTACTCCTGACACCTGATGATGGCAAAAACCTTATAATGACAGAGCCCAGAGAGCTGGATCATTCTGTTTAGTGCTGCCTGAAACAGACCTATGCTCAAGGTTCTTGAATCTTGTATCATAATTCTAGCAAAAATCCCTGTGGATCCTGACTTGTCCGCCGATTTCCTTGGAAAGGGATTCAGTATCTCAGTGATTCTCAATCTAGCAGGGATGGGGCAGGGGAGACTACAGTGTGTGAAAATGAAAGCAAATTTGCTATCATGATGTGTCGTACATTTGTAATAGGTGGTGAACTTTGTTTTTAAACATTTATTTATTTATTTAAATGACTATCAGAAGGAAGCATAGGTTAAAAACAGTAGAAAAATACTCTGGAAACCAGGAGTTTTAAACACATGAGATGACTCCACCACCATCAGCAACCGGGCACAAGGGCAGTGATTCCCTAGAGCAGGTATATGGAATCCAGGGTGGAGGAGAAAGAATGTAATTTGAAATCACTGCTGTAAACTGTCAGAGAAGCCACTGGCACTGGGGTGTGTGAGAATCCTACTGAAGTTAGGACTTCCTTAATTTCTGCTCCTTTAGCCTAAAGTGAATATTTCCTCCATCTGTATTAGATTTTGAAGGAAGTATAGGACTTGATGTTAAACTTGCTCCCCCCTCCCCCATCTGAGAATCTTTTTCTCTTAATATGATTTTCTCTCATTTACATTCCTGGTATTTGAGAAATATTTAGATAGATTTTTATTTTTGCCTCAAATTCTACCTTTTTCTATACAGAATTCTATTCTCTCTCTTCTCCATTTTTGGTAAATTAGTAGAGTTTTGGTTCTTTCCATGGTTACTTAAAAATTTTTACTTATGTACCTATTTATTCATTTATCAACTTGAAAAATGATGTAGAATCAGTTGCCTCTTGACACAAAAGAGTGACATTAATTTCTTTGTATTTCCTTCTTCTACTTTCTGCCCCACTTCCTTCTGCCCTTCTCAACCTTCTGTTTTTTTTTTTTCTCTCCTTTTTCAGTTTTATTAGGTAGAATTATTACAGTCTGGCTGCACATACACATTATATGGCATTTAAATATATATATATATACACAAACACAGTATATTGCACGCTTTTTAGTTTACATATATGTACTACTTATTGTTTCTAAGAACAGATTAGAGCTTTAGCTCTCTAAACTTACATAGTTACCAAAGCAATAAAGCCAACTACAAAGTAAGTATGAACAGAATGTGGGAATCCAATCATAAAGGACAGTCAAATGTGCTTACACATATTTAAGAAATCAATCATCTGAGTTATAAATAATAAGTAGTTCATTCAACCTTCTGTTTTTTTAAATGTTTATTGAGTACATGTTATGTTCTAGATGCTGTGTAGTACTTTATATACACATATAAAGTATTTAATATATATATAAAAGTATTATTTTTTAATGGAGGTACTGGGGATTGAACCCAGAACCTCAGTGTGCTAAGCATGCACTCTACCACTGACCTATATCCACATCCACCCCTGGTTTTTGTTAATAAGAATAATTTAACTATCATCTTTGGAGTACACAGGCTCAGTTCTTAGCCCTTTCAATGAATACTCTGATTTTATCCTCATAACAGCCTACAAGATAAGTAGTATTATCCTCCCCATTTTCTAAAGGAGGAAACTCAGGCCCAGAGTGGTTAACAGACTTGTGCAAGGTGACAGAGCTAGGAAGTGGCAAGGCTGAGGTTCATGGCACTCTCTGCTCTCTGGCAAGTTTGTAGGCAAGTACTCTGAGCAGGTGTCTGAAGCACTGCTACTTCAAAGAAAACCAGGCTCTCTGCTCCCAATCTGGCTAAGATGGAGAGCCAGGAACACACAACATGAGCCACACGTCTGTCTGGGTGGGTAAGCCAGGAACTGGGAGTTCTCACCGTCAGGTTAATGAACGGAGGCAGAGCAGGTTGTGCAGGCCCCTGGGGCCTAATCCTCCTTTTTCCACAGATACTTCTACTTTATGACTCAGATTTCTCCCTGGGACACAGGGACAGACTAGTCCCCAGTGTGGTCTGTACATCTGTTATCCATAACTCCCTGAGGCCACAGTCTGAATCTGCTCAAGCCTAGGGCAGAGTTTTGGTCAAGGCTAAGCATTGGACATTCGGGGAGGACACGTTTTCTTTAAAAGCCAGAAAGTTCCACTGAGACTAAAGGTGCTCTCCTAAATTGATTTTAATTACAAATTAACAGAAGTCTTTCTTTCTGGCTAGGTATAGTTAGAGAACCTGCCTTGACGATCCATGCAGGGAAAGAGAAGGACACAGGCTGTCAAAGTAGGGTGAGGAAGACCGCTGTGATCTGGTAGCAGCATTTCATCAACATCAAATGGAGATGGAAGCTAGTTTAGCATGTCTTGTCATAGAGGTTGGGGAGGTGAAAACTCACAATGTGGTCAGAAAAAGAAGCTGGATAGAAATGACCATCTCCACTTACCTGTCACAAAGAGCCAGGTCCTGGCTCCGGCCGGCCTTGACGAACATCATCTTGGCGCTGAAGAGCAGCTGCTTCATGATGTCTGTGAGCAGCCCAGCATCCACCTCTGGGTTTGTGAGCCCCTGGGACAGCCTGCAGCAGTGCTCGATCAGCTGGTGGCCACAGGCAGTGCTGTCCTGGTGCAGGCTGAGGATGGCGATGCACAAGGAAGCGCTGGGGGCCTGGCCGAGGTGGAAGAGGAGAGAAACACGCCATGAGTTCCGGGACCAAAGTGGTCTCCAAATGCAGCTGGGTGGCGGGAATGCTTCTTCCTATTTCTCCAAGATTAAAAAACCCTGGAGGAAGGAGCTAGAAATTGTATAGCAAACCAGAAGTGGAACTAAACACATTTTGGATGTTCTAAGTAGCACTGCCAAAACTCTGGCTGCTAGGTTTTGTCACCTTAATAGGAAGAAGACAGCTGTGTTCATGTGTTACTTACTTTTTGGGAATGTCTGTAGTGCCCCTCTTTTTCTAGTCTATGGTCCCACCAGCATAGGTGCTCCTTAATTCTGGCTTGGATGACAGTCACCTTGCTTGTCTGGCTACCTGGAGGTCTCTGCTTCAAGCCACTGGACACAGTGCTGCTAAATTGATATTCCTAAAGCACACTCTAAAACCTTCCATGGTCCCTGATGCCTACCAAGTACATATATCTTACTGTAGAGTTTAAGGCTCTCTACATAAACAGCCCATTTCAACCCTACCTTTACTCTCTATTAACACCCTATGTGTCCTCCAAATGAAACCGCTTCTAATACCCCAATCATTTTTGACCCTGTGCCTTTGCTTGGATGTTTTAGTTTTGTATCCTTGTCCCTCCCGCTCCTGACTCCCCTCATAACATCCAAACTTCTGCTTGTCAAACTCCTACCACACTTTCAAGGCTCATCTTAAATGCTACCTCTTCCACAAAGCCTTTCCTGATTTCCTCTTGTGCATTTCTCAGGCTTCCTCGCGTTCTCTTTCAACTGATTTCCTTGTCTTATAGCTCCCACGTTACCACACTGTAAGCAAGTGAAGGCCAGGCTGTGTTCGCCCAACTCTGCATTTCCTGCTGCACTACTAGGCATCATAAAGAAACTCAAATGACCATCAAATTTTATTGCTGTTACCTGCTCATAGTAGAATTCACTCCGCACCAGCTCATTTTCCTCCTCATTCAGATCCAAGATCCATTCCACCTCCGCTGCCTTGGGGACTCTTACCACGGCTGAGAATGGAGGGCTCTCGCTCCTGGAGCTGTCCGGTGCTGAGAAGAGAAATGCCGTTCCTGTGTCACTCGTGGGCCGGCAGCCCAGTCTGGGCCAGCCCAGTGAGCTGACGTGAGCTGCAGGCAGACCCTTGCCTGCTGTCTCAGGGCTCTTTCTCTCTTCTTGGTCCTCTTTATTTCCTTTAGGAGGCGGTATTAGGTACCTCAAACCTTCTTCCCCAGCCACAGACCTGGCATGAGTGTTACACTGCTTGTCATACAGTCTTCTTGCTTCACATGAGAAACTCTGCAAGGTACACACTTCCCAAATGGAGGGCCGAGCTATTGGTTCCCCGAAAAACTAACCTGCCCAAAGTATTAATAGCGATTACCCAGGGGAAGGAGGGAGCATGGGGGGACAGGATGACGGTGAAGGGGAACCTATGGGAAAAAAAGAGAAATAAGCTACTAAACGTTAAGGACCAAACTCTTTGGTTGCTGGCCTTCTTGATGCTGGAAGGTCAAGGGCCAGTATGATAGGCTAATATGATGATAAACTTTAAGAGAAACAGCCTGACAGAAATGCCAAGAATTTTCTCTGGCTAACGTGTTAGACTGAGTTGCCATTGAGGGTGTCGGCTGCAGCTGATATGCTGAAGGAAGAGCCAACTTGGGCATTTAAACAAGGAGTCACAGGGAACGTGATTCAGCCTTACCTTCTGGTTGTTCTGGATTCCCCTCTGGCACACTGGAAACAGAGAAAGAAAATGAAAATGCCTGAATCCCTTCTCCTCTTTGTCTTGAGCTTGGCTATACAGCATTGACATTTACTCTGTTACCTGAGTGAGGTATCAGGGAATCATCCCAAACTCTTTTCTCTCCCTCACCTGTCCCAGCCAATCACCTACCATTTCTTGTCCATTCCATGTCTAAAATACCTCTTTAAATGTTCCCATCCCTCTCTTCATCCCTGCCACAAAGAGTGCACTCATCATTTAATGCCAGAGCCTTTGCAATAGTTTTGCAATTGGTCTCCTGGATTCCAAACTATTCTTTAGTTTGTAGCTAGAGCAAGCTTCCAAAAATGCAAATCTGGTCATGTTATGCTTCTGCTTAAAATTCTCTGGTGAAAATATTCTACATTTGCAGTTCAGCAGACAAAGTCCGTTACAGTCTGGCAGTCTCCTGAGACCATCTCCTGCCACCCATAAAAGTGACCTCTGCTCACCCCATAAAAGTCCTCCCCACACTGTCACAGGCTCTGATCAAGTTCAGTTGGTGTCATCAACCACTGAGTCCTGATATCACAAGACAGAGCCCAAGTCTGTCAAGCACCTGCCTGAGGAGACTTCTGGTCAACACCAGCCCATGCTGCCAAAGAGCAAACGCCAAGCCTTTGTGCCATTCCCTAGGTCCTCCCGGCTCAGCTGCCAGCTCTGAGTCCAGAACCTTAGCCCATCACCTACCTACTACACTTCTTCAAATGACCCACATTTTCTCCTTCCCCTACCTTTGCAGTTGTTACTTCCACTTCTGGGCATGCTCTGTTTTGGCTTCTTTTCCTACTAAATTCTCATCCTTTAAGGCTCAGATCAAGTGCCACACCTCTAAGAAACCCTCCTGACCATCAGGCTAAGCTGGGTGTGTCTCCACCACTGCACTCACAGAAGGGCTCTGTGGTCTATTTTTTGGCTGTGTCTCCACTAAAATGTGCGCTCCTTGAGGGCAAAGTGATTACTGCTGAGTATTGAATGAAAGAATCCTCACTGATGCTAACTACTCATATCAAATCTCAGCAGTATGCTACATGGGTAATCTCCCTGTCCCCAACTCGGGGGGAGGCAGTGTATGCCAGGGTCACAGAAATGACAGTGTAAGCATGGCACACCTCCCTTCCTATGAGGTGGTCATTGTGGTAAATAAGGGTAAAAAATGTTCACATTAAAACAAACACAAAAATGCTACTGGGCAGAATGTAAAACCTATGTAAGTGTGTTAGTAAAACATGAGGAGTTCAAAGTAGTTTTGCTGTGGGATAGCTGCTTTGGATCCTATTCCCAGATGCTCTAGGAGTTTTAGTGTCACCCTCCTTTGCTGCTGAAGTAGTAGAAAAAAAATTGAGCGATGCTGGGCTGGCAAGCATGGTCTTGATCTGTCTTGCCAGAGGTGTGAGCAGTTGCTGAAATTGGTTACCAGGTGAACTGTGTGTAGGAATGTGTGTGGACTCTTCTAATTGTGGACATAACAAACCAGGATGATGATGAACTAGATTAGGGCTGATGCATGTACGGCCCAAACATTCAGTAGGTGAACGTGTCCTTGAGTCCAGCTGAGACCAAATGAAGCAAGAGTGGCTGGAAAACAGGTGAGGTTGTTGGCAAACTGAGATCAGTGGCCTCCGTTAGGGGACAGGCCAAAGAACTGAGTGTCCTGATCTCAGAGAGAACATCACGTAAGAGCGCTGACCTCTGCTTCTACACATCTACTTCCTCTCTTAGAGGTTTCTCTGACCAGGGCCAAACGTTACGCTGTAGAGTTAATGGCATCTCGGTGTGAATGGGAAATGAGAACTTTCTGTAACTGCTCAGATTTGAGACGCTCTCCACACTGAGACCCCTAGGAGTGTGAGGACCTGGGGTGGGTGCAGCGATCCACTGCAGTGGCAGCCCTGCTGCAGGACACTCACTCTTTGTTGAAGTAACTATAGCACTGGTCACACACACGAGTAGGGTTCTCTCTGCAGCCTTCCACCACCATTTTCTCCGTGGAGCAGGAGCTGCACACTAGCCGGCCACAGCGGCGACAGTGATGACGCCTGTTAAACTGAGGAGTGTCACCGGGAAGAGAGGGAAGAGGCAGGAAGAGAAGGTGAGACTGCAGGAACTGAGAGCATCCATCCATCCATTTATCCCTGGTATTAGCCACCTGCGACTTACTAGGAATACCAGGTGCTTGGGCTTCTACTGAGAAAGGACACACCAGTTCTTGCCTTCAAGAAGCTGACAGTTCAAGACCCTCAGCTGGGCAAAGATGCCCAAGTCACAGATAGTTTTGCAAGAGCTCCTGACAAGTTCTACCTGTCTGTGGAGGCAACGTGTGAAGACACAGCAAAAAGTAGTGGGGAAAAAGTGACTTTCTCAGCCAATGTGGATCACATTTCTACATGGTATTGATGATGATGAAAAGGTATCCTTTTTAAAGATGCTTTTGCAAATATTGCCTTACTTCATTATAAGAGGTTGATAGACATACGTTTTTATAGATGAAAAAACAGACACAGAGAAATTACGTTATCACCACTTTCATCAGCGCTGAGCTAATGTGCCAGTCACGTACTGTGTCAAGTGTGGTAACACTTCTTATTGTCCTTAGTCCTTATAGCTCCATGAGCCAAAAAATGTATCATCCCAACTTTACAAGTGAGCATCTGAGACTGAAAATGTTAACAGTCACACTGCTAGTAAGAGGCAGAACTGGGATCAGAACTGAGGTCCTCTGTCCCCAGCACGTAAAACCATTACCAGGTCACCTGTCTTATTGTGAAAGACACAGGAGCCAGAAACAAGATGTCCTGACATCTGGTGATTCCTCCTGCAATACCATTCTGCCTCTTTTCATTTATTTCATGAGAATGGCAGAGCTTTTAGAATTTAAGGCTACTTGAGGGTATCTACCATCTGTCTGAATTCAAAAAATACACTGTGGTCAGATCAAAGATAAACACGAAGCCTTAGATTTAGCAGTTCTTCTGAACATACCCATGTCTTCTTGGAAAGAGGAGGTGACGAGAAACTCAGGCTCTTGAACTAGAGCGTTCCTTTAATTTCTCCCGCAGGTAAAGGTGGAGACAGATGCTGCTTACCATGGTGAAGCGCTCCCTGCAGCAGACCATGCAGATGCTCTCACTCTCATCTGGTACCCACTGGTGTCTGGCAGGGGGTGTCGCTGGGGGTACAAACTCCAGGAGCGGCTGACTCTGTGGGAAGCTCCTCTCCCTTGGACTGGGGGAATGTACAATGGAGACACCTGGGAGTCAGAGCCAGAAGTCAGAGTAAAAGGTGATCAGTCGCCTGGCTAGTAAATGAAGAAGGAATTAGAGAATTAGAATTGCATCATTTTACAAACCGCTACAGATATGATAGATCCAGTTAGTGATCATCAATGGCTGACTGCAAACAGAGACAACTGGACACTGCATGTCTCCTGATAGAAGGCACACAACCGCCTACCAAATATACTTCCCCCAAAATACTAAGTGTGAATCAAATCAAGCTTCTAGATCTATCTACCAGTGTACCAGTGTACTGGAAATACAGGAGACGGAGACCCAGATTGCCACAGGCTGGCAGTCAGCAAAATCCAGTATGTGGGAAGCACTACATGACAAATGACCCAGTTTCCTCTACAAATGAAAGAGAGGTAGGGGGGTAAAAAAAGGCAGAGGAACCTATTAATTAAAAGAGATTTAAGAGATAGTTTAGCCAAATGCAATGAATAGACATTATTTAGATCTTGAGTCTAGAAAGATCAATTCTGAAAAAAACAATCTTTGAGACAAATGGGAAATTTGAAATTTGAATCCAATATTGATTGGCTAGTTGATAATAATAAGGAATCATTAGTTTGGTTTTAGGTATGAGAATGATGCCACAGTTTTGTTGTATAAACGTCCTTACCTTTTAGAGATATATACTGACATATTTATAAAGAAAATGATATGATATCTAGGCTTTGCTTCAAAATAATCCCATAGGAGGCCAGGGACATAGATGCAACAAAAACAGTCATCGTGAGATGATAACTATTGCAGCTGGGTAACAGGTTTGTGAGACTTCATCGTACTATTCTCTCTACTTTTGTGTATTGGAAAATTTCTACAATAAATAGCTAACTCCCCCCCCCAAAAAAAGTACATCAAAGCTGCTCAGGCTGCCTTATGCAGATGCATGAAGCTGCTCATATACCTGTAAGTCTGAGCCCTTCTGTCACGTCTACTGCTTACCGTGATGCGTGGCCAATTCTCAAAGCATGTCCAGGAAAAACCACAGTCTTTGCTGCATGGTATTGAAGGAGATTTCCTGCCACCTAGCACAACAATACTGGCAGGTGGTGGAAAAAGGGAACTGAAAAACATAGTGCAGCGCCCGGAACAGAAGCTACTGACCTCTCCCCAGAAGCCTGCTGGCAAGACAAACACTTGTTGAGCTACTTCTGAGTGAAGGCCCAGGGGCAAAGGAAAGGAGACTGCGGGACAAGAGGGGTAGTAAAAGGGGTGACCAAGACATGGCTGCAGCCTTCAAGGCACCTTGCATCCTGCGTGGGTGACAGATATAACTAACTGCAGGACAGGGGCAGAATGAGCAGGAGGACTAAAGAAGTCAGTCTTCCCTATTAGCGGATCTCATATTTGCGAATTTGCCTACTCACTAAAAATTATTTGAAACTTCAAAATCAGGATTTGCAGTGCTTTTGGGGCCATGTGAAGAGTGGTGAATAAGCTGAGTTGCCCAACATGCAGGTTCTCTTCTGGGGTTGATCAAGGTGATGTTCTGCTTTCCTACATCAGCTCTCATACAGAGATGACCCGAGGATGGAGATGGCAGGGCACAGTGCAGTGTAGTGCAGGAAGCTCTGGCTCTGGGACCAGCTGGGCAGGGTTTGAAGTCCAAACACTCATTAGGCAATCATTAATAGTGGCCTCAGGCAAGTCCCTGTAATGCTCTGAATCGCATCTTCTCTTTTGTGAGATCAAGAAAACAGAATGTGCTAGGATGAACTATTTTCAATTTGACATTACAATCTATGTGAAATGTGTATGTGTGTATTATATACATATGTCCACATACATATACACACATACACATGCACATTTTCCCTAGGAGCAATGGTTTGGTATCTGCTAATTCCATGTTTGTGGAGACTTCAGGGATATACTACTGCAAATAACAAGAATCGACTGTATGTTGAATTTTACGGTTATACAAAGCTGGAACGAGCCAGGAAAAACAACTAGTAGGAGTAGTAGGACTGGAAACGAAGAAAGAGGCAAAAGAATCAGAAAATCAGAATAAGGCAAGATTGAACTAAAAACAGCTAACTCTCAGAACCTGTTCTTACCAGGAGAAGCAGCAGAAGAGAACTCGGCTGATGGTGATCTAGACAAGGTCTCGAGGTCTGAAGCCTGACTGACAGCTTCCTGGAGGTGAGTCACAGAATCTGTAGAGAGGAAAAATGTTGACAAAATATCACTCTACCATAAGCATCCTTACTTGTTGTGATAGGCACTTAGTTTCAAAGCCCCACTGGTTTCGCTGACCGTCATCCCATGATTGTACTACATACGAAAAGAATGGCAGAGGTACTTCAAGACAATAGCAAACATGATTCTTAAATGTCTCAAAAAACAAACTATGTTAGGCATACAAAATAAACCAAGTAGACACTAGGATTTCACAAAATAAATCTAAAGATGCCCATTAGGAAGTGTAAGACATTTAAACGATGGTCCTTGAGGGTAGGGAGTAAGGAAAAAAAGCAGCCCACATTGTTTTCATTTTCTTCATTCTAGAAGAGGTTGAGTCAGCTTCCACACTAGTGACATCTGATGTGACCCTGGGAGTAGCGCATACCCTCAACACAAAAAATGACGGCATTTAAGAGCCCTATTGCACCAAAGCTAGACAGAGACCACTCCAGGCATGCTTTGCTTCCTGAACGTATATGTTATTATGCATGTGGTAGTTATCTGCCACCTTTTCATTCTGGTTAGCCTGACACTTCCTGGGAGATCAAGATCTCTCCTATATAATAAACAGCTATCTCTCCTCAAGTGTATTCCTTTCAATCGCCATCAACTCAAAATAGTAAAAGAGTAGAAATTAAAGCAAAGAATGTAGCACAGTATTTCTTTCTCCACGTGGAACCCCCATTGAGGACGCTGGCAGTTACCTGATCGTTTCTCCCTCAGAGGGTATGGGAAGTCCAGGGCTTTCCCCGCGTATCTGGAAAGCAGCGAGTCCACCTCGTCCATGGTGAAGCCAATCTCCTGCCCGGCCAGCAGCTGGTGCAGGGTCTGCACCGCCACCGTGGCCCAATCCACTTTCATGTTCATGAGCAGCTGCTCCAGCATGAGCAGGGGGTTAGAGGACAAGTGGGAGTAGCTGACCCGGTGATGCTCAGGCAGGGTCAGCAGAACCTGCGTGTGTGGAAGAGCCACAGAGTGGAGAAAACAGTACGTGAATTTCAGAAGAAAGCCAAGATTCTTACTGGGAAGGGGCAAGGGTAGCAGGGACCAAATGGCACTTGGCCAAGTACTGCAGCTGGCTAGGAGTTTTTTAGGAAGCAAGGCTGGACTCCTATCTAAATCCTCCAGGCTATAATCAAGACGAGGGGCCTGCAAACTTTTTCTTTAAAGGATCAGATAGTAAATATTTTAGGCTTTATACGACATAAGGTCTTTATGGCAACCAGTCAGCTCATAAATTAATGTACATGCTTGTGTTCCAATGAAGCTTGATTTATAAAAGCAGGCAGAGGACTGGATTTGGCCCACAGATGGTGGTCTCTTGACTCCTGGCCTACACTGCAGGCATACTTTTCCCAACACTGTCTTCTCCTCCTTACCTTGGACCCCATGTACAGTGCCTGTATTTCACGGTGTCGGTCAGCGGTCAGTTCTCCATAGAAGTGGGTGGTGAGGTAGTTGGCCAAGAAGTGAGAAGTGGCCAAGCTAGGGTGCTGGTCGAGGGATTGCTCTGTGACCTCAAGGCACATGGTGGGGTCAGGAATTCTTTGCAGCAGCTGTTGCAGGAGGAGGGCAGAGGAGAAGGGTGAGGCCTGGAGAAGAACTCTTAGTCCAGCCTTGTTTTGTTTGAATCTTTAGGTTTATTCATCTTAGACTAACTTCTCTGCACTCATTTTTTCCACCACACCTACAGCTTCACTAATGATGGCTTTGATAGGACCAGAGTTTAGCAGAATTGAACTCAGCTGCCCACCTGGGACCTAATGCAGGGCTAGGCACCCTCTGATCAAGATGACTGGAACCGGCTCCTGAAGGCCACGGAGGGGCAGACCTGAGATTGAATGCTCTGCATGGCATCCAGCATGAACAGAGCCATCTGATTGGACTAACCTTCTCGTCCCTCCCCAAAAGAAAAATGGGAAGAGTTGGAGGCTTACTTGCAGAGCCTTTTCATGATCTCCTCTTTCTAGAAGGTGGAGAAGATGCCTTTGATGTAGGTTGACTAAATGGTCTCTTGGAATGGGGTACAGGCAGCCCCACTCCTCACACAGCTCATACTCCTGGAAGTAAACACATACACCTTCAGTCCCTTTAAATTGATGACCTTGTCTCTTACCCAGCTCTTGCTTGATTTTTCTCAGCAGTCTTGAATCTGCTAAAGCCCCAGGAAAGTTTGGTAAGTGCTGATGGAAACTGCACTGTGGGATTAAAGTGGGCTCATATACTCAAAGGATCAGAGTGGCAAGGTAAGTTACGACAGCGATCCAAGTAGGCTGACTGTGAATGGTGTCCTTTTCCACTTAGCTCTACTATAAAAAAGAAATAGATGACGTACAGCTACTGACACTTGGTGACAGCCCTGGGAAGATCCTAAGGAAGCAGGGAAGACTGAGAAGACTGTCCAGCGGAGACAGTGCCTACTCAGCTCTGACGGTTGCCATGTGAATGTGCAGGCCCAGTGGTGCCAGACTTAAAAAAATTCCAAAAAAAATTTTTAAATAAAAAATTTCCCTATTTTAACAATGTTGGTGATGAACTCAATATGAAAAACTAAAAATTCTGCAAACCAGTACTGTTTGGGCCAAACAAACATGTTGGGGTTGTATTCCATTGATATCACCCATTATTACTCCCCTCCACCCTCAATTTGTGAATTTTTGGATTAAAATTTCTGAAAGGGGAATTCCCAGAGCTTTGTTCAAGTATTTAATATGGTGGCCTCTGGAATGCCCTTCCCACAACTCTTTCTGGGGCCAACTTCTTCAGGATGCTTCCTTGCTTCTTGGGCCATATTAGGTGCCCTGCCTGTGCTCCCATCACAGCCTGGGCTTACTTCTGTCACTCGGTGTATCGAAATCACCTAGGTCTGTGTCTCACGTTGACCCTCTTCCCAAAATATGAGTTGCACGAGGGCAAGGAGTAAGCTTAATTATCTTTGTTTCACCCCTGTCTAGCACAGTGGTAAATAACAGACAGTCAAGAAAAGTTTCCTGGATGAATGAACACCTGAATAAATACATCTATATTCTGAACTGTGGTCTAGCAGCATCTTAAAGGGTAAATAAAATTCTACTTAGCATTCAAATGTCTAATATATACATGAAAAGATAGTCAAGGTCCTTAATAATCATGGAAAACGTAAACTAAAACAAGAATGAGATACCATCTTATTGGCAAAAAGTAGAAGTGGGGCAATGCCAAAGTCGGTAAGACGATGGAGCAACGGGAACTGGGGGCGGGAGAAGACCCGGGCCAACGGGTCTGAAGAGCAACGTGGTAACTCTTAGTAAAGGTGCGGCTGCTTGTGCCTGATGACACAGCAGTCCCACTGCTGGGTACACATTCTGTACCCAATGCGAGCAGTGTAGAAAATCTCACGCAGGAAAACAAGGGTGATAATGCAGAAGCATCAGCCATACTATTCTCTATGCTCCTCTGTATGTTGGTACAGTTCACACACACACAAAAGGAAAAAAGGAATGTTATGTAATTATTAAAAAAAATGTGAACATTGATACATAGAAAGGGGTCTACATAACCAGCTAAGGAGTTGCAACTCTGAAAAGTAAGGGGAATACTACCCAGGAAAATGGTACCTTTGCTTCTAGAATCATGTTCATGACAGTTGATGGGTCCTCAACACAAGAGTTCCTCAGGGTCTGCCAGCCACACCACACTGGGGTAGCCTGCAAACCTAGAATCTAAGGAAAAACAGGAAAAACTGTCAAACCACGTTGGAGCCTCTCCCTCCAGGAGCAAGTCACTGGGGTTTCCGGGGATGGGCCATGGCCAGGTCTCTGTCTCAAAGTCAGGGTGTCAGAACTTGTCAGGAGAGAGGAGGAATTAGAGCAAATGGGGCAAAGATTGTCTGGAGAGGTGAGTGAACCTATCCGGAAAGTATAATCCGGGAGCAAAGGCTGAGTGGGGAGGCCAGGATTGCAGCCTTTCACTTGGAGGACAATTATCAGAGGCTTTGGAGCTTTGCAGCTTGTTCATTCTTCCAGGGTCACTGGTCCCTTGCTCCTCCATCTCAAAATTCTACGCAGGTTATTCTCCTGGCCTGAATGCTCTGTGGGATCACCTTTCATGCAGCATTTTAGCTCTGCATGAAAACTGCTGAGAAAGAGTGGGAAAAAAATCTTTTTCATCTGCCTTTTCTACTTACTCTACCTGGGCCCTAAACTCTGTTTGGTTCCAAGTACACATGGAAAAATCAGCAAACATTTGATACTTGTTATATAGCTGTATCAACTAAATCTGCCTCCCTGAGCCTCTTGGTCTTGAATATAACACATATCCCACAAGAATCTTTCACTTTTAAAAATGTCAATTTCAGGCATCCTTTCAAAACTGGTCTTGAAATTTAGCTGAGACTTAAAACTATCTTTAAAAAAGACATAATAGAGATTAAACTCTATAAAAACTCTTGAACAAGAACAAGAAGCCATAATTTACATAAAACATACATGAAGCTCAAATACACAGGGATACCTTGGCGATATTGTCGGTTCAATTCCAGACCGCCACAATAAAGTGAATATCACAGTAAAGTGAGTAACACGAATTTTTTGGTTTCCCAGGGCAGATAAAATTATGTCTACAGTACACTGTAGTCTATTAATTGTGCAATAGCATTATGTCTAAGAAAAGTACACGCCTTAATTAAATACTTTATTGCTAAAAAATGATAACCATCACCTGAGCCTTCATCCAGTCATAGTATTTTTGCAATAGCAACGACAAAGTTCACTGATCACAGATCACCGTAACAAATATAATAATAATGGAAAAGTTTGAAATACTGTGAGAATTACTAAAATGTGGCACAGAGACATGGAATAAGTGCTGTCAGAAAAGTGGTGCCAAGAGACTTCTTCGATGCAGGGTTGCCACAAACCGTCATTTGTAAAAATTGTAGTATCTGCGAGTGTAATAAAGCAAAGTGCAGTAAAAGAAGGTCTGCCTGTAGATATGAAGAAGGCTTCGTGGACTGTAAAGCATCACTCCAGTGTTGAACTTGTTATTATTTTTATCTCTGTTTGACATGTATATATTTAAAATTATAGAAGTAAATAAAATAGGAACCAGATGGAAAGCCTCCTTGCTATTCACCTAACAATAGAAGCCAGATATAGAGAAAAAGCCAGTCCCAAATTTTCTGTTTCTTAAAACCCACCATCACAAGAAGATAGGCTGGAGTTGGTAATAGGGTGAGAATATTTCCTTTCTCTTGGTGCCAGAGCCCGTACCTTCTGATATACCCGCAGCTCCGCTAGCTTTCTCTGCAGCTCACACTTCAGACCATCTTGGACCACTGTGTCTGAAATGCAGTAGGCCAGGATCTCCAGGCATGACTCCAGGGGCCACCTGTCCACAAACTGCAGTGTTAGCCGACTTCTCAGAGATGCATCCTTCACAGCAAACAGGTACTGCCAACCTTCTTTGTCTACAAGACAAAAAGATGCTCAGAGGCAGCAAGCTGGATCCTGGAGCTCAAGAGTCCAGGTTACTTCTTAAGAGATGGGCTTTGTTGAGGTTCACAAAACAGGAGCTTGAAGGATCCTGAAGATCCATATGACCCAATTAGTTAATTAGTTTTTACACTTGGAACAACTGTCTGACAAGGAGAAATGCTCTACCCTTGTGGTTCTCTTTATGCAAATGTAATCATAGTCACGGGACTTTCTGAGGAGAGAGACGGAGAAAGGAGAGGAAGAAAGGGGGAAGAAAAGAAGGCAAGAATGAAAGGAGCAAAGGTGCAAGAACAGATGGGGCTCTCCATGTTCGGCATGCTGCTCATACAGCTCCATTTCAGACTCAACCTGTCAGCAGAACTTTTACCTTTCCCTGCAACCTCCACCCTGTGCCACACGTAACGACTTGAAGTTACTTCAGGTAAACTAGCTTCCCTCCCTCACCATTGCCTGTCATTATGACTTAGTAGGTCTCTCTTTCCCACACCCACTTCACAGAGCGGAAAACAGACTCCAAGCCATTAAGACCGCACAGCCAGTCAGCGGATTTCTCCACTTTCTAAGGAGGGATTTTTTTTTCCTTTCCACAGGGTAGCCAGGGCCCCAGGCCAGAAGCCATTCCCCACAGCCTGGCAGGTTCCTGCTCCCCCTGGTGGTGGACTGTAGGTCACTGCTCTCAAATCCAGTTACACATCAGACTCCCAGGGAGCCTTTAAAGCTGCCACATGCACTTATGGTCAATTAATCTATGACAAAGGAGGCAAGAATATACAGTGGAGAAAAGACAGCCTCTTCAAGGAGTGGTGCTGGGAAAATAGGATAGTTACAGGTAAAAGAATGAAATTAGAACATTCTCTGACACCATATACAAAAATAAACTCAAAATGGATTTAAGACCTAAATATAAGACCAGATACTGTAAAACTCCTAGAGGAGAACAGAGGTAGGACATTCTTTGACAGAAATGGCAGCAATATCTTTTTGGACCCGTCTCCCAGAGTAATGGAAACAAAAGCAAAAATAAACAAATGGAAGCTAATTAAACTTAAAAGCTTTTGCACATCAAAGGAAACCATAAACAAAATAAGAAGACAACCTACGGAATAGGGGAAAATATTTGCAAACAATGCGACTGACAAGGGATTAATTTCCAGAATACACAGACAGTTCACACAGTTCAATATAAAAAAAACTCAAACAACCCAATCAAAAAATGGGCAGAAGACCTGAAAAGACACTTCTCCAAAGACATACAGATGGCCAACAGGTACATGAAAAGATGCTCAACATCACTAATTATTAGAAAAATGAAAATAAAATTATGTTAAGGTACCACCTCACATTAGTCAAAATGGCCATCATTAAAAAGTTTACAGTAACAAATGCTGGAGAGGGTGTGGAGTAAAGGGAACTCTCCTACATTGTTGGTGGGAAAATAAATTGGTGCAGCCACTATGGAGAACAGTACAGATACTCCTTAAAAAAACTAAAACTAAAAATAGAGTTGCCATATGTCCAATAATCCCATTTCTGGGCATATATATGGAAAAGGCAAAAACTCTAATTTGAAAAGATACATGCACCCCAGTGTTCATAACAGTATTGTTTACAGTAGCAGAGACATGGAAGCAACCTAAATGTCCACTGACAGATGAATGGAAAAAGATGTGGTATATAGGTATATACACGTATTCACACAATGGAATATTACTCAGCCATAAAAAGAATGAAACAATGCCATTTGCAGTGTAACATGGATGGGTCTAGAGATTGTCATACTAAGTGAAGTAAGCCAGACAGAGGAAGAAAAATACCACATGATATCCACTTATATGTGGACTTTAAAAAAAATGATACAAACGAACTTATTTACAAAACAAACAGTCACGACATAGAAAACAAATGGTTACCAAAAAGGAAAGGGAGAGGAGGGATGAAATTGGAATTTGGGATTAACAGATACATGTTACTATATATAGAACAGATAAACAACAAGGACCTATTATAATAGCACAGGGAACTATATCCAATATCTTGTAATAACCTATAATGGAAAAGAATCTGAAAAAGAATATATATACGTATAACTGAATCACTATGCTGTACACCTGAAACATTGTAAATCAACTATACTTCAATGAAAAAATTAGAATTATTGCCAAACAGGCCCAGAATGTTTTAATGAATAAAGTTTTGCTGGACTACAGCCACGCGCCCTTGTGCATGTCTTGTCTACGGCTGCCTCTCCTGCTGTAACGGCAGAGCTGGGTAGTTGCAATCGAACTTGTATGGCTTACAAAGCCCTTTCCACAAAAAGATTGCTGACTCCTGTTTTAAAGCAAACACTTGCCTGAACCCTATGGCAGACTTCTGGAGGTCGGGCTCAGATATTTGCAGCTCATAGAATCTTTCAGCGATTCTGACAGTGTTGAGAATACTGGTTACAAGTGCCTGTCCTAAAGTTAGACGGACCTGAGTTCTAAGCTCTGCTTCAGCGCTGACTGTCCCAGGCAGTTTCCTACCTCTGAGCCCCTCTCCTCTCAGTATCATGAGATCATGCTGGCACCTTTCTCTAGGGTCACTGTGAGGATCAGAGGCGATGGTCTACTCAGTGAATGTGCAGTATTACTACCACTAGAGGAGGGAGGCATAGCTTTCTGCTCACCACACGCTGCAGCACAGCTCAGGACGGCATCCTGTACGCTGCTCAAGTCATCCATGTCTCGCCCGTACACTTCAGTGAGCCGAAGGGCCCGGGGCCAATCTCTGGCCATCAGGGCTTCCTTGAAGGCCCCAGTGAGCACATCCAGGGCAGCAGGAGAATGCAGGCCCAGGAGGACAGTAGACAGACTGGCTTGGCCACAGAGACTCGCTGCCAGACTCTGTCCCTGCTCAGAGGACCCTCGTAGGGGCTCCCAGGCAGCCAGGAGGGAGGCCTCAAGCATAGGGAATTGCTCCAGGAGGCGCTCACACTCCCGGGCTACCTGCTCTGCCGTCAGAGGTACCTCTCTGCGGCCACGAAGCTCCTTCCATGACAAGCTGGGCTTGCTGACTTTTGACCCCTGGGAGGCCCCCAGACAGGCCACAGTAGCTAGCAGCTTTGAGCGGGACTTAAGGAAGGCCAAGGCAGAGGAGGTGAGGGCAGAGGGTGATGAATCCTTTGGGGACGAGTGGGGCTTCTTCTCCAATGTGGGATTCTCAGTTGGCTTTGGCGTGCTCAGTGTAGAAAGTGGGAGGTCCTCCAGGCGGTGGGAGGTGTGCAGCTGGGCCAGGGTACCCAGGTGGGTCAGAAGGGAGGTTGTCTGCTGGCTTTGCCGGGAAGAGCAGAGGGCAAGGGGCTCGCAGCAGCAGTTGACAATGACCTGTGGCACACTCAAGCTGAGACCGTCCTGGGCCAGAAGGGCTGCAAGCCTGGAGGGAGAGAAGCAGAGGGCATGTAAGGCCTGAGTGCATGGGCACCATCACTAATCTAAGGATTTCTTTATGTTTACACGTGTGAATGTAAATGTAGGCTCTTTAACTGTCCCTCCTACCCTCTCCCTTTTTAATGCAAAAGGTAGCCTATTAGACCCACTGCTCTGCCTCTTGCTGTTTTACTTAATAACATATCTGGGAGATCTGTCCATATTCTTCTACAGGGAGGCCCCTCATGCTTTTCTACAGCTACATAGTGTTCCATTATGTTGGTGACCCAGAATTTACCCAGTCTCTATTAGTAGACAATGGCTATTATATATAAAGCTGTAATTAAATGACTTGGTACATACATCATTTTTCATATGTATAATAAAGCTACAGGATAAATTCCCCAATGTGGATCGTTAAGTCAAAAATGTGGATTGTCATTTTAGTGGATGTGGACAAATTGCCTTCCCAAGGGGCTATACCAATTTATATCCCACCAGCAATCTATGAGAATGCTTGTTTTCCTACAGTCAAGCCAACTAGCGTGTTATCAAATTTTCAGATTTTCGCCTATTCATAAATGAAGTCACTACCTAATTTTGTATTTGCAATATAAATGTTAGAAATGGAGAGAGGTAAAGAAACGAGGCACACTGAATCATAATATAGCTTGTATTAAAGTAAATGCAAATTAAGGGGAAAGTATGGAAGGAATCCTCACTCTCTTTACTGAAATCAACCACCAGCCTCACTGAGCCCATGGATTCCTTGATGAAACAATTAGGAAGGTCCACATCCGACTCCCATGGGGTGGCTCCTACCTGTCTGGGGGAACCTGTCGCTCAAGCAGGAGGTGTGACACCAGCTGGGAAGAGCTCTGTTGCAGGAGAACAAAGGGGTTTCCTACTTTGGCCTCCACGTGTTCTGCAAAGGTAAAGAAAGTGACCTTTGTACCACCGACTGCAACATTCAAACTGCAACTGTTTCCCACAATCAACACAAAAGGACAGTGTCAAAATTGACATGGACAGCCCTTCTGCTGGTATTTTCTAGGTAAGGGGTGTTCTTGACATGGTGCTGACCACAAGTTTTTCTACACTGCTCTGAAGACTTCATCCAACCACAGACAAACTTCAGTGGGCAGGTCTAACCACACACAGCTCATCCTGCTCCCTTCAGCATGACTGAAGGGTGGGCAACACTCGCTCTGTGGACTCAGGTAAGAATCCAGCACTAGTACCAGAGACTTAATTCCTCCATCAGGTCCTCATATCCACAATGACTGAAGGTCTGAGAGAGGCATTTTTGAGTCATTAATGCCATCAAAATGTGCTGAGTACTCCCATATGCTGTACAACTGTACTAGGAGCCAGGTAGACAGATGAATAAAACGCAGACTTGAATAAGAGAAGACCTTATAAATCTAGTGTCCTTGGCTACTGCTGGACTCAGAACCTCTTAATTGAGTGACTTTCTCCTCCCTGTCCTAACACTTGTGGGCTAGTCATGATTCTATTTCCTCTCTCCAGCTACTTACCAGGCTCAGAGCTCAAGCTCCGAAGGAGAACAGCAGCCAGGGCGCTGCAGTACCTGGAGAAGGCACCCAGGTAGTCAGTCTGCCTGCTGCCTGCTGGGTTCTGCCTGCTCAGGTTCTTCCGGAGGAGCTGAGTCTGGATATTCACGGGGTGGGCCTCTGCCTCCAGGGCCTTCTGGGCCGCCTGCTCCACCAGGGAGGACAGTGGAGTACTCCTGGGCTCTGGGAGGAGTTATGAAAGGAGAAGGGATGTAGGCTTGAGTCTGTGCATCTGGCTTTGGGTCAGTTTCCAACACAATGTGTGAACTGGGCCTGTGTGCACCCCCTGGGGCATCCTACAGCCTGCGTGCTCCACTTACAAGGCAGCTATGAAGTCCTAAGTTGGGTGCCTGTACAAGTGACTCTCAACCAGGAAGAGCTTCGAGTCTGGAGAAATCACGGCGGAGAGTTGCGTTTTCACACCAGTGTCTCTGGGGTGGGATGGCTTTATGAAGCCCATAGCAATCTTTTAGGGAAGGGTTGAGCAATGTTTACTGAGTAACTTCTGGGTATATCTCTCATTAGGAATGAGAAAAATGTGCCAGCTAATGGAGTGCTAAGCACCCCTTCACTTAGGAGGTGGGCAAACAGGTGGAATTAGTTGGCTAACGACAGGGCTGGTAGGGCACACTTCTGGAGTCCTAAGCCTCTGCTACAAAGTGTTCCTTCACTCTCTGCTGTTTTCTGTCCCCAGCTCCGCTGTCATCTGCTCCTGCGCAGCAGGGCCTGTACCTGGCAGCTCCAGTGCTTCTCTCAGAGACTGAAGGATCTGCTCCAGCTGCTGGGAGAGCGTGGTGTGGCTGGCAACACAGTCCTCAGAGAGGCTGGGCCAGCACGTCTGAAGCAGCTCAGCAATGCTGCTCCGTGGGGAACCTCCTCCTTTCTCCTCTGCACTCTCTGTGGAAAGCAAATGAGAGACAGACAGTCTGATGCTGACCTAATGTTCCGAGTCCAGGAGATTAAAAAAGAAAAAAGGAAATAAAGCAACTCACCTGATTTAATTTGTCCGGCTGACATAAGTGGGTAATTGAGAATCTTACTGATCTGCTGAAGAACCACCGGGAAACCTCGAATGCCATCAGCGTTGAGGAAACCGTGGTCAAGCCGGCGACCTGGAAATGATGAATCAGAGAAAATGCAGAAAAAAATGAGGTACTTGCAGCGATTGACACTTCGTCCTGTATTTACTTGTGAAGTTTTATCTTCTCCAATGTTAAGGAGAAAATACATGCTGTGCCATTCTGGGTGACAACCAGCACACCTGGCTTATTCCACGCCCAAGGGTCCAGGGCTACCTGTGACAAGATGCCTCAGCTGCCCAGCGCAGCAGACCCGGAAGCTCTGGCATTCCTAGAGAATCGCTGTCCCAAGCCCCTCAGGCACCTCTTGTGGATTTGCCTTGGTATTTCCCTCCACCGAGAACTTGAGCTGGGATCCTGTCTTCTCTAATTGTTTTAGGTGGTATCTTGACACCTTGACTAAACTAGCAACAAACTTTATGGACAGAGATTACTCTTTATATCTCTCCTGCACCCCTATATACTTGGGATAATCTGGAAACAGTAGGTACTAAATTAATTCCTGATTGGCATGAAACCAATCAGCTTGAATACTATTACCAGCTTGAATAATATCTCCATTCATTTTAGAATACAAGTATTAGACGAGGGGATGGGAAATTGTTCAATAAAAACAAAGCTGTGCATGCCACAGTACACTTTCTTAGAAGGACTGTGTGAACATTAAAGGGATTTTATGTCAACAGCTCAGAAGTGACCTGGAAGGGTGTACAGAACAGAGGTAACACAACAGGCCTGAGACTGCTGTCCTCAGAAAGGCCTGTTTGCAAGTTCAGTTCTTGATTGGCATCTTCAGAAGCTGACTGGTAAATGGTTTTCTACACTGATACAGGATAAAACCTTAAGTGATGAGAGTGACTCATTGTGCCTAAACTGTTTGTACAATGTGGCTTATGATGAACACCTGCCTTCCTTCTGAGAGTCTGGAGTTTTGGTACCTGCTAGGCAGAGGGTGCCTCTGTCGCCAGCCCCTCAATAAAAAACCTCAGGCACTGGGTTGCTGATAAGCTTCCAGGAGACCACACTTCACACTTGTTTGTTCTCACAACTCATTGCTGGAGGAGTTAAGCATGTCCTGTGTGACTCCACTGGGAGCGGACTCTTGGAAGCTTGTGCCTGGTTTCCTTCAGACTTTAGCCCACGAGCCTGTTCCCTTTGCTTATTTTGCTTTGTATCCTTTTACTGAAATAAACTGTAGCCATGAGTATGACTATGCTGAGGACTGTGGGCTCTCTCAACCAATCACTGAACTAGGGGGTGGCTATTGATACCATACCTGGTCACCATTCCTCCCTCCACATTACTCAGAGAGAACATTTGTCCCTCACTGGTCAGTCCTTCCAGGGTTTGGTGTGTGCATTAAGGATGGGTGGGGAGCAGAACTTTGCCTAATTCTTTCTTCGCATTCCTCTACCTTCGTTCCTCCAAGAATTCCATATACACACTGTGGGACATTATTAACCTCAAGGTACAATCCTCCTTCCAACTGTGATCCACTGAATTTTCCCTTACACCTACTTTACAAACTGGAGACTCAGGTTTGAGGTTAAGTGGGATTCACTCTGGAGGAGGCATGCAGTTTAACAGCACAAATTCCATCTTCACTATTTTTGAATGTATATTTCTTCCTTGAATTTATATATACAAACCAGAAAAGAATTTCCCCCAAATGATTGCAGAATTCTATGTCTATTAAGAAGGCGAGAGTCTCGATAAACTATCTTTAAGTCACCAGACTGGACATGAGGAAATGAACCAATAGTCCTTTCTCCCTGTCCCTCTTTCCCCAATAATTACTTTCTGCTTGCACCATTACCAAGCATCTCGGAACCCCATCTCCCCGTTTGAGAATTATGGGATAAAGCGAAAAAAATCACACTCACCCCGACTCTCAAGGCTGCTGTTCAGTCGCCGTTCAGCTGTTTCTAAGAGCTGCTTGCCGGTTTTCCAGAGCTGGCACTGAGAGCAAGCTAGGTCAAACGCAGCCATGGCAGGGGGACTGAGGTCTTCCAGAACCTCTCTCAGGGGAGTGGTGGGCTCCATTGGGCTACTGCTTATCCAAAAGTCCTCCTGGAGTATGGGGATGGGGTCTCCAGAGGTGCTGAGCAGTTTGTCGGTCACATCAGAGATGGAGTAAAATACCATCCCTGGACACCCAGCAGTGGAGTAAAAAGTATGAGGTTAAAACAATTCTCACTACCACTTTTATTTTGAAAAGTAACTATTTAATAAATGTCTGAGGTCCTTCTGCACAGGATACCTTCTATGCATATCAGTACCATCACTACAGCCAACGCGTATGGCATCAAGACAACGGCAAGGAAAGGAAGACCAAGAGAAACTCAAAATGGTCAAGAGGAATGAGGGCTTCTCTAAATGGGATCTAAAAGCAGGTTGAGAAAGAGCGAGGCAGATCTGCACGTGCTAATCAGAAAAGATTTCTAAAATACATTGCTAAAAAAGCAAGGCAGAAAACAGAGGACTTGTAAGAGCCCATTTACATTGCAAACAAAAAGGATATGCATATATTCTTTAGAACTGGTATAGAAAATCTCTGGGAGCATGTAGAGGAAGCAACATGTGATGGTAACTTGATATACAGAGCCTAGACCAGCAAGAGATGTGAAAATGTGGGACCAAGATTCCACTTTCAAGAAATAATGAAAGGATGAACCCTTTCTGCAGGGCAGCCAAGGCTGAGAATTGAGACCTGTGACTTCCAGGCCACAGGAGTTAGATATAACTTCTTTACTTTACAGAAAAGTAAAAAAATATCCTTTTCCCTGAATAAGAAAAACTCCTAATCATTTCCCAAAGCCCAAGATAACGGCCCCCAAAACACATGGTGGAAACTGCATTCACACTCTTCAGTTTAAGTCACATAGGATAAGCTTAATGGAGTAGCTTGAGTGGCAGTTCAGTGACCACTGTGCTCAGCGAAGTTGGACACAGTTAGAAAATGACTCAATTGTGTCAGGACTGCTGTTCCTCAAGGCAAGTGTCCTGCTCTGGGTTTCTGCTCACCTTCATGATGAGTCTATCTATGATTTGGGCGGTTCGTCCCCTGATGCCCTCCCCCAGCTGCCTCACCCCCTACGGTGGCAACAGGGGAGCCAGACCTGCGGCTGCAGCGCTGCCAATGGCCTGCAGCGTTGAACGGCCACTGCCTGTCCTTCGGATGGTGCTGCCGCCCCCGTCCGAGTTCTGGTTTTCAATTTTGTGTTCTACTTGGGCCAGTTCCTGGATGACCTCCTGGTAGCGCTCCATGAACGTCAGCTCCCCTGCGCTGGGTGAGGACTTCAGGTTGAACATGAACACCACCTGTGACAGGAGAGAAAAAGGGGCTTGCTCAGCTGGGTAGCGTCTAGAGATGAGATCCTTGCCAGTAGTCAGACTATGGCCCTGAGACATCTGCTTTGTAGGGTCAAAAGAGCACTGGATGTTAGAAGAATAGATCAAATGTAGAAATAACTCATGAAAGTCAGCAAGAAAGCCACTGAAGCCCCAGCAGAAAATAGGCAAAAGATGTGGACAATTTCAAAGAGAAAACACGTATGAATAGTACAGACATGAAAAATGCTTTTCTTTACCAGTAATCCAGGGAATTTAATGTTTATACCACTTCGCATCTATCACAATGACAAAGTGTTAAAAGAAACCCTCAGTGGGTGGTGGTAGAAGGAAATGTCACAATCTTTTTTGAAAAGCAATTTGGCAATCTATAGAGCTTTAAAAACTTTTATATTCTTTGATGGAGATTTTTATGAAAAACTGTCTTAAGGAGATAATTCAGAAGTCTTAATGCCTAACGGTGATAATCTTGGCACTATTTATTACAACTATTACAAGGCTGAAAATAATATAAATGTTGAGTAATGGGAATAGTCAAATGCAGCTACCTAATCAGACTATTGTAAGGTCACTAAAAGCAGATACAAGGTAAATGCTTACATTATAATGTAAAAAAGGCACTGGAGTTTTAGATTCAAAATGATCTTGGCTCTATATGAAAGTCACATATAGCTTGGAAAAATATTGGCAAAAAATATACTTTAATATTGGTTGTTCTGGACAATAAGGTTAAAAGAAATTTTATTTTCTGGTTAATATTTTCTGGCATTTTCTTATACTAAGCAAAACTTGTTCTGTAACCAGGTTTAAAAAAATAAAGCTTTTATTAAAAGAAAGAAAGAAAAGCTCAAAGCCCCAGGAAAGGAAGAGGAACTGAGGACATTTATGGGTCACAATTGACTCCTTGGTTTGGGTGTAAGAAAGGCTGGTGAGGGTCCTATCCTCCCCATGAAGGACTGAATTATCATTATCATTAAAGTACAGGATCTAAAATGATCAGAGGAAGTTAAGCAAAAGTTATTCTATCTCCAGATATCCCCATGATTTATTCCTCAACATGAAAGAAAAATTCTCACCTACATGTTAAGGGACCAGCACAAGAGTCATAAATATATCCAGAGAGTTTTAATAATGAGTGTTGTAGGCTTTTATGCTATTAAATTTTAGCAATAGTAGAGGATTCCTACATTTCTTACAGCTCACACATAATCCTCTTAACATACCAGGAGGCAGAACAAGCAGGTATTACAATTAAGTCCAATTTTCAAATAAGGGTATCAAAGCTCAGAGGGAGTAAGTCCTTCTGATTTCTACTCCCTGCACTTTCCCCTGCACAACATGAACATTCCAGTTTGCTAGCCCCATATACTTCCTGTACATTGAACTGGCATTCTATTTATCATTAAAAATTATCTGCATAGTGATTTTCAACTATATGAAATCACGTATGTGCTCAGAGGATTACAAGGAAAGAAACAAAAATATTGCAATGTTCTGACTGTGGCTGAATATTTTCTTTTATCTTGCTAAAACATTGTTTGTATTAAGAAAACAAACAAATGATCCAACAGCTGAAATCTCCTCCTGGTTGGGTCCTGAAATCCACAGCGCTCAAGATGGCGCTCGATACACAGAAACTCCCTCCTGCTCCTCCTGCTGATGTAGCCCCTCAAGTGCTGCTGAGCGGCTCTGCCTGCACGTGCACCTGGCTTTACCCGAGGCCCAGCGGGTCGCAGGCAGCTGGGGGCTGACTCAGCGTTCTTTACTATGACAGGGTACAGCCTAGCTCCTAACACCTACTGCACAAGTGTTTGTGGGCTCACCTGATGGGCTTCTGCAAAGTTCCCCTGGAGGATGCAGGACGCCAGCAGTGACTCGGGTGGGGAGAACATCATGGGGATGAGGGAACTTTGAGGCTGGGGCTGCAACCGGCCATCCAGCTCATTCCTCCCAGACACAGTGCCCAGACTTCCCTCTGTTGGGACACAAGAATGGGGGGCCAAGGAAGTGACAGAAATTGAGGGAAAATGATCTGTCACCTCTCGTCAAACACCTATCTTCTCAAAGTCCTTCTAGAACTAAAAGGTCTGTAAATGGATCTTGATTTTTCCTCAAATGAAGGAGATACCTATGCTATCACCTTTTTCTTTTTTTTTTCTTTTAATTTAATCATAGTTGATTTGTACTACTGTGTTAGTTTAAGGTGTACAGCAAAGTGATTTGGGTACATATACACATATATGTGTGTTCTTTTCTCAATTCTTTTCCATTATAGGTTATCACAAGATACTGAATATAGTTTCCTGTTCTACACAGTAAATCCTTATTGTTCATCTGTTTTATACATAATAGTGTGTGTCTGTTAATATGGTATCATCTCTGAATACAAGACTTACGTACCAATTACTTTCCTTGGGTATTGACCTCTGTTTCTCTCTACTGATGGGTAACTCAGCTGATAGTGAAATAGCCCTTTCCCCTTTCCTTGCTGAAATCTGTCTATCTTCAGAACCAACCTTCTTGAACACAAGCATGAGCTGCTCAGTCCAGGCTTTTACGCCATGGTGTATGGCAACTCTGTGCCAGGGCAAAGCTGCTGGAAGTTGGCAAGTGGTTGGGAACCCCATACCTGAAGTACTTGTGCTCAGCTCACTGCTTGTACTTTCCAAGGATGGGTTGGAACCTCTGTCCCGGCCATCTAGAGTAGTATTAGGAAGAGGAGAGAAAATCAATCATTATTGCCTTACAGTGTAGAAAGTGGGAAGTTGTCTTGAAAGCTGAGATCTGGGTAGAGTGAGAGGATAATGGGTAGCTTCTATACCAGCTGCTCCTTCTACAGTAAAACACAAGCTCCTACAGACCAAAGTAAAGGGCTGGCTTAATATGGCCCCAGTGCTCAGTTTGGTAGTAGCTTATACCAGTGTTTTCCAATCTCTGGGGTCTCAGAGCCCTGGGAACTTTCAAGTTACTTCTAGGGGTTAGCAACCCCCATCTGCTCACTAAGCACTGTCAATATTCTGGGGGAAAAAAAAAAAAAAGGCACAACTCTTATGACCATGAAGCGGTAAGGTGCAAAAGAGGGTCACAAAATTTTCTTACACAGAGAATGTTGACCTTATACTTAAAAAAGCAGAGAGCCAAAGCATAAGGCCAGACTTGCCAAAGACCATGATACTGAAAGCCCTGGAGAAAAAGCTGCTTCTTATCAACACCTGCTTTCCTGAAGTGCTAAGGCTTTCAAAGGGAATTCACAACGCCTTGACTGATGATTTAAGGGTGATATCAGCCCATGTAAGGGAGCCTCCCTGGCTCACTGCTGGGGAAGGAACAGACCAGTGCAGGAAAGAGAAGGTGGATTGAGCATTCTGGGCTGGATGAGTCAAATGGATGCAAACTATGCCTTTTGACTCAAACCAATTAACTGAGCAGCCTAAGGGCCTCGGCCTTCAAGTTTTCCAGGTTTCTCTTACGGTATCCTCACCCCCAGCCAGTATGCTCTCTGTTATCATCGTCCCTTAGATAAAGCCTACTCATTCTTCTGAGCTTGGTTCAGGAGTCAACTCTTTCATGAAACCTGTGCCCTCCTTTGCAGGCTAAGCTGATCTTCCCTTCTAAGAGATTTCTTCTGCCTTCAGGCAGTGCCTTCGTGCAGTTTAAGCTTTCCATGTATACTGTCTATGCAGGTAAATTATAAATTCTCCGAAGGCAAAGTCCTGGTTTATGTCTCATTCACCTCCCTTAAGAGTTAGCACACAGGAAACTCTTACGAATTCCCCGTTAATTACCTAAAAACCAGCACCAAAAATAGCAATGGAAGTGTGATTATCTAAAAGTTTAATACCCCGGTATAATGCTCCTGTGTTAAACTCCTTAAAGAAAACTCATAATCAAAGTCAAAAGACAAAGAGAGCAAAACCCGTAGCACATAATGACAGAATATTTTCCTTAAGGTATAAAGAGCTTCTTACAGATCAACAAGAAAGATGAACTCAATAGAAAACACAGAACTTAGACCAGAAAATATAAATGGCTAATAACTATGTGAAAAAACATTCAATCTCAAACTAAAAATCAGTATTAAAACAATGATGTCCCATTACTGTAATAATCATATTGGCAAAGATTAAACAAAATCTGATACTATGCATTTTTGATGAATGTCGTGCCAACAGGCATTCATCTACACATGGTGGGAATGTAAACTGGTCCACCTTTCTTGGGGGCAATTTGGTAATATCCGTATTCTATACCCACACAATTTGACCTTCTATTCTACTGCTAGGGACTTATCCTATAGATACACTCACAGAAGTATGCACAGACCTATGTACAAGGTTGTTTACTGCAGCACTGTTTATAACAGCAAAAAACTGGAAACAATTAGAATGCCCACAAAAACATATGACAGTGGAATGCTAAGCAGCCTTTAAAATAAGTGAAGTGAGTTCTCAATATATAGTATGATACATTTATATATATAAAGGGATATAAGTGAAAAAAGAAAGTTGCAGTTCTCTATGCAGTATGATGAATCTGTATACCTAAAATGATACACACACTTGTACTGCATGGAGAACTTCTGGAAGAAAACCCTCAGCAAGGGTTACCTTAGGTGTGTGGGACTAGGATAATCTTAGATCACTTTTGTTCGTACGCTATCTTAAAAAATTGCTTTAAGTTACTTTAAGATCTTTAAGATACTTTATCTTTAGTAATTGCTTTATTGCTTTATATTGAAGAATATTAGACAAGTGGCAATATACCACTTGACAGGTGCATGGGAAGGAGGCATGGGGAGAGCTCTTCAGATCACCTGTCCGGCTCCTTCTTGTCCGACGACCCCGGCGGAGACTGGGGTGCCGTGTGGCAATGTGCCAGTATCTTCGGGAGGGCTGCTCCTCTGCAACAGCAAACCCAATGGGTCATATGGAGAGTGATCAATTTTTTTTTTAATTGAAGTATACTTGCTGTACAATAGAGTGAGTCACAATTTTTAAAGGTCATACTCCATTTACAGTTATTGTAACATACTGGCTATATTCCCTGTGTTGTACAGTATACCCCTGTAGCTTATTTTACACCTAATAGTTTGTACTTCTTACTCCCCTACCCCTACCCTACATTGCTCCTCCCCTCTTCTGAGAGTGATGGGTTTTGACTTGACCCACCTCCTGGGTAACAGGTAGGGGAAGATCCGGACTGGCTGGTGAGACAAGGAGCCATAACCTAGAGTTCTGACCCGGGTTGCTATGGTGATACACCCTGAGTTACTGTGACTCCCATGCACTCCTAGCTCTCTCCCACATTCCTGAGATTTTTCTCCCTCCTCCGTTTCTGTTATCTCCTCTTACCTGAGCCCTGATTGCTGGTCACCACCTTGTACCTCCACTGGGCCTCAGAGAGAACCTTGGAGAACTGGTGCAGGCGGCTCTGCAGTCCGTCTCTGCTGCCCGAGCCGCTCTGGCCTTCAAGCAGCTTTGGCTTGTCAGGAGGCCCGTGGCTGCTGAGCTCATCCAGCTGCTCCTGGAGAAGCCTGAGGAAGGCCCCTATTGCAAACTCGTCAGCCAGGAACCCGCTGATACCGCTAGTAAAGTGCTGAAGGTCCAAAAAGCTGTGCCCATGAGGCCCTGGGGAACCGTCTTTTAGCTCTGCCTTCACACAGCTGGGGATCGTGCAGTCCAGGCTCCTTGGGGCCCCCAGGGGTCCCAGTTCTGACTTCGTCTCAGGCTGTGCTATGTGCTGAGGGCTCTCAGATGGGGACCTCAAACCCACTGGGCCCTTCCCCTCAACGTCATCCTCCTCAGCATAGTCCTCGGGTAGGTGAGGCTCTGGGTGAAGATCGGCAGCGGTGATGAGGAGCAATGAGAAGATGTTTTCTAGAAGTTCCAGGCGCAGAGAGTCAGGAATACTACACAGATACTGTTGACATCTGGCCAGGTATGTTGAGAAGAGATTGGAAGCACCTGAAGAAGCATGCATAAGAGAAGAGGCCAGAGATAGAAAGGAGAAAAGGCAAACATTACAAATAGTACTTGCAGGACTCAAGCATTCTCCCAACTTTAACTCATTTCTTTCTTTGTGATGACTCGGGGAACTGTGGTTAGTCAGAAGAATAAGGAACTACTGACCAATGTCTTTTCATGATTTGTGGAAAGATTTTGCAAACTTGCTAAAAGTATAGCTCACTGAACACTCATTATTTTGCTTCCACTTTTTCAATTTTACATGATTCCTCGTCTCTGAGAAGCACTTCCTATTTCAGTTCCTAGAATGAAGGCAGCAAGGGGACTCCTTACTTCTCAATCTTCCTTTCACTCGTTGTTACACTACAGGTGATCACAGGCTACTTAAGCTGCTTAAGAAATACTCCCTGGCCAAAAGTGACCATGCTCAGAGGTTAAGGTCTATCCCAAAGCTGCAAGGGAGGGATAGCTGACCACTAGTCACAGAATGTAAGTTAAGGAGTTATAAGTTATTAAGAAAAATGAGAAAGAGTAAGATAAAAGGTTCTTTCACACTACAGGCTATGACCAATGACACTGACTTAGACGGCTGCATTTGGAAAAATAATCAGGAGTGTGCTCCTACTGGAAAGGTAAGTATTGCTTCTCAAAACTTATTTCAGTTTACACATCACTTATACACACATACACACAGACTATACACCTAGGTGCAGACTAGCGTGACGTGAAATACCATTTACTGTGGATTGTAGTTTTAAAAAAAGCATTTGGAAAACACTGTATGAGGTGACAAGACTCTGTTAGAACTTACGCAAATCACTTGCTTTCTCATGTCCTTTTGATTCATGGAGGCTGATAAATGGATGAAATTATTCCTGGGCCTAATAAAATCAAGGCCACCGCCCCAATCGTGGTGGAAAAGGGCTCCCACACAAAGAACCTACTGGGACAGGTGTTCCCAACTTATGCCCAGAAAGGGGTGGGTGGTGGTGCTGTACCTGGGGAGGAGCGAGAATCACCCCCTGGCTCTGAAGCCGAGGCCACATCCTCAGAGGGACCGTCTCTGCATTCCCGGCACTGAGAATGCTGGTGTGAGTTCACACAGAGGGCATAGATGGCATACTTCATGGCACAGAAGCTCCGGTAGAGTGTCAGGTTCTGACACTGGCTCAGGTGCGCAGGGACCAGGGCATCAGCTGAATCTGAATTGTAGAGAGAAAACAGCAGAACTTCAGACTCGGTTCTTTCAGGTAGGGGATGCACGTGTGGCTGAAGCAAAGAGATGTTGTGCTGCTAGTCCCCTAAGTGTACTCACTCTCCCTCCTTCCTGTCAGTGTGATTGCCTCCCTTCCAGGCCTTTTCCTCTAGTCCACAGCAACTTTCAGTCATGTGGTTTCCTGTTCTCCACCAACCTCCCTTCTGTATGTCCGTTCAACCTAGGCCTCATGGCTATTTAACGAGTCTTTCCCTTCCATTTCTTAAAATACTTGTTTTCCCCTTTTTAAAAAATTAAAACTTAAAGTAATGCTTAGTTCACTTTTTAAATGTCACGTTATCCAAGAGGCAGGCTTAAAATGTGTTTAGACTGAGAAATGAGAGCAAAGGCAACAAAATTGTTTTTAATTGACATTTTAAAGAAACCCCTAAAGCAGACATCATGGGAAAAAACAGACTCCTTGTACTTGCCTAATAATTTGTAATTTTTCATTAAAAAATTTTCTTTTGAACTTTAGGAGGGAGGGTACCATAATCTTTACAGAAATTCCAAGCATCTTGATCTAGCCCTAATTATTTCCATAACAAAAGTACAACCTGTTCAAAGAGAAAACATTAAATGTAATAAAGCAAAAAGAAGGAAAAAAATATCACCCATAATCCTAACAGCTAAACACAACCACTGCTACATTCTGGTTTAACCCTTTTTTAATAGTTCTGTGTATGTGTGTATGTGTTTGAGTGTCACAACATTTTACATACTATTTAATTTTCCCACTTCTTAAAAATCCTTTACAGCGTAAGCATTTGATTATGTTCCTCTATAAACTAAATCTCTCTGGCTGCATATAGTTCTACTGAATGAATCCCTTGCCTCTGTGTATTCCGCAAGGGTAGGACATTGGAGTAGCTAGGATGCTTTGCTACTATGATGTTGCAACAAGCCTCTTTAAGCATAGGCTTCCTAGAGAACACTTCTAAGAAGCTTGGCCTCACCAAGGTCAGGGTAATAAGAAGAATACGGTCAATACTGTTCTATGGCCTTGACCTCTACATGGCATTACAGCCCAGGGCCAGGACTTACAAGCACCCTGAGAGGGAGTGGCTCCTTACATTTTTGCCCCAGATGCCTCTCTTGCCTCACCCTAGTCCCAAGCCCAATTATCACTCCTCTTTTGCCTTTTCCAAGTTCAAGATCCAAGTGTGTCCTGGTGGGTCACCAGGGTTAGATTTCAAATAGTTCTTTGGAAGCCTTCTGTTTTTGTATGTAGAAAGCAGAGTTCCAGTTCTTTGAGGAAATCTGCTAAACAAGTTGCTGAGCTTTCCAGAAAAAAATACAGACTGTAGTAACAGTAGTTTTACAATTAGTCTTCTTAAAAAGCAAATCAAAGCAATATCTAGGCTGAAAAACAACTACTGTCATGCGAGAATGTCGGTTTCTCTCAAAGGTAAGGTCCCTGGCCTGTATGGTAGGTTGTGACTAAACTATGGTATGATTTTTGAGAGCAAAAAGAAAGAGCTTGCTAATGGGCACTTGAATCTTAAGCAAAGATCTAAGGTTAAAACACCCCTTTGCTGCTTTTTCAGACAATTCTTTCTTCTAAAAGAAAAACTCTAAAAAAACTCTGAAAAAAAATCTTCTAAAAGACTCTTTATCTGTTCAACAGAGTTGGAAGAAGATATGGGGGTGAAGGAAGGCACAAAATGTGCTGTGAGAAAGCTTATGAAGTATGGAGAGAGTCAGCAAGAATTTGCACGAATACCGCCAATAACAATGCTGTGAACTCAGAGGGCAGTTCCCAGTTCTGTTGCAGTGGAATGAGGGATGCCAGCGGTTCCTGAGATGGTTTCATGAGGATAAAGGTACCTATGGGATTGTTCTCACAGGAATCCCCATGCCTCACCAAGACAGGGGAGGATGTCCCTGCATCCCATTATCTGACTGGGCCAAACAGCACTAATTTAGAGGAGACCTGTTGGACCACCCATCTTAATAGATGCTGGCAATCACATCTAGATAAATCTGGTGCTGAAAGAAACATGTGCAAGATTGTCCTAAGAGGGAGCCTTGCCCAGGTCACCCCATGACCAACTCACCATGCTTTTTCTGGTCCTTGGCTGGCACCTTCTGTAGGAGCTCAAGAACAACTTCCTCCCTGAGGGCTGGAAGGTTTGTAAGGTGATGGAGAGAGTAGAGCACTGAGTGGCTGTCTCCACCATGTAAATGACACAAGAGATCTCTCTTTGGTATGGGGTTGCTGAAAGGGAAAGTTGGGAGGATGGAAAGGGAGGCAGTTTATAGAATTGCTTTGAGAAAGTCCAATATCCGTTCCCTCTTATTCTTTCTCTCTGGCCTATAATACCAGGGGTTTCACTCCCCCAAGCACTAAATTTTAGTTGGTCTGTGACAGAGGATAGCATTTATTTACCCTGCAGGAAGGACATCCATCAGGCCAGCTCTACTTGTCTAGAAAGGAGCCAGAAAGGGCCTCTGTGCTCAGGAAGGACTAGGAAGGGCCCACAGATTAAGGTTCCTAATTTCTGTACTCTGCCTCGCTGAGAGCTCACATGAGCTTTTCTGGCCTTCCTTTGATTCAGCGCCCCTTACTACCTTCCCCTCTGCCTTCAGGAAGTGCTGGTGAGGTGGGTGAAGACCAAAACAGAAACCCAGATATAGAAAAGATCCAACACTAAGTTATGAAGGAGACACAGGACCTCACACACAGTTCAAGAGGCAGTGATTGAACAAAACTGTGATCCAGGATGACATGTGGCTAAGAATGTGGACCACATTCACTAGCTGTGTGACTTTGGGCATGTTATTTAACACCCGTGGCCTGCAGTTGCCCCACCTTGAAAATGAGGATAACAATGGTATCTACTTCATAGGATTATTGTTATGCTTAAGTGAAATCACATACATGCATGGTGTATACTAAGTACTCAGGAAATGTGAGCTTTCATTCTTTTTATCACTGTTCTCTAGTTATGATCTAACAGTTGGAACAATAATTAGCTGCTGATCAACACTGTCAGCCCAAAATATTTATGGAGATATCTTGAAAAGGCCACACGTGCAGAGCATGGGGTCAAGTGTGCCCAATGGTGAGAAGGGGGCTGGCTGCACAGGGCCATACCTGCTCTGTTGTACACACCACTCCAGGACCTCCAGGTGAGCCCACAGCCCATCACAGGCATCCCTGAGGAGCTTATCACAGCCTTGGTCCTGTGTTGATATGGGAGAAGAAAGAGAGGCTGACTCAGGCACGTGGGCTCAGAGACCATGACCGACTTCAGGACCCTGCATCCTGCCTCAGCCCAAAGCCCCACTGCACTCACTTCCGGGGCAGCTTGGGCTGCAGAGTGAGAGTTACCTGAGTTCTGTGGAGTGTCTGGAGCAGCCTCTGGGCTGATGCTAGGCTCTGGCAGTGTGTCCAGCCCAGAAGCACAAGCAGTCGACTGAGAGGCCTGAATTCTCTATCCAGCAGGCAGCCAAGACTTGGGAAGTCTTCCTCCTTCAACAGCGTGAGCGCCGTCACCTGTAAGCCAAAGGAGGCTGCTATAGGCAGCTGTGGGGACTTGCTGCTCATCAGGGTAAGAAGCTTTTCAATATAGAAGGGCGATTTCTGACAATGATAGAAGTGATGAGTTGAATAAAAAATGTTCATGAAAACCCTGGACTGAAGCTCCCTGAAGGCAGGGACTGACTTCTGTTGCAACCCCAGATCCTAGCACAGTATACTGCACACAGAATGAGGTTAATAAATATCTCCTGAATTAAACTGAAGCTCAGATGCAATCTGAGCATAATTAAACTCCTCCATCAGCTAGGCAACATATTGCTGCCACTGTCTTTTCTTTCTCACACCCTCCAGAAAGCTTCCACATATCCGACATTTTAGTGCCTACCAAAGGACCCCGGCAGTTCTAATCATGAATGATAGGTTCTCGGAGCCTTCTGGAACTGTGAGATGGACAGAAACCAGATGACTCACCACTAATCCAACTGCTTTGTGCTGGATAAATGAGTGGAAGAGAAAGGATGAAGGAAGAAGCCTGGAGAGAATCCCCGGGTGATGGGAGAATCATTAAGTGTGACGTACCAGGATCTGCTCGAGGAAGTGCTTGCTGTTGCTCAGGCAATAGAAATAGGCCAATTTCCAAGCCTGGGCTGGGTCAGGGTTGGAGAACAGGGCTAGCATTGCCCGCTCAGGATCTGGATGATCTGGTGAGACTGAAAATCAAAGCAGACAGCGTGACTGGGGCACTGGAGCTCTTCCTTCCTAAGCTAAAGCCCATTTGAAAAACCAATTGAAGTGAGAGTTCACCCTTTCAAAAAGTTAAACCAGGTTTCCTACACTTCTATCTTAAAGACTCTTTACTTCTCTCGGTAGCTTCTGAAAAGCTCTTTCCTGCTATTACTACTACTTCATTTCTTCCCCCATCACTTCATCTTAGACTACGAAATCTGTGCTTTTACAAAAGAACATCTTGCCTATTTTTGCTTAGCTCCTTCTGTTAGATTTCCTGATCACCAAGGAAGGCAGCAGGCTGGAGGAACTTCAGAGGGGTCGGGCAGAGTGGAATTACCAACACATAAGGAGAGGCAGTGAGGGGAACACACCTTTTCCCGAGGCTGTGGCTCTAGGTGGCTTTTCTGTGGCCTTCTCCACATAGACATGGCCATACAGGGACACCAGGCCCCGCCCGGCCTCATGCAGCAGGCAGCCGAGCAGCCACTCCTCCTGCAGGGGACTCCCCTCTGTCCTGCAGGCCTCTAGCAGCTCCTCACACAGGACACGCAGCTCAACCCCGAGTGGCTCTGCAGGGCAATGCAGAGTCCGCAGGGCTCCATAGATGGCATCGACCACCCCTGGGGGCCCAGCGGCAGGGCCCCGCAAAGCTTGCAGTGCCTTTCGAATGAGGTCCACCAGCACCTTTTGCAGAGGCCCACCACTGAGTCCAGTGCCATTGTCCTCCCTAAGCAGGAGCTCCAGCAAGGCGTGCGCCGGCTGGGGAGCCCGCCTCAGGAGGTCCCAGAGCAAAGAGACAGCTTCTGAGCTGAGACAAGGGGCCCAGCTCTCCCGCCTCCGATTTCCATCAAGCACAGGGTCTATGGTGTCTTGTGCTAAGATCACATACAGCTCCTAAACAGAGGATGAAGAGAACATGCCCAGAATGTTATCACTTCTATACCATGATGTTTTCCTCTTTTCAATACACACACACACAGGTATTAATAGTAGGAGTAGCAAACACTTCCATAGTAGTTTTTTAAATGTGCCAAGTCCTTTACACAGAAAAATTAATCCTTACAACCTCAGGAAGAGGATGCTACTATTATCTTCATTTTGCGGGCAACCTCAAATCAGGAAGCTGAGGCAAAGAGAGACTTGCCCAAGGCCTCCATGCTCAAGCTAGTCACTTCCACCCCTACTGCCTCTGAAATGTCCACTGTCAATCTAAATTAGGGACTGCAAACTCACAGACTAGGTAACAAATGGGTATATGAGATCTCAAAGCATATACATTAAATTAAATAAAAGAACATCACACACCAGATGAAACCATGCTTTCAGGTACAGGCCATTCTTTATCCTTCTGTGAAAACTTCACCAGTACCTGCAACCCACATAACTCTTCCTCTTCATTGGGCTTTCGATGTTCTTAAAATTAGTACCAGGTGGTTTAGTATATAATTGTGTCATGTGTATATTTCCTTCCTCCCCAACTAGACTGCAGGCTCTTAAAGATAACACCTCTGTAGCCTATAATTTGGTAGGCTATTTCCCACACTTCAGCACCATTCCTGTTCGGTGCTCAGGGATCCTTCTTCATGAACTGCCTCCATGATGGTCACAGGACCATGAGTCCTTGACCTAATACAAGTGAAAGTCCCTACCTCTAAGAATTCTATAATCAGATAAGTTTTCCCTAACTCTAAATAACTCTACCTAGCCTGGTCTTGCCTGAGAACAGAGTACAGCCAACATCCTGGGGACCTGTCTCTGCTGGATCGCTGAAAGTTGAGCTTGTTGAGCGACTAGAACCCTGGTCAGACAGATCCAAGGCATCTCTCACCTTGAGGATGTCCTCTGGAATGTCACCTGGGAGGTCTTCTGATAATAAAAGAAACTCAAGCTTTCTCCGGAAAACAGTTGGGAGTAACTTCTAGAAGAATCACAAGAAGGGAGCATAGAGATTAGGCATCTGCTTTAGCTAACATTGATAAATAAATACTTTTTTCCAGTTAGTCTTATTTCTGCTGTTTTCTCTAAGATAAAGTACTTTTTGATCATTAAATTCCTGGCTATGTTTTCAGACATTTATCTTTATAAACAATAACAGCTAAACTGAACACATACCCCCTCTTAAACACTAGCACTTAAATCCCACATTGATTAGCCTTAAACTCCAAAGCTTGCTCATTCATGTGAAGTTTTTCTCTAACTTGAAGTCTTTCTCTAAGAATCTCCCGTGCAGTGTCCAAGACACCCAGTAATGGGTAAGCGGGGATGGAATGGCCCACACGATCCTCTTTGGGCCTAAACCCGTTTCAGGGATTCATTATCAGTTGGAAAAATAAAAGTAAAAGGGAAGAGATCTAAAGTTTATGAAACACTTGTTCTGTGCCAGGTACTAAGAGCCATATTTTCATGTGTTTTTAAAAACCTCACTTACTAAATCAAACAAACCTACAGCATCAAGATACCTTTAAAAATAATGTTCAGTAAAGATAAAATGGTTAGGAAGTATTTCCCAATCATTTCAAGCATGGAAAGGAAAAAGTGACCCTGATGTCTGTTAATGAGACATGCCGTCAGAGATAACTGATATATAAAGGAAGTGAAAGCTTCTGACTCTTCCTGTACTGGCTTGGTTCATAATAACTTCCCTTTACCTGGTCCTTAAAAGTAAAATGACAGTCTCCCTTTCTCCAGACACAAATACAAGTAAGATGAAAGTCTGAGACTAATTCTGACAAACACTGCTTTAAATTAGAAACACCAGTAAATCATGCAGCTGGTTAGTTTCCTGAAGATGCATTTTATTGACAAGCCTCCTAACTCAAGGCAAGAAGCACCTGCAGGATTGTGTATATGTGAGTAGAAGTTTAGAACGCAAGATCACATTTACTTTATTCGTGTGCCATTCATCACAGCAGAGACTAACGTGATACAGTATGTCCGTGGCCCCAAATCCTTCTTACCACACCCTTCCCTAATGCACCTATGCCATCTGAACGCTTGTATAATGCTCATGATTGGAAAGTGATGGAGAAAATTCATTCTGACAAGTTGAAGGTGAGTGCTTCTATTGAGAATGAAGGGGAAGGAACAGATAAGGCCAGACTGCAAGCTCTTAAAAAGATTTTAGGACTTTCATTAAAATCCTAAAGACTGACCAGCTAGTATTTTTTTTTTTTTTACTGGTGAAATTACGTTATGCATATACAGGGTCATAAACAACCAATATTTCTAAAACAGGTAAGAATTTGCTCAATGTTTCTGAGCACAGATCTCCTTACTATAACAGCAATGCATATTCAACACAGAAAAATCAGAATATACAAACAGGCAAATGAAAAGAGCCCCCCACCCCATCTTTCCATTGGAGAACTACTATTACTATAGTGTTATAAGGGTATTCAGACCATTTTCTATACATGCATCTATATATGCATTGCATGCAAACCACACATTCTGTTTTCTGAACTGTTTTTTTTCCATACAGCAGAATATGAGCATCCCCTTACATCACTGAAAATTCATTTACCACTGATTTTTAATAGTGGCATGGTATTTTACAAATATATTAATCAGTCCAGTATTGTGGCCATGGCAATTATTTCTAACTTTTCCTCTATTAGAAGCAGCATGGGTAAAATGACTATAACTCAACAAAAAATGTTAAAAAAAAAAAAAAAAGCAGCAGCAGCAGCAGCAGCAGCAGCATGGCACTGAACATCTCTGCAGCTAAATCTCTGCACACATGTTTACACCTGTAGAGATAAATCACTACAAGATAAAAAGGCAGAAGGCAGAAAATGGATGAAGAAAAGGGAAAATGGAATCACTGTTTTCAATGAATAATTAAAAAGGTGTTTTTGGCAGCAGGTGGGAGACTGGAAAAGGAGTAGCAGCAAGTCCCTCGAAGATGAAGGTCAGTCCAGGATAATTACTGGCCTTGTAGAACTACTTCAAGAATGCATGTGAAGTCTTTGTCCTCATATAAAATTTTAAAATTCTCTGAGGTCCTTGTATAAAGTGTCCACCATTCCCACAACTGTTTAAATAACTGAGGTAGTGGAGCTTCAAGGACCAAATGGTCTTCAACGCTGGGAAAAAACAACTCAGTCTGTGAAAAGGAGTCAGGGAAGTGAAATCCACCGCCTGATCTGGTTGAGTAACTGGAAAATAAGCAACCACCAATCAGCCATGAAATAACAAATACGCTCTTCTGAGGCAAAAGTTCAACTGGTTTGACAAATTTCATGTTTGTACTAAAAAGATCTTTAGTCAGTACCTAACTCTAAGACATTTTTCCTTTTCTCTGAAAATACTATCGGATATTTTGGCTGAAGATTTCTCTTCCAGATTTGAACCTATAGCCAGCTCTTAATCGCCTTGGGTTGTTTATTTTTCAATTTTGCTTCCCTTTCTTCCCTCTCCTGCAGATCTCATTTGCTTTGCTGCACCATTACCAAAAGCCTGGATAAGAGGTGCATTTAGATTAGTAACTTCTGTTACTTTTTGACAACTATGTGAATAGGGGTAAATGTTAGGCAAGACCAGAACTAAAGACAAAATTCATTCTGATGACTGAGAGGAGTGAAGAAGAAACTTAGGCTAAATTACAGACATTTACAAAATAGAATTTATGGTTCCTTACTTTTTAAAGTCCATGTAGGTTAATGTTGAGGTGGAAAAGTAGTGGACTGAGGATAGAAGTTAGAAGACGTTGGTTCCAGATCCATTTCTGCCAACTAACTTTATGGTTAACTAACTTGGGCCAGTCATCGCTCTTCTGAGTCAGAGGTTCCTCACTTAACTCTTTAAGTCTGAAGTTTAATATAAAATTGCTTCATTGAAATTTCCTTAATGGGCATCAATTTCTGATAATTGATACATACTTCTAAAACAGTTTGAATGCCAATTTTTCTTAAAAAAAAAAATCCAAACCCAATCATTTCCTTAAAAGTTTCTTTCACGATTAATTCGCTCACTTTGTTTTCATATTTGGTAACTTTTAGTTCAATTCACATGAGTTATTAAATTATTAATGAGATTTAAATCTATAAGATTTCATTGCACTGGACTACTTAAAATAAGATTTTTGAATGAACTACCAACTTTCAGCTCAGCCCATTCTCCATTACTTGAGTATATGAGGATTAAACTTTACTCACTATCTTGTCATTTTCATTGAGTTCTGCAAAGTTCTGTTCAGGCACAAGACTCACAGTGGTATTTATCAAAATGGTATCACCTCAAATGGTATTACATGCCAATGTAGGTTAGTGAATTAATAACTGAATTTAGGTAAGGAGACAGTGATAAACATTTAAGCCATTCTCACTGCCAATACTGAGAGAGGAGTATGACAAACCTCAAAATACAGGAAGTAACAGAAGGGAAATTTCATAATTCCTTCCAAAGTCTTTTCAATCCTGGCCTCAAGAGGAAATCTGAAATATAAAACTATTTACCTTTTCCAGGGCCAACCATTTTTCCAGTACAAGAAGCCAGACCCAGGCTAATCTTGGAGGGTTGATGTCCTGTCCACATCTGAAAAATGTAAAAAGAAAAAATTTCTAAACAAAGGGTTTGTTTCTATTGACCTTTTTCTCTTTTGTAATCCAAGATTTAGATTTCACTGCTCAGTCTGTTTTAAACCTGAATAGGGAAGACATAGCCCTAATGAGAAATTTTTGAATGTATATGACAGATCAATAAACTAGAACCAGAACAGAACTAGTAGCTTTCACTTAAAAAAAAAAAAAAAAGGAAAAAAAGGTCTCAATTCTACCTCCATCTCCCTATTTAGTCTTTACTATTTTTAAACAAAATTATATCATCCAGAAAACTATAAAAGCAAAGCTATCTAAAGTATATTTTTGAAAACAGAAACTGAATCAAGTAGTCTTAAAGAAAACAAGGAACTTCATAAAAATTTATTTTTAACTCTATGCTAAAAACAGGGTAACAGGATTAATAGCCTTTCTATGAAGTTAGTAATTTAGACAGTAACTGTCTGGAACCCAAACTTAAGGGATAAAAAGAAAGGAAGAAAAGAAATCACCTAAATCTACATTTTATATGCGCAAATACAGTACTTAAATAGTATAACATAACTTTCAGAGTAAAGAAAAGTGACTTAACGGTTAACTCCTGTACCACTAATTGTTAATAGCACTGCCAGGAAGAACTTCATTCAAAATTTAGATAGAGAACATTGGTTGCCAGGGGACAAGGAGGGATCAAAGTACAAAGAGGTATTCCCAGGGAGTGAGGGAATTCTTTCGTGGTGATGAAAGTGTTCTGTATCTCGATTATAATGGTAGTTATATGAACCTAAAAATGGATAAAGTTGCATAGAACTACACTCATGAAAAATGAATGCAGATTAAAAAAATGGTGAAACTTGAATAATATCTGTAGTAACAGTAACGTATCAACATCAATTTCCCGGTTTGATATTGCACTATAGCTATTTAAGATGTCACAACTAGGGGAAGCTGAGGAAAGGGTACTCTTTGTATTACTTTTGCACTTCTTATGAGTCTATGACTATTTCAAAATAAAAAGCTTTAAGTGATTTCACTTCCAGTCCTTTGTTAAAGCTACAACAATAGCTTCAATATGACAAGCAAGAAGGGAGCAGGGTTTGCTCTTTTGGAAGCAAAGAAAATGCTTTTCAATGTAGTTACAGCATTTACTTTAATGATAATAAACAAGAAATGGTGGTTTTGGGTATAATTTGCTGGCCAAGTTTAAATGCAGTTCCAGGTGATAATTCCCAGCCAAGCTGATGAAGTAATAAACAGTCATATATTATGGAGGTAAAATTTCAGAACATGTGTAATACACTCTGCCTTTGTTAATTCTTCAGAGAGTAGTTGAATGAGGCACATGGACAAGAGCTCAAATACCGAACCTTTTATTTCCCGCCCTGTTACTGCCTGGCGGGAAGAGAGATCCCTTACCTCAGCTGATTTGGACATATGACCAGCGCCTGAAGTATATTTTCCACCTTCATTGGGATATCCCCTTCTGCCTCGTGTAGCTGAGGTACACATGCCTGTGCCAGCTCCCATTCTCCTCTCCGCAGGCACTCACAGAAAAATCCAAAAAGCTGTTTCTGGGAAGCAGTTTCCTCGTTTCCAAATGGGTGACGCATTTTCCCAGCACAGAGTGCAGGGAGATAGAAAGAGATGAATTACGCAAAACACATTGTCAGTCTTCTCATCCGTGGAGTACCTACTAGAAAGAACACACACCCGAAAGGGAAGAAAAGGAAGAAACTATATTTAGACAAACCAGCCACTACTAGCCGCACTGGGAAAGGCGGGGCTTACTTTTCTAATTATCGTGGTAAATTTGATTTGACATGTTACTATCTCTTTTTGAGAAGTTCCAACTTTCCCCAAGGGTGGATCCCATCTCTCTATGCGCGTCCAGTATTTAATTAATATTAATCGTCATAGCCTACGGCGCAGACCCAAAACTCCACTTCCGTATTTCCTCCAGAACTTTACGACCAGTCGGCTTCAAATCCCCAGGTGGTCGCCTCCTTAAGGATAAGAAGTCATCAGGAACCTCCCTAGTTTGAGCCCTTTTTTAAGGCAAAGGGTTGAAGATCAGGAGAGGAATCTGTGTCAGAACTGGAGGGCGGTGGGGATTGGGGCGCCAGGACGCTCCCCACAGGGGTCGTGGAGAACGCCCCCGCCTTCTCTGGGGCTCCTTACGCTTACCTGCTCCCGGCCCCCAAAGCAATACAGCTTCCAGCGCAGCCATGTTTGAGCCGAGTCAGGTGACAAAACCCGTCTGGGAGGCTGCGGGGGAAGGGGGGCGGGGGCGGGGCAGGGAGGAGGGGGCGGGGATGACGATTGACTGAAACTACTCTCATTGGTCAATGGCGGGAAGATGGAAATAAAGCGCCATATCTGGGACACGTGACGCCATCCTTTTAGATCAGAGGAAGCTACGAAACTCGGAAAGAGGTTTTAGCTACCTGGCTTAGGATCATCCCTCACAGTTTTGACATCTCCTCTGCTCGCTACCTTCCGTTCTGAACCAAGTGGCAGGAATAGCTGTGTACTTTGACTTTTTTTCCTTCCATTCTCTTTTCTCTCTAGTTTGAAGTCAGCGTTTATTAAGCGCCAACCAGTGACAGTGCTTTGCCACGCCCAGGGGATGCCCAGAGCAAGAAGACCTGGGTCCTCCTCCATTATCATTCCTTCCATTTGTACTCATAATCCCGGAACCCTAAATCCTGAGTTCCCATTTTCTTGTGCTTAACTCAATTCATTTATTTGCTCATTTACTCGACAGCCGTTAATCGAACTATGTTCTAGGTTGGTCCTACTTTAGAAGCTGAATAAAGATGCATCTCTGCCCTCTAGGAGCTCATAGTCTAGTGAGGGGTGCAGGTCAATAATTAGGATGCAGTGAGCTGAATTATAAGATATAGGTATGAACAGGGAGATGAGAGCAAAGAATGAGCACAAAATTTTCTCAAATATAATAATAAGAAACCAAGTCTTAAGGCAACGGTTTACCGGGTTTCCTCATCACGGTTGCTTCTGCACTGAATCTTCTATTTGGTTCCTTCAATTTCTTCTTCAATTGTAGACGCTCATGTTTCCCCATTGTGTGTTTTTGGTTTGAGTAATTTCACTCAGCATTTCCCAAACGATTTCGCCAAGGTTTTTTCTGGCTTCATAGTCTCCTTGCTATTGTTCCTCCCTTGGATTTTGAGAATCATTATATTGAGAAATTGGGACTCAGACTTTATTAGATTGTGAACTACAATTCCCAGGAAGCAGCGGAGCCGACCTGGGCCTGTGTCTACTTTTGATTGGACATTTCGCCGGGGTGACGACTTAACCAGCGCTTCGGTTGTTGCTTTGCGTCGCTTCCCGCGGGGAACTGTTTGAAGGGTAGGGGAAACTTTGAAAGTTGGAAGCTGCAGACCCGGTACAGGAAAGTTTCATGTGGGGGGCTGTTTGGGGAAGTGGGGTGCGCTTATTTTTCCTGCTCCCTTTTTGGGCCCGGGGTGTTGATATCGGGGGAGCGGAGAGTCATTCTTGGGTGCAGAGCACGCCCCCTTAGGTCCGTAGGGATGACTTGAGCCCCGCCGCGGATCTGAGGGCGTCTGGCCTTTTGTGGGGGATGTGCTTGGAAGCTGCACCTTGTTGGGAGAAGTCCTTTTTAGGGGATTCTGGGGTTGATGTTTTTGTCTTCTGATGTCCACCCACCTTCCCACTTGCAGGCAGTTTGAGGTCTAGGCAGGGGAACCCGCCGTTAAGGGAAGTTTAGGGTCTGCTCCTTTTCAGGTGGTGTTGAAGAAGAGGCATGTTAACAGTATGGAATATGGAGTCAGATCCCTGAATAAGAATGCGGAGCCCCACCCTGTGCTAGCTCTTGAGCTTTACTCAAGTTTTTCAACTCAGTGCCTCAGTATTAATCTGTAAAACGGAGCAAAACATCCAAAAGCTCTTAGAACAGTGGCGTGATAAGGGCTCAAGGAGTATTAGCTATTATTGTTAAATCACAGTTTTCATTGACCATCTAACATGAGGATTTTTCTTTTCTTGGTGAGGAGACGATTCAGTTTCCAGGGTTGAGTATCTTCCCTCACCCTCTCGTTAACATGCGCGTGCACACACACACATGCAAAGCAGGAATTTACTGTTTCCCAGAAGAAACAAAGGAGCAAGCCATAACGATATGTTAATAAGATTATGGAACAGATGTGTATGCAGTGTGATGAGAACATTGGTGAGGAAGAGACTAAATTATGGGAAGTCTTTGGAGGAAAGTCAGGGAGGCAGGTTGGCACCTGTGTAAACTACCAGTGTTATGGCTGGAGAGCAGGTCATGCGAGGCAGCAAATGATGTTTTGCTGAATGAATTGATAGTAATTTTTAACCTTGAATTCTGTGTGCCAGGCAACATCCACATCCTTTAACCTTCATTGCATTCCTATGAAGTAGATATTTGAGGTACACTTGTTTTTCAGATGCAGAAACCAAGACACTGGGAGGCAGGTGACTTTGCCAGAAAGGCCAGGATCTGGGCCTTGCAATCTGATACATGAATGAGAGGGAAGTGAGGGACCAGTTTATGAAGAGTCTTTAGTCCATCATAGGAAGTGTGGAATTTATCTTGTGGTCTCATGGTCCAAAGGGCAGTTTTAAAGGCTGAGAGTGACAGGATTGGAGCACATTTTTAGGAAGCTCCCTCTGACAGGATTGTGACTTGTGGGTCAGTTTGGTGCTTCTTCCTCTCTGCTTCCATAGCACTTTAGATTCTAGCGACAATTCTTACTGCATGACTGTAATTATTTCTGTGTGAATCTCTTCATCTTTTACTGTGAGTTCCCAAAGGAGAGGAAATATACTTAAATGATTCGGTACCCCAGACCTCAGCAGAATGTGTGCTTAAGAAGCATCTGCAGAAGGAACAAATGAATGGATTGGGGGTGGGGGTGTGGAGCAGGGAGTGACCGGAATCTGTATATAATAGTCTAGGCAAGTGATGGGAGCGGCTCTAATAAGGCAGAGACAGCAGAGTTGGTCGTTGTTAAAGTCCAGGTAGTTTGGGGTTTACAATTTTCCTTTCTGATTGGATTTTTCAGTTTAAGTGATGTCTTTGCACAGAGCTGCCTGATTGGTAAAGACACTAGGTAATGATATGTCAGATGTCACTTTGTAACATTTCTGTTTGGGAAACAGAAATCAATACTGGCAAATTCCCTTTGAGAGAAATGAGAGGGATGCATTTTGTGTTTGTGGGAGAGGTGTGTGTGCATGCGTGAGAGAGAGAGAGGGAGTGTTCACCTGATCAGAGAATATAGATGTTAAGTAGACATTTGGGCTATGGTACTGGAAATAAATACATTCTCAGTATACATTTTTTTCCCCAAAATGTTACTCTTTTTCTGATAATTGTATTGTTTTATCCCTTGGAACAGTGAAGAGTTCCTGTTTCTATTGTATATTTGCCATCTGAATGAGACACACAGCTTCTCCTTTGCATGCATTATTGTGGGAATCACAGTGATTCTAACTCTCTGCTGGCAAATATTTCGAGTGTCATTTAGCCCTTGTAGATTTCAACAAGAGTGAAGTTTAATTGCATGTAGAAATGTGAGCAGATAGTACAATAAAAAAACAATTTCAATTTGTAAATAACACCTGAAATAATAAAATCTCTTTTGATTCAGAAGGTGTCTGACTAATAGAAAAATGAGAGTTTAAATATGATTATGGACTTGTAGTAGGGTGTAATGGTTAAGAGGATTGGCCTCAGAGTCAGACTTCTGGGTCCAGATTCTAGATCTTTTTCTGGTAACAATGGAATAGCTAACCTTTCCAGGCTTTACTTTTTGCATATGTAAAAATGGAATCAGTAATCAACTCTCCTTATAAGGCTATTGAGAAGCTTGAATGTGATAATTTGTGTAAAGTTTTAGAACAGTGCCTGGTATATAGTAGGTGGTCAATAAATTTATTATTGTTATAGTGCAATGAAGGTAAAGACTTTCTGAGAGTGCTGTTTGGTAATATGCCCTGAAGGTTAATTACATATCCAAATAAAGTTTATAAATGCATTGAAAATCTTAAGATGCTATACAAATGTGAAACGGTGTTATTATATCCATGTAATAAGTATTAAAGAATTATGTGAAGTGCACATTCTTATATTGTCTTCTTTCTGTGTGTGCATGTTTGACAAACAGTTGTCTCTCCTATTTAAAATATTTAGAAAGAGTCTACGGCCTTCCTTTGTTTTTGTCAGTAATATTTTAAATACTATACATCTCATTTTGTATATAGAGATGCTTGGAGAATTTTTTATTTTGTGGAGTGTTCTGGATACTCCATCTACTATTGCTTATGCTATTTTCTGATGTTTTTTCAAGGTTCTTTTTCTTACTGCATCTGAAGGTATGGGTAGCAAGAAACTGAGACGAGTGGGTTTATCACAAGAGCTGTGTGATCGTCTGAACAGACATCAGATTGTTACCTGTCAGGTAAAATTTATTTAATTTTTCTCAGTGAGAAATTTTAAGTACAAAATAATCTTAAGGATACCTTAATAACTCTTAATTTCACCTGGAATATGAAAATTTGGTTTACCAAAAAAAAAAAAAAAAGATGAATGATGGTGCTTTTAATTTTAAATAACAAGCCACTTAGGTTGTATTTCCAAATGTGATTTCATTTATCCAGATTAAAGACTGTTGCATTTTGGGTGGGGGGAGGGTGGGGAGAATGCTCAAGGCAGAAGGTGAAGTGCACCTGTGCCACTTATTTGAGATTCTAGAGAGGTTTTTATTTGAGATTCTAGAGAAGTTTTGTCCCCTTAAAATAAATTTTGTAGATACACGAGAACTATAACTCAAAGAAGGAGACAATGTTCAATATGACAATTTCTCTTGAAAGCAAGAATAATTAATAGGATTATTTTTCTATCAATGGATTTAAGAGAAATGTATAAAGCAGGTGTTGCATTTTTAAGCACAAGAGTGAAATAAAATCCCTCTTAAGAGGTTAAATAAGATTTAAGGTTTTATGTTAGGATTCAATCCTTACTTAGACCTTCAGAGCATACTGCAGTTTTGTTTTTAAAAATTGCTTTGTGTGCTGATGGTATCTTTGCTTCCTCTGTTATACATTTAATAATCCTTATGTTCACACTTTGAAATACTCTTAAAAGTATGAAATTTAACATTTCATTCATAGCCAGTTTTATTCTCTCTCAGTTGTTTCATACTTCCTCTGAATGGTCTCATAGCTTTGGAAGAAACTTGTTTCAAAAGAAACTCATTTCAGCCTGATCCATTCTGGGCATCTGCTTGTGTCCAAACTCTTTTAGGCACAAGTACAATGCACATATACACCTGGGTTGGATTCTGCTAGGTGATGTTGCTTGGTGTGTCCTTTGGTATATGCTAACTAAGTTAGGTAATTAGAAGATGAGATTATCTCATCATATCTTTTAGTTAAGGCACATTTGGGGGAAAATACTATAAGAAACATATAATCTTTGATCTGCAATAAATTATGCTATTATTTACATATGGACAATGTTGACTGAAAGTTTCCTTTTAATTCCAGGATCTTTGTTGCACATATATGTTTAAAATATTCTCTTTATATCTTTTAGGACTTTCTATGTCTTTCTCCAATGGAGCTTATGAAGATGACTGGCCTTAGTTATCAAGGTGTCCAGGAACTTTTGTGTGTGGTGAGCAGGGCCTGTGCCCCACGGATGCAAACGGTATACATATTTTTGAAGTTATGGTTTGATTATAATTTTTATTTTGAAATGATTCCTTATCTCATTTAAAATATTTTGGGGGATTAGGCAAAAGCAAAGATAGAGATGAGCACCTTCAAAATATCAACTCTACATGGTCCTGCTGTATAGCACAGGGAACTATATTCAATACCTTGTGATGCCTATGGTGGAAAAGAATATGAAAAGGAATATATGTATATGTATAAATGAATCACTGTGCTGTACCCCAGAAATGAACACAACATTGTTAATCAACTGTACTTCAATAAAAAGAAATTTGACTCTTCATACCATGGAGTTCGTCCTCTAATGAGAATACATTTAAGAAATTTATGTAGTTGATAAGCTGATGAGAGACAGTCTGAACTACAGGAATAGGGAGGCAACAGGACGTTTTTTTTCTCTGTAGCTGGTAGTAATACTTCAAAAGGTCATCTTTCTCTTTTGTTTGTTTTGTCTCAGTAGGATTTGTGGATCTCATGGTTAAAGAATAATGTAGTCAATTTTAGAATGCCCCTGTCTCTGCAACACTCACTTTTAGTGTCATCGCTTACTCTACATCATAAAGCACACATATTGGACTTGTATTTGCTTATTGAGTGCATGAATAATACTTGAAAACTCATCCTCCCTCTTGAGAAAAGTTAAAGTCTTCTGTAACAAGCCCTCTTCAACTTGTACTATTATTTCATACTTTCCGTCTCACGACTTTAGCTTTTCAAAATGTAGGTTTAGTGCGTGGCAGAAAAATCTTGTTTTCCCAGAGTTGCCTAAAAGTCTATTTGGTGCCTTGCAAATTCATTTATTTAATGTGGATTGCAAATTACTTCCTTTACTACCTTATATTGAAATTGGTAACCACTGAGCATTAAAGTAGGGTCCAAATCTATGAAGTAGAAAGTAAGGAATATTAGTGTCATTTGAAACTCTGAAAACAATGAACAGATTAAGTATTTTCTTTTGTTCATATTTAGCTTGTGATCTAAGGAAAATACCTTAAAGGCAGAAGAGTCAGAAGTAGAATTGGAGTTAGAGACTGGCAGTAGTCTCAGGTTTGTCATTGATCTGGCAGCTTTGAACAGCTCACTTTGTTTTGTGGGAGAAGTTAGAGACTGAAAATAGTATGCAGTGATTCTGTGATGAGATTCAAGTTAACCCGTCTCTATTTTGAAGGTTGTAAGGCACCAAGAGAACCTTTTAATTTGATATCTGTCATTCTATTTGGTCAATGTCTATGGCATATTCCTAGCTAGATAATTAAGTAGGAGATCATGGGCAGGCAATTCAACTCTCATCTCCAATTCCATCACTATTTTCCGCTGTGATATCAAAGCCATTCCAAATGCCAATTCAAGGGGCCATCTTTCTCCTTTGTTGTACTCTTGTAGCATCCTTTAGGTTTGCGTCCTACCTTAAATACTGGCTTAACTTAGTTTATTCCTTCACAAAGATTTTTTTGTTAATTTACTTATTCAATTATTTGTTCCTTAACCAATATTTGAGTGCCAGCCATGTATCTGTCAGATATCTGGGGATATTGTAGTGAAGATGATTGATAAATTTCCTGCCCTCAAGTAGCTTATAGTCTAGTGGGAAAAGTCAGACATTAAACAAATAATTGTATAAATGATAAATTGATTGTAGTAACGAAAAGTCCTATGAAAGAAAAGTACAAAGAGCTTAGAAACTGAGTAACAGGGGACATTACTTAGTTTAGGGGTCACGAAGGACTCCCTCAAGGAAGTGATACTTCAGCTAAAACCTGAAGGATGAACAGGAGAGAGGCAGGCAAAGGAGTTGGGGAGGAGTTCCCAAAGCAGGGTGGAGTCTGTAAGCAGTAGGGCTGGGAAGTGCAAAGGCCCTGGGAAGGGCAGGAGAATGGGGCTTATGTGGTAAGAAAGTCAAGCCAGTGTGAATGAACACAGCAGCAAGGAAGAGAGCGGCAAGAGATGAAGTCAGAGAAGCAAGAAGCGGTCAGATCACTGGGGCCTGCAGACCACATTAAGGGTTTTGGACTTTATTCTGAGAACAATAAAAGGACGTAATCTCGTGTGTGTGTTTTTAAAACTCAGTCTTTCAACATAGACAAGTGATTGAAAAGGAGCAGGGAGATATATATGAAGAATAGCTAAGTGTCTGTGGCTGTATTCCAGACAGAAAGTGACGGTGACATAGACTACTAGTGTGGTATTGATGCAGATGGTATGATGTCAGTTATTATGAGAGTCTCTTAGGAGGTAGAATGAGTGGAACATGGTGATTATTTGCCTGTGGGTGGTGATGAGGTACAGGAAAGCGTCAGACATGATTCCTTGAGTTTGCTTTGAGAAGCTGGGTGGTACCATTTGCAGTGATAAGGACTGTCAGAAGAGAGCGGATCAGATTTGAGGGAGGCAGATCATGGATTCAGTTTACTGCTTGTTGAATTTTAGGTGCTTGTGAAATACTGAGTGGAGATGTGAAGTAGGCAGTTAAATATATGGACCTAGAGCTTGAAGGAGAGTTCTGCACTAGAAGTGTGCACTGGGGAGTCACGGGTGTAAATATGATAGTCAAAGACATGAAAATGGATGAGAGATTGCCTAGGAAGTATGTAGAGTAAGAATGTAAGTGTGCGCAAGACCAAGTCCCGAGTGCAGCTGACATTTAATGATCAGGTTAGACAGTGATGAGTCTTGAGAAGCGGCCACCAAAGTAGAAGGAAAACTGGTGGCATGGCGTGTCAGTATCAGTGTTCCTATGTCTCGTCTATGTATACACTATTATTTCTGAAACCTTGTTACATTCATTTTATTATGTTTTTGAGTCACCAAATCTATTATTCTAGTAATTACACATACAGACTTACAGTTGCAAAGGAAGTACTTTAATGTTAACAAATTGGGCTGCCTGTACCCCCCCCCCCCACCTATGTTGCCTAATAGATTGTAGACAGTTTTTAGGTATTTCTAAATCAGATGCAAAGCACACACCTTTTACCGTAGCCTTTCTAGTTATTTTACGTGCCTGGATGTAGCCTTTAATAAAATCTGTGGTAATCCATGGTTTACCTGATTTTAGAATTCAGTAGGTAAGATTAGATAAGAGTGGGTACACTTATGGCTCATAAATATTAATGTGCTGGTTTTCCTACATCCTCACAGAGGCAGAAGAGCCTTGGATTTGAGACCTAGATTTATTGAATTGTAAACCTTAAGTTTATTTATTTTTATATATTAACAGAGGTACTGGGGATTGAACCCAGGACCTTGTGCATGCTAAGCACACGCTCTACCACTAAGTTATATACCCACTTAAATTGTAAATTTTAAGTGGGTAGAAACTGTGTCTGTTTGGTTTACTATTCCCTTCCTGGAGCTTATCATAGTGTATGGCATGCAGGAAGCACGGAATTAATATTTATTGAATGGGAATGAATGAGTGAATGAATGAATGATTACAGTTCTGTGGCTTGACCTCCGTTTATTTGGGCAACTTAATAAAACAGTAACGATTTTTAATATTAGAGAGTGCCGAGAGGCAAGTGTTCTTACACACTGCTGGTAGGTATGCAGGCACGCTAGCCACAACTGCAAAGACCCTTTTTCCAAATAAGGTAATGCTGACAGGTTCCTAGGATTTGATGTGGATATCCTCTGGGGGGACATTTCTTAGTCTACCCCACCTACCTTCAAGCTATTCTTCACAAACTAACCTCGGTTTGAAATGGTGCCTTGATCCTATCACTCCTTGTTGCTCTCTTTATAAATTCCACACTTCAACAAGACTTTTCCTGATTTGGCCCCTACTTGTATCTCCAGCCTCATCGCTTGCTACACCATGACCACACTCCACCTTTCACCCATTCTAAGTAAACCCTTTGTGTTTTTGTAGTTTTCGTTAGTTTCCATTTCCTTTCTTTCTTGCTTCTTGACCTTTCTTCATACTTTCTTGTCTCTTTGGCAGGAACATGCACATTTCTTTTGCCCAACAGCCATTTCAGGTTTTAGCTTAGATATCCAGATTTTGCATGAAGCCTTCCTTGGATCACAAAATCCAGATCAGGTATACTGTGTCTATGTCTCCACTTTCTCTATTACGATATCTCTTATTTAATTGTATTGTAATTGCCCAGTTTCCAGTCCTAATTTCATAGTTCCTAGTTGACTGTAAATACTGGGAGGGCAGGGCCTCTATTACATCATATCCCCCAAATCTAGCACAGTCCTTGGCACACAGTAAATATTTGTTGAACAATGTTTCCTCTAAATAATAGAGGGAAAAAGGTGGATTGGGGTTCCAGCTGCTAAAATTTAACTTTGCAGTTGGTTTATGTTTATGAATAAATATGGAAGTTGAAAATAACTTAATCTCGTTGCAATGTAGTTTCATCAGTTGTAACAAATATCCCACCCTGATTGGGGAATGTTGACAATGGGGGAAGGTGGTGCACATTCAGGGGCAGGAGGTATATGGGAAATCTGTACATTTTGTTCAGTTTTGCTGTAAACATAAAACTGCTCAAAAAATAATAAAGCCTATTAAGGAAAAAAAAAAAGAACTTAATCTTTTTCTTATTCAGGCTTATGAGATGAAGACACAGAGGTCTGCTGCTCCCTCGCCGGCATTCTTATCTACAACCCTTTCTGCTTTGGATGCAGCCCTGCATGGTGGTGTGGCTTGTGGCTCCCTCACGGAGGTAAAGGAGAAAATTTCCAGACTTCTTCCATTGACCTATAACCTTCAGAGCCATGGGAAGAGTTTAATTTAAAAACATAAAGTATTTCATGAATATTCATCTAGATTAAATTACAAGTACCTCAAGGGTGTGATTCTCCACTCAGTCCCTAGTATAATGTTTTTTTTTTTTTGAGTGAATGAACACATAAGAATGGAACTTCCTTCTGCCTCCAAAGGACCTCATCCCACCCCTAGGCTATATTCTGAGGCCTAGATTTTTACCTGCTCTCCTAGCATCCCAGGCCAGGCCGTCTGCCACAGTGAGGCACACACCAGTACTAGAACAGTACATCAAAAGGAAGATGTTCCAAAAATTCCTTACTGACTCACTGAAGTCTACCTGGGTTACTGTTTCTTTGAGTTGGAAGCTGTTGAATATTATGAAATAATATAAAACAACTTGGGGGAATTAGAAAAGGATCACTGTTAGTGTATTAGGAAGGAAAAATTTGAATTTTATTAACATGTTGGGCAAATTATAGTATTAAACTGAATTGAGATATTTTTACTTTCTGTAATAGATGAAATTTGGTTCTAGGAAGTAATAGGTTGTTGTATTAGTCACATATTGCTGCATAACAAATTACTCAAAACTAAGTGGCTTAAACAACAATGGATATTGGTTCCTGTTTTTTGGGGAGTGGCTCAGCTCAGAGATATTGATGAGGGATGTAAGGGGGCAGGTTGGTGCTGGTTGTTGCAGGAGGTCACAGTTCCTCCCCAGAGGCCGTCCACAGCTGCTTGAGGCTCCTCATGGCACAATGACGTCCCCAGGGTTAGGGATCCAAAAAGCACAATGGGAATGGTGAGTCCTTTGATGATTTAGCTTTGAAAGTTACACACTGTTATTTCTGCTACTTCCTCTTCATTAGAAGTGAGTCATTAAGTTCAACTCAAAGGGAAATTAGACTTTGCCTTTTGAAAGAAGTGTCAAGAATTTGGGGATATTTCAAAGCCACACCAGTTCTTTTCCTTAAAAACTGCATTGGTGTACTTACTGTCCTGATATATTAACTCGATAGACTATGTTTACCAATATACTCCTGAGAGAATTCTTGCCTGAGAGTTCTAGGGAGTGCAGATACTTTAAACAAATGTTTAACAAGAGTAGACACTTACTTTCTGATAGGCATAAATTTAACTGTAGATATTTTTCCTTGAAAATAGGGAACCTGTTTTAGGGACTATCTATATTTTATTTCTTGTCTTCCAAGAAAGATTTAAAAATGTGTGTGTGCTATGCCTAGTAGATGCCTACTAGATACTAGGTAAATGAATGAATGAATACATTAATCTTAAAAAGAAATTAGAACCTGCTGTTGCAGAGCACTGCCACCAGGTGGTGACAGAATTCTATCTTACGTAATCTTTTTGCAATCCAGTTGGATCTTTGCTGTAATAAGTTTATTTAAAAAAAAAAAAGGTTAAATCAGTAGTGATCCACAGTTATAAACTTAATATATTTAAATAGCAAAAAATTGAACTTCAGGAAGATTAACTGACAGCAACTCTTTTTTTATTTTTTATGTTTTAGAATAGTTTTTAATGCTTTTTCACCTAGCTTTTATCAATCCTTTCTGAATCCAAGAGGTAGTTACAGGCCATTAGATGTTTTGTTGTGATCTACTTGGCTGACTTGTAATATAAGTACCCTGATTGCTTATTAGTGGCAAGTTCTCTACTCTCTGTTTTAGCTGCAGGTAGCTCTGCAGCCTTTTTGGGATTTTTCAGCGGGGTACCAGGAATAATTCTGTTTACCTTTTATTAAAAAACAAGAATTTAATATATATTTTATGTATATAAAATTAAATGTATCTTGCATGTGTAAGTTACGAACACTGTGTGTCTGTGAGCCATGTAAGGACCAGGACAACAGATCATGGGCACAGATACCTCTTGCTCCATACCCTCTTGCCTTGGTATTATTTGACTTCTTAATTTCCACCCATCTTTGTGATCTTAGTTTTTATTTTTGTGATTATTAATGAGCCTGAATCTCTTTTCATAAATCATTTGGCTATTTAAAAATAATTTTATTAAGGTATGACTTAAGTGCTACAAAATTCAACCATGGTAACTTATAATTCAACTATATTAGTAAATTAGGACTAGGCCCGGAGATGACTTGAGGGAGTAAGAATAAATCTGGAAACTTTCTGCTGTCACTTTTATAGCTGCTCTTTCCTGACTCTAACTGTAAAACACCCTAATTTATTTATCATCAGTTTTGATTTATGTGAACTGCATTGAATCTGTGTGTGTTCAGTTACAGCACCAAGATTAAAAGTAGAATTAGAGAAGTGCTGCTCATGCCAGAAGCAGAAGCAGCAGAGCAGAAATCAAAGAGAAACCAACTCTGCTGAATCATTCATGGAAGTGAGCTCCAGGGCTTTGTCTCATTCCCAGAGAGCGTCAGGTTCCTTACTTATGGAATATATAAGCAGACAGTTCTACATCTGTTATAACTGAGTATTGGTAGTTTAAACTTTAAATGTTTATGTTAGGCGGAGATCAGACCGTGTAATGGTAGTCTTCTCATATGAGATAATATAGATCAGGTCAGTGTATCGCAATCCTTTTTTTCATTATTACCCCCTAAAGAGCTTTGTAGACTTCCCCCCCTAATAACCACTCCTGCCACCGTGAGATTTTTAATACCACAGATATAGTATCTTTCTGTTTATATCCTGTAGATGTATCTGTGCTTTATATGGGAAAAGAGTAGAATCGCTCTTCCTCGATCAAAACCAAGTTTTACCCTTGGGGTCAGTGTCACCCCTGCTGAGGATACATGGTAAAGATGCTGATGTGATTAGGTAAAATTAAAGCTGTATTTAAAGGGATCATTAAAAAAGGTATTTTCTTATTGTAATCCAGAGGTTACAAGACTAGAGAACTGGTCCAAACTCATGTCAACGAAAAGAGATGTAACATCTGCGTATCTTGGTTGAAGAGTGCCTCTGGAAGGGTAAACCTGTGAAGCACTGCCAACTCTTTACAGTGTTTAAGAGTAATGATTATCCCCAGATCCATGCTGTAAATAATAAGAAACAGTGTAGTACATGTCTACATTATTTGTGTTTCCTGAGCCACTTCTATGCTTTGTTCATGATTTAAGGAGACCAGGTGTTCTCCTTGAGTGGGGCAGTTTTGCTTTGGAAGTGACTATCCTACTGTCCCAAAAAGGTAGAGGCAGGATGCCAGAATCCTATTTTGGCTTCCTCATTTTTCCTCAGAACAGTTAAATATTTCAGTTCTGCTTCTTTCTAGTTGGCAGGATGGATTGTGGTCTAAAGATCACAGGAGATACTAAGTCAGGGCTTGTAAACTCAAATGTCCACAAAGGTCTTGGCATTATAGAAATGCATAACCAGTGACGTGTAAGACATAAATGCTTTATCAGTCAGTTCTGGCTGCTTACTCTGCTTACAACAGCAGCAAACATTAATTTTTCTTGCTCACGGGTCTGCAGGTCAGCCAGGGTGGCTCTCATCCCCTTCAAGCTGCAGTCAGTTCAGGTCTGCTCCATGTGTAGCAACACCAGTAGGAAAACTAGGGAGAGATTTCTAATTGGGGTTCCTTGAACGTAGTCCATTGACATGATTTGTTTATCCTGCCCAGTGTTTTGAAAGGCAAGATAACCAGACCTCTGTCCTAACATACGAGTTTAGCATATGCAGCGGTTTGAATCATTGTTCCTAATTCGCCTTCTAACTTACTTCCTGATTTAGAAATGAACATCTTTCTCCATAAAGATTTCATAGAGTTTTTTATACGCCATATGTTCTATGATTGTTAAATGAATGATTATATCCCTTGACACTTCGATTTTTTCTTTTTCTTAATGTGAAGCTTGGGGTACTTGTCATTTCCATGTCCTCTTGCTTTTTTCTGTTCTGTTCCCCTCCCTTTTTCCCCCCTCCCTTCCCATTTACTTCAAAAAACAGCAGTTGTCAGTATGGAGTAAGAGGCAGTGGGGCAGAGAATCCAAGGTATGAAACCTTCCACGTGTTGATGTCAAGTTACTTAGAATCAAGGTTTCCTTCACAAAGCAGAGTTACCTGGCCTTTCTGAGACTGTTTGCTCTTTGTTTGTTTTAATATTCAGAGAGTTATTTTTTTTAAAAAATTCTATAGGTCTGAAGCCCTAATCGTATTGCTACATAATTGTAGAGCACATGGAGATAGGTAGGTGGATGCTGGGGGAAGGGGGTCATTACAAAGATGATATGAAGCTTCCACATGCTCTTTTCTCAGATCAGAAGCAAGCAGTCCTTAAATTTTCTCTGCACAGTTTGGCTTGGCAGCTTGCCCCGTCCTGTTGCCTCCATCTTGAACATGGGGAAGAGTTACTTGATAAGATAACAGGTCCAGGTTTCACATTCATCTCAACCATTGAATCTCTTTTAAGATTAAAATGACTAGACTTCGTTTTTACTTTAGTACAATTAGATTTTCTTTTCTTGGTAATACTTTTCTCTCCTTTTTAAACCAATTATTAATACTTGCTTCCCTGTTGATATCCTAGTGATCTTCACTGTTGATTGTTTTCTTTCTGTTCCTTTAGCTTTCTCAGACAGGATTGCTGAAACGCAGGCTCTAACTATATGAAGCTAATTGTGTTAACTGGTATCTTCTGTGTGTAAATGCTGTATTCACTCTAAGTTTCCAAGAAGCAAATCACTTAGACTGTTCTGGTTTGGCGTGTACTCTCGTTTCTAACCACCATTGGAGCTGAACCTGGGAACTGAACACAACTTGAAATTTTGTGGTTTGGCTGCTAGAATTCAGAGCTAAACTATCTGAAGCTAAAAATTATTAATGTTGAAATGTTTTAACCCACTAAGTAAACCTGAAAAAATAATGAAATTTAACTCCAGCCAGCCCCCCAGAATTGCATATAGCTTATTTTTTCTTGAGGCTAGAAAGAGACAAAAAAATGTGAAGAGGCTCTGAGCTTGCTAAAGCATTAGAAATCAGTAGTTTAAAGAAAATGTTAATATCCAAATTCTAATGCAAAGTAAAGCAAGCATACAGAAAGCAAATGAACCCAGAAATTTTGCTTTTTACGTGATGTTCTGCTTTTCTCAAGCCTATGGTGAATCAGTACATAAAAATAATGGAGGTAAAATGCCAGTTACACTTTTTAACTTCAGATTTTTTTCATGTTTTCTTTGAAGATGCAATAGTAAGATAATACCTTACATTTTCATGGTATTTGATACTTTACTGAATATTTTCATAGATAACACACAATAAAAATTTAAAATAAAATAAAATAAATATATAATACATTTTTTTTTTTTTAAATTGAGGGCTTGTTTCACTTTTCCCCTAAAAATCACAAAGCATTTCATGGGTTTAAGCTCATTAAATCTTAGAACATATCTAAAAGCTGGCATGTAGTTAGCATGTAGAGAAAGGCAGTCCTCTGTTCCTCAAGTTAGCACTATGAAGAGTCATCATTTCTCATATTCAGGATCCACTTTCAACTTTCATTGATAGAAGTTTCCTTTGCTCTGATATCTGGTAATTAATTTGATCTGTGTTGCCTTTGATAGTGATAAAAGGTCCATGAAAAGTGTTTTGGCCTCTTCAAAACTACCAGTCTCCAAAGGAGAGTATGTAAGACAGCCCATGAGGTTGTGGGAAGAAGACATTAGAAGTTTTCTTGGTATTTCAATCTAAAACATGAAATAAACCTTAATTGATATTTAATACATGGATTGACACTGGCATCCCCAGTTGGTCTGTGTGTTAGACTGTCATGTGTCAGGTGTAGTCCACCTGGAAAGGATACAGAAGGTCAACAGAGGCACCTTTACTTTCAACATATTGGGATGAATTGTAGTTCTACGTGTACCAGGTAAGGTGGATTCATGGATATAACTAAATCAAATCTCACAAAATGGACAGATGGCATAAAAAGATTTCTGCCAAGAAATTGTATTTTGAAGGTAGTACTAATAATGTGAGCAGAGGTGAGCCACATGCATATAAAAGTCAGAGCTGATGATTCTCCTATGACTAATGAAGTAAAAATCAGTGACATTCTGATCTTATCTGAAGATGTCCAAAGAATTTGAAATTATAAAGAAGATAGTCTGATAGAAGTTTTCTTTGCTCTGATACCTGGTGATTAATTTGATCCATGTAGTCTTTGATAATGATAAAAGATCCATGAAAAGTGTTTTGGGCAGTTTGATATCTTTTTTAGAATTTCAAATTTTTTGGATGTCTTCACAGATGAGATTAAAATGTCATGATACATGAAATTATTTCCATTATTGTTAACAATGAAACTTTCTCTGTTATTTTGTCCCTTGAAATACTGGCTGATGGTAGTAAGAAGCCAACGTAATTAAGAAACACACATCACAGAAAGATAAGCTTCCACAAGTTTTTCAGTGACTTTTAAAGTCATGTAATACATATTCAAATAACGAGAAAAATTTCACTAAAATTAATGGTAGGTATTTAAAAGCCTCTTTTGGGTCTTCTTAACAGCAAAAGACCAAATGCAATACATTGCTAATAACAGGGGTACCCTTGTTCTTGTTTCAGTAAAACAGATGAAATAAGACATAGGAAACAACATAACAACAATATAAATGGATTCTTTTATGAGTAAATACTTTCAGATAGAAATTACTGCAGATGGTTTGAAGCATCAAGGATTAAAACAAGTTATTCATTGTGGAGGGATGCTGTAGAACTAAAGTACGGAAGTGTCCAGCATGGCCTAGGTTATAGAATTAGTTAGTTTCTGTTTCAGTATTGAAATACATGAGCTAAATTATTTTTGGGCCACAAAAGTAAAGGTGTATTAAGGAAGATATGTTGGATATGGATATGTATCTATCATATATCTTATTATTATTTTCTCTTTAAGTAAATAGGTAAAAGATTTAGACTCATGGCTCATCCCTTCTTATTTCTTCCTATTTCCTGATATATCTAGACAATTTCTTCAGCTCTGTAGAGTGTCTCAGTCTTAGCTCAAATTTTTTTTATCTCTACTCAAGATTTTCTTCTCTCCTTCTTTCCTTCTCCCTATTGTAAAAAATTGTACATTAGTGTTATTCTCACAGAGGGTATAGCGTTTTGGTGGTTAAAATTTGGATGCTGCAGGCAGTATGACAAATAGCATGTTAAAAGGGGATATTTTTAACATTTTCAAATTAATTTTTGTTAACTACTTTGTGTCGGACTCAAATATGCATGTGATTAATTTCCTATTCTTTTCCATCAATACCTTCTTGATTTTAAATTTTGTAATCTCAAAATAGCTTTCTAGCAAGTAAAATTTCAAAATATACACTTCAAAGTATGAATCACCTAGATTCAGCAATTGCTGAATTATGTTTCATTTGCTTTGTTTCTCTTCTACAGACATATACACTTTTTTTGCTGAACCATTTGAAATTAAATTGTATATATCAATAACTTTTATTCCTACTTTTTTTTTTCATTGTGTCAATTTCTGGTGTACAGCATAATGTTTCAGTCATACATGTACATACATATATTCATTTTCATATTCTTTTTCATTATAGGTTAGTACAAGATATTGAATATAGTTCCCTGTGTTATGCAGTCCAGAAACTTGTTATTTAATCTACCTCATATATAGTTGTTAGCATCTGCAAATCTCACACTCTCAATTTATCTCTTCCCACTCCCTTCCCCTGTAGTAATTTTTTTTTTTTGGTTCCACATATAAGTGATATCATATAGTATTTTTCTTTTTCTTTCTGGCTTAATTCGCTTAGAATGATGATTTCCAAGTCCATCCATGTTGCAGAAAATGGCATTATTTTATTCTTTTTAATGGCTGAGGAGTATTCCATTATATAAATAAATCACAGCTTCTTTATCCAATCATCTATCGATGGACATTTAGGTTGTTTCCATATCTTTGCTATTGTAAATCGTGCTGCTATGAACATTGGGGTGCATGTATCTTTTCAAATTAGAGTTCCTTCCAGATATATGCCCAGGAGTGGGATTGCTGGATCATATGGCAAGTCTACTTTTAGTTTTTTGAGGAATCTCCATACTGTTTTACATAATGGCTGCACCAAACTACATTCCCACCAACAGTGTAAGCGGGTTCCTTTTTCTCCATGTGCTCTCCAGCATTTATTTACTTGTGGACTTTTTAATAATGGCCATTTCTGACTGGTGTGAGGTGATACCTCACTGCAGTTTTGATTTGTATTTCTCTGATAATTAGTGATAGTGAGCATTGTTTTCATGTGCCTATTGGCTATTTGTATATCTTCACTAGAGAATTGCTTATTTAGACCTTCTGCCCATTTTTTGATTGGGTTTTTTTTTTGTTGTTGTTGTTGTTATTAAGTTGTATGAGCTATTTGTATATTCTGGAAACTAATCCCTTGTCAGTCACATCATTTGCAAATATTTTCTCCCATTCGATAGGTTGCTGTTTTATTTTGCTTATAGTTTCCTTTGCTGTGCAAAAGCTTATACGTTTAATTAGGCCCCATTTGTTTATTTTTGCTTTTATTTCTATTGCCTGGGTAGACTGCCCTAGGAGAACATTGCTAAGATTTATGTCAGATAATGTTTTGCCTATGTTTTCTTCTAGGAAGTTTATTGTGTCTTGTCTTATGTTTAAGTCTTTAAGCCATTTGAGTTTATTTTTGTGTATGGTGTGAAGGTGTGTTCTAACTTCATTGATTTACATGCAGGTGTCCAGCTTTCCCAGCACTACTTGCTGAAGAGACTGTCTTTTATCCATTGTATATTCTTTCCTTCTTTCTGGAAGATTAATTGACCATAAGTGTGTGGGTTTATTTCTGCATGCTCTCTATTCTGTTCCACTGATACATATGTCAGTTTTTGTGCCAATACCACACTGTTTTGATTACTGTAACTCTGTAGTATTGTCTGAAGTCTGGGAGGGTTATTCCTCCAGCTTCATTCTTTTTCCTCAGTATTGTTTTGGCAATTCTGGGTCTTTTGTGATTCCACATAAATTTTAGGATTATTTGTTAATACTTTACCTTAAGAATAAAGATCAAAGTACCTTTTAATGGACTAGTACAAATTTGTCTTGAAAGGCCAATTCATAACAAATGCCAAACCAAGTGTTAAACCATCTTAAATATTTTCAGAATCTTTCTATAAATGTCTTAATGAGGAGAGGGTATAGAACTGTAAGTTGTAAATGTATAAATGAATCCTCCAGCCTTTCTCAATCAAAATTTTTCATCTGAACTACAGAACACAGAGGGTGATTTGAGGGACTGTTCTCGATTCTCCCAAGAATGACACATAACTAGTACCAATCCAGGTGCATAGGGGAGAAGTTAATTTATTGCACACAATGAATGTATTAGAATGTTCTCTAGGAACCCTGGTTAGTTGGACTGTGTATGTGGCAAGTTCTTAAAAAGGATTTTGCTTTGACTAAATTATGATGTTTATACAAACAACAGTATATTTTTTTAGATTACAGGCCCACCAGGTTGTGGAAAAACTCAGTTCTGTATAATGATGAGCATTTTGGCAACATTACCTACCAACATGGGAGGATTAGAAGGAGCTGTTGTGTACATTGACACAGAGTCAGCATTCAGTGCTGAAAGGTAGGTGATTTTATTATTTTCCATTATAATGCTTTGTTTTGTAACTTATATACAGCATATAACATTTACAAACGGGTTAATATTTACCTTTCTTTTTGAGGACACAGAATGCTAGATACTGTTTTGAAGGAATTTAAAAAAAAATTGATAGTTTCTTTTTGTCTTTTGTATCCCTTCTTATTGATTTAAGTGGGGTTGGGGGATAAGCTGTGTTTTGCAGAATGTCAAGAAGAAACAAGTTCAAGAAGCAGGGAGTAATGTAGGTAGAAAATGGGGAAGAAGGGAAATTAATAAAAAAGACAAAAGGTGAGCTGCTTTGTGAGTACTTTCTAGTTGGAAATAAAATATTAGTGAATGGAAAAACTACCATTTTCAAAACATTTTTTGATTGAGAAGTATTTTGCTTTAATCTTTGAAATAATGTGGCATTAAATGCAAGAAACACACTGATAGTAAGTATATGCATGCTTGGAAAGAAAAGATTTCCTTAGTTTGGCAAGGACCTTTAACATTCTGTGAGAGAGGCATTCAGTCGTTTGTGTAATTCTGTACACCTGAGGATGTCTCGTCTGCTCTTCCTCTGCTGTAATTGACATTTGTAAGCAAGGATGCTTTATACATCTGGAGACTGATTCAACTCTGTTTTCTTAGCCAAAGTGTCGTATAGGGAGAGTCCTTGGAGTCTTTCTCTAATTATGCAGCAATGAATCTTCCTTATTTCTCTCTAAGAGTACAAAAAAGGTCAAAGTGTATTACCTGACCAGATAAATTCCAAATGGCTTGTTTTGTCTAGAGGTTATTTGTTTTGTTCTACATCTCTTGATTATATTCTTTCTAAGTATATGTCGCTGGATTGTCAGCTTTTTGAGTTTGTGTTTTATCTTTGTATCTTCAAAGCCAGATCCAATGACTGACACATACTAACTATTCAGACAATGATAAATGAAGGAATTGACAGGTGTTACTCCTCAGATCATGAAATCCAGATACCATTTCCTACTGAAAGGAATGAGGGTTCCATGGAGAAATGGCTGACTGTAGCTCTGGAGCAAGAAATTTTTAAGTTGAGTCTAAAACATCTTAGCAGATAGCAAGAAAGCTATCAAAGACTCCTTAATGGAGTGACAGAAGGATTCAGGGTCAACCTGAAGAGCTCCCACCGGCCAAAAGTGAAACAAATTGAGCACGAATAGAATAACAATGGAATGAAATATGTTTAAATCCACATGTCTATAAAACTAGGGAATGAAAAGTAACAAATTGATCACCATTGGAGAACTCTGCAGAAGCAACTTATTATTTTGAAAATGAGTTAAAAAAATGAAGCATTTATTCTCCTCTTTCTATATGAATAATATAACTAAGTAACAAATAGATCTTTTTTTATAGAAATATTCCAATAATAAATGAAGAAGGAATGATAGAATATCACCATATTATAAACTTTAATAATCTAATGAATCTAGCCACTGAATTTTGTGATAAAATAAAAAATATGTATTTTGTCATCATCATGGTTCCCAGCAAAAGAATTTCTAAAAGCTTTGGAATTTCCTCAGTAGTAAAACTGAGAAGAGTATTACTTGTTGTTCATAATTAGCCATACCTCAGTTTATGCTAATGAGATGGCTCTTGGTAGGCCCCTAGATAGCATCAGTTGGGGGCTGGTTGCTAGAGGAACCATTCATGTGATTATTAGTGTGGACTTTCAGCCTCACTTCTGCAACCTCTGAGGAGGGAAGAGGGACTAGAAATGGCTCAATTACATTTCCATTTAGTCAGTCTCCACAAAAACCTCTAACTGATAGGGTGTGGAGAGCTTCCGGGTTGGCGAACACACTGAGTTGCTGGGAGGGTGGTGCTCCCAATTTATAGCTGGTTGGTCTGAAATAACAGAGGCCTGGGACTTGCAATTTGTTTGAAGTGAGGGCGGTCTTGTTGGTCTGAGCCTTTAACCTGGGGGGTCTCAGTTAATTCCTGGTAGGTAGTGTCAGAATTGAATTCACTTGTGGGACACCCAGTTGGTGTCTACAGGGAATTGGAGAATGTCTCAGTGTGGAAAACCTACACATTTGGTGTCAGAAGTGTTAAAAATAAAAACAGTTCGTAAATAGAAAAGGCTTCTAGCATCACAAAAAGATCATCAGTCATTGTGGTATTTCCTGATGGAAGAATAATCCAACCTGAAAGTGGTCAAGACTTCAGATCCAACAACCAGTTGACAACGTATACAGAGAAGAGAAGGAAAAGTGAAACTACACAGACGAATGCAATCAGAAAACCCGAACTGTGGGAAACGACAGAACAAACAACAGTCAATTTTTAGGATAAAAAAAGTTAGAGGAGGATGCTTTGGATTAAAAGAGAGTTAAAAGATGTATTGCTCTCGTCACATGGTACACCTTAGACTTACACAATGTTATATGTCAATTATATCTCAATAAAGCTGAGAAAAAAGACATTGATTAATTGCAGTGTGATAAACTTATTTACATGTTAAATAAATAGTAAAAAAAAAAAAAAAGAGGAGAAGCATAAACATGTGAGAGCACTGGAAATCTGAACAATGAATATATTTGATACTAAAGCTGGAAAAGACACTGGAAATTTGAACACAGATATATCTGATGCTAAAGCTGGTAAAGATACTGGTTTACTCAGGTTGTCCAAGTGAAAGATACTCTTTAATATGCCAATGACTAGCTTTCAACTGATAAGCCAAGAAGATATTAAATAGATAATAAATAGCTAATGTATAAATAGCTCTCACAAAGGTCCTGAGGAATTTGCTTGAAGAATTGAAAGATTAAGGTTATTGTGATAACAGCAGTTTAGTTCACTGTAATTAGATTCTTGCTTTTTTTGTGCCACATACAAAACTGAGTTTAGTGTATCTTCTCAAACTATTGCATTATTTCATTCTTAACAGCATTACAGTTCAGAGTAGGTTAAAAACTGTGTCAGTGAATTAGGTAAAATCCAGTAGCAGGTGACTAATCTACATTTTCCAGATTAATTTGTGGACATTTTTGTTTGTTTTTCTTTGTCTTTGCATATAGCCTAATTGTCTACTTTTTGCATCCTTCACATTTACTTATTCTCCTTCATTATTTTTTCCTGCCTATGTGCATATTACTTAGTACTTGCATCATAGGCAGCCTGGAAAATGGAGTGGTAAAATTTTAGTTCCTTTTGTTGGAATTATGTTGCATAATTATAAGGAACTCTTATGAAGAAGGTCATTTGAAGATAGGAGTGCAAATTTATATTGTTTTTACTTTTCTAGTCTGTTTTCCTCAAAGCTTGGAAAATGTGGTCATCTGATGCTAGGGTCAGATGGAGTCAAAAGTACCTGTGCTCTTTGGTTTAGATGCCAGACTCCGTGTTCTTATCTTGCCTTCTGGAGTTTGTCATGGCGAGTCACAGAGTGGAGCTGGCTCTGTACTGCCTGGTCACATTTCATTTGTACTGTTCCAAGACTTCATGATCTCTATTTGGAGTTATTGGGGAAGGTTGGTCAATCAGCTAGGAAAGCTTTCTCCTGCAAGCAACTGAAGACCCAGAGAACAGTGGCTTAAATAGCTAGAGGTTTATTTTTGACCCTGTAACAAGAAGACCTGAGTAGGTGGTTGCTGGTACTGGTCCTGTCTCTCAGTGATGATGGAGACCTAGGGCTGGTACATTTTAGGTATTATATCCATTCTGTGCTCAAGTTAATGTGAAGAGAAAGAGCAAATTATATCTTTTTTTTTCACAGTAGCTGCCTCCTCCTCTGTGCCAATTTTCTTTTCATGCTCTGAAAGCCTTCTACAGGTTTCTCACTTGGTCACTCTACATGCAAGAGAGGATGGAAAAGTGAGGGGAAAAGATTGTTGTAACAAGCATGATGGGGCTAACAGTACTGCCTGAGTAAAACTGTGGTTCCCATAGCAAGGAAGAAGTGGGAGTGGATATTGGTAGGTAATTAAGAACGTCTGATACAAGTGGAATAGTTTCTGGACTTAGAGAAGAGATAAAGTAGGAAATATGGGACTCAGAAAGGAGTGTGTTTCAGCTCTCTGTATGTGTCTCCACGTAGCATTGTGTCCATTTTGTGCTTACAAGCAAGCTGTCTGAAAAGCACAAATGAGAAAGTGAATTGAAGGATTAATGAGGGAAGAGTAAAGGATTCAGATTAGAGAATTTAGGGTAAGTGATAAAAAGTGGAAAATAATTTGTCAATATATTGCTAGTTTTCTCTTTAAAAAGAAGGATATGCTTGTACATACCTTGAGAATATGGAGATAGATTAGTGACGTGTCTATGGAAATATTTTGGCAGCCATGAAAATTCCAGTATACATGAATAAATACTATAATATCCCTATTGGAGATAATTAGAGAAACATGAAACTGGAGGATAAGAATAAAAAAGGAAGGTAATATATAAATACTAACAGAGGTTTTCAAAATAAAACTTTGGGAGAAATAAAATGGATAAAGGAAAATAAAGTGAGTCTTAGAACTTCAAGTGTGTGAGGAAGAGTGGGGGATCTGGGGAAGCAGGAGATGTGACCCAGGACCCTGGAAGGTGGGGACTCAGGGAGGTGGGATATAGAATTGGAATTCAGGAGGTAGAAGTGGACATTCCTGAGTTGTCATGAAATCAGAAGAACTTTGAAAACTGGGAAGAAAAATGTAGTCCAACAGGGGAGGGAGACATTAACCAAATAATCACAAAAGTATAAAATTGTAACTATTAATAACCAAGTATACAAAGGAAGGAGATATGCTGTATTGGTTCCATGTGGAAGCAATAGCCAAGCTTAGATCTGAAGGAAGTTTTGTGCTTGGTATGCATGTCGCTTTGGAGAGTGCCAAGTACCCCACAGCCAGCACCCTCTAATTCCTACTCAACTTCCTGGAGTGTCACTCTTTCTGAACCAGTGTACCAGAGAGCCTGTAGCAGTAGTGGCCAGCATGCCTTTGGCTGATTTCGAAGGCAGTACCAGTCTGGTCTTATGACCATGTGCATACTTGCTAGCTGGTACATACCCAGGATCTTTGACCCAGGGGTAAACAATAAGAGAGATACATTCCCTTTTGCCATTTTTGAGATGGTTTCTTGAGTCTGAGTGGATTTCCCTTAGTTCAGTTCCAGCTGCCTTATCATTTGAGAATGAGGTGAATTAGTGGTGAGGGAGATTCTGAGGAGTTTCTAGGATAGAAAATGGAAATTAGTCATAAGTATTTATTATTACTCAAACAAAAATGTGGAATATTCTTGGAATCTGTAAGGGACTAATAAATTCATGTTATTTAGTAATACCACAGTGCTGAGCAAGTACGCATTGCATTAATGAACAGCCGAGTATTACAAGAAGCTCTGAGAAACCATGAACTTGTATTTCAGCACATTTATGATGCTGTATTTCAACTAGAATTTTGGACAACTTTTTTTTTTTTTACATTAAGCATATGTTTTATTTCAAGTTGGCATGTAGTCACTAATGTGAAGCTTTTAACTTTCCTTTTATGCAAGAACTGTGAAGTAATGGGGGAACTAATAACAAAAACCTTGATCTGAGTGCAGTCTTTTCCGCTTCAATGGATGGTAATTCCATTCTTCCAGATACTGTCCAGTTAGTCAAGAAATCCTTTTGACCCCCTGGAACTATATCTTGAGTATAGTTCCTTCTAATCACTTGAGCTGTTCTCTGGGTCAAGGCAGCATCTCTTATCTGGGCTACTGCACTGGCTGATCTTGCTGTCACCCTTCTCCCTCCATAGCCTCTTCTCCATTTGGTAGCTAGAGTGATTCTTGAAAAAAAAGAAGGAAGTCAGATCATATTAGTCCTGATCGTAGGTTTCCCATTTTACTAAATAAAATCTAAACAAAATACCCCAGACCTAAAGTTCTTGTGTGATCTTAGCCTCTGGCTAGCCCCTTGACCTTAATTCCTTTTATTCTGCCTCTTGATTCCTGCATTCCAGCTACTACAGTGGCCTTCTTGTTGCTCCTCAGACGCACCAGGCCTCTTCCCACGTTTGGGCTTTTGCACTTGCTGTAATTCTCTCTTCCTGTGTACTATTTCACTGGATAGCCACCTGGTTCATTTTCTCATCTCCCTTCAACCTTTGCTCAAATGTCACCTTATTAAAGAGGCTTTCCCAGAGCACCCTCCATAAAATAGCACTTATTTCTGTCCATTGCAGTCTGCTCCCTAATCCTAATTCACTTTTCTTTAAAGCACTTGTTATCTGACATACGATATATATTTATTTGTTCGTCTTTCTCAGTAGAATGTAAGTTCCACGAAGGAAGGATTTTTTGTTTTGTTATTGTGCATTGCCGTATCCTTAGCACCTAGAGTGGTGCCTGGCATGTAGTCCTCGCATATGGGTCCTTAAATATTTGTTGAATGAGTGGATCTTAAATGCATCTTTTTAAAGGAATACTTTTATATAAGAAAGATGTCCACTAGATGGCATTGATATCAAATTTTATATAACTAATGTCTGGGAGCAAAAGATGGGATCTTTTCTTTTGCTTTTTCTAACCAAAAAAGATCTTTGTGTTGAAAACTGTCACAAGAAATTGCTCAGATTAATGTGAGGCATATAGAATAGTACATTTATATTTCGTTTTTGACTTCTATATTTTAAGATATCTTTTCTAAAATAAAAAAAAAATTCAGAGAAACTTAGAAAATGACCACACATTGGTATGTAAATAACCATTTGATACAGGTATCTAGCATGGTGACTGTAAGTAAGGTTAGTTCCTGTCCAAACATTGACCACCTTCCTTCTGAGGGGCCTTAATGGAATGAGAGAGCAGTAATACGTTCCAGAGCCTTTCACCACTCAAGCTACCAGTTGAAATCCAGCCTAGGGTTGGAGGCAGAAAATTATTGTCTGTCAGCTGTTCAGTTGTTGTTGCCAATGAGTTAGGTACTCTCAGTCTGGTTCCAGATCAGCGGGGTATCTTCCATGTTTCTGGGAGATGGTGCCATACCTATCCTATTAAAAAATCAGTGGGTTCCAAGTGTCAGAGCTTTCTTGCTGATTTCTCCGACTAGAGTTAAACTCAGCAAATAGTTGCCCTAATTAAGAAATTTGCACATTTTCCACAAACTCTCAAGATTTGCCTGCTCTGCCTTTGCCAGTGTCATCTCATTTCTTCTTGCTGTCATCATTTACCTCATTTCCTCCTTTCTTTAGTCCCTGTGCCTCTCAAGTACTTCCCCTCAATGGCCATGCGATCCATTTTGTTCTCACTCTTTACACAACCATTGGTACTGCTCCTTCCTCCTAATGTAATTTTTTTCCTCTTTCTGTTCAACCTAATGTTGCTTTTTCTTTTCAGATTGTTCAAAATATACTTTTTAAAAGGAATGTTATTAACTAGTTTTATTTCTCTCTTTTCCTGTTTTAGATTTTTCTCTTTCATTTCTGATTATAGCATATGTGAGGAACTTATTTCTTTAACAGACTCAGCCTCTTTTTGGAACTCACTAATGATTTAGAAGTAAAACCGCTATTCTTAAATATTTTTGTGTTGTTAAATAGAATACACAATATAGAGTGGCTTTAGCATTTACAGCCCTTCCTTCCAGTCACCCTTGGATAGTTAACTGCCGGGCTGATAAAGTATCACTTAAAATGATGCTACACTCAGGGATTTACATTGTTAACCAGAAATATTTGAAATTCCTAGTACTGCTCCATGTCTTGTACTGTTAGTGATGGTAGTTGCCTGTTTGAACTTGGCCGTCTCTAGTGCTCAACCTACCCCATGTGTTAGATCTAGTTTTGAGGTCAGAATTCAGTGTTTAGAAAATAACTTTTTGTTTACTAAGGAAATATTGGATAGCATCTGTTCGTTTAGAAAACAGTTTCCTGTTTACTGAGGAACTATTGGATAGCATTTATTTTGTATGTATTAAGTTTTAATTGTGAAAGCACATTTTTCTGGTCTCTGAGTCATGGACACTTACTGATATCTGATTATTAGAGTGATAATATTCTGTGTTTGTTCAAATATATATATTTCATTTGTGAAAGTGAAGAGTTTTTTATTTCTAAACATGTCTTATAGTCAGATTGTCATTTATTAAAAAACATACATTTTTATGTTAAACCTCAGAGACATTGCTTGCTTAGTATTAGATGAGCTCTAAAAGCCCTTGCTGGGCTCAGGCTCTGACTGTTCATCTCTCTTTGTGCTTATAAAGGAGGGCTTACATTGCAAAATTGTATATTAAGCCATTTTGCTTAAACCTGCTCTATTGATAAAGCTTTTCTCCTGGTGTTGCTTATGGCTTATGAGTTTCTTAACTAAAATTCATTAGAAGATCAGAAATGTGGCCTTAAATTTTGACTGTTTTTGCTTGTGCTATTTTTTCCCCCCACAGACTGGTTGAAATAGCAGAATCTCGTTTTCCCAGATACTTTAATAATGAAGAAAAATTACTTTTGACAAGCAGTAAAGTTCATCTTTATCGGGAACTCACTTGTGATGAAGTTCTACAAAGGTATGCCATTTTAGATTTTGGTATTTTAGTAATGCTTTGGAGTTTTTTTTTTTTTTTTCCTTCATGTTTTTAGCTTCTGAGTGAAAAAAGTTCCTACCTATTAGGATTATGAGAAATAATTATTTCAGTGTTCCTCTTTATTGACTACAGCCTATTGGTTGAAGTATTTCTTTAAAAATGAAAAAAAATGACTATAATGTTTTAGATTTAATTAATTAAGTGGTATATTAATTATCTATTGTCCCATTAACAAATTACCCCAAAGTTTAGCAGCTTAAAACAGCAAATATCCATTATCTCACATAGCTTTTGAGGGTTAGGTATCTGGGAATGGCTTAGCTGGGTATTTCTGGCTCAAGGTTGCTCAAAAGCTTGCAGTTAAGCTGTTGGCCAGGGCTGTCATCTCAAGGTCACTTGAGGCTGGAGAATCTTGGAGAATTCCAGGATCACTCATGTAGTTGCTGGAAGGCCTCCCTTCTTTCCTGGATGTTAGCCAGAGACCTCTATTTCTCACCAAGTAGGCCTCTCTGTAGGGCTGCTGACAACATGGTATCTTGCCCCACGCAGAGTGAGTGCTCTGAGAGAGAGTGAGACAGAGCCCAAGGTGGAAGCTGCAGTCTTTTACAGCCTATTCTCAGAAATGATGTCATTTTGTCACAAGCTGTTGGTCTACAGACCAACCCTGGTACAACATGGGAAGAGACTCCACAAGGGTGTAAACGCCAGGAGGTGGGAGTAAATGGGGGCCATTTTGGCTACCACAAGTAGTTTTGCTCTAATATTGGAGCTTTATCAGTATCATAGGAGAACCAAGAAATAAAATTAAATGAAAACATTTTTGGTCTATTTCCAAAAGAGTGCAATATGTATAGGAGAGTTGAAAATAAGTTACGTTTATTGAATACTTGCAATCTTTACTGTAACTTAGGAAAGAACAATTTGTTGTTTTTAAGCTGGTTAACATTTGCAGTGCCCCTCCCCCCCTTTTATTATGCCTTAAATTTATCTACTATTTTATAAATTCTGCTTTTACAGGATTCAATCCTTGGAAGAAGAAATTATTTCAAAAGGAGTTAAACTTGTGATTATTGATTCTGTTGCTTCTGTGGTAAGAAAAGAGTTTGATACACAACTTCAGGGCAACTTGAGAGAAAGGAACAAGTTTTTGGCAAGAGAAGCAGCCTCTTTGAAGTATTTGGCTGAGGAATTTTCAATCCCAGTAAGTTTTTCTTTCTCTCTTTTTTCCTTAAACTTTCTTTTTTTCCCCCTTTTTATATTAAGTTCACTGGCTTATAATATCAAGTAATTAGAAGGAAATGTAAAAGAAAGGAAGGAAGGAAATGTAAAACATGATTTTTTAAGGTAGTATACAGTCTAATTGCTATAGCAAATATCACCGTCTTCTGAAATTTGTTCATCTGTTGAGATTATTTTATCTTTTTCACAATTTAAACTTGGAACAGATTTAAGTATTGTTTTTAAAAGTTCCAGTTCCTATAGTCACTCCTTTTCTTCTCTCTCATTGTTTACTCTTCGTGTATGTTTTTGTATTTTTGTCACATTGGGATAAGTATTACGTGTTAAAACTCCATGAAATTGCCTATGTCTGTTTCTATACATTTTTTTAAAATGGCAGTGGTTGTCAGTTTTATAAGTATTTGAGGTTTAGATATTGTTACTGTGTTCAGTGATTTGTACGCTGTAGGATTTGATTTGCTTCAGATAGTCAGAGGTTGACTATTTGGGTGTGTTTGGAAGGACAGTAATGAAAGTAAGTAAGGAAACCTTGAAAAATTACTGTTGGCATGACTCTCAGTAGTGGGGATTGTGGTCAGGAAATCTGAAGGTGAGGTACATTGCAAAGGTTTATGGTGGGTAAGCTACAAGACATAAGTGAGTGTCTTACATCCCCATTAGCAGTGTGTGGGAGAGTGCAGCTTGTTCTGAAGCCTCACCAACGTTTAGTATTGTCAGACTTTTCAATTTTAGCCATGTAGTCATCTCAATAGAAGACAGGAAAATTCCTTAAACTGAGATAAAATTTAGTGATTTTATAATTTTTAGACTTGTTTGGAAAATGAAAATCTTGGATCTTTGTAGCACTAGTGTAAACTGACATATGGCCTTTTTGATTTATAATCCTAATCAAGAAATCGAGGGAGAAAATGTGGTTTTCAAAAAATTCTATATATTTTTATGGCTTTTCAGTTTGTATTTTGGATCACATGATACAATTCCTGGTGAAATCAAGTGCTGTAGTTTATCTTGGATGATGCTTATCTTTTAAATTTTATTATATTTGCTTAAAAGGACAAATTCAAATCCATGTTTTCCCTGATCAAGGAGAATAAGGGAATTTTAAAATACTTTATAGAGTTACTTGCTTGAGTGGAAAATTTAAGAATGTATGTTTATTTTATTAACTCATACTGTTGCTGGACTTAATTTTGTGTAAAATATGAAAATTCACTTTTTAAAAGTTGTATTTGTTTGTCTTTCAGTAGTAATTATAGTCTAATGCATTTCAGTTTTTTCTGAGGTGATTATTTTCCTGAGTGAGAAAGGGGCTCTGCCTTTCCGTGTTTGTTTTTGTTTTTTTTTTTTTTTGGTGGGGGGGACGAGGTAATTAGGTTTTTTATTTATTTATTTTTAATGGAGGCACCGGGAATTGAACCCAGTACCTTGTGCCTTCTAGGCACACACTCTACTAATAAGCTATACCTCCCCCACTTCCTTGTTTTTAATAGAGCCCTCTGAAAGAATAGGTACTTAGTACCCCGTGTCCTTCTGTCTTTGCCTTTGTTTTTCTATTCAGAGGTAAATCAAAATATAATATGTACTTATGTAATACAGATAGTATCAGTTTTTCTGACAAGTCAGTATTGGTTTTAGAAGGCTTTGGAAAAATACTGCCTTAGGAAGTGTCAGAATTTTCCTGGCCTAATTACCTCATTTAAATGGCAAATCATAACCTTTTAAACTTTTATACTATACTTTGAGTAGGTGGCTTCATATGGAACTAAATGTCAAATAAAAGTATGTTGTTTTCTGGTTCATGATGCCTTTCAAATTAGCAAACCTTATGCCTCCTTGTACTTACTCAAACATGCCAACAAACATTCCTGCCTCAAGAAGTCCTCAGCCTGAATATTCCTTCTCTACATCCATATGATTTATTCTCTCCTGTAATCATCTTACTAGTGAGGACTTCCCTGACCATAGAAGTGTCCCTGCCTCCCCATCTCTCTTATTATGCTCTATGTTCCTCCATCATAGTTTTCACCTTCTGGCATTATATGTTTATTGTTTGTGTGTCCCTGCCACCCATGGTGTGGTTACGGGAACTGTGTCTACTTTGTTCATGGCTTTTTTCTCAGTACCGGGAATAGTAACTAACACACAGTAGGCAGTAAATATTTTTGAATATATGAATTTAGATTCAGCTTCTCTTCTTGGACTTGAATTAATCTTACATATATTTATACTGAACTTAAATTTTATTATTTGCTTTTAACTCTATTTTGATCCTATGTTTAATATTGTTTACTATTTCTAATTGTAGTAAAATATAACTTTAGATGGCAGAATCTTCTCATATAGGAGCTGTACTCAGTTTACACTGACATCTTATAGGAAGAAAAAGAATTCTTAAGATTCTTAAATTTGGAAAAGGCTTTAGAGATGTAGATAGTGTCAGAGAGCCAGGAATTAGAAGAGATTTATCCCAGTTTAGTAAAACCATGATAAGTGAATGTCTGATGGCCTCTGAAGACAAGGCAGAAAGCCAAGCATTCCAGCCTGTTTTTTTGGCTGTGGATCTGAGATGGTGGATAGAACCAGGATGCCTGCATACCAGGATGAACTCTAGATATCTTTCCATTCAAATGAGAGTAAAGAGTAAAACCACCATGGGTAGTGGGTTGAGTACTTCATTGAATTTAAACATTTCTCTACAGTGAACTTTCAATGCTTTTAAAATGTGGGGGGGGGGGAAGCTTAACATATAATTTGTATTTAATTTTGATTGTCACATTGTGTATATGTTTATGTATGGTATGTACAGTTGTCCCTCAGTGTCTGCAAGGGTTTGCTTCCAGGACCCCTGTAGGTACCAAAATCTGCGATGCTTAAGTCCATTATGTAAAATGACAGTTCTCCTTATCCGTGAATTTTACATCGAGGTATTGAACTAACTGAAGATTATTGATCTGTGGTTGGTTGAATCTGCAGACGCTAAACCTGTGGATGTGGAGGACGATTGTACGTATGTTTGTATGCAAGCATGCCTACGTACATGGAGATTTCAACTTCCTCTCTCAGTAATTGATAGAATTAATAGAAAGTCAGAAGGCTTGAATAACATAATCAGTCAACTTGATCTAATGGATATTTACAAAACATTCCACTCAAATGCCTGCAGAAAACATACTCCTTTCAGGAACACATGAGATAGTCACCAAGATAGACCGAACTTTGAACCATAAAATAAATCTCAAAATATTTAAAATATTAAAATAGTACAAAGTATGTTTTTTTACCACAAGGGAATTAAACTAGAAATTGGTAACAGAAACATGTCTGAAAAATCCACAGATACTGGAAATTAAACAAAAACACTTCTAAATAACCTGTGTGTCAAGGAATAAATCACAAGAGAACTTAGAAAGTATCTTGAAGTAAATAAAAGGATAAGAGAGCAGTCTGCTTGTAAAGCAGTGTTTTATTAAACTAGCTTAAGGCATCGAGCCCTTTTAAATGCAAGTAATATTCTCATGAACCGCTGCTGCTGACTTCAGACTTATTATAATATCACAGCAACATATAGAATTATGAAACTAGCTAATAACTTCATATTAAATCATAGGAAACTATAAAGGTGGGTTGTATTTACAGCAATCACAGTACTAGTCATATTAATTATTCTAATGTTATAGAAGATAATTTTCTAAATTAAATTATTGCTTACAATATAAACAAACTATGGCACAGCTTGTTTTGAAATATATATATATGTGTATGTATATCTATATATCTATATGTATATGTCTCCTGTAGTTCATATGATGACTCAACTTTCCCACCTCTTTTTTTCTGTCTGAACTACTACAAAGCCTTCTGTTTGGGAAGGGTGACATCATTTGGCCCTCACCTGGGCATGAATGCCTTTATGTTTGAATTCTGCCATTGCTCTTTTCTCATTCGTGTCTGACAATTAAAGTGGTACTACTTGGCATCACTTGATTGAAAACACGCATTAACATCTTGTGGCAGCTCTCAGTTATAAAATGCCTATCCTGATATTTTGAGGTCATCATTGAAATGGAAATATAAAATTAAAAAATTCTCGGAGATAATTTATAGACCTTTGAATATGTTCACAGATTGTCGTTTGAGAAACACAGGTTTACGAGTTTTGTAGAATCTTTTTTCCTGAATTTTATGGGGGAAGTTTAAGGGACACTATTACTGGGATGTAAGATGCAAAACCTTTGTCTTTTTAAAGTACGTCCCTGCTAGTTTTGGAAGAAACAGTAGGCTCTGAAACTGTTTATAGATAATCAATGAGAACAACATAAAAGAAGAATTTAAATATTGCCTGTATAAAATAAATTGTGGTTATGGTTATTTATGTTGCCTGTTTATCATTGCCATCTAATACCGTACAGAACAGATATTATGCATATTGTTAATTATGTATCAGATTAAAATAATAGGATTTTCTTGCCAAAAAAGACCTTAAAGTTCATTTAGATTAGCCCCTTCATTTTATAGATGACACTAAGGCCGAAAGGTGACCTGAATTGTTCTCCTGTATTTAGCATAGAAGACAGGTAGTGGGTAGAATGCAAGATCTTTTCGAAGCCAGTTGTGAGATTTTTTTTTTTCTATAGTAGAATTAGTTTTTTTCTTAGATCTGCAGAATGATGGTGGACTGTAAACATCTTAAGAACAGAATTATGTCTTCTGTTTTTCTGATTTCCAGGGCTTAGTCCTATGGATGAGTAATATTTAGGAAGTAACAGCTAATAAATGACAATTATTGAATCATAATGTTGTACATCTGAAACTGACGTAATGTTTTATGTTCTAGCTCAGTTTTTTTAAAAAAGCATATATGAAACCCTGAAATAACAGATAGTTATATATTAACTTCGACATCTGCAAAGAACTGAAAGTTAACGTTTTCTCTCTTGAGCTGAATAAGGACAGTAATTTGTTAAATGATGGTAAATAATAGGTATGGCTTAGTGGCACATTTAATGCCTAAGTAAGAGGGACCTCATTTTGAGTGTTGTGAAGGGATATGAAAAGTTTAAAAAATTACAGTTAAGGCCTATAAAAATATACTTACAATACATGTCATATTAACATCCATTTAAACATTTTTCTTTGTCTTTTCAAACAGTTTGAATTTTTATGCTAACTGGTGAAATTCTTGTTTTCATATTGATTTTTGTAGTATGCCATGTTAGCTGTATTCTTTTTGTTTGCTTTGTTTTCTATCTTAGAGCTTTAAAAGCTATTTTTAAAAAAAGGAGGGTAAAAATACATTACTTAGATAAAAAGACTAACTTCCAAGATGCTTCTTTGAAAATGCTTCAAATGTATTTTGAACAGGCCAATACAAATACAAAAAAAAATGCACAAAATGCCAAGATCTAAATTTTTACTGTTTCACAGAATTCAAGTTAATTTCAGTTGTTGGCATTATGAGTACCATTGAAGTTTGTCTTTCCCCTCTATCTTCTTTTACCTTCATCTCTTGATATTGTGCAAATATTTTCTAGTGTGAGGGAACTAGTACCAGTTACCAGTATTTAGAAAAGTGGTATATCAAGAAAAATTTGAATATACTATTTAAACATTCTAAGAAGGAAAAGTCTTATTTTCATTGAGGGTTGTTAAAATCCAGATTATTTTACTGAGATGTGATTATGACCAATTTTTCTGTTGTTGCCATCAGTGTTGTCGATTGTGTATTTTTTGAGAATATGCATTGTTCTAATGTATTGCATAATGTGTGATTTCTTTTGAAATATTAATGCTCATAAAATGTTTAAAGGTATTTAGAAAAATGAACTAAAGTGTGTATTCCCAATTTTCATATTTTTAGGACATAAGATTTTAAAATCATTAACAAGTGGAAACTGTTTTTGTTTTAAGCAAGGCAAATATTGTAAGGTTAAACTTTTTATTATTATTTGACAAAAACATAAAATATTTTTATCTCAGTTTAATGGTAGATTTCATATGGGCCGGGAGTTCTTTTCCTTTTAGCTGTCCCATCATACAAAGTGGGTTTAGTCTTGTGGGAATATAACTTACCTTAGATACTAATAAATATTGAAAATGAAAAATATAGGAAACGAAGCCAATATATTTAAAGCAATTAAGGTTTTGTTAATTACAAATTAACTGGAATACTATGTTTATGGAATACTATGTTTATGACCTGTGAGAGGGAGGAAAAGGCATGTATGTTCCCAATTTTGACGTTTATTATTATCGTAAACATAAAAATTCAGGACTTGTATTTCTGTGAAAGTCTAATGAAGTTTCTCTGATTATGAAATAGGAATCCTAGACTCAAGATATATGTAAATAGGCCATCAAAACTCTAGAGCTATATTTTGCTGTTGTGTAATGTTGTATGATTGTCCAGAAATGATATAATTTTTGGTTTACTTTGATTATTTTCCTATTAATTACTGAAAACAAACACTATGGGAATTCTGTTAACACTTTTTCTTCTTTTTCATAAGTGCCTTTTGTTTGCCTACTCACATTTGAAGTCAGATTATTCTTAAAGCTACCCTGTATTCATTCAGGTAGCTGAAACAGTCTGGACTGAACCTTTATTCACCAGTCAGTGATAACAATTCTAGAAAAATTATAACTTTTCCTTTGTGTAGCTCTTTATCATTTATAAAACCTGTTTTTATTGTTGACCAGAACAAAAAGCTACAAGCAATTTCAGATTAATGAGTAGGTGATTGGCTAAATTAGTGGTGGTATGTCCATATAACAGAAGACTGTGCCATTGTTAAAATGAATGAGATAACCCAGAAATGCATTCCCAGATTGTGTAGGAAAGGATTAACTCAGCTGGTGTGGGTTGCTCAAAGTCCGCACATTCCCAAAAAAGGTCTCTCTTCAGGACTGCTGGTTCCTGGGAGATGAACCCTGACTGAGCCTTTGGAACATTCTGCTTAGTAAGAGTGTTTTTGTATGCCTGGTGCCTTGGACCACACAATACCAGTTGGATCAGATAGTTTATGTGAACAGTGTGATTTATGGTGAGCACCTATTTTGCTCTAGGGACTGGAATCTGAATAGGCCCTGCATGTCTTGAGTCTGACGCCCAATAAAAACTGGACACCAGAGCTTGGACAAGCTTTCCTGGCTGACATCACTTCATATGTATTGTCACACGTCATTGCTGGGAGAATTAAACGTATCCATATATCTCCGCTGTGGGATGGCACCTGGAAGCTCCTTCCTGGTTTTTCCTGAGCTTTGCTCATGCTCCTTCTCTCTTTGTTTATTTCAGTCTGTATCCTTTTGCTGTGATTAAGCCATAACTGTGAGTGTAACAGCTTTTCTGAGCCCTGTGAGTCCTTTCAGTGAATCATTGAGCCAAAAAGTGGTCTTAGGGACCCCTGACAAACAGCGGCATCAATAGATATCTGTAGGAATTTCTGTGGCAGTTTCATTTGTAACTGCTCAAAACTGGCAAAATTTAGTTACTAGTATTGCATCAATCTTAATTTATTGGTTTTGATCATTGTACTATGGTTAAGCATATAGGAACTCTCTGTACTCTTTTCACAACTGTTTGGTGATTCTAACATTACTTCAAAATAAAAAGTTAAAGGAGAGTGGGTTGCGGTGCTTTTATATGCATAAATTGGTTCTGGAAGCTCATAAGGAAACTCCGTTGATTGCTTCTAGAGAAGGAAGGTAGGGACTAGAAGGAGACTTACTTTTGGTGCACTGGTTCTCATCCATTTATTCATATGGTCCTATAGGTATTACTTAATATCTCTTCAATTTAAACACTGCTGTTCATCTTTTAGCAAATCTAGCTGGCTCCATTTCCAATATATATTTAGTACCTGATTAATTTCCATCATTTTCAGAACTCTCACCCTGGTTCTGGGTGGTTAAGAGTACTGGCTTTGGAGTTAGATGTTGGTTTGAATCATAGCCTCACTGTTTGCTAATTTTATAAGCTTGAGTAAGTTATTCATCTTAGTTCCAACTCTTAGTCTCCCATTTGAAAAATGGGGATAATAATATCTGACTCATGGAGTGTGAGGATTAAGTGAGATAATGTCTGTAATGTCCTTTGCACGATGTTTGACACATTCAGTAAAAGGTAGCTATTAATTATTAATTTTAGTAGTTACCTCACTCCAGATGCTTGGTATATTTTCTCTCTTACCTCCTAATATTTTTTTCCAGGAGGCTGCAATGCCTCAAAAGGAAAAATCATGTCTTTCTCACTGCTGTGTCCTCTTCCAGCTGCTTTGTTGATGGATGCAGTTACTGCCTGATCCTCCTATACCTGGCTCATTCACTTATTTTTGGCTCTCAGACTCTCCTCTTGTTTTCCTTTCTTAACTCCACCCTCAGCAATTGTGTACAGCTCTTTGCTAGGCACTATGAGATCATAACAATAAATAAAACATAGTCTTTGCCCTAAGGGCTTCTATAAATTAGTTAATTGTAGGAGACAAATAGCTTTCTGTGGTATAATGGAAAATGAAACAAGTACCTTGTCTACAATTCTTTTTCTGTTTTAACAGATACATAAATAGCTTGGTGCCCCCTTCTCTACCCTTTACTTGGGGCTATAGATTACACAGAGAGAAATAAAGGGAGGTAGCAGAGATCTCATAGGCTGTAGCCAAATTCTGTCGTGTCTAACCTTGACCTTCACTGTCCATTCTTATTCACAAAGAGAGTGCTCTTTGGGAGACAGATAGTGGTTTAACTGATGAAGAATAAGCATAATTCCAAAGTTGTGTTGCTAAGAAAAAGTTAGGAATGAAAGTAAGTTGCAGCTCTTAGTCTTTAGTGTTATTTTACGTATATTACACAGTGCCTTGATATGTTTATGGAATTTCCAGTTGAAGATCTTAAGGTTGTGGCTGAGTGGCAAACTTCAATTCTTGAGAACAGGGAGGCGGAGAAATGAAGTGTTTTATCTGAGGCTGCTCAAGAAGTATTTGTCTAACTGAATGCCATCACTTGCTACTTCTCTCCGGGATTATTATTGCAGTGTTTTAATTGGTCTGCTCTCTTTTCTGTAAGGGTACATAGCATAGCTACATAATTTTCCCAAAGTATATCTTGGATCACATCCTCTACTCAGAAGCATTGCATGGCATCATAGTTTTTATAGGATAAATCTATTGGACTGTTATCACTATGAGGGCAGATAACTTACCTGTTTTGTTCACACCTGTATTCTTTGCATTTTGGATAGTGCATTGCACAGAATAGTTGCTCCAGTTAGTATTTGTTGAATGATTAAGTCTGTATTCCTGATATGATATTCAAAGTTCCCTTCCATCTAGTTCCATCCTACTCCACTTGCCTTTTCTTTTCTCTTCAGTGCAGGCTGCTAGTCCACTCTGTCACTCTGTTTAGTCTAGCTGTGGATGTCCTTCTCTTTCATCTCCCTTCCTAAAGTTTACTCTTTTTTCATGTCTGAGCTCACAGGTTTTCTCTCTTCCCTGAGATTTTTGTACCGCTTGATTTTAGCTCCAGTTGATTCTACCTTCCTCTGTAGTACACACAGGTTTTTAGCTCCAATCAATTCTATCTTCTTTTGTAGTACACGTGGTCTTAACTTCTTAAGTAGAACTTTAATCATTTATTACTTTGCAGTGTCATTTACATTTTTATATGTCCGTGTCTGTGCTCCTTAGTTATATTAGAAAACGCCCAGAAAACAGAGCTATCTTCTATGTATCTGCCATAGCTGCCTATATTGAATAGTGCCCTATATTGAGTAGGTGTCCAATATATATTTCTAGAGTGACTGTATCACTTTTTTTGGTCATGCAATATATGAAATGTATTTAAGTGCATACTTCAATTCTTACAATACTTAAAGAGGAAACATTCTAACATTCATTACAAAAAGTGAAAAGATCAAACTTCTAAGCTTTTGCACAGCAAAGGAAACCATAAACAAAATGAAAAGACAACCTACAGACTCTGAGAAAATATTTGCAAACAACGAGACCCACAAGGGCTTAGTTTCCAAAATATACAAACAGCTCATACAACTCAATAACAAAAAAACAAACAACCCAATCAAAAATAGGCAGAAGACCTAAATAAACATTTCTTCAAAGAAGACATACAGATGGCCCATAAACACATGAAAAGATACTCAGCATCGCTAATTATTAGAGAAATGCAAATCAAAACTACAATGAGGTATCAACTTACACCAGTCAGAATGACCAGCAGTATAAAGCCCACAAATGATAAATGCTGGAGAGGGTGTAGAGTAAAGGGAACCCTCCTACGCTGTTGGTGGGAATGTAGTTTGGTGCATCCATTATGGAAAACAATATGGAGATTCCTCAAGAAACTAAAAATAGACTTACTGTATGATTTAGCAATCCCACTCCTGGGCATATATCCAGAGGGAACTCTAATTTGAAAAGATACAAACCCCCCAATGTTCATGGCAGCACTATTTATAATAGCCAAGACATGGAAGCAACCTAAATGTCCATTAACAGATGACTGGATAAAGAAGTTGTGAGATATATATATATATATATACATGTACACGCACACAGAAGGGAATACTACTCAGCCATAAAAAAGAATGAAGTAATGCCAGTTTGCAGCAACATGGAAACCTAGAGATTATCGTACTAAGTGAAGTAACTCAGAGAAAAATAAATACCATATGATAAAACTTATGTATGGAATCTAAAATGTGACATAAATGAACATATTTACAAAACAGAAATATAGTCATAGACATAGAAAACAAATTATGGTTACCAAAGAAGAAAGGAGGTTGGGATTAGCAGATACAAGCTATTATATATAAAACAGATAAACAACAAGGTCTTACTGTATAGCACAGGGAAGTATATTCAATATCCTGTAATAAACTATAATGGAAAAGAATATGTATATATATGTATAACTGGACCATTTGGCTGTACTCCAGAAGCTGATACAACATTGTAAATTGACTATACTTCAATTTAAAAAAAAAAAGATCAATTTGTGGTTACCTGAGGTAGAGGGTAGGGGATGGGGGATTTGGGGGAAGACAGTGAAAAGTACAAACTTTCAGTTAAAAGATAGATAAGTATTAGGAATGTAATGAACAACATGATTAAGATAATTAATACCGCTGTATGTTATACATGAAAGTTGTGAAGAAAGTACATTCTAAGAGTTCTTATCACAAGAAAAACATTTTCCTGTTTCTTTAATTTAGTGTCTGTAAGATGATAGATGTTCACTAAGTTTATCATGATAATCATTTCATGATATATGCAAGTCAGATCATTATGCTGTACAGCTTAAACTTACACAGTGCTCTGTGTCAATTATATCTCAATAAAACTGGAAAAAAAAAGAAGATTCTTGAGAGCTAAACTGTGGTGTCTCTCCCCCATCCCTTTCCTTCTTTGAAACTAATTTGCTGATAGAAAGCTCTGTACCTTTAATTTAATATAATGCATGAACTTCTGTGAGACATCATCAATCAAGATTTTATACAAAGAGCTGTGATTGTCAAGGTGGGAATTTAACATGAGTGCTCTGTATATACTATTACTATAATGCCTTGTTTAGAAATTTGGATGATATTCTATTTTATGATTTTTAACTTATGAGAGAAAATCATTGTAGAGAAATTGGATCCTGTGTTGACAGCTCACTAATTAAATTTAAATAAACAGTATGAAATACAATCTTTGCTGTATGAGAGGTTGGTCAAAGGATACTGTCTTGTGTTTTTCAAGGATAAAAATTATTTCTTTGGCTCATATTGTTGTATGTCCTTTGTCTTTTTGAATGTGTACATTGAGTTAATATACTTACCTTCAAAGTACATATATGTTGATATGTTGTCAGTATTTTAATTTTATACTTTTAAAACCTTTGTCTTTAAAAATTAAAAATAAAATTTTTTGAGCTTAATTCCTTGAGGAGCTCAATTCCTTGACATTTTAAATCTTTTTGGACGCTTCTGGTTTTATGTCTGTTTTTCATCAGTTTATTACATCAGTGACTTTATTTCTCAGATAATTTATAATTTTAGTAGAGTTTGAAGTCCAGGCAAAATTTTAGTTTTAAAACAGAAAACAATTTTAATTATTGCTATTTTCCTTTATTAAGTATAAGAATTAAAGTAGGCATTTAATTAACTTTATAAGAGTTAAGAAAATTTTCTAAACATTTAAGAGTATGTAAACATACAACAGCTGTAGTTTAAAGGTTTTATCTGCCTTCTATTAGAAATAGAAGATATTAAAAGTTAGGTATTTCTTATTTGAACAATTTTTCCTTCCCTATTTTTTGCCTTCTGTTTTTCTATGATATTGAACAATTTCAATTTTACATTTTCCTATTTGTTTTGATTTTTACTATTAATTCAGTTTCTGCTGGGAAATGTCTTATTAAAAGTAAAACATTAAATCAAATATAGCTCTTTAATTCTAAGAGTATTTTGTTTGTTACCGGAGAGAAAAATGTGTGGGGGTAGAAAGAGAACAAAAGCTCTTGTTCTTACCAACAATGGTTTGAAAAATTAAGCCTCTTTTAAAATTGAATTTTGATCGTGTGTTTGGGTTTTAAAGTCCCTTTTAAGATCAAGCACCTTATACAGTATCTCAGAGTTTGTGTTAAATGGTATACTGGCAAAAGTAAGTAGTTGTTGAAATTGTTCTAGTTTGTTTAAATCATCTTGAAAGGCTGTTTATTATAAATAACTGCACCCATTGAGTACTTATTTTTGTTCTAGGTTATTCTAGTGAGTACATTTCAAACATTATTTAATACTTTAAATAATTTTATGAGAAAACTTTATATTATTCCTGTTTTATAGTTAAGTAATTGAGGCTTACAAGGGTTAAATAACTTCCCCAGAATCACATGGCTGGTAAGGGGAAGGGGTAGGACTTGGACTCAGACTGATTGGCAGATGTACTTATTCATGGTGGAGCACTGCTTCATAATGTAGTAGTTAAGTTTATTCTGCTCCTTTGCTTTTTATTATAATACTAATGCTGTTCAATACTCAGAATTCTTTCTTCCAAGCCGTTTTCAATGGGGAGTCTCACACTTTGCTTAATGCTTTGATTGTTGTTTAGAAGTGTAACTGTAGAGATGCTTCTGTTAGTTGTATTACTATTTCAAGTAAGAGAAATACCTGAATACTTGCAGCTTTGAATGCTTTTTCACCGACATATAAATCAAACATGTATATTGAGAATAAATAATGCCTTTATCTGTTAGTGAATGTGCTAAAGACTTGTTGGGTTTCTCTATTCTCAAGCTGGAATTGACCAACTCATAGCTTAAGTCCTATGATGATTATGCTATCTTAGGAAAATAATTCCTAAACACTTGTACTCCTCTCGTGGAGAACATCAGAAGTACAGACAGCCTCCTAAGATTTTGCGTTGAGGTTTAATGAAGACTTAATATGTGCTGTGACTGGATGGGAGACATTTTAGTTTCATGGCATTGCCAGATGTGTCCAGTAAATTTGGCTGTTCATGAATTTAATTAAAAGTTCCCAGGAACTTACAACTTAAGGTAGTTTTTATAAGCATCATGACTCAAAAGATCTTTAGTGTATATATTTGAGGGAGGGACAGTTTTGACTTGAACTGGAATAGAGTGATGTTTGTTGTTACAGGAACCAAGATGCAGTATTTTAAAGAAATACTGAAAATGTTAACAATGTGAAAAGGTCTTTTTTAATGCTCCGAGCTTAAAATTCCTGAAGTTGATTTCATTTCTTAGACTATGTTGTAATGAATCTGTTTTGTTTTCCTCTGGGATTTTTAGCTTATCTTACTGTTGTTCAGTAACATGGGATTGGCCTGTTCTACAGCCTTAGAAACGACAGCTCTCTGTTCAATAGTAGACTTCTCCTTTCACTTTTCTCCTCCATTCTTTGGGAATCATACTTGGAAGGGTTAACATTTTATAGGAACAGCATGATGCAGTAGAAAGTACCCTAGAATTTCCAGTCAGAAAATATGACTTTAAGTACCAAATGTATTTCAACTAGCTCTGTGATCGTGGACCAGTCATTTCTCCTTCCTGAGCCTCAGTATCCTTATCTGTAGAAAGGGCATAAAAGTTTCTGCCTCATAAGGATTAGTATTATTATTACTGATAATAGTAGTAGTATTACTAGTACTAATTATAACTAGTAGATGAGTGATAGTAAATATATATTGCTAAATTACTAACCTTTATAGAGGTTTTTACAGTTAACAAAGCACTTTCATATACAATAATTTATAGGAAAAAATACAGATGTGTATATATGTATGAAAGGACTTTGTAAATTCTGAAACACTGTGGGTGTTAGCTGATATTTTCATAATCAGCTGAAGTGGCTATTTTCAACTTTAGTTATTTGAATGGTGAATTCAGGGTTTTCTAAATTCTGATAATACATTTCTGCTTAGCTAAAATAAGAGTTTTAGAACGTTTTCTGACTAGTGTTAAGATTTATTTTTAAGTTACATTGTAATGACATCTGATGTCTATATTATTGTCTGTATTATTGACAGAAACAGAAATAGCGGCTCAGTAAAAATCGTGAGTAGTCAGGAGTACTTGGGGGCTATTGTCATTTCCGGGAGCTACAGTAAGGTTCTTATTTCACTAAGAGTAAGCTTATCATTAATTGATAAGTCAGTGTGATTATTTAAAAATAAATATTTAGCACTTTATGTTTACAAAGTACCCTGCAATGGTTAATTAGCCTACATCAGTGTGGCTGGGCTGATCCTATTGGTCAGCTGTGTGGAGGGTTTCCAGACACCATTGTGATGACTCATTCTGGCTCTGGGGTCAGTTGCTATTTGTCTGTGTACTGCAGGGCACCATCAGAGCTTATTAATTTGTTCAGTTGCACCAGCATTTTCCTACAGAAATTGTTCTGAAAAAAACTCCAGAAAAAAATTATAAAACCTTTTCTGTGCATTTGTTTCAGAACCTCACAGTTTCTAAGGACTAGAAGTTCTTTCTAAAGTGCAATCTAAATATTTGTCTTCAGTTAAATAGCCAATGTTTTTAAGGTAACCACCATTTAAGGCATTTTGTAATGAAATAGTCTTTGCCTTCAAGACTCATATTCTACTAGTAGATGTAGGACGTATTTTAAGGAAAGATCAACATGATACAAGGTAGTAGGTAGTAAGTATTTAGTAAGTGGTTGTGGCAGGTACTGTTAGTTGCTTACCCTGTGCCCATTTCTGTCTTGCCATTGTTAATAGAACCCTCATTGTCTTTCGGTGGCAGTGTACTCACCTTAGCTAAGTTCATGGCAGTCATATTCCCTGATTTCCCAGCTGGAGGTGCAGCTGAAGGTGGCCATGTGTCCTAGTTCTGGCTAATCATATCCGCTTTAGTTCTTTATTGCTGCTTAATAAATTATTCCAAAATGTACTGACTTAAAACAACAAATATCATTTGTTATGTCTCCTGTGGGTCAGGAAGTCAGATAAAGCCAATGGGGACCACTTGTCTCTGCTCCATGATGGAGCAGAGGCTGCAGCTAGAAGACTCAAAGACTGGGGGCTGAAATTGTATGAAGGCTCCTTCGTGCTGTTTGGCACTTAATGCTTATGTATGCTGGGGGCCCAGCTGGAACATTCACATGTGGTCTCAATGTGGTTACTGGGTTCTGAGAGCTTCTGGGGAGAGAAAGAGAGAGAGATCCCCAGATGGAAACTGTATTCTTTTTATGACCGTGCCTTAAAACTCACATGGCATCACTTCTGCTGTACTCTGCTGGTCAAAACTATTACAAGTCCCCTCCCAGATTCCAAGAGAGAGACTATGACTTGTTGGTTGGAGAAGTCTCTGTCACATTGTAAAAAGAATATGTGGGCTGGGATATGTTGGTGTGGCCATCTTTGGAAAATACAGTTTGCCACAACATTTAAGCTAAGGCTTATTAGTAGAGAAGAGGAAGCTTCTAAGAAAGTGTTTACTTTCCAGATAAAAGGGAGGTGATATTTCTGGCATGGTCCTTTGTTGCTTATCTCTTCTTCCTGCCTTGAAGGAGTGGCAACCATCTTGTGCTTACAATGTGATAAGCCAATATGAGAAGGATGTACATCATTGGATGTTAGCCCTGGTCTATCTGCTTTTGGACTTCTGATATGAGGCAAATAAACACCTATTTGCTTGAATTACTATAGAGAGATTTTTAGCTTTTTATAGCCAGTCATAATCCCCAAATCTCATGGCTGTCAACATTGAGCATGCATAGAAATCACCTGGAAGGATTGTTAGGGCTGACAAAGGGAGAGAGAACTTGGGCTAGATAGGTAAGATTTGGAGAGTTAGGACTGGGGAAGAAATTCAAGTATTACAAATGCAATGAGCAAACACATTAAAGCAGAAAATGTAAGAAAAATGGTTTTTGACTTCTGTAAGTTAATTAGCTTACTTGGAGCAGAAGTTTGTATTGAGGATGTGAAATTAGGTTAAAGAAGAAGTAATAACCCAGATGAAGGATGCTCGGAGGCCAGAGAGAGATGCTTCTTTTTCATTTTGTAGATAGATTCTCAGAGCTCATTCATCTTACAACTGAAGGCTTGTACTCTTTGATCAACGTTTGCTCATTTCCCCCATCCCAGCCGCTGCTAACCACCATTCTTCTCTGTTTCTCTGAGTTTGACCTTTATTTTTCCTTTTTTTAAGATTTCACATATAAGTGAGATCATACCATATTTGTCTTTCTCTGTTTGACTTACTTCACTTAGCATGAACCTCCAGATTCATCTATGTTATCACAAATGGCAAAATTTCCTTCTTTCTTATGACTGAATAGTATTTATTCATCAGGGTGACACTTAGGTTGTTTCTATATCTTAGCTTTTGTGAATAATAATGCCCTTAAATATTTTCCCTGCAAAAAAAATTTTTTTTCCATTTCCCTAGATTGGTGTAGTACCAGATTTATGTGGTGGCTTGAGTTAGATAGCAATTAGAATTCAAGTTAAATAGCATTGACACATGTCTGAAGATTGCCTTGTATAATAATTTATATTGTACATTGTAGGTCTGATTTTGAAATAATAATTCTTCCTTTATAATGTAAGTGCAGAATAAAAGATAGGATCCTTTATACAGTAGTGAGCCCAACCTGTAAAATGATCACATTCCTTTAGCATTAATAGTTTTAAAAAAGGTCTCATCTGTTTTTCTTAGGAGCAACTGTTGTGCAAGCTTTGAGCCCACAGAGTTGACTCCAGCTTTTGCGTTCTGTTTACCAGCAAAGAGTGTTTCTTCCAGAGAGAATTACATTTCCTGAGTCTGGAAGTTCTGTGAGATAGAGCAACACTGAGAATCAGATCACACAGCCCACAGTTTTGATATTGCATTCAGGGGCCTCTGCTACCGTTTTTGTGATCCTGATTTTTGTTTAAACTAAGTAGTAGATGTTTGGCATTTGTGACATATGAGGCTAAGTCTTTTTTAGATAGTTTTCTCCACAAGTTGTTGCTATGTATTATTAGAGGGAAATGTGTTTTCTTTTTAGCAGCTTTATTGAGGTATAAGTTACATAGCATATAATTTACCCTAGGAGGAAGTCTTGCTTCCATGGAAAGATTGATAGATTCAAGACCAAAGCCCACATTTTTTTTTTTATCCATTTATATATCCCACATGAATTTATTTCCACTTTACTGCTAGGCTACTATATATTCTGTTGCCATTATTATTCTTATGCTATAATTTAATACATTCTAAGGTAATAAACTTCTTTGTCACTTTAGATTGACAAGTATTTTGAAATAACTTTTATACTTATACTCTAATATAAATTCTAATAGATGAAGGAGCTTAGAAAGCCATCTTACAAAATGCTGTGAAGATTTTAAAGATGTCGCAATGTGATAAAATTTCTAAAAGCTGGAAAAGTTGATGCAATGGATTCAGAACCCAATGATAGCAATGGTGGGATGATGGAGGAAAATATTTATTTATATTAAATGTTGTTTAAGCATCTGTTCCTCTTCCTTCCTTCCTAATGGGCCCATGATTTTTTTTTAAGATCCCTCTACTTCTATGTAACCAGTAAGCATCAGGAAAATTGATTCCACCCTCAGTTTGGGGGTGGACCTCATTGGTCCAAGGGTTACCCAAGGCCCTTTGCCGCTTGGTGGTTTAGGGATGACCACATGACCTAATCCTGGCAAACAGGATACAAGGAAAGGTTTTTAAGTTTTTGAGACTGTTCTTCCTTGCTCTTACAAGAGATCCATGGGAAGTCATTCTGTATCTTCTGTGGGACATGACCAAGGAAGCATGTAGCCCTGATTACTATTATTAACCGTACTGTACCAGAAGATGGAGCCAACCTTAGGATGCAGCTGACATTTTGGATGGCACTGCAGAGAGGAAAGCTATGGGTTCTTGATGATGTTACTGAACAGTCTTATCTTTGGGTTTCCAAGTATGTTAATCTATGTATTTCTTTCTTTTCTTTTTTTAAAGTATAGTTGATTTACAGTGTTGTGTTAGTTTCTGGTAATCTATGTGTTTCTTTATGGTTTAAGTCTCTGGTATGGAAATTACGGTCCAGGGACCAGCAGCATCAGCATCACCTGTGAGTTTGTTGGAAATGAAGAATTTCAGACCCTACCCTACTCCTGCTGAATCAGAATCTCCATTTTAATAAGCTCTCCAGATGATTCATATGCACGTAAAAGCTGGAGAAGTGTTATTTTAAGCCAGTCTGAATTGAGTTTTTATTTACTTACAAATGAAAGCATCCTACTGTGACATCCTAGTGTTTTTCTTGATGGGGTTACAACCTCCTCCAAGCATGCCTTATAGAAATAATTGGGGCGGGGGTGGGTGGGTAGGGCACTATTTCTCACTGTATTAGAAGCAGCATTTATTTGCTCATGAATTTACAAAATTCTCATCACACTTGGACTGATGTATGGCTTTTTGGGGGTTGTTTTTTATAGTTATTTTTAGGTGAAACCTAAAACTATATCGTCCTTACTACTTGTGGTCAAAAAGACCCTAATGTTATTTTTGGCAAGTCAGGAGATGTGAGCTTAGCTGTGCTGGCTGAAAGGCAGCTTTGAGAGTTGCATTTTACCTCCCTTAGGATTACCCCTTCCCATTCTCCCCTCAGTCCCACTCCTATTTCAGCTGGTTAGAGTTCTGTGCTGCACTTTTATTCCAGAACCATTAACCCATTGATCTCTGGGGAGTGACTCTTGCCAACTGCTGCCTTTTAGACCAGATGTGTGTTTCAGTTACATGAATAGAGAAAATAATTTTGTTCCCCTGCTGTAAATTGTAAATTATCTGTGTATATAAGGGTTAAAGATAACATGAGTAAATTAAATTCACTAGAAAATTCGGGAATTTTATTTGAGAACTTTTTTTCTTCCACTTTTTATGCAAAATTAGATTCAGCATTTCAAAAAAGCAAGACAGATTATAAAATTATGCTACTTCTTTGTCCATTTTTCTAGAGGCCTTAATGAGCCTGTGGCAGGATAAATTGGATGATTCAATTCACAAATTAGATGATCATTTCTATAATTAATTGAGAATGAATGGTATCTTGTATGTTTTACAGTGAGAATTACCAGAGGTCTGTATGCACTCAGAAAGGTCTTAGCTCTAAAAGGAGTATCTTTAATGGAAATACCACTATGCCGATTGATTTTGTTATTGTTATTTGCTGAGTTTTTAGTATGTGTTAGGCATTATGTTACTTATGATGAAAATTTATCTGTGATCCTTATGGTTATCCTAAAAGGTAGATCATTTTATCCCCATTTTGGACACAATAAAATTGAGGCTAGAGAGATTACGTAACACTCCTAAGATTGTATAGTTACAGCCAGGACTGGTGCTCCCAAGCTCATTCAGGCCCTCACGGAGTTTAATTTCTACTGAATGGGAGACTGACATGTAAATAGCACACTGTAATACACTGAGAGATGAGGTAAGATTTTAAAATGAAGTAAAATTTAAAACTAGAGATACAAGTAACATTTAATGAGTGCGTAGAGGAAGAGGGGATTAATTCTAATCAGGAAGATCAGAAAAAAATAATTCATCTTCCTTCTTGTTTCCCTAATTTCTTAATAGGCTCCTCCTGACTTCTCACATTCTCTTAATTATCATCACCATTTTTTTCAATAATCAAGACTTAAAACCTTTGACGTTTTGATTTTCTTCATATTTTAGTTAAGTTCTTAATAAAGTTTCTTGCTATTTCCTACTGTTCACTTGCACTGCTATAATCCTAGTTTTATCTATTACTATATCATCTAGGCCAGTAGTTATCAACCTTAAGTGCACCTAAGATTCATCTAGTGGTGCTTGTACAAAGAGTTTTGATTCACTAATGTGAGGTCACAGGGGATTCTGATGCACATCGAAGTTGAGAACTACTTACCTAGGGCAGTGGTCCTCAAAATTTGGTTAAGGGCACCCCCGAGTTGGGTGAGTGCCTGGGAATCTTTCAGGAGTGTGCAAAGTCATAAATGTTTCCTAGTCCTACTAAAATGTTATTTGCCTTTTTCACGGTCTTAACTAAAGATGAAAAAAACAAGGACAAGTAAACTTGTGCTTTACTCAAATTAAGGCAGTGGTGCCAAAATGTATTAGTAATCATTGCATTCTTCACTGCAACATACTTGTGGAAAAAATTCTAGTTTTGCTTAAGAATGTCCTTAATGAATTAGTGAAAATTATTCATTTCCTTAAATCTTGCCCCTTGAGTACATGTTTTCTTATTACTCTATTTGACAGTGTAGTAAATACTTAGCAGTCACTTGTGCATTCTCATATACGATGGTTGTCTCGAGGAGCGGCACTTTTGCAGTTGTTGGAGTTGAGAGAGAAACCAGTTCTTTTCGTGGAACACCATTTTAAAAAAATGACTGGTAGACAAACTGGTTTTTCAAGATTTTGATATTTGGTGGAAGATTTCCAAAAAATGAACAAACAGAATTCTGTCCTTGCTATTATTAAGCAAAAATCAAAATGTGGAAAACTTCCCAATACTTGAAGACTTTTCTAATGAGATTGACGGTGTTTGAAATGTGTTGACATTGGGAAGATAACCAACATTTTCCGCATGACCAATGCTTGGTGTGATAAAATCATTCAAAGTGCAAGGTGAACAATGGATTCTAATGTACTGGAGTGCAAAAAGTTCATTGATATAGTTCAATAGCAGCTATTCTTTAAAAGTATCAACTGTCCTCTTCTTTGCATCTTTGCTGGCATTTGTTATTTGTGTTCTTTTTGATGACAGCCATTCTGACAGGTGTGAGGTGATAGCACATCGAGGTTTTGATTTGCCTTTAGAAAATGACCTCTTGTTGAGTTTTGGTGTACTATTCAGGAAGAATATCTATAGTTATCTGAAAAAGCTATTGACACACTTCTCCTTTTTCCAACTACATGTCTGTGTGAGGTCAGATTACCTTCAGATACTTCAACCAAAACTACATTATAACAGCTTGTAGAAGCAGATGTGAGAATCTAGCCCCCTTTGATTGTGATTTACAGACATAAAACAGTGCCACTCTTCACAAATTTTTTTGGAAAATACAGTTATTATTCATAAAAAATGTTGAAGTTAAAATCCAATGAGTTTATTATTATCTTAAAATAAATGAGTAGATAATACTTAAGCACTTAATTAGTTTTAATCCTAATATGGTAAATATCAACATGTAAAAAAGCTTTTTTGGGAAACTTTGGGAAAGCTTTTATTGGGAACCTCAATACTTTTTTCCATTTTTTAATTGTTTATTTTATTTATTTTTATTTACTTTTTTTTTTAATGGAAGTACTGAGGGTTAAACCCAGAACCTTATGCATGCTATCTAAGCTCTACCACTGAGCTATACCCACCACCACCCACCTCAATAATTTTTAAGAGTGTAAAGGGGTCTGTAGTGGGTTGAACCCCAAAAGATATATATATTCAAGTCATAATACCTGATCCTTTATTTGAAGACAGAATCTTGGCAGATGTATTTAAGTTAAAATGAGGTCATAGTGGATTAGCGTGAGCCCTGAATCCAATTCACTGGCATCTTTATAAGAGAAGGAAGAAGGATATTTGAATATAGAGCCACAGAGGAGATACGTAGGGAAGAGTTCCATGTGAAGACAGAGGCAGAGATTGGAGTGCTACAGCTACAAGCCAAGGATACCAAGGATTGCCTAGAACCACCAGAAGCTAGGAAGACGTAAGGAACGATTCTTCTTTAGAACCTTCAAAGGGAGTGTGGCCCTGCCAATACCTTGATTTCAGACTTCTAGCCTCCAGAATTGTAAGAAAATACATTTCTGTTGTGTTAAGTTACCCCATTCGTGGTACTTCGTTACGATAGCCTAGAAAACTAATGCAGGGCCTTGAAACCAAAAAGTTTGAGAATCCCTAACCTAGCCTACCCATCCCTCTTTCTTCCAGATTTTGTCCTGTCAGAATATGCAACTCACGACTGCCAGATTACTCATCCTAAAACAATTTTTATGCTTTTCTTATTGAAAAAATATTTTTCACTTTCTTATTAAGTGATTCTTCTAGATTATCAAATAAAGTTCAATCTTTAAATTTGTGTTCAAAGCCACCTGTAATCTGGCCCTAACAAACTTTTCCAAATGTGTGTCTCACATTTTCCTAAGATACCATACCCTTTGGAATATTTGTTTGAGTGTGCATTCAGTTACGCACACATTTATTTATTCAGCAGAAGAAAATACCTGTTCTCACTGAGTTTTTATTCTAATAGTATATTGTCTAATATGGTAAGCACCAGCCACAGGTGGGCTATTCATTTTGCGTTAAATAGACTTAAATAAAACTAAACATTCAGTTCTTAGTCTCAGTGGCTGCATTTCAAGTGTTCAGTAGCCACATGTGACTAGTGGCTACTGTGTGGGACAGCATAGTTACAGAACATGTCACACTGTGGAAAGTGTTTTTAGATAGTGCTATTCTTATAAATAGTCTCCTCTATTCACCTTGCCCCCAGATCACCTTGCCTTCTGCTTCCTCTTCAGCACTCCTGATATGCCCTTCCCTGCACTGGCTCTCCCCACCACACACCCCACCCCTTCCCTCCAACTCCCTGGCATACTTTCTTTCCTATTACTTATCAAAATCAACTTTTGGTTCTGACTCAAATACTTCTTTTAAAATTACTTGAGCTGGATATGATCCCTTATTTCTATTTCTGTAACACTAATTTTACTCTGTGATATATTTGTCCTGACCTGTATTTGTCACCTGGCATGTAGGATGGAGAGTTATGGTATCTCTCCTACCAAGCTCACTGAGGGTAGGAACCTTGTCTAGTGGCCTGGGGCACACTGATCATCATATTGTAAGTAGAAGAAAAGAAAGAAAGAAGAAAAAAACCAGACAGAGAAAGCAAGTGTTCAGTGAATATATTAACTTTAAGATCTTTATTTATACTAAAAAAAATCCTCTCAGGTACCTCTGTAAGGTGGTTAGAATGCCTTAGGAATAAGAATTATACTTCTGTAGTGTTTGTTTTTTCCTTTGTTTTATTTTTTGTTTTTATTTTTTGTCTCCTGTTTCAGAACCAATCCTATTGCCTGGTAGGTCTGTCTTGTATGTCTCATAGGCTCTTTAAATTCTTTGTGTCTAAAACTGAACTTCAAATGCATGAGTGACTCCTAAAGCCCAAAGTTAAGAAAATTTGAGTCTCAGATAAACTCCAAAAGAACCTACACAATTGATTGAAACAGATTTGATACATAGGAATCATACATATCATAGTGATAAAAAGAAATATCCAGCATCTCAGTGGGAACCATTGAAGAAACTAGGGCACTAATTCCTTAGTCTGAAAATTGGTAATTGAAAGGAAAGAATTCAGCATTTACCCTGTCTTCTGTTTTAACTGTACTTCAGGGACGTCAAGTCATCCTTCACAGAAGAATCCCAGCTAATAAATATGGGGAAAAAATGACAGAAATAGAAGATCATCATTTTGCAACCCCTAGAAAAAAATTATTGAGTTAAGCAATAATCATTGAGATGAGTTTTGAATGAAAGTTAATTATGTGTGTTTTGTTTCTTTACCTAAATATGCATGATGCTACTTTACCTAAATATGCACCTAAATAGTAGAATGTGCTTCAGTTTGAGTTTTCTCGTGGTTAGATATAGGATATGATCTTTTTGACAAGAGTACTGCAGAAGGAATGTATGTTCTCTTCAGGGTATCATACCAGGATATGCATGATTTTGATTTGTCTCATTAATGTTAATGTTAACTTTAATCACTTTGTTCAGGAAGTATCTGCCAGGTATTCTACTGTAAAGTTACTATTTTCCCCTTTGGAATTAAAGTGTCTTATAAGGAGATATTTTGAGACTGTAAATATTCTATTACTTCTCAGACTTTCACCATTTTAGCATCCATTAATTCTTCTTTCCTGAATGCGTTATTACTCTGCTGGTTGTCATATGGTGATTTTCTAATACTGTCATTTTATCTACACTGATTAACTGATTTTCTACTGTAAGGAAGAGGTTTTCTTTTTGTCCATTTATTTATTTATTTTTATAAGCGTGAACTCATGGATTTTTAAATTAGGTGGTCTGTAAACCATTATTATCATTTATTTCGATTCTGAAATTATCCCAAATTTGGGGACCCCATTCAATGTCCTTTTGATGAATCCTCATCATTCGTTGAGTACTTTCTTTCTAACATTAAATGATGTTTCATTTTTTATCTTGTACCTTCCCAGTGTTAGGTGTAGAATCAGTTCTTGTTCCTTTTAGTAGAAAATAGTATTTAGAAACCAAAATCTAGGCACTTGGCATGCTCTTTGATTCTGGGTCTTTTAAGCACATAGAACTAGGGGGCTGTATTCTGTTTCATGGTCTGTCTATTCATGTGCTGACACTCACATATTTACGGAGATTTTACTTTATGTTTATGTTATATATATTTATAGCGATTTTACTTTATGTTCTAATGATTGGTAGGTCTAATTCCCTGTCATAGCTTTTCTTTTTTAGGGTTTTCCTAGCTATTTTTATATGTTCATTTTTCCATATGAATTTTAATATCAAGTAGTCTAGCTCCCCAAAAAAGGTTATTAGTATTTTTATCAGGATTGCATTAGATGTATAAGTTAATTCAAGAACTTACAATTTTATGATACTGAGTCATCCTATACAAGAACTCCAGATAACTTTTCATTTGTTCAGGTCTATTTTTGTATCTTTCAAGTATCTTAAAATTCCCCACATACAAGTGTTGCTCGTTTCTTGTTAATTTATCCCTAGTATTTTATCTTATTTATTGCTTTATTAAGTAGAATTTCCTCTTCCTTTAACTGTTTAGTATGCTTGTATATGAAGGCTTTTTCTATATTTTAATTTTATATCTTGATATTAAATCTTTGATTCTCTAGGGTTTTCCATGTACCCTATTATATCACCTGAAAATAGAGGTGATTTTATTTTTTTCCCCAGTTTATAAGCCTCTTGACATTTAATTGGCTAATACTTTCAGTTTAGTGTTGAATAGTAGTGGAGTTAGTGGGTATCCTTGCCTTGCAAATTTGATCTTATTGGGTACATCCCTAGTGTTTCTTTATTAAATAAGATGCTGGCTTTAGGTCTAAGGTATATATTATTTTATCAAGTCAATGAATGATGCTTTAATTTTGATATAGTAAAACAAGCAGAATTTCTCCCTTAGTGCTGAGAAGATCTTGGCATCTAAGTAGAGGGAGGGAATGGTGTTGAAATGGACAGAGGTAGGAAGCAAATGAGAAAGGAAAAGTCTTTGGAATGGTCAGTAAAACTGCTCAACAGGAAGGAGGATGCTGTTTTTAATGCTACTGCATTTCACTGTGAACTTTAAGACTGAATGTCTGTTTGCAGAATATAGTAGTAGAAGTAATTCTAGAAATATTGTATCTACTCTGCTTCTACTATCTTCCTGGACTTTGCCAGCAGCATGAGTGAGTAAAATAGTTACTTACATGGTTTTAACTCTGAAAATTGATCTTTGTCTCATTTCTGAACTTCCAGTTTTTCCGGAAATCAAGTACTATTTGCAGTGCTTCCTACAGCAGCTGTAAATGTTTGTTGAACGCCTTATATTACGATTATTGGTAAATGCCTCGTATTAGACACACAAACTAGTCTGGGAGTAGTCTACTTCACGTAAGATTTAATCCGGAGGGCTCCAGTGATTTCACCACGACTCAGTCTTCTTTCTCTTGATCTTTCTGTTCTATGTTCTTCAGTGTTACCCTCATCCTCAGGGTCTACTTTTGGCAAAACAGCTTTAAATCTATGTTGTCTCTTCTTTGTAGTTCCTGTACAAATCCCGGGGTTCCTACTGACCAGACTAACCCCAACATATGCCCACTGTGGCTGGGGGTTTGTTTCTCCTGCTGGACCTGAATTGAATACTCCACCCCTACTGCAGGGGATTCAGCCTCCCCCAAAACACATAGTCTGAGAGTCTGGAGGGGTAGTTTTCCAAAAGGTGGGGCATACTTACCAGAAGGGGGGAGTAGATGCCAGTCAGTCCAAAACAGCAACTGTTTGCTGCAATGCCTGAGTAAGCTTTGCTGGATGGACATGAGTTGAATAGTGAATGAAAAAATTATGATACTTTGGAGAAAGGAAAGTGCCTGAATGAATTCTTTGGGAATAGACTCCTTACTGCTTGCTTTCTCCTCTACTTTGGCAAGAGCTTACTATTTTTTTTCCAGAACTGGTTCCTCTAGCGTTATTGGCTTCTACCATCCTTACTGCAGGGAAATGACATCAGGTAAGTAGCAAATGTGAAAATAAGCATAAGGGTTCTGTTTTCCTGCAGCTTTAGTCCTGCCTCCCAGACCTACTGCCAAAGACACATAAAAGGCCTCATCCCAACTTTCCTCTTGACTTCAGGGGGTGAAATGTGTCATTCTTACATAACACAGAGAATATTTATCCATTTCCATACTTGTACCACACTATTGATTCTCTTTGTTAGTTTGTCTAAAATTACAACATGTATGTCTCTCTCCTTACTTTCTAAGCCTGCTCACACAGAAAAATAATATTTCCTTTTGGAGCCTGAAGCTTTTTTTCCTCCCGAGCTCTTATTTAAAGAGAATATGCAATTTAGACATTTGAATAGGACTAGAGGAAGTAGCCAAAAACTTTTCAATAGTCCAGTTAAAATACATAATAGCTTGTGTTTAAAGTAAATCTTTGGAGGAGGGATTGGAAAATCCTGGTTGAAGTCATACCACATGTACCTCAAAGGCATGCCTTGCTAATAAGGAAGAGTGGGAGAGAGCAGTATACATCCTACCAGGGGCTCGGAGAGTCTTACTTACTTGTTTTTCCTGGCAACCTTGTTCCCATCTAGGTAGTTGAAGGGCTCAAAGAAATTTCCAGTCTTACTTAATCTGCTCACTTTTGTGTGGAGTTAAATGCCATCACTTCTAAAGCCTCACACATTTGCATAAACACTTTCCCTCAGAATTTATACAAAGGAATATATTTTTTCCTTTGTTAGAAATATAAGAAAAAACCCATAAAACGTGGAAGTCTATGGAGAATCCACTTCAATTTAATCATAGATATGGATGAGGGAAAGTCTAACTTAAACATGTGGACTTTGGCACAAGGCCAACATGGTTTTTAACCAGGTTTTTCATGTTTTGGATGTGGGTCCTTAGACAAGTTAATCTCTGCAGGCCTCACTTCTCTTATATGTAGAAGTTATTCGTCGATTCATTCATTCATTCAACACATTTATTATTAATCCCTCTTCTATGTGTTGGGGATGCATCAGTAAACGAAACAGTGAGGTTCTCTTCCTTTGTGCAGCTTACATTCTAGTGGGAGGAGAAGCAATAAAGAGAAACTGTGTGTTAAAAATAGTAATTGTTGTAAGAAGAGAGAAAGTAGAACAGGGTCTTGGAGAAATGGATTAAGGAAGAGAGCAGGTGCAGAATTAGGGTAGCCAGGGTTGGCATCATTGAGAAGCTGATGTTTGAGCAAAGCTTTAAATGAGATTTCAAAAGGCTCACTCTGGTTGCTGTCTTGAGGACAGATTCTAGGAGGTTAAAGAAAAATGGAGAGAGAATTGTTAGGAGGCTTTCATAGTAACCTAGGTGAGAGATGATGGTGACTTAAAGAAGCAGTGCTAGAGATGGTGAGGAACGGTTGAATTCTGTATATATTTTTGAGGTTCAGCCAATAGGATTTTCTGATGGTTTAGATATGTGTGTGGAAGAAAAAGAGGAGCATAGGGTTTGACCTTAAGAACTGCATAGATAGAATTGTTATTAACTGACAAGAGGAAGACAATTTTAGCAGTGAGATCAGGAGTTCAGTTCCACATACATTGAGTTTGAGATGTCTGTTTGGCATCCACATAGGGATAAGGACATCTACCTCTGGGTTGGTTGTGATGATTGGATAATGGTGGATATAAATCACTTAGCACAGTACCCGGCATAATTATCTCTGTGAGATCAGAGAATATATTGGTACATAAAACAAGAATAAGAAGTTGCAAAAGGGAGATTCAGGGGAAAATAGCTTGTAGAATATAACAGCAGAACTTTTAACAATAATAGATTGGAAGGCTGAGGAAATCTTCTAGAAAATAAGAGTCAAAGAGATGTAAAAATATTAGAAAAATATTAAAAAACTTAGAGATCTATCTCGGAGGCCTACCTCCTTTCAGAGAGACAGACCAAAGAAAATAAAGGGAGGAAATTATCAGTGAAACAATACAAGAAAAATTTCCAAAACTGAGGGACATGAGTTTCTAAATGGAAAGTGCTTACTTAGCACTAGGAATGGGAGGAAAAAGATGTTACCAGGACTGAGAGAGACGTTACTCCGAGCTCCAGAGAGAAAAAACAAGGCACAAAGAAAGGAATAGAAATTTGCAGAATGTCAGACTTTTCAAAAGTAACACAAGAAGCAAGTAGACAATGGAACAATGCCTTCAAAGTTCTGAGGGAAAACGATCACAAACAATAGATTTCTATGTCCAGCCAGACAGTAAGTCAATTATGAGGATAAAATAAAAATATTTTCTAATGTGAAAGGTCTCAAAAAATTTATCTCCTATACATACTTCCTTAGGAAATTATCGAAGGATCAGAAAGAGAGGTAAGACATGAAAGAGAAAAGAAGACATGAAATCCAGGAAAACGGGATATAATGCTAGAGAGAGAGAAAGGAAATTCCTAGAATGATGGTGAAAGAAAGTCCAGGATGCCAGCTGAGTAGCAGGTCTAGTGATGACCAGTTCAGATTGTGGCAGGAGGATGTAAGATCCAGGAAAGTTGTCTCTAAGAAGATTGAACTGGTATATGTTGCGTTTGACCATTCTGAAAGAGTTTCATGGTTCTTTCAGAGAGTTAGGGAATAAATTTCCCACCCTAAAGGAGTTTATACTGTAGTGTGGGGCACACACAAGTAAGTGGGCTATTACAGTATTCTGTGAAGGTTTGGAAAGCTTCATACTCTGTTCTGAGACCACCCATAGTTGGAATGGAAGTTTAGAAATCTAGTATTTAGCTCCTTGAGCATCTGTAATTGAACTGTCAAACCAACAGCGTGGGGCTGACTGTTGGTTTAGCCAAAGAATAATTCCTACCACACTCTAGAAAAGAAAACTTTTTCTTTTTCTCTTTTTCAGGGGATGGGCAGGGAAAAACCGTTGTTTAGTATCAGCTGAAAGAATTTAAAGTATATGTATATATATTTACAAGCATTTATCTGTTTTTATTTTAGTGTATATGGCACTGTATGTTTATAAGAACATCTTATTTTTAAAATGACTGTGGAATAGTGCAAGGGGAAAAAAACTTTCAGTTGTTAACTTTAGGTATAGAAAGCAACTGAATTTTCTATATAATAATTTATTTTTTCCTTCCGAGATGACCTGTGCCCCATTGACTTATGCCAATAAAGTAATCTTCTCCCAATATAATAATGAATTTTTGTATGTATGGGATTTTTTACTAAAATATGATTTTGTAGGTGGAGGGTATGGCTCAAGTGATAGAGCGCATGCTTAGCATGCATGAGGTCCTGGGTTCAATCCCCAGTACCTCCTCTAAAAATAAATAAACCTAATTATCTCCCTCCCCCCCTCCCCCCCCCAAAAAAAACTTAAAAAAAGTAATTTTGTAGTTAGTAGTTGATTAAAAGCAAATTCAAATTTTACTGTTCAAAAAATTCTGCCTAATTAGTTATAAACCTATTTGATCTAAACTTTACATTTTTTTCTTTTGTACACTTTGGCTGTAATATAAAATGTAGCAGTTTTGTGTCACATCAGTATTTCTCATGTAAATATGCAATATGTCTCATCTAATTTCTCACTTCTCAGTTAGCATATGTACAAATAAATGGAGTGAGTATATAAAAAAACTGCAAGGGGAGAAAAAGATCATCTAAATGAAGATGATCACTTTAAAGTTTTAACAGTATATAAGATTTTATGGTAGTTAAGTTCCTATAATATATGGCCATCCAGAAGTCTGGGAACATTAGTTAATCCACTGACCAAATGTTGATAGGACACCTGCCATCTGTCAGGCTCTGTGCCAGGTCCTGGAAATATAGGACAAGTTAGGACATTATTCCTGCCCTTTAATAATTGTTATTCCTACAGAAAAAGTTTGACACACAACTTTCCTCTGTGTGTGTGTGTGTGGATAAATGTTTATTTTGTTGTTATTAAAACAGTAGAGGCCAGCATAAAACTTTAGGAAGTTCCCAGTGCAGGCTAGAGCTGTGACTCAGGCTCCTTGTGGTCCAACTCAGAGATACTGTGTTCCTTTTCCCTTTTCAAGATCTAGGTCCTCTCTGTTGGCAGCAGAATATGGGAATGGGGGAATTAGTTTTCAGAGTGGTTCCTTGGAGGGCAGTGTCCTAAATCGTCTAGTTCTTCTAGATACCAGCATTCTCCACCAGTGTGTGATCTTAGTATAGATGATTATTTCTTTAAGGTAATGTCCAACTTCATCCAGACCCCTTGTATCAGCTAGGACCCCCCACAGGGAAGTGAAACCATAGCTTCCCCCTACTGGTTCTTTCTTCACAGGGTGAGTGTATCCCTGGGCATCCTCTTTTCCTCTTCTTTTACTTCATGCTTCTGCACCTACAGCCATTGGAGCCAGTAATGCCCCAGTCCTTTTCTTAACAGGCAAGCTATATATTATACAGCTTTTTTGAGGGGGTGGGGTTGGGCTTTGGGCATGGACTACTGGTAGCTAGTCCTCTTCTTTTAAAAATCTTCAGACTGTTGGCTACATATATCTCTCTGTTCAGGTGCTTGTAGGTTCTGCAGCTCAGCAAACAGCCCACTTGTGACCAAACAGCCAGTCTCTCCTTCTTGCAGACATCTTCACCTCCCAGTCTGAATAGCCAGTTCTGTTGCAGTGCCACTTAGTTGATGATGCAGGACCCCACCCAATGAGGCCAGCATTCCAGGCTCTCCCTTGCCTTGCCTTAGTTCTGCCTTTGGGAAGGTTGGTTGAATACACCAGCCGGTTTTGTTACTTCTTGGCAAATCTTGGGGTAGATATCTAGATATAACTTTCAGTGCTTTCCCTGATTTGGGCATTTACTGCCTCTTGCTCTCGGCTGTGTCACTGATTCAGGGAGAATAGGACAAATGCCACTTAACATCTTGTTGGATTATGATCAGGTAAGTTTAGGAATCATTATTGCGGGTAAAGGAAGATATAATCAGATTTTTATTTGTGGTGTTTTAAGTGTAAATTAAATAAAAGATCTCAAAGGAATTATACCTTTATTAATTCTTCTAGAATTGAAGTAACGATTTGTCTGCTTTAGGGTGAGAAATGAAGTCAATATATGTATGACTATGAATCTTTGTATTTTCAACATCAGTAACTTCTGACAGCTTAATTGTAGATATAAAGTCTTGAGTTCAGTGTATCTGGTGCTGCCAGAAGACCAGTCTGGCTCAACAAAGGAACTGGAATTCATTTATGTTTCTTAGTTAACTTTGGGTTTTCCAGCTTCATTTTGAGTACCTTTTGGATAAAGGGAGCTTAGACCACTAGGTGGTGCTTCATAATTGGAAAATGCACAAGTGCCCTCTTGCTACCACTCGGATCAATCTAGCAAAGTGGCGGCCAGTGAGAACAGCTGCTGGAAGTCCTAGGACATAGGTTTAAAGTAAGACAGAAAGGACGAAAGGAAGAGATAACAATAAAATGGGAGTAAAGAAGTAGGAGGGCAACAAGAGAGAAAAGGAGAAAGTAAACAGGAAGTGAAGGAGAAAGTAAACAATAGTGAGGGCGATTGTCAGATGCCGTCAGTCGTTACCTCAGGAAAGTGGGTCTCATGCTGTTTGTTGCTGGTTTATTTCTTTGGTTGTTCGTTTATTTGATATGTGTTTAATAAGATAAGAGTCAGGGAATCTAGCTGAGGATTCCACGATGGACAATATGTTCTCCCTGCCTCTGAGAGTGCATAGGTAAAGGGGGCTTAAAATATCTGAACTTAAAATCTTCGCTCTTTTTTTTTTTTTTTGTAGAGGATGTTAAATAATAGAAAAAAGAATAAGTTTTAATTTTAATTTAGTTTGTTTCATATCCTCTATTTCATTCCCCTCCCAGAGAAACCTTTTCTGAAATTTCAAAAATAGCATTCTTATTAACATATTTGAAAATTAGCTCCCCAAGGGCTGATTTTTCAGGAATCCAGAGCACTCAGTTCATTGTTTGGCTCTCAATGTGTTAAATGAATGATAGGATCAGGTAGAGACTCAGCAAGCCATCTCCTGATTAGAGTCTGTAGCCATCCTGACTCTGCAGAATTCAGGCTTCTGACGTTTTGAACGCTTTCCTGACAGCACCACACTCCCTCATCAGCTCTAGCACGCTGCTGCCATTGCCTGTTTACAAGGCATTCTGTGTCTCTCCAGAACAGTGAATTCTTTTATGGTAGAGTCAGTGTCGAATTTAATTCATGTATGTAACCCCAGTGTTTGGCAGGTGTGAGTGCTCAATAAATTTTGGCTGAAAGGATGAATAAATCTTATTAGTTATAGTGTACTTGGTATAAGATAGGTTCCTATAGGGAATCTTTTCTGAAAGAGTAAATTTTTGGATATACCAGAAAGACCTTCCTCTAACACTTTTCACATCCATGAGAGAGTCTGTAGACAATGACTTTGAAGTATAAGATAGAATACACTTTCAGATATAACCAGATGATAGCTGAGGCATAAGACAGAGACGGATTTGTAATGCCAGTTCTGTAAACGCAGCTCTTAAATTTTAATATTGGATTCTGTTGCTTCACCTTGAATACATAGCCCAGCTGTAAATTTCTGATTTTTATTTCTAAAATAATAGGGACTGATGACACCTACTATTAAGTACTTTATGCTTTATGGTCTACTGAAGACTTCAGTTCATAAAGATGCGCGTTGAAACTAAAAGTCAAGGTTGAGCAGAGGAATAAACGATGGGAAGATGGATTTCACTGCAGGTGAATTCACTATCCCAGAAGTTAGTGTCAGTGGATCAACATCTATTGAATGCCAGAACTTTTGTATTCAAGAATACATATCACAAAATAGACATGTCATTATGGATCTTAAAATGCTTGCTGTTTTATAAAGAACACATTACAAAAAGCCTTCAAATAACAGAAATGTTTTTAAACAGCTTTGTTGAGATACAATTCACATAACATGCAATTCACCCTTTTAAAGTAGATAATTGTGTGTTTTTTTTTTTAGCATAGTCACAGACTTGTGTAACTGTCAGCACTATCTAATTCCAAAACATTTTCATCACCCCCAAATGAAACCCCATACCTAGTAATAGTCACTCTCCATTTCCACCTCTCCAAGTCCCTCGCAACTGCGTTGTTTTCTGTCTCTATGAATTTGCCTATGCTGGAAATTTCATAAAAATGGAGTCATGTAATATATGGTCTTTGTGACTGGCTTCTTTTCTTTATAATATTTTCAAAGTTTATCCACGTTGTAGCATGTTTTCAATACTTCATTCCTTTTCATAGCCAAATAATATGCCAGTGTATGGATAGACCTCATTTTGTTTATCCATTCATCAGTTGATGGACATTTGGTTTGTTTCCAGTTTTTGAATATTAAAAATAATGCGGTTATGAGAATTCATGTGTAAGTTTTTGTGTGTACATATGTTTTCTTTTCTCTTGGTTATATACCTAGGAGTAGAATTGCAGGGCGATATGGTAACTCTGTGTTTAACATTTATGGAGCCAAACTATTTTTCGAAGTATCTTTACCGTGCTGCAGTCTCATCAGCAGTCAACGAGGGTTCTGGTTTCTCTGTGTCCTTGTCAACCTTTATCTTTAAAAATTTTTTTTATTTATAGCCACCCTAGAAGTGGGTTTGAAGTGGTATCTCATTTTAGTTTTGATTTGCATTTCCCTGATGGCTAAAAGAAACTGAGAATCTTTTCATGTGCTCATTAACCATTTGTATATCTTTTTTTGAGAAATGTCTACTGAAATCCTTTGCATGTTTTAAATTGACTTGTTTGTCTTTTTAGTATTGACTTAAAAATTCATTATATATTCTGGATATAAATCCATTATCAGATACTTGATTTTCAAATATTTTCTTCCATTATGTCTTTTTACGTTCTTGTTTCTTTGAAGCATACGTTTATATACATATAAATGTAATATTTACAAGATGATGAGATAAGATGGTTTAGATTTATTGCAGTGTGTGTTGTGTGTGCTTCGTTGTATTGGGGAGGTTACCATGAAGGGGATGAACAGGATGTTAATAGTTGTCTTTTATTGATACTTAAGGCTGTTCCCTAAATCAGTATGAAATGCAATTGTAGGAAGCCAAAGAAGAGCTAAACCACTGAGAGTGAAACATAGTGTCCTCTAGCATATAACATACCTTACTCCTACTGTCCTTGTGTCATCTTGGTTAAAACTAGTAGAGAAATGCTAGAGGTTGGGATAGTGAGAAAAGAATAGTTGTTTCCCTCTTTTGTGGTTCAGGCAATGTTTGCTTTTAGAGATATAGCTAAAAAGAAAAACCAACAAAAACAATCAAGTGCCGGTTGGTTCCAGCAGAGATGACAGTAATTCTGTTTTAGTCAAATCACTATCAGAGAAATGTCCTCAATATATCAGCATCAGAGTGCTCCAAGCTGTTGTCTTTCTTTAACTTTTGGTAGAGTGAGAGTTACCTTTTGGCTACAGAACTCCTACTTAGTTGGTGCATGGGAGGTGAGCGGAGAATGGAGTGTCTATCATGCTTCTCTACTAGTAATTGGGCAGGTGGACTGCTCTAATGAACATGGAGTGACACTGAGATGGTTGTGATCACTTGCCCATCTTTTTGGCAGTCTCTCCCAGTGGTCCATTCAAGAGCATTCTTGGTCCCCTTACCAAACCTTCAGCTTGATATCACAGTGCAGTGGTAACAGTAAAGACATTTTTAAATTTGACTGAGATAAATTAAGAAATGGTCATGTGTGGCAAATGATAGACACAGATGAGTGATTTTTTTTTTTTTGTATTAAGTGTTTGAAATAGAATACTGTGAGCCTTCTGAAGATGATGTTCACCATCCCAACATTTTTTGCTGGAATGACCTGTCAAAATCATTGTGGATTCTTGACCAAGACTTCTTCGCTATATTTTATGAAAAGGATTGGGTTTTGTAAAGTAGCCTGGCACATGCTACAGTGCTTTGTAATTTTTAAAAATTTTCATTTTTTACAGTATGAGAACTAATTCCAGACTATAGATAACACTTATTTATGTGAATAGTTCCCCAAACTTTTCTTCCTGAAGTGTAACTCTTAAATCTTTTGGAATAACAGTGCAATTGTTTCTTTAGAAAGATCCTTTAGATTGGTATCTTATGAGCTTAAGTTTTCCTGGCACATTCTCTCTTGACTCCTCTCCACACCCAGAAAAATATTTTGGATCTTCTTAATCTTAATCTTGTGATTTGTTCAGAATGAAGATATGAATCAGTGTTCTAAGATAGTGTTCTAACACTAATACTTTTAGGGGAGGTCGCACAGTATGATTTTGAATCCGAAATGGCATTAACTGTCACTTTTGCTCTTCCAGTCTGATGGGCAAGTGTGTAATCAAGCAAATTGCATAATGGTAACATAGTTGAAGGTGTAGGCTTATCCTTTAGAACACAGACCCCAAGACATTTGTGTTCTGTACTTAACCTTTAAGGTGGTTATGAAACTCTGCTGTCAGTAGCAGGATCTTCTCCATCAATTTGTGTATAGTCTGCTTTGTAGATGACGGTATCCTTGAGTAGAAAACAGTTGATGCCTTTACGTCTTTTTGGCACCTCTGGGTAAGTGTAGGTCAAATACTATTTAATTAAACTTTCGTGTGTGATAATGTGCTCCTCCAGACTGAGCCAGCACTCTGTGACTTAGAGGAAATAGTCTCATTTGACAATTTCAATACCACTTAAGATTTTACCTAGTGTGTGGTGAGATGATGGAGTGACTAGTCTGTTGATTTGAAGTTTAAGGAGATAATTGATACACTTGGTCCTGGGTTCCTGGGGATAGGATATCTGTTATGGAAGAAAGGTAATGATCAAAGGAGCAATATTTATGGTTGTTGACCGGCTCTGACTGTGAAACATTTAAGGCATTTGGGCTCTAATTTAAAAGATTAGTAGAAAAATAATTATTTAACACATTCTGTGCCTATCACTTTGCTAGGTACTGGGAAGTCAGAGATAAAATTCCTAATCTTGAGGTACTTAAATTTGAGGGAAGATAGACATACAGGCAGATAGTTTTTTTTTTTTTTTTTAATACATCGAGGTAAGGACTTTACTCTTTTTTTTTTCTCCCCAGTGTGGAAGTATACACAAATACACTTGAACATTCCACTTGGGTAAAAACTATTTTTACAAAAGGCAGGAATAAAATAAATGTTCTGAATTGTGAACATGATGACCACTGGGAGGGAGGCAGAAAGATGGGGATTGGGAAGGGCCCATATATAACTTCATGGCGATTGGGAATATTCTAATTCATAAATTGGGTGATGGGTTCATAGGTATATATTTTATCATTATGTTTCATAACTTCTGTAGTATGCATATTCTTTTATATCTATTAAATGTTACATCACTTTAAAAAATCAAGATATTTCAGTAAACATTTTCCAATCCTAATTTATTAAAAGCTTTTATTTAAGCTAAATTGTGGGAGGAAAACTGGACTCAGTTAGGCAAACTATTTCTCTGTCTACAATCTATTCATCTATCCATCTATTTTTTACTTTAATTTTTTGAAATACAGTAACAGTAATGTAGAATTCTTTTCGCATGACCTGAATGCCCTGTTTTCCTACCCCCTAAGGTGCCATGTACTCTGTCTAGAACCCAGTTTATGGGTCAAAAGGATTCTGTCTGGACTGGCCAGCCAGACATTTAAGTATTCATTACCTCTGTGTGTGTGTGTGTGTGTGTGTGTGTGTGTGTGTGTGTGTGTATGTGTTTAATGATGTTTGTTCATGGCTTAGCTAGGGATTTTGAAATATTTGTAGGATTTTCCTGTTTGCTGGGTGGCTTTAGAATTGAGAGCCATCAGTAGAAAAAAAACAAAGAAAAATAGTATTTCTTCTTTCATCTATGTCCCACATTATACAAGTGTTCACTGAAAACAGCACCAATTTTCTGGGAAAGGTCATGACTGAGACTTTTCTCACCCTTTACCCTTACTCTCCAATTCATGTTTTCTTCTTACAACTTGGTCATGTGCTTGCCCAAGTCTGACTTATGAACCGTGTAGAATATTTGTGCAGTTTTGTTTTTTAAGCCCTACACTGTGCACATGATGCAGTATTTAATTTGGAATGGGCTCTGAGTTTAGTCACACGTGCTTTTTGTGGTGTTTATCTTGGAATCCACAAGTAGGAGGGAAGTATTTTTGCATTTTATACATCTGGACATTGTTCATGGTCCTCTGGTGACTTGGGAATTCTGTGTGGGGCAAAATCCAAAGAACAGTATTAAAAATAACATGGAGTTATAATGACATCTGAGTAAAACCCCTTGAGACTACCCTTCTGATCCCAGCAGAGTTTGATTTTGATGGTGAGCTTTTTCGGTTGTGTGCTTCACTGTTGGCCAGAGTATTTTGCTGGAATTATGGTTACATGACACTCCTGCATGTAGGCAAATAGGCTGCTGGACTTCCTGAAAGTCTATGGCAGATCTTGCTTTCCTGGGGGAAGGTTTTGTCTCGATTGTACGTGGGGTAAGATGGGCGAAGTAAACTCTGCTAACTGCTACTGAGCCTCTGCCACTCTGTTGCTCCAAAAGCATCTTAAGATGATGACCTGTAAAGGTCTTTCCATTCATTCCCTTGATCCTGCCTCATTCCATCCAGTTTAGAGCTAAAGGTTGGTTCTGAGAACACCTCACGGGCTGTGTCAGGACTGAGGGAGAGGGCCATCTTTCCCCTGGTTACATATGAGAAGTTGTTGATTTAGACAGGACTGGATGTGGTATGGTGCAGCCCCTCCTCCTTTTGGCTGGGGTTCTGCTAGAATGGAAAAAGTGAGAAGGGATGTATGGAAGCCTTGCTGCTCTTTGAGTGAGTTTGCATATGGACAGTATTGCTTTTTGGCTCCAATCTAGTTTTCTTTCATTCCCTTGTCTCATCTTTTATGCAGCTGCAGAGAGCAGACTGGGAAAGCAGAGTGAAAGCTTCAGACAGATTTGCACTTGAATAAAAGAAAGAGTGATTTCTCTTGGTCAGAGTACAGACCGGTTTGAGGAGAAAGCTGTTTGCCTTTTCACTTTCTGAGTAAGGACTGTTTGCTTTTTTCTCTTCAAATGGAATAAAGAGGGGAAAAAGCTAATAAAGTAGTTGGACCTGCTAGTTATAATTCATATGGAATTTTCAGTTGTGCTTAATAAAATTTCTCATATGATTATAAAAGAAGTAAATAATTGGTGGGAAAACGTCAAAATTCTGTTGAGGTTTTAGAATCAGTTGAATATGAAACGATTTGAGTGCTTGGATAAGACAACTCAAGCAGGAGCTGTTTCTCTTTGCTGGTTTCTTTGGCCTTTCCTTTGGGAACTTTTTCCCCTTTACTTTCGTAATGCATTTTGCAACTTTCAGTTAAAAAATATCCATCAAAGGTTAAACTTTTAGCAAATAAACACATCCTTGTCCTGTGATGGGAATCACAACATAGCAGAGAAAGGCTTAACTTCAGCTGGAGAGAGGTTAATAGTAGGAACCCCAAGGGTTGATACCAAGATCATGCTTGTTTAATGTTTTAATGATTCCAAAAGGAAATGGTGAAATCTGCTGATGACACCAGATTGTTTTTGCTGATCCAAACAAGGATTTCTGGGAAGCTTCTTCAGAGTGTTTGGAAGAGTGGGAGAATTGGGCAATGTGGTAGCAGTCACACCAAACTTGAAGTGAAGGTTTATGTGAAGTGACAGGAGTAATGAAAATATACTGAAGTTATAAATGCTGCCAGGTCCTCCAAGAGGAAGACTGTGCAGTCCCTATAAAGGACTTGGCTTTGATTCCTCTCATGAAAGGAAGATTTAGGGCAAAGAACACTTTTATATATAGAAAATGAAAACTACTATGGTAATAGTTGTAATTATAAAGTGTAGTGATTTAAAGTTCTGGTGTCTGTGTTTCTTTCTTTACTAATGCCAGCAGTTAGTATAACCAAATACATGCTTTTCCCTCAAAACGGTTAGGGAAGATTATATACTCATTTTATGCATGCTCCTTTTTGGGGGAAATAGCTCCTGGTACATTGTTTTGATTGTTTTCTGTGATGGTAGGTCTTCATTTTTTAGATTGTTTTTGATTTTCGATCTAGCCAACAGTCATTTAGAACCAAGTATGATGAATGAGTGATCAAACTAGATAAATTTTAAATATAAATTCACTATAAAGTAGGGAAACTAATTTTCTTTTATTGCTTCAAAATTTTCTGGAGAAAAGTATCTGTGTAATAGTAGTAGTAGAATACAGGTTTTTTTTTTTTTTTTTTTCCATCTTTAGATGAGCTGCTTGGGTTTTTTTTCCCCACAGCTTTATTGAAGTATATTTGACAAATAAAATTGTATATATTTAAGGTGTACAGTGTGATGATTTGATATACATATACTTTGTGAAATGATTATCACAATCAAGTTAATTAACACGCTCATTATTTCACATAGTTACTATTTTTTTTGTATTGAGAACATAAAATTTACTCTCTTAGTGAATTTCAAGTATATAGTACAGTGTCATTAACTATAGTCATCATGCTGTACATTAAATTCCCAGAAGTCATTCATCTTATAAGTGAAATTTGTACCCTTTGACCAGCATCTCCCCGTTTCCCCAACCCAGCCCCAGCTAACCACTGTTCTACCCTCTGTTTCTGTGAGTTAGATTTTTTGATTCCACATATGAGTGAGATCATAGTGTCATTCTCTGTCTAGTGTATGTCACTTAGCATCATGCCTTCCAGGTTCATCCATGTTGTTGCAAATGGCAGGATTTCCTTTCGAGTAAGTTCTTACTTATTTCAGAAATGTCACTCATTTAGATATGTAAGTTATAAAGGGTTGTTAAAAAACTTGTTTTGTTACATTATAGATATACCACGTTTATAAGTGACCTTCTCTTTTAAGAATTGTGAGAGCTCCATGTCCCCAAGTGTGCTCTTAGGGAGGAATCAGGAGGTGGTGTAGTAACTGGAGATTCACTTGATGCATTGATATTTTCTCACTAAAACCTCCATCTATATGATGAAAAAGACTCTTTTGATTAATAAATAAGATAGTCACTGTCACAGGAGCTGTGGGCTGGCTCTCTTTATCCATCCATCCATCCATCCATCCATCCACTTCAGAATGACGAAGACTCACAGCCCCTTACCTTGAGATCCCCCCCGCCCCCAGCATGGTGGTACATCCATGTGAAACAAACAGCAGTTAGTTGCACTAGTGTCAGTGGAGTAAGTCAGTGGTTTTCAAACTTTGTCTGTGGAAACTTTATTTTGATGAAGTGAGGGCAGAATGACAATGGTACTGAATTTTTGTCTTCTCTTTTCTTCCTCGATGAGAATCCCTGAAGTAGCTTTTGAAAACCACTGGTACAGAGAATACGTTATCTGGAAGGTCAGAAAAGAGTTTGTGTTCAGAAGCAGCAAGGGAGGCTTATACCTCAATCTTTCCTTATTCTTCTGAGATTATTAAAACAAAATCAAGAATTTCCATTTCCCAGTCCTATGCTTCGCTATCTTGAAAGTCAATATAAACACAAAATCCCTCCACATGTTTAAATTTATGGCAGAGTTTTGCCCTTATAGTTCTCTGTACTTAAACTCTTAAAATAAGAGAAAAGTCAGAAGAACTTCTAATCTAAGAGTAGATGGATAGCTTAAGAATAAAATGTGTCTTAAAGCTCCATGGTTCTAAATGCTGGGCCCCAGATTGTCTGTGTCAGAGTCACTGGCCGAAACATATTAAGAACAAAGCTTTCAAATTCCAGCTGAGACATACTGAATCAGAATCTCTGGAGTAGGGCCCAGGTATTTTAACAAGTTCTTCTTTGTGTAAAAATAATACCTCCAAAAATATAGATGTATATATACACAGAAAAGCCTAAGGATAGAATGATGTTAGAATGTATTGTAATAAAGCATGACATAGAGTTTGTCCTGTGGAGTTCTGTAAATAGAGATAATACTAATGACACCTTTCTCAAAGGGTTACTGTGAAGATTACATGAGACATTGAATGAAAACCACTTAAAACACTATTTGGCATACAGGAAGCCCTCAGTTAAAATTTGCTATATTATTAGTTGTCCCTCTAATACTTAAGAGTAATTATTTTTTGTCCTTATTGTGATCTTGTAATGAATTCAGGCCTACTTGAGAAGTAAGTGAATAGAAAGCAGGAAAAATGCTCAAATACGAGTGTGTGTGTGTGTGTGTGTGTGTGTGTGTAGGTAGGTAAGATACGCATTTGCTCCTAAGTATATTGTATAAAAATATATAATGGAGAAAAAGCATATCCTCTTTAACTTCTTTGGAATAGGATTTTAAAGTAACAGATTCTTAATTTACTACATTTTGCATTTCCGCAGCACTCTGTGATAAAATGAACAAAAGTGATGTGATCTTAGCAGACACAGTAGATGGCGCTTTAGACTTAGTTTTTAAAGAAACCAGCATTAGAGGGAAAAAGAAAACTGAAGTACATTTTAATGGGCTTTTGAAAATTTTTCACCACCAAGACGATTTCATCTTAGAGTACATGTCTCTAAGAAATAAGGATTTTTTAAAAAACAAAGCTGGATAATAATTTTAGTAGAAATAAATCTCCCAGTTGCTATGTTTGTGCCAGACCTGTCACTTGGAAAATGTTAGTTGTATTTTAAGCCACAAATATATAAGGAAGTTATTTTCTTTCAAAACATTGCTTTATTTATGAGTTTTCCCCTTTCTTTGTCTCTGTGTTTAATATGTCTGTTCCTAGGGTGTTTTTTTGGGGGGGGCCCTTTGTTACTATTATTTATTTATTTTATAAAAAGTCATACAATTAATCTGAATCACATCAGTTTATAATGTAGTTATATAAAAAAAATTCAGCCATATTCATTCTATTGGGCCTCAAAATGTAAGTCTCCATTAAAGGATAATTATAATACTTTTGTTACTACCATGCTGTGCTTTATGTACTTAATCTTATTTAATCTTAACAATACTCTATGAGGATTGTTATTCCCCCTTTTTAAGTAAATAAACTGTCTCAGAGATGTTTAGTAACTTGCCAGCCTCACATGCTTCCTGGTTGAACTAGTAGCTGCTTCAGGAGTTTCATCAATGCACTGATGTTGTATTTTTTAGGCAGCTACTATGTGTCAGGCATGCTAAGCACTGGACATCATATAGCGACCAAAAGTGACTGGGGTTCTGCCTTTAAGAACCTTACAGATTGTTAGATGTTTGATAGCATCTCTTTGAAATCTACAAGTTTGGGAGTATTTCATGGAGATGCAAAGATGTATTTCAGAGTCACTGTGCTTAATAAGATAGATCAGGGAGCCCTTTCACCAAAGAGAAAGAATCATGCCTAGTTTGAAGGTATTGCTGTATTAAAATATTTATTTAGGTGTACTCCTTGTAGCCAAGGGAAGAGCAAGACCTCCCTTCCCTCTCCACCTCTTGACAGTTAAATCATAAAATCAACAATGAAAACAACATAAGCTAAACTGTCTTCCCGATAAGGATCAGGAAGAGTAAGGAAAATATGAATATACTAGAATGTCAGAATTTTCCATTGGCTAAATGGTATTAAAATGTCTAAAAGCAAGAAATTGTCAGTGGGAGTCTGAGAGAATAATGTGGTTTGTGCACAGTAAGACCACAATAACTTCTACATGGCTTCACATGTGCCATTTGGTAAAACTGTTTGGTGTACAACCAGGCTAGGGTTACCCTAAATTGTCAAGTACTCCTTTCATCTTGGAGCATTTAACATTTTTCTTTTAATTGATTTTTTTTAAAAAAAGTTTCAGTCTATTAATTTTCACATATGGCCTCAAGCTCCTATGTTAGGGAAAGGTATGTAATTGATGAGGAAACACAGAGCAAGAGTTTTGAATTGAGGTGCATACCGGGCTTCAGTAAGTGTATAGAACTCCTGAAATTGTATAAGATTTTATGTGTATGTACTTAGGAACACTACTCTTGGAAGAAACTCCATAGCCTTCACAAGATAATTAAAGAGTTCTTAAAAAGTTAAGGATTGTTGTAATTAGGAATTTACCTAAAGGGGTCTGCTAAATTCACTCCAGCTCAGGGTCATGAAAAGAGAGGCTGTCTTCCCAGATAGCATCTTGGAGAAGGAGGGGCTGTTTTGTTCCTTTTAGGGATCACAGTTTTAGATTCTGAGTGAATTTGGGATTTGAAGGGACGTGTTTAACAGTGGAGTTTTAGGACTCTCATCTCTCAGTAGGGCATCCTGATTTCAATTGAGGGATACCTTTTAGGGAATTTGAATATACTTCTTTCCAATATAATCTTTCAGTCCAATGAATGGTTGTTTTTAGAAAATGAAATACAGAGTAGGAAAGGGAAAAAATTGTTAAATTTTCTTGGTTGAATAAGTAGCTAAATAAATTAATTCTTAAATCTTAAATTTTATCATAGATTAAAGGAGTTCCTTTAGACCAGACTGAAGTCTCTGGTATCAGTTGTGTGGTAATACTAATTGACTTTTTTTTTTGACACAGGTTTAAGGGGGGAGGAGATGTGTATATTTCTTCTCTTTTCGCTCTTACCTGTCTTGTCCTAACCCTTGTGTATACTCTGCTGAAGAGCAGGTAACTTAACTTACATTTATATATTTCTGATTAAACTGTTATTTATGGTTCTGGATTGAAGAATCAAAAAGTAAAATTGAATTTCTTAAGTTGATATATTTTAAGTCCTTTATTTTGATCTAATTATTTTTTGATCAAACAGTGATCTCTTAATAATAGCAGAGTCACACATAATAATAGTAGCTACCAAATAGGATGTGGTAAGGATTAGACTAAATAATAAATGCAGGATTTAGCATAGTTTCTGGAACTTAATCAATGCGTAATAAGTATTAGTTATTCAATGCTTAATAAGTATTAGTTATTGCTGTCTTCATCTCATCATTATTAGTGACATATATATTGTATATCCCCATGACTGAATCTGCAGAATAAAATCACCCCAAGACATAAAGGGATGGGAAGTTTAAGTTAATTAGCCTCTTATTTAGGGGAACAGATATTCTAGGGGTTCAAAGAGTGCTTCCTGCAAGGCATGTTTATGTTTTATTCATGGATTGATGGCAATATGGTAGCTCTTTTGATGTGAGAAATATAAAATATAATGTCAAATCAATTATAAGCTTCATGAGGGCAGGGACGGTGTTTTATTTGCCTGTACCCTTAACTCTCATGTTAGGGTCCAGCCCATGGTTGGTGTTGCATTAATTGTCTTCATGTGTCTGTGTTTTCTTTGTTTTGCTTTGAGTTACCAAAAATATTTACTGTTTCCATATTCAGAATTTCTTACCAGTCACATCAGTAATGTGACTTTTAGAATTATTGGTTAAACTATAGATCTTTTTTGGAATGAGGATGTTTTGTTTGAAGCAAATTACTTGGGAGAGAAGACTTAATTCAACTTAAGGACATTCAGGCTTAAGACTTTTTGATAGAAAAGCAAATATTTGGTCCTAATAAACAAAAAACTTTATCTTCATTTGTGTATGTATCAGATCATCACTGATGTTTAACACTTCAGGTACCTTATGTGTTGGTGGAGATACAATAATGGGTGAATCTACTGCCTAAAAAGCAGTGTCTTCAATAAGATACTTAAGAAACACTCTTTATTCTCCTATTTTAGACAACTTGACACAGCTCAGCAAACATTTGTAACTACAGGAAACATGATATTTCTCAGAAATGAATACTGATCATAAATAAGTATGGCTACTGTGACAAAATTAGGTAAATAGTTCTATCTGTTAACTCTATCTTTTGGAATTATATTTAAATTAAGTAGTAAATTGGACGTATAGGTTTGTATTCCTATTGCATACTGAAGTCCAGCTATATATGGGCCCAGAGTAATATGTTACTGTTTATAAGAACATTGTAGATATGACCCTTTTGAAAAACAGACTCTCATGAGGCTTTGTCGGTTCTGGAATCATATAGGGGACATTTTACTTCTTTGGTCATGGGAGTGTTGTCTCTCTACTTCCTATAAATAGATGATAAGCTCTGGATGCTTTCTGGGACAGAGTAGAAATGGTACATATCTCTTGTAATAGGAATTGGGGTCTGGGGATAAATGATGCTCAACATGCAGTGTTTTATAGTATTTTTGTTTTGGTAGCAAATTTGCTTACAGTATTATATAATTGGTAGCCTGTGGTTTGGTATCCATTGAAATATACTATTACTCATTTGATCTGGAGTTGGGTGAGGTTTGTAATAACAATATCAGCTGGTGGCCAGAAGGCTTTTGGTCTTTTTCTTTCTTCTATGGTAGTGTGCTATTGTTAAGTGAAATTTTTATTGACCGTTTTTAGAAGAAAAGAAATCGAACAATTATTTACTATCAAAATAAGGCAACTACCTTTAGCTCTTAATGTAGCATCAATTTTTTTCCTAAAGCTTGTTGTCCTCTTGGTTTAAAAGGTTTAGACAAAGAGGAGTAAGTGGTCAAAAGTTTTGAAATTGGAAAGTTGGAGCCTGTTTTCCCGTGATCAAATGATCACGAGAATCATGAAAGAGTGGGCCTCTTTATCAATAGGTTCAGTGAGAGTTCAACATTATCTGAATTTAGAAAATTAAATTATATTTTAACCACAGTAGCATGTTTTTTAACTTATGTAAGTCATAATTGACTTTATACCATTCTGTTGTTTTGTGAGGTGATCTCTTGTGGCTGCAAAGTTGTTTATAGTTAACCCTAAAGATACCTCATGTTCATAAGGGCACCTCCTCTAGCTTAGTGTTTATTTGCAAAATAAACCACATTTTCCCCCTGTCTTATTAAAATGCTGGAACCATTTTCTAGGCATCTGGAAACATTTCTGCCCCTCATGTTCTTTTGAGCAAATAACCCCATGTGATTTACAAATGTTGGTAAAAGCAATAGATATTTCCAAATGCTGTTAGAATGGTCAAACTAACATACAGGTATTTAAAAAAAGTTCTTCACTGGGATAAATGAAGGCCAGAATGAATAAAGTATTAGTCACTCTTTCCAGTGTTTTAATTCCAGAATGTCTTTCTTTCTTAGAATTACTTTAAATTTTGTTGCTACTTTAATTTTTATTGATACTGTAATAACAGTATTATCACAGAAGATTCAACAGTGTCCTCAACAGATCAAATATTGCCCAAACCGAACGTAGAAAATTCTCCCTGGCTTCATTTGTAGAGAAAATCATAACTGGAAATTTTAAAAAGTTGTCCAAACTTTTGAAAGTATCATTTTAAAATAGCATTGTCAAAACAAAATACATAACAGTGTGAGATTTTAAACATATAAAATCTGTGCATGGAAGAATGAATGAAGTGTTTCTGTGATATTAATGAATGATCAGACATATGGGGAAAAGTAATATTAAACTTTGTCCCACATTCTGACTGTACATGAACAGAGCCAGAGCGCTCATAAAAAATAGTAACATATCACTGCAAGAAGATGTGGTCTAAACTTGTTCTGGAATGACATCTTGAGGTTTAGCCCTGGTGAAAAACATTTTCTGAGGAAGGGCAGATGTATAGCTGCTGTCTTCAAGGAAAAAGAAAAAGTGACATCACAACCTTATATTAAACTTAATGAGATGAAGTAAAGATGTTCTCTGAAAAATTGGTAAGAAGGAAGAGGAGGAGGTGAGGAGGTGGAAGAAGGAAAGAAGTTTTTCAAGAAATTGAAATAGTTGAAGATATTAGGGTGTCCAGGACTGTCGGGAACACTGCGTATAATGAGATTTTTGGCAGACTGCAACTTCAGAGTTCTTTGAGGATTCTAAAAGCAAAAATTGTTTTTTCAACACAGAAGTATTTCTAAATCAGATATTCTTTGGCATCTTAAACTGAGCATCTGTAATTTCCTTAGTTGTTTTGTGAGATTTCATTAATTCAATACATATTCTAGACCCATCTACTATAGGATACTATGTTTCTATGTTCATTAGCGTTATTGGCCTATAGTTAGAAAGAACAAGATGGTTAAGATATTGTTTCTGTCTCAGAGAACTTCTTTTAAAAGAGAGAACATAGATATACAAAAATCTATAGAACCAAGCAGAATGAGCCAGCCGAGAGGGCTCTGTAGACAAGATAGATTCCACCCTTTTGTCAAGATGGATGCTTCATGAAGGAGGACATGTGGGCTAGATGTTGTTGTATGTGTAGAATTTGGAAGTTCAAGATGGGACTGGGGTAAGAGTTAGGCTTTTGGCAAAGAAAGAAGCATGAGCAAAGATGGAGCAGAGGTGAAGATGTGGGACATATTTAGGAACAAGTTGTAGCTGAGGTGGGGTGAAACATAGATTGTATGGAAGAGAGTGGTGGGAGATAAAATGGGAAGTAAAGCTTGGAGTCAGGGTATGGAAGGTTTTCAAAGTGAACTGAAGAATTTTGGACTTTATTTTCTAGACAGTGGGGAGCCCATGAAAACTTTTTAGCAGCTACAGGATAGGAGCTAATAGCTGTGTTTTAGGATAATTAACTGGAAGGGTACAGTGAAAGAGGGAAAAAGTAGAACTAAGAATTGAAATTAAGAGGCCATCACAGAGGCTCAGATGAAAAATAATAAAGGGAAAGAAAGACACATTTGGTAGGTAGAATCAGCAGAACTGAGCCATGATTGTGTGTGGAAAGTAAAGGGAAAGAATTGAAGGAAGATTCCCGCCTGGGTAACTTGGGTAGTGGTGTTGCCATTAAAGAGGAATATTAGGTGGAGGAGCTGGTTTGCATAATAAAGACGATGAGTTAAGAGACTGACTGAGGAGAAAAAAAGATCAGTTAAATGCTTGAAATGCTTCTGTGCTAGGGGCACAGAAGAAAGGTAAAGAAAAGAAAGAAACAGGACGAGAAGATTGAAGGCAAGGCCTTAAGAAATACTTACCTTTTCGGGTTTGAACAGAAGAAGTTCGTAAGAGGCGTTAAAGAGGGTAGGGAGAAATCAGGACGCTGTGCTATTTAAAGACCCCTCTAGTGCTGTGTGATCCTGATTTACTGCAGTCACTGCAGTTTTACTGCCCCTGTGGTCCCTACTGTACTTCCCCAAAGACTTTTCACTGTGCAATAAGTGGCTTTTCTGCCAAAGAAGAACCTACAGAATTTCTGAGAAATCAGTTACAGTAGCCCTCTAACTCAACTTGATTCCATTGTTCTTTTTATTTAAACATCACAGGAGCTGTTGTGACTGATAATCAACAGGGTGGTACAAGGAATCAGAGGCTTACATTCTCAGTGCCAAGATTGTATACCTTTTCTGAGCTCACCTGATAAGTGAGACTCTATGTGCTTAATTCCCCACTTGGGATGGACTCAGTGTGAGTCTGTTGTTTCCTTTCCTTTCCTGTATCTTATGAGTGAGAGAAATGATGGTAGGTATTTTGCAGGTGTAGATGCTGGTTCTCATGTTTGTTCTCTAGATCAGCATGTAACTTGGGAACCAAAAGTGAAGGAATTTTAATGAGAGTTTAGTCAGTAGTGTCATATACTCTACAGAAGAGGAGCTAGATGAGGATTAAGACAATACCACTAGGTTTAGTGGTTTTGAGGTCACTGATGACCTTCGGGAAGATAGTTTTAATACAATGATATGGGTGGAAGAGTTCAGGAAGTTAAAGAATTAGTACATCATAAAGAATGAACTTAACTGTTGAAAACTACTCTTTCAGGAGATGAATTGAAATAAAGAGATAGGAACACTAGGATGAAAGAAAGGCTTTTTTCTTGTCTTTTTTTTTTTTTTTTTTTTTGAATGGGAAAATGATTATTTGTAGGCAGAGGTAAGGGGGTCTTTGGAGAAGGAGAGAGAGAAGGTACTGGAGAGTAGAGGGTTCATTACTGACTAACAGGTCTTGGAGGAGTCTGGAAAGGAGATCAAGAGAGAGTATGGGTTGAGGAATTGACATTGGGAGGGAATATTTTGAGATCAGAAGAGAAAGGACAAAAGATGATGAAGGTAGGGGAACTCCTGATTGAGAGGACAGATGCTGAGGGAAGATATGCGATGGGACCGCAGACATATTAAAGACAGTAAGGCCATTTGCCAGGAGATAGGAGAAAAGATGTAGAGTTGTTGCCGTGAAAAATAGTTAAAATGAGATAAGTTATTGAGTTTCAGTGAGGGCACAATTGAGGACAGATAGTCCATCTTATTTCTTGCCTTTCTTTGGTAAGATTTGTGGGGTTTTTTTGTTTTTTATTTTTGCTTAAAAGGACATAAGAAAGTTCCATGAAAGTCTACACTCAGAAATGTGAAGAATTTTGTTGTCGGCTAATTCACACGGATACACATAACTTGGATCCAGAAATATGGATGATGATGTACTGTTACTGCTTATGGCTGGATCACAAAAAAGGAATATACACTTAGGACTTGATGGTTCTTTCAAGTGTTATAAGAAAACATTTTCTTCAGGGACTTGCTCTAGGAATGTAGCTTGGGATTTTGCCAAGTATATCTTTTCTGTCACTCAGTGGCATAGTTTTGGAAGACACAGTGTCTGACTCCTCTTCTTTCTGATTTCTTCTGTTTCATGTGAGAGAGATTTCTCTAGGTTTGGAAATACATTAAATCAAGAAATAGCCTAATGTGTAAAAGATGTTAGACTCAATCCAAGAAGATTTTTAATTTTCAGAATTTGTGATGACAAAAATTGAAATATTTACATATAGGTATTGCTGATAGTTCAGAAAAGTGAGACATTAAATTCTATGTGGCTTACATTAATTGTGTTTAATGAACTTGACAAACATCTGTAGAACAAAGCAGAATTGAACCATCAGAGAAGACTCTGTGGATAAGCAGACCTCATTCTTTTTTGTCAAAGTGAATGCTTCCTGAAGGAGGGGCACATGAGCCAGACAATGTAGTACGTGTAGAATTTGGACAGATGAAGGTGGGATTGAGGTAAGAGGCTTTTGGCAAAGAAAATATCGTGAGCAAAGACAGAACAGAGGTGGAGATGTAGGACATATTAAGGAACTTTCTTTCCTTAGTTTTTTTCCTGAAAGTAAAGACTTTAGGTAGCTGCTCGTGGAGGACACTCAGTCCACATAACGTAACATCTTTCTTTGTCTTGTTTTAGTTTAATGGTGGTTGTCTGTTTATTTTTTATTTAAAAAAATTTTTTTTAGAATTACTTGCAATTCTTAAGCTGGAAAGAAAATAAAAGAAACATCAAATTCTTTACATTTTAGCAGTTGCTGTCTCCATTCATTTCAACTGAACAGTGTTTTAAATAAGATGATGACGAACAAGATAAAATTCCTTCCCTCAAAACATGCACACTCTTGTAAGAGAAATTTCATCTCAGAAATTTTAATTACTTGAGCAAACTGTGCTTTAATATTCAATATACTAATACTATAAGCAAGTCATGCATATTTATATTCCCGTTGTGATTCTAGAGCTACATTGCCCAATATATTCACCACTAGCCACATGTGGCTATTAAAGTGAATGAAAATTAAATAAAATTAAAAATTCAGTGACATAGTTACATTTCAAGTGCTTAGCAGCCACATGTGACTAGTGACTATTATACTAGACAGTGCAGATATTGCACTGTTCTAGAAAGCTCTGTTGGGCAGTGCTGCTCTAGAAATATATAGAGCATACTTCAATTGTTTTCATCAAGTGATTGGTTTAGTCATTCATCTCTGCAATAAACCTTCATGAAATACCTACCATGTTCTAGGTGTTGTGCTAGAGGTAGGTGATAAAGAAAGGTCCTAGTTCCTGCCCATGGGGGCTTTTCAGTCTTGTGGAGGATAGAGGTAAGTGAAGAGGTGAATAAAATAGGATGTGATAAGTGCTACTATGGGAGGAGAAATCCAAGAGGCTGTGAATATATGTAAAGAAAAGTACAGAAGCAAAACTCAAGGTTTACCTCTGGGGAAAGGTCAGTAGATCTTGGCTTGGTTAAGTTGGAGAGAGTGAGTGAGAGGATGATCTTAGCAGAATAAAGCTCCTGGATGTAAAAGAACATGGCACATAGGAGGGACTGAAATCTGTTCACTGTGGCTGGAGCCCACATAATTTTTAAGGTTTCTTAATTCAGTCTTTCTTTTTATGATATATTTAAACTATTTAAAAAACAGGCTCCTTTTTTTTTTTTTTTTTGAAAAGGGAAAAGGGTCCCTGGTTTCTCCCACTGTTTGGGAAGCTTCTTATATCTAGTCTATATCTATAGACCCTACAGTTAGAGGAGGACAAGAAAAGGTGAAAAGAAATTAGAGAAAAGAAGGAACAAAGAGATGAAGATGATCAGAACAAGTTTCAGAGAAATAGAACAGGGAATATTTGATGAGGAATGACAGTACCATTTATAACATTCAGGTTCCCTGCCTCAAATCAAAAGTTCAGGTCAATCATTTCAAAAGTTCTTGTCCCCAGATGGTTAACTTGGTATCATGAAATGTATTCATGTGAGAATATTTTTAATAAGGTATCTAAAAATTGAATTTCCATTCTGATTGACTTCATTAGAAATCATAGTGGAGTTTTCTATACTCTTATTTTCATGAGTCTGTGCACTTATAGTGTATGCAACCTGGAAAGAATTTAAATGCTATTATTTTGTTTTTATAGGGCAACAAATAGTCACCATAAGATCAAAACATAAGCTTACACAAGGAGTCTGAGATGGAGTAGGATCAGGACACAAAAGAATTGTATCTTTACTCAACTCTCACCAATCCCAGAGATTATTCTATGTATTATACAAAATACATTTCACGTAATAAATCTCTCACATTTTGTAAATATTTAGCTGTTGTTGATTTATTTCTGCCCTACTGGCAGCCATCATGTCTCTGTTCTACATTGTGAAAGTCTATTTATGTGTCTGTGTCGACATCATCTACCCTAGCGTGGAGGCTTCTGGAAGACAGGGATCATGTCTATTTATTTTGCATAATGCTTAGCATAAGAGCTCTGTATGTGAAGCTTTATTTCTATTTGATGATGATGATTTTCCTTATGTATTTCTTTCCTTTCCTGTCCTCAGATGGGCCAAATCTGAGTAATTAATCCAGTAGGAGACAGAGGTAGAATTAACTGTTGAATGCCTAGTCAGGCTGGGCAGCAGAATGTCTTACACAGCTGTATGAGGTCTTGTGCCACCACAAAGAGGTGCCCTCTTGTAAAGAGATGAAAAGTACAGAGAAGCCACCCACGGTGGTTTTCACGAAGGAAAAATTTGGTGTCTAGTTTTACCACCAAGTGCTTGTTAAATAAATGTGGTATGAAGTCAAGACTGAATACAGGAAACAGAATTCAGATAAAAGCTGCAGTGAAAAAATAATTCCTCTTTATTTTCATCCCTATTCTTATTTGGGACAGGCTTCTGGAATAGAGTTGGAGAGTTGAATGTAAGTTTGATGAAACGTTGCTGGAGCCAGTTGAATAACATCTCAGTACTTCCTGAAGATCCTCCAACTCCTATTTTAGTCAAAACAAATTTTACTAGTGTATCTTCCTTCAAATTGTCCACCTTTTTTTTTTTTAAACTTGCATTGCTAAATGATAAAACTGGGCATCAAAAGGCATTAATTATGTGGGCACAATTATTTAGTTTAGTTTTGTTAGAATGTTCCAGACAGTAAAAAGAAACTACCTAGACTCTTAAGGTAGCTTTTAAGTATTTCCTTGAAAACCTTTCCATTCCCCATACTTTGCCTTTTCTGCCTTTTCCCTGGCTTTATCATGATTTTTTCTTTTATATTTCAAGGAAGCTTTTAGGGTTACTTGCTACATCTTTTATTGTAGTCAGTTTTTCATGTAACATCTTGTTGGTGTTGTTGTTAACCTTTTATAAGTGACATTTCTTGTATTATTTGATTTCTAGATTCTTTACTTTTATGTTTTATTCTATAGTCTGTTGAAGTTTATATGTGTAAAATAGGAATCAATTGCCGATGTTATTCATCTTGTAAGTTAGATTATGATTTTTAGACTTTCAGAATGTGTCTGTTTAATTCCCCTGGGTTCCTTTGGTCAATATGTCCTTTTGAAATTTATGTTAGCATTAAAAAATAAAGATAGGCCAGGCATAAACATGCTTATATATCTGTAAGTGTTATTAGATAATTAATGATTCATTTATTAAACAGTCAAGTTATCATGCTGTATCTTCTTTCTAGTATATGTATTTTTTTGACAACTAAAACTTTGCTTTATCAACTGTATGTTTGTCTGTTCCTACCAAGAGTAACTTTCTTTGCAAAATCACTTTAAAAACTTTATAGAAATATATAAATATAAAATTAATATTCTGTATGAAGTATATAAATATTCTGTTCATTTACTGAGCAGATGAAGAATCAAGTTCAAAGAAGTTAAATGGCTTATTAAAAGTCACACAGCTTGGTAGGAGCTGAGACTAAAATTCAGAAATGGTTTGCTCCCACTTCACTTGATCTTCCTAAAAAAAACCTCAAACCTTTTATGATTGATTTCTAAAAATAGCATTTGTTTTATTGTTTGTTTTTCTTCCTTTGTGATGGGGAGGTAATTAGGTCTATTTACTTTAAAAAAATTTTATCTTTAGAGAAGGCACTGGGGCTTGAACCCAGGACCTTGTGCATGCTAAGCATACACTCTGCTACTTGAGCTATATCCTCCCTAACATTTGTTTTCTTAATCATCAGTGAAGGTTCTTGTTTTCTTCAGCTCAACATTTCAGAAGAGCCTATAGTTAGGCTTTTGTTCCAGGGCCCTGTCCCAAGATTTTAGGAATTTAAAAGCATCAGAGTGAGTATCGGTATATCAGTATACTCACACAATATCTAAGAGGAAGTACATTTAAGAGAAATATATTTTCAAGAACACTGGATGGAGCCTGGACGTATTAATCAACAATTTGCCAAACTCTGAAAGGAATTTCCTTCTTTAGATGCAGTTTGATGGAGAAATTATCTGAGTTCTATACTTGCTTACCCTCTGAAACAGAACAAGATCGGTCAGGAAGAAAGAAGGAGAAGTTTTGGCTCACATGTGCTGTGTATCTCTATCTGAGACACAGATCACACGTGCTGGTAACCAGAATGCCGACACAGATTACTTCCCTATTTTTCAAAGACTACAACTGCATGAAGCTAGAGGAAGAATATTCTTCTTGGGAAGTTGTACATTTTGGATCGTTGACATAAAGATGTCTAGTCCTTAGCTGAATACTTCAATTCTCTTAAAACTTATAGCTATTTAAGTTATAGTTGTGTAAGCTGTATATATACATGTGTCTATCAATATCTGTATACAAGTAGTAGATATGTTCATTGTGAAAAAAATTTAGGAAATACAGATAGCCAAAAAGGAAAAAAATCACTGACTATATCAGAAAGCTATTAAAATTTTGGTCTATAGCCTTTTGGGCTTTCATAGTACATGTATATATACACATACACATAGAATCACACATAATATACATATACAAATAATAAATAAACTTTACAGATGCCCTCATATTGATGAAAATGAGATTTTAGAACTAAAGAAACTAATTGAGGACTAGAACAACACCCTTAAAAAACTAATAAGTGATGTAGAACCAGTAAGAAATAGAATAGAGATGTCTGAAAATTGAATGGTTTGGAGCAAAAGCTTGAAACAATCACAGTAAAAACAGGGGTAAAAGAATAATGCAAATTTGTTAACAATGAAAGATATGACCCAAAGATGAGTCAAGGAAAAGATTACTGGTGTCTGTGAGGAAGAGGACCCGACAAACGGAACTTAAAAAAGTATTTAGAGAATTGAGACAGTAAAACTTCACTGAAATGAAAAACTGAAACTGCAGATCAAAAAAATACATTGCACTGAAATTGGTAGAGAAGAATCAGTATCTACTCATATCCTGGTTGTTCCTAAAGAACGTCTTCTTCAGGCATTCACAGGAAAGTGAGTCATCTGCCAGGGAGGAAATCAGACCCCCCTCAGACTTCTCCAGAGTGAAGTGCAGCGCTAGAGGGGCAATGTCAGCAAGGCTCAGATACAACAAAATACGACCAAGAACACTGTATCTAGCCAAGTTGCTGAAGAGTAAAAGCGACAGGCATATAATCCTCCAATGTGAAAGAGTCCAGAGAATACAGCATCTGTCAGATCTTTCTGGAAAACCCGCTTTAAAATTTAGCCAACCGAGAGCCGAATCAAAATAAAAACTGGTTTTGAATATTTAATACATTTATAAATAAAGCTAAGATTTAGGAATTGTAGAAACTGTGGTGGCAGAACAGAATATAAACATTATACATCATGGTAAAATAAAACAAAAATGGGGAGGTAGGTGGAAGGAAATGGAAATTATTAATCTTTTATCTTTTATAGCAATAGTTCAGTCAATATAGTCTAAAATTTAAAATAGTTTTAAAGTAATACTAATTTCCTAGTAATACTAATAACTAATAATACTATGGTTTTTATAATTTTTCTTACACTTGGAATTTTTACAATTAAGGTTTTTTGAGTGAAGAAGCATTTATCTAAGTTTTAAAATTTTTTTCAGTTTCATTTTAGCTTCTGTTACTTGCAAGTAAAATTAAAGCTGATATATTTTTATTTTTCAAAGTGAGTATACTCTTATCCCAGGAATTATAAATTTATTTTTGTTCACCCATCTATCCATCCACATATGTGAATAGTTGTCTGGAGTGATAATCATTGAATTTTAATACTGCGTATTTCTCAGTGGTGAGATTTTTGGATCATTTGTTGCATTTTTCATTGTGTATTTGTATTATTTGAATACTGATAGTGAGAATGTTTTAGTGAAAAGTGATACAGTGAATTTATTACCCTGAAAAATGGATTTGTACCTATACACAGTTTTTCAAATACCCAGTTTAATATCCTCATTAAAAAGAAATTTATCAGGACCCTTTTTTTCTTGCCATATTTAACAGCTCACAGTATTTTATGGATGTGTTACATTTCTTCTTCTAATCCCAATCTCAGTTTTTTCATCTGTAAAGACAGAGTTGGATTAGGTTAGTAGTTTGCAATCTTTTAAACTGTAGAAACTTTCCAATAAATAAAACAATTTATAACTCTTGGAACATACTTTCAAAGCTGTACAGACTAAGTAATTTCTGAGGTTTATAGCATTTTACCACAAAAATTAGTTTTTTTCTTAGTTTTTTTTTTTTTTTGAGTGACTGCTTTTCTTGTGTTAAAAAAAGAAAAATCAAGTAGTAGCCATGATCTTAAGAATCAAAATTTTAAAGTGAAAGGGAGGGGCCTTTAAAAGCCATCTCATCTGTTCCCTTAACTTTTAGATATAAGGAAACCAAATTTAAGTTGCTTAACTAACATTACATAGCCCACTGAAGTGTATGAGACTTAAGCCAGATTTTCTGACTTCCTATGCTGTTCTTTTCCCTACAGTACATGTGAATACATATATATATATATTAAATACATATATATATATATGTATTTAAATGATGGGCAGGAAAGATACAATTTTATCTTAACCTATTTCACATGTGGGGTAACTTGTAAATGTCAGGAAATATACTTAATTTATAGTGTATTTATTTTCTTCCTCTTGAAAAAAGATGAGTAGTGCAGGCATTTGTTGAACTCTTAAGTTCCAGGAGTTAGAAAGGAAAGTGAGTGGGATTTTGGTGAGGAAGAAAGCATTTACTTGTCAAAGATTTGGAATTTACTGTGGTTACTGAGATTAAAATAAAACTAAAACTTGACTTGGCAGGGGATGAAAAACAAAGCAGCTCCAAAGTGTGTGCACATCATGGAGAAGATGCCATTTTCCCTTCAGGCTTCCAAGGGGGGAGGGAATATTGTTTCTTTGTGTTGCTGGAGCTGATTTATTTAGTTATGATTTCAACATGCCTACAAGGCAAACCCCACAAAACATTGCACAACATTAACCAGAACAAATGGTGTTTTTTTTTCTATATCCCCCCTTAAGATTTTCCAAATAAAACAGCAGTGTTTTTTTGTTTTTTGTTTTTTGTTTTAAATTGTTTAAATGGCTCTGATTATGTTTGACTATTGGGTGTGGCAGGTTTTAGAATCTTAAGTGGTAGTACAGGTTCCTGAACAAGAAAGAGAATTAAGGTGATGTGACTTGATTATTGGAATGTGTAGAATGTAGAGTCGTGAGAGGTATTATGGTCTGCCGCAGGCTGCTCTAAGTAATAGACAGAATTCTTGTTAAAAGCCCTATTATTATTGGAAATTTATTTTGGAAATGGCTAAAGAAGAGATTTGACAGAAAAGTAAAACAAACCACCTTGTCTCATATTTCCTTTCCACACAGGGACTTTGAAGAGATATCTTAAATACTGTCAGGTCTCAATTATCCTGGGATAGGTTAGCATTATCTCCATGCTCACAAACTTGGATTAAACGCACATGGCATTGCACTAGGTGCAGCACAGAGACAATTAGCAAACGAGATCCGTATCCTTTTGGAGCTTACTAAGGGTTGATATCCTAGCATGTAGTTCATTTTTCCACACACGCTCTATAAACACCCCTCCCTTCCTGTATTCTCTGTCTTCTTTAATGTCTCCCCATCCTCTCAGCTGCAAACCTCACATCCATCTTGAGTCCTTATGTTCTCTTAGGCTTCACAACCAATCTGTCAACAAGTCCTGCCTCTTCTCTCTCCAGAATTGCTTTGGAATATGTTTGTTTCCTTTTTCTCCATTCTCATGGCCATTGCCCTGTTTAGGCCCTTTTCATCTTTCATTTCAGCCCTTAGAAGACCTGCTTATCTACTTTCAGGCTTTCCATTTTCCAGTTCATCCTCCATACTGCTGTCAAACCTCCTTCTTTAAAGACAGATCTAATCATACCATTCTTTGCCTTAAAAACCTTTGATGGGCCCCCATTATGTTCAAGGGATAAAGCCCAAACTTCTTAGATTGTCATGCAAGGGTTTCATAGTCTGGCACCAATCTACTTACTCTCGGCTCATTTTCTGCTACATTTCCCCCAACCCCTACCCCCACTCTCTGTTGCCAAACATACATATACATTTACTCTTGTCCCACCAGCTTCCTCGTGGTTTCCAGAGCTTGCCATCTCCTTGTACTTTTGATCATACTGTTCCTTGCTCCATACACACAAAACACCAAGATTTTACAAAGAGTACTCTTGACGCAATCAGACAAAAGAAGCATGAGTGCAGAACTGGACAATAGAGGCAAGCATTAAAGCAGAGTTCAGGTCGGTAGCTCCAGAATACTTGCTCCTGAGGCCAGCCAGGAGGAAGGGCTTGATTTGAGGAGGTACTGGAGCACAGCAGTGATGGAACTGGTTTGTAACAGTATTAATGAATGCCTCCTTCCCATTAACACAGCCTCGAGCCAGCTCTTATTTTTACAGCTGGAGGATAGAGGAAAAGACCTATAGTAGATTCCTGGTATAGTAGTTAACTTCAATAATTAAGAGGAAACCCATTATCCTCATCTACGTATTACTTCTGCCTTATCTCACTTTACAAGAGAGTAAAGAATGGATAGGAAACCATGGGACTGAAAGCCTTCACACTGATGAATTGTTAAGAGCCAACAATATAGTGACAGAGATGGTGGGTTTAAGGAGTGAATGGAATGAAGGAAAATAGCAGCTCTTTCCTTAGAGTTCATGAGGAAGCAGAGGCCTTTCTCATGCTTGTGCCTAGGCATCCTTCTACCTGACTTTTGCATATTTCTGATTAACTTTTGTGGTTTTTTTGTACACCTCTGATCTTTTTTAAAGATTATTTTTTATTAAGTAATTAAAATGTTAATATATTCAAAACATTCAGAGTATCTGTGAAGGCTACTTTGACTTCCCCTCATGACCATCTTCCCTAACTCTGGTCGCCTCCCTCCCCATCAACACTAGAAAATGATGGCCATTTTCAGTTTGGTATCTGTCCTTCAAACCAAACCCTTTTCTCTACATTGACACAGAGATAGATGTATGGGGTAGATAAGTAGGCTAATGAAAGACATATGGTGCTGTGTGTGTGTGTGTACGTGTGTGTGTGCATGTGCACGTGGGCTTGCTTTCCCCACAAAAACAGTATCATACGTATTACCTCACATGGGGCAAACTTGCTTTTTAGATTCCACAATGTATCTTGGAGATCTTTTCATAGTACATAATAGATGATTTAACCACATTTTTTCAGCTTCTACCACATAGTGTCATTGTTAGGGCTAGCTGAAATTTTCCTCTTGGTAATCTCATATGGACAATTAGAACGTAAAAAAGAAAAAAAATTATAGCAAGCAAATGTAGATTCTGATGCCAGTTAAACAAGGAGAAGTTTGCAGTTGTTGGCTAGGGGAAGGAATGTTTTCTTTAAAAATTACGCTGTCTTAGAAACACTGCTGGACCCAGTTCAAAGGATAACACCGACATTAACACCCTCTTCTCTCTCCCTTCTCGCTACCCAGCTCCTCCAGCTATTGGCATTAAATGTAACCCAGGCTCTTTGTGGTATGTATACATCTGATTTTCCCTTCTCCATATGCTGAAATCCTCCTTCCTCAATTGCTTCTGTTTAGCACTTAATTTAAATTCCCAAATTAATCTAAGAAGCAAATTTGAAATCTGTACATTGAAGGGGTTTGATGATTTTTTTAGGTCTTTTATAGCTCTAGGATTCTTTTAAGTTACAGACAACTTTATTTCAGAGAATGTATTCTGATAAAATAGAACATTTCTGTGTTTGATTTAGGTTGTAGTTAACTGTGAATATAAATATTTTAGTAATAGTAAAATAGATAAAACTTGTACTATTTATTTGTCACTCTGCCTTGAAGAATATTTATAATGATTACTTAATGTTCAAAGTAAACCACTCAAATACTTAACTGTCAAGTATTATTATTACCACCAAATTGTAGACTTAACTAGATTGGATTATTAATATCTATTTTTTTCTCTATATAAAGTTAAGAAATGTAGGACTAAGTCAAGTCAAAATGAATGAGAGATTCTGGGAAAGTATTTGTCAAATGTTTGCACTTACTATATGCTTTTGAGTGTTTAAAGATTTAGAGATACCACTATATACCAGGAGCAAAAGCTGTAAAAGATCTAAAAAATCACCAAGCCCCTTCTAACCGGGCGCAAAGGGTTAGGAGTCAGGAATGCGAATCTACCCTAGCCCATCACAGATTCACCTCGTGATTGCAGGTCACTTCTTGCTCTTAAAATTTCCTCTGTGGAACATGTAGTGGGTGATTTCTGACTCTTAACTTACCCAGGGATGTTTTTTGAAATAGTAAAGAGAACCATTGCCAGTTATTTCGTGCTCCTCAGTAAAGATTTTACATAAATTAATGGCAGCACTAGGGTGGTTATTGCATTATTTAAGAACGTTCTTGTGGGGAGGGTATAGCTCAGTGGTAGTGTTGCGGAAAAATGTGTTACAGCTCAGTTGTGACAGCAACCTGGATCCGGGCGACAGACCAAGCAGCAGAGAGTTGGAGAACTCAGGTTTATTATGCCAGCAGGACCAGAGGAGTTAACACTCCAAGCTCTGGACCCCGTCTGTAGGTTTACACCGGCTTTTGTAAGCTGCCAGTTTACACTTTGCAACATCATATGTAAATGAGGTATAAGGAAAGTTGACAAATTAAGAACAAGCTTTGCAGAAATGGACCAATCAGGAGGGAGAGAAATAACCAATCAGGAGTGAGGGAAGTGGACCAATCAGAGTGAGCTCCATGCAAATGAAGTACTACAAATGGACCAATCAGAAGTTAGGGAAATGAACCAATCAGGAGTTAGGGAAATAAACAATCAGGAGTGATGGAAATAACCAATCAGAAGTGAGCTCAGGAATCCAATAGAATTTTAGGGGTAAGTAAGCCCTTTCAGAGGCAAAAAATGAGATAGAGCTTCTGGGCCAGGAACCAGATGGTGCTGGCAGGAGAGTACTGGCCCTGCCTGTCTTTTTATGGGGCTTCCTGCCTCAGTAGAGTGTGTGCTTAGCATGCACCAGGTCCTGTGTTCAATCTCCAGTATCTCCATTAAAAAGTAAATAAATAAATAAACTTAATTACCCCCGCAAAAAACAAATAAAAAGAACGTTCTTGAAAGTGAGAGAAGTACTCAGAATTGGTCACCTAAAGTTTTTGTCATTTCTTTTAGACTGATGAAAAGTTTTCTATGTTAGCTATAGCAATGCTGAAAACTAATATAAGAATAAAGCTTTGTAACATTGCACATGCTGATCTTGATGTAACTTTCCAACTAATGTTCTCAGTCATTTGCTGCCTTTTACAAAAGTTAGTGACCCAACTTTCAGTTTTTTTCTGTTTGTATTTTTATACTTTTTGAAATATTCTCCATGAGTTCTGTCATTTAGATAACCTTAGAATATAAAGTCATATGTAAAATTTGCCACTTTACTTGAATTCTGATCCTTTCTATGGAGTTATTGTGTAGTTTTTTCTAAAGTCCACTTTTTACCTTCTTGTGATTGGTTGTTTTCAAGAAACTCTTAATCTCCTTGAAAAATACCTGTTTTTTGGTGGATGCAAAACACCAATAAACTTTCTCTTTAAAGAAAAAAAAAAACAATTGTAGACAAAAGTAGATATTTACTTGAGGAAAGAGTTTTAAAAAATGTGTTCTTTTCTCATTGTACTTCTTTCCAAATTGATATAACACTAGGAGGGGTGAAAATTCTTTCAAAGCTTAGCATTCAACCAGTGAACAAAAGCGACACTTGATTGCATGAAGTCCAGAGTGTTTGCTGTGTATTTTCTGCATCTGGAGACTATTCTGTTCTGATGTTAAAAATTAAGATTACAAATTTTAAAGTATATATTTCACAATCAAAGTGTTTATAAACACATACGAAACTTGTTCTACATGTAACCTATGCTGAAATGGTCATGTTTATAGCTCAGTTAGGTAAACTACTCTGGAATGCTTCAGACCAGTCTCAGCTGAAGCAAGGCATTCTGAACTAATATTGTAAGGAAGGGTCTGTTTCCTTATTCAGCACTTTAACATGAATTTAAAAAGATGGCTGGTTAGTTCCAAACTTAAGTTTGCTGTACTTTTGCCAGTAGAACGTGTTTTCTTTCTGTCTGTAGATTTAGTAGAGCTGGTCTTGGAATATGGCTTTGCAGATTGAAAAAAAAAGTTTACTTTTTTGATTCTTCTTGAACTTTAGAATTCAAACCAGTCAAGTAACCAAGAAGGGCAGTTAGGATACTGATGATCTGCTTTGTGTCTCTGGTGTTTTTCCTTTCTTTGCCTACAAACTTAAACTGAATCGCAGTTTCGTAGTTTAAAAATAAATTGCTATTGAACTAAAGGCAGTTTAATAGCATTATAGAAAACTTGAAAAATGGAGAGAAGGAAATGAAGTGTAAATGCATTGCAAGTGCTCAAGGCCTGGCAGGTTCACCTGGGATGCAGGCAAACTGAAGAACACTCTCAGAGCTGTAGGTATCCCTGACATGCCTTTATCACGGAGGAGTACACAGGAGATAATGGCGGCAGTGGCGAAAAATCCCGTCCGCCTTATATATCAAGGCAAATGAAGCCAGCATCTAGCCAGCTGTTACCTAGGAGCTAATCAGTGCGCTTGCGTAGTGCAAATCATGCTTACATAACACTGCATGGGGACTGCGCATGCGGGATAACATAGCTGAGCCATCGGGCACCGGATGCCTGGCGGGGGAGCCTGAGTGACTCCATTTTCCCTACAGCAATAGATAGGATTTGAGGTGAGTCTTAAAGAATACATAGCTCTTGATATATTCCAGACTGTACCTTGGACATTTTTTTTTTTTTACATCTGTGTGACTGTTGTATATGTTGTATGACTGTGTTGATCATCCTGCCTTGCTGGAAAGGGTTGGATATTTATTCTCTAACTACTGTATGATCTTAACATGCACTTGGATGAGTCACATCGCTCTGTCTTGCCTTAATTTCTCCGTCTGTAAAATGATAATAGCTATATAACTTGTTTTTTTTATTCAGCGGAGGCAAACATTTTAGGGTTGTAGAAATGACTTTCATGGTGAGCGAATTTAAGATAGAAGATAGCATTGCCTCATTAGCACATTCTTCTACATTTAAGAATGGAACCACTTTTTTTTTTTTTTTGGCATGAAAGTAAAGATCAGGCTCCCAAGATAGTTTGAGTGCCTTATGCATGTTCTAGCTGGCAATAGTCTTAACTGTTTTGTATTCAGCATCTGGTTTATACATGAGACCCCTATAATTAGAAGTAGTACTTGTCCGCCTTGTCTTTCGGGAAGATTGATAGTGTACCTCAGGTGGTGTCAGATAACAGGCAGAAGACTGAATGGCTGACTCTCTTAATTTAGAAAAAGTGTGTATCCCTGATACTAATATTGTTAAAATATGATTTAAAAAAATCGTTTTCCCTCTTCATGTGAGATGATAGATCACTTTACTGTCTGAACAACCTAAGAAGCTTAAGCGTCTTGGGTGTGGTTTTAGAGTCTTAGGAGAGCTGGGAAGAACCTAAGCTTTAGAGGGGATAGGCTTGCGGTGTGTTCTGGAGTGTTATGCAAGGAAGAATTATTAGGCCAGGTGCTTTTCATGTCTGTATCTGCCAGAGAAAAAAAATTGCAGAGGCAAGAGTTTGTCTCAGTAAAAGTTTTCGTATGTTCTCTTCTCAGGTCAAAATGGCTTTTTAATACACGCAGGAGTTCAAATACTTCATGGGTAATCAATCTCAAAAAAGGGCAAGTTTGTTTTCTGATTGGTTATCAAATTGATACACACTTCTATTGCTATGTTCTACTTAAACCATAATATCAGAGAAACTTTGTTAAACAGGATTTTCTGAAATGAGACCTGTTAATTACATAAGACCTCTTGGTTTTATATGGAGCTGTTATCATGGCATGAATTGAGAGTTGATTGTGCAACCTACCCATTTGGAAAATTCTTCACCTCAAATTTTGCTTCAAATCCATGACTTCTAATGAAAAGGGCATGATGAGAGGGAACACTACATTTCTAAGCCTAACTCTTTTCCTTAAAAATCTTTCAGTGATCAAATTGCCTCGAATGAGTGGATCCCAACAAGTGTTTGGGACTGGTTAGTTTCAAGACATTTTATCTAAACATTCTTTTAGGGACAGGTCTATGCTGGCTACACCCATAGAAATCAAAATTATCAACATAGTGATGACAATGTAATTAGCCACATCTATCAGCAGTGTGTAATCAGCCATATGTGAGGCTGCTGAAAGGTCCTCTGGTAAAAATTCTGGCTCTACCCTGGACTCTTATTTTGGACTGAACTCTGTAAGTGGCCTTGAATCTAACCTGGAATCTACTTTGTACGTCAAGGTAAATAGTGTGCAAAGGTAGGAAACTAGATAAAAACAAAACTCACTTTACAGCTAGAATAAATTTTGATGGAATGAGAAATTGGCAGTAAGATGTGTTAGTGAATAGGACCCTCAAAGAAAGCTGAAATGAATGCCTGTTGCATTCAGATTAAAAAAAAAAAAAACTTTGAACTGTTAAAGTAGATTTTATGTAAATTGTTCATGTTAAATATTTGCATTATATATTCCTATTCCTTTGTACTTACCATTTGATGAAGTTTTCAAACTGTGGTTTGCTGGAGGGGGAATAAAGCCCAAACCCAAACCGCATTGGACAAATTGAATTACAAACCTGGTGTGGTCCTTTAACTCAATTACATCTAATTTGTGTTATTTTAGTCATCCTGGGTGGCAGCTGTTCTGCGTGATTGCCCACAAACATTTTCAGTGTAAGAATTTGTCCTGATTATAACTCCTTAAGATTGGTAGTAGCGTATTTGTATTTTAAGGGGCAACGTTATAGATTAATTTTGTGTTATCAGGACCATTTTAAAATTTAAAAATTTAGTTGGTTTGTTCTTTAAGTTGACTTAAAAAGTAAGGATCTAATGTTTATTTTAAATGTTAAAATTTTCATTTCTTATTTTTTTGCTTCTACTTACATTTCTTCTAAAAATAGCCTCTTAATTACTTCATTTAGGCAATTATCAATTTGAATTGGGAGCTATATGGAGTTTTAGGTATATACCTAAATAAATATTTTGGCATTCTAAACCAACATTTGGAATGATCTACGAAGAGAGACAGGAAAGAATATGGATTTAGGATTGTTCAGTATAATTGAGATGGAGGTTTCAGTTAGAATTGAGTTAGGATTGAGTCTAAAGTACAGTTGAATTTGCAGAAATGAAGAATTCGTAAATTCTTCAGAATTTAAAGAAATTGAAACCTAAGTGACTCATGCAAAAACTGACACAAGAACCACATATATGAATGGTGTCTAACAATTGATACTAACTTGTCCTTCACTCATCTTTCTGTTTTTAGTGATTGTATTTTATTTTCTGGGGATTCATCTTAGCAAAATACTCAGCTTAAGTTACTGAGTATTACTAACTTGGATTGGAAAAGGGCACTTAAATGTCTTTTTAATATTAGGGGTGAAATCTGCAGAATACATAGATGCAGAGGAGAACATGCATGATAGAAGGACCTTGACTCATTTTCTAGGGTGGACAAATGGGACAGTGCTAAGTAGGGAATTACAGTGAAGAGACACTATCCCAACAGAGACAGAAATGGAAGAAAAATCTTAATTCCTCAAAAATGATATATGAGTATGTTTGGAAAGGCACTGTCTTTCTACTACATTTAGTAACTGCTATAGATTAGGTATTATTCTAGGTACAAGGCTTCAAAGATCCATAAGCTACTTTAGAGGTATTTACATGTAGAAGAGATGGCAAACATGTAAATAACAGTTTATAGCACCAAGTGGTAGGTAATGAGATAGAGGTTTGAATAAATTCAAAGCTTCTTATTTTGTTATGGGGAAAGTATAGGGCTGAAGTTTGGATGTTAGATCAAAATGGAAGTGTATTTAAAAATATACTATAAATTGGCTTTATTCCTTTGATAACTATGTAAGTTTAAAAAGCTAAAGCTCCAATTTGTTCTTAGAAACGATAATCAGTACATATATGTAAACAAAAAAAATGTGCAGTAAACTGTATATATGTATTTACATGCAATATAATGTGTATGGGCAGTTGAACTATAATAATTCTACCTAATAAAACTGAAAAAGGAAAAAAAATCCTACTATATGTGAGACGTATACCTTTCACTAGCTATTTAAGCAGTTACTAGCTGACCCATACACTGGAAATATAAATTAAGTTTGTGGTGTCTGTCAGCTGCCTGCACTACTTCCCTGTCATTCTCTTCTTAAGGAGGACAGTAACAATTTGATCACCATTTATTTCAATCATTTTCTTGTAGATTACCTCATTTTAATTAGTTGTGAGCTATAAGAAATTCCATAACATTTAAGAAAATCTTTCATCATCTGTATTTTTTTACTTCTGACCCTCTCTACCTATCTACGGCTTGAAATTCCCTGCTCTCGGTTTTCAAATGGCAGTATGTTCTTTTGATTTCCCTCCTGCCTTTCTAACCTGACTTGAGGTCCCCTTTGCTGGCTTCACTTCTAGATGAGTTATCTATTACTATAACAAATTACTCTAAAATTTAGTGGCTTAAAGCAACGAATGTTCCTTTATCTCACTGTTCCTGTGAGCCAGTAATACCATATCTGTCTTACTTACATGCACATGATAAACATTCAGACATTCAGCAAATATTGTTGAATGCTTCAAAAGTGGATACTATCATTCTATTTGAAGTTCTCATTGCGTCGTACCTAAATGACTCTACCAACTTCTTTGCTGGCTTCCAGTCTTTACCCACATGTTGCTGTTAAATTGCCCATTCTAAAGAAATTCACACTGTTGCTTCTCTGATCAGTAACCAGTTGTGATTCTCATTGGACTGACTTTAAATTTATATTGGTGTTCTTGGCATTCACAGCATTCCATATACCAGCTCACTCTATTTGTTCAACTGTGTTTCTTACCCAACACCTACTTTAGTTAAGCTGGTTATTTTTACCTTACATCAACCCCCAACCCCAATCCCTAATGCTATGTTCAATTTTACTTTTTTCTTGCCTTCATTACTTCATTACTGACCTTCTCCCCACCTGTAATGCTTACTCTCCTTTTTTTTTTTTCTTCAAATCTTGATTCTCTCTCTCAAATCTAATTATGTTCCTTTCACCTTTTCCATAAAATCACTCAGGACTTTTCTGGCCCACTGTATTTTTAATCTTTGAAATTCTATTAATTAATGCTCAATTCCAAACAGTGCATTTCTTTAACTTTAGTTTATTTAATTTCCCTTCCCAGCTAGAATTTCAATTACCTGAGAGCAAAATTCTTTCACTTCTTGTATCTCTATTGTACTGCATCTGTAATTATATGTTGGTTGACTAAGAATTGGAAAACTTGACTCACCTGTAAAAAATTCTCTTTGCAATGCTGCTGAATGAATTTTAACTTCCAGAGCCATAATTGAAGATGAAGTGGGACTTTGGGTCAATTTGGAACTGCATTTCATCATTTTCCTGAAGAAGCATTGCTATATGAGTGATTAATTTAAAAAAATGTTCTCTCTGGCCAACAATCAAAACTGGCTTTTAGTCTTAAACTATCAGTTGCCTGGAACAGAACAGGTATTAAGTAGAAGCAGTTCAAGGTCTCTTATCCCAAGCCTGCTTCAGCTATGGGCTGGCTGAGCCCTTTGGCATAGATAAGTCGAACAAGGAATTTACTTTTATCTTCTCTCTCTTGAAACTTCATGGATTTGATTCACAAAGAAAGGGTAACGTCAGCAGCTTCTCATTCACCTAGAAAAGTTAAATTTTGATAATAATTTAAATCAAAATATAAGAACATATATGGCCTGAAAATATTGTTGGGGCTACTTGTGTTCCATAATATTTGTTATAGTTTTGCACCAGTCCTGGAGAATGAGGCCTGAGAGCTGTTTAGTAGCTTTAAGTTCAGTTCTGTGCTTTTGCTAAGGTAGAATTCTATTCACATTGTGACTTTCTACCAATATTCCCTGGTATCCTCATATTTTTTAATCTCCCTCTTCCTCTACCTTTCTATTTCTCTTCATTACTTCCCCCCAAAGCCACAGGTTGGATATTTGGTCATGGTTCGAATATCAGAGGAACATTAAAATTTTCATTATGGCCATTTCAATTTCTTTTTAGGTTTATATTTTAGGATTATTTATAATACCCAGTTTGACTTAGGTTATTATTTGCATATTTTCGGTTTCCCTGTGTCTAAATGACTAGTGTTTATACAAAACCTTTTTTCCCTTGTGATTTGTTCATGTAGGTGTTTCAGCTAAGATTCCTGTCTTTAGCACTGGAATATTTGAATTAGAGAAATTAAGGAAGTTGAAAAGGTCAAAGCTCTTGATTTTTGCCCTTTATCCTTTTAGCCAATGACTTGGATATGTTTCCTGGAGAAGATAAAGAATATCAGTTGTGAATATATCTGGTTACTGCCCAGATCACCTCAACTCCAGAGACACCCTGCCTCTACATTCCTTCCTCTAGTTTTCCTGCACCTCTCAGGACCTCTTCATAAATGCCAACCCAGTAATAATAGCTCTATTACATCTTTTAGTTTGCTTCTTTTCTCATCCTGTAGTCCTTCTCTGCCTAGTGCACAACCTCCAGCTATGCTTAAAGGTAAAAGAGACAAGGAAGTAGGAGGAGAGAGTAAGGGAGGGGCAGAGACACACATGAAAAGTGTCAGGAAGAAATATGAATCTAGTCCTCAGAGGACTCACTGCCTTCTATAACTGTTGCCCTTCTCTGCCTTGTTCCTGCTGCCACTACTTTAATATTTCTAAAAGGAGTTTAAAACAAAAATTAAACAAATTTGTTTGAAGTTCAGTTCTCAATACTCAAATAAAAGTGCTTTTTTGAAAATCACCAGTGATGTCCTTAAATCTCATGGTTTTTGCTTAGTCTCTATCTTCCTTGATTACTCTGCTGCATTTTATACAAATTTGAACATTCCCTTCTTGCAGAAAGGAGAAGACTTACTGAATACAACCTTTGCCACATGAAACCTTGTCTAATCAGCCTCATTTGAAAGTGCACATTTCATTTGATGGCATTTGCAAATTATCCACCTCCCCCTGCCCCGGAACTGGCAATATGAAAATGTTTCCATATGCTAAAAGCTAGTCTACTCATTTTGCTGAAGGAGGAAAAAAGAAAAATGTACTTTACTGACTTGCTGTCTTATAAACATGAAGCTACAGTGTGGGCACATTTGGCGATGGCAGTCTCCCAGAGTTCACTGTCAACAACTCTGCACCCCTGAGACCTCACTACTGTTCAAGATGAGTGTGGAGTTGTTTTTGCTCCACAAAACAAAAGTAAATTGTTAAAAAAAGGCAATTGTGATTTATATATGGTTCTAAAATATTTAAATACAGTTAAATATAATATTAGACTCTGATTTCTAGTAGATTTAGACAATTTAAATAATTGAATACTTTTGCTTTCAGACTCTGTGAATCTCAAGGCATTTATTTCAATAGCCACTACTATGGTCTGGGTCTCCAAAACCACATGCGTGGATTATAGCAGTAGTCTGCTCTCTGCACTCCCTAATGTTAGTCACTCTCCCTTTTAACCTATCCTACCTGGTGCTATAGGATAATCTTTCTTCAATAGCTTTATGCCTTTTCCTGTCAACTGATCTCATTTATATTAATCTTACCAATGTTTTTCCCAAAACCTGATTTATAATTTCCTATGGAATCTTCCTAACAATCCCATCTGCCCTGTTTTTTCCGTAATACTTTTCAGTCAAACTCCTGCACTACTATATTTAGTTGACTTATTGAACTTTTTTTTCTTTTTTCAATTGTGTGTTCTTTCGTTCCCAAGTGGGTATCAGTGTGATAGAAATACTGTCTTCTAGTTCTTTTGACTGGATTCTAATATACTTCTGAGTAAATAATGGATATTTTGTGTGTGTATATATATATGACATAATATATATAGGTATTCTGTTACTCCAGGTTTTCGGAAATAGTTAGAAATAGTTAGAAATAGTGGCTCTTTGTTTAAATTGCATAAGTTATCAAGTAGAAGAGCAGAATGATGGTATCTGCACAATGCTTAATGTATATTAGAGACTGCAAAATAAATCCTACTAAAGTCTGTACTTTATCTTCTTTAAAGATTTATTGCTTGGCTTTCAGAATTGATAGTTTTATCTCTTAAATAAAGAAATAGGTTGGGGTTCTTGTGGTTATGAGTAGAAATTCTGTTATTTCATTTTTATCACTATAGTATCTTATACCCCCAAAATATTTTAAAGAACAACTTTGAAAAAGGAGATAAACTTAGAGGACTAACACTACCTGATTTCAAGACTTAGAAACCAAGAACAATTAAGACAATGTGTTATTGGCATAAAGATAGAGAAATAAAGCAATGGAACAGATCTGCACACAATTGAACAACTGAGTTTTGACAGAAGTGTAAAGGTAATTAACTGGAGAAAGGCCAATCTTTTAAAAAGATGGTGCTAAAACATTTGAATATCATATTAAAAAATGATTCATATCATACCATGTAAAGTATTAACTCAAAGTGGATCATTGACTTAACATGTAAAACTTAATACATATAAACAGAGAGAGAAAACATAGAGAGAAATCTAAGGGAAAACCCAGTGAGAAAACCTTTTTAGGCAAAGGTTTCTTATACACAATTCTGAAAGCACAGTCCATTAAAGAACAAATTGATAAATTGGGCTTCATCAAAATAAAAAAATTCTGCTCTTCAGAAGAGAGTGAAAGACAGCCATAGATCAGGAGATAATATTTTCAGGACGTGTATATGAAAAAGGACATATACTTAGAAAATATAAAGAACTCTCAAAACTCAATAATAAGAAAACAAATAGCCTTACCAAAAATAAATAAATAAATAAATAAATAAATAAATAAATAAATAAATAAATAAATGGAAATGATGAGAGGCCGCAGGCTAAGAGAAAAAAAAAATGAAAGAAAGAAAGAAAGAAAGGAAAGAAAGAAAGAAAGAAAGAAAGAAAGCAAACAACCTGACAAAAAATGAGACAAAAGATTTGAACAGATATTTTACCAAAGAAGATATATGGATGACAAATAACATGAAAAGAAGCTCAACATCACTGATTATTAGAGAAACAAAAATTAAAACAACCTATTGGTATGGCTAAAATTTAAAAGATTGACCATACCCAGTGTTGGTGAAGATGTGGAGGAACTAGCACTCACATGCCCTGCTGGTGGGAACATAATACCGTAAAACCACTTTGAAAAACAGCTTGGCACTTTCTTTTTCTTTTTTCCAGCTTTATTGAGATATAATTGACATCTAACATTGTGTAAATTTAAGGTGTACATGTTGATTTGATACATTTATATATTGTGAAATTGTTACCACCATAACATCAGCTAACACCTCCAGCCTGTCACATAATTACCAATTCTTTTTTTGTGGTGAGAACATTTAATATCTACTCTCAGCAACTTTCAAATATATAACACAGTATAATTAGCTGTAATCACCATGCTGTACATTAGATCTTGTTAACCTTGTAACTGGAAGTTTGTACCTTTGACCACTGTCTCCTCATTTCCCCCACCCCTCAGCCCCTGGTAACTGCCACTCCACTCTCTGGCAGTTTCTTAAATGTTAAACACACACCAACCATTTAATCCATTCATTCTACTTATCTTTTTATCCAAGAGAATTAAAAGCATATTTTGCATACAAAGACTTGTACATGAATATCATAGCAAATAGCCCCAAACTGGAAATCACCCAAATGTCCATCAACAAGTGAATAGTTAAAAAAAAAACAACAACAAACTGTAATATATCTATACAAGGGAATATTACTCAGCAATAAAAAGAAATTAATTATTGCACATGCAACATGTATAGCTCTCAAAATAATTATGCTGAATGAAAGAAGCCAGAACTACCCTCTCTCCTCAAAAGCAAATGTATATACTGTATTATTTCACTTGTTTAAAATTCTGTCCTGATACAACATAGACACTAAATAAATATTCAGTGAATGAACAGCAACAACAAAAATTCTGGAAAATGAAAACTAATCTATGTTGACAGCAGGTCACTGGCTGCCTAGGAATGAGGGGCAGGGGGACAGGAAGGATTACAGAGAGGAATAAGGAAACTTTTGTGGGTTGTAGGCATTTTCATGATCATAATTGTAGTAATGGTTTTGCAGGGTGTGTGTATGATTCAAAGTTTATCAAATTGTACCCTTTAATATTTTATAGGTCAATAAAATTATACCTCAGTGTAAAAAAGGAAAAATATTGTAAAGAGGTATTAAATGTGCAGTTTAGCAGCAAAAGCAACATCATGTAACATCATTTATAGCATACTATAAATAATATATAAACAAATATAATGTACATATTTAAAAACATAAATATAACACATATACATGATTGAAGAGACTCACATGTCACTTTATAGAGGTGCTAGAATGTTATCAAAGAAGACCATTTTATAAAGGAAATTACACCCTGGTCATTCAGTACTCTGAATCTTTCATTCTGCATAGAAGTTCTGTACAGCTGCAATGATAACAATTAAAAAAGAGACACCAAGCTTTATTTTTTAATTCTGGTGAGCCATCTCAATTTTTATTTAAATGTCAATATTTCCTTCTTTCACTTTCTTGGTAAAGTCTTATATTTTGCTACTGCTTCTCAGTGTGTTCTCTTAAACCAACTTACTACTAAGATAGGGAATGGATTCAGAGAGACCATGGAGAACTATTATATGGTATTGGTTAAGCAACTAATTTATAAAATAATTTAGAGAGGGAAATTATTGCATTTTATCACAAGTGAGAAATGAGAACCAAACAACATATTGGTTAAAATAAGAGTCTGAATCAAGCAGAGTGTTAAGATTCTGTTTTTATTTCATATATTAGGCTTAATTTTTCAATTATGAAAGTGAGATCAGATCTCATTGGTGTTTTTATTTAAAAAAATAAAAAAGGAACTCTATGTGGGTCACCTTGTACCAACATCAGTCTGAGTAAAATAATGAGTTTCTGCTAAGGTTCCGTGACACTTGGCAGCTCTGCTCTAATGTGTAACAAAGTACAAGGTATACACAGATTTATTAGTATTTTCTTACTGTAAACTATCACCAGATTACAAAGGAGTAGACACTAGGGATGGGTGATTTTTACTTTCTGTATATAATGTTGTTTAAGAGACACAAACTTGATTTTAAATCTCTGCAATGATTTGTCTAAGATAAGCCTCCAGAGCTATTAGTGCTTAGTTTTTTTTTTTTTTTTAAGTTTTCATTTATAGTAATAAGTATATAATATCAACTATTTGATTTTTTAACATTTTGGAGGAAAGAGTGTGACCGACTAACAATTTGGATTTGAAATAACAATAGCAGAATAAGTGGCCTGTGCTGAAAATTGTTAGGTGTATCTTGATGGAAAATCACCTTGATGGATGGAAAACAACTTAGGTCTACAGTTACATAGAGCTAGGCAGAGCTAGGTTTTTTATTAAGGATTTAGTTTGGTTCTTAGAAGGTATGGCTAAGTCCTGATGACTAGTTTAATGATGACTTATGTATCTTCCTGAATTAATTCTGCAAAACATTTCCAGGTATTAATTATTATAAAAATTATTGGTTTCAAGATACCTTCTTATTCTAAACACAAGTTTTTCTTTACCTGTGTGTTTTGTTCCTCCTTGATTTTATATTCAACACCTTCCACAATCCATCAAGTTCCCTTTTAACCCTTTGTGTCACTGCTCCTCTGTACGAATTGCCGAAGTTTCTATGATTTCTTTGCCTTTTGTCTGTCTTTGTTCAGCCTGGACCCTCTGCTTTTCTCTCCTGTTTAGTATTTACCCCTTTATGCCCTACAGTGCTTCAGATGCCACGTAACTCAAACCTTTTCTAACATTCTAGCCATATGTGCTATATACGCCTCTTTTGTGCTTAGTGTTGTCTGTGCTGTCACCAAGGTAGGGGTAGGTACAAAGGGTGCCCAGGATGCTGCTCCACTGTGGTGCAGGAAGGAAATATTACAACTTTACAAATATTTTTTATCTCATTCTGGTTAATCTTTTGTGTGTATTTGTTTTATAATGTACATGATAAACTGGTATCCAGGTAGAAAACATAAAATAATTAAAATACATATATTGAGGGAGTGCATGCCAAAAATGTTTCACTGTTGGAGTACAGACCAAAAAGTTAAGGGACCACTGATCTATACTAGTAATCGTGTATCTCGAATTGTTAGGTTTTTCTTCATTTGTAAAATTAGGTCTAGGATTGAATTAGATAATTTCTAAGGTGTTTTTGCCTTAAATGTTCATTGAGTTAAAAAATTTATTTTGAAAAAGTTTCAAGCATACAGAAACGTTACAAGCATGGTATAATGAACTCCCATTTACAAAGTTTTATCCACTGTTACCATCATGCTACATTTCCTCTTACTCTTTTAAATACATATATACATACATATCATTATACTTTTGTTCGGAACCATTTGCTAGCAAATTGCAGAGGTTGTGACCATTCACCCTAGATACTTTAGCATGTGTCTGTTAAGAACAAAGACACTCAATAACACAATCATAGTATGTTGATCAAATTCAATACTGGATTATTACCTAGTATGTAGTCCAAATTCAGATTTTTTGGTATTATCCTAGTGTCACCTTTATAAGCTGTTTTCCCTCCAATCCAAGGATTTTTTTGTTATGTCTCTTTCATTTTCTTTACTAGAGCAGTCCTTTAGCTTTTCTTTGTCTTTCATGACACTGACATTTTAAAAATTTTATAGACTCAAATTTTACAGACTGTCTCATTTGGCTTTGCATTGTTTCACTGTACCTTTTTTCTTTGTTGTAGTTTAGTTCTTTCTGTGTGTGTACACTTGTGCTATGTGCTTATGTGTGAGTCTTTTTTTTCCAAACTAGATTGTAAGTTTCTTGTAGACCACAATGATTCATCCTGTTGATATTTATTCCTCACACTTCCAAGCACATATAATACTTTGTCTATAATAAAAGTTAAAAATATTCATAAGCCAGAAGTTCTTATATATTCTGTAGGTTAAAAGGATGCTTTAAAACATACAAAGAAGGATATATCAGATTAATTAACTCTCAGTAATTAAAGATGTCAGAGAATGCCATGGTAACAATAGAGGCACTGTGTTTTATTTTATTGAGTCTTGAAGGAAATTGGCTGCTACAAAGTGTAATATAATATGGGGCATGCTCAGAACACTGTGAATCCTGTATTAATTGATGTATTTCTTTTAATCATTCCTCTGAGGAAACCTTTTGCAATAATTTTTGACCTCTTTTCCATATACAGAGTTTCAAACTAACATTTGCATCTGATCTGGTATTTCAGTGGGCAATGAGATTAGGATGAAAGGTCTTAGACATAAAAAAAGTATTTCACAAGATTGGAAATATATAAGATTGTCGGGAAAAGATGTTTTATTATACTTTCATTATCAACTAAGCTAAGTTATAAGAAAGTGACTCATCCAAAGTTTTAAGGGCAAGCCCAAGTGGAAAGTTTTCCACTTTGAAGTCAGGATCTGAAAAGATGCATTGTAGCCTTTGAGGCTCTGATTTCCCTAACACCCATCAATTATTTTGTAAAGGTCCATAGTAAGCTTGAATTTCTTATTTAGGATTTTTAAACCTGTAGGCTTTTCACGAAGTCTTAGAACATTGTCTTCTCTTATTTTGATGAGTAGCATTTAATACACTGATTTTCTTAGTATTGACTTTTATAACTATCGTCCAGGGCCATTATTATTTCATTTGATTGTTTATCTCTGAAGGCCTATTCTAACTCTACATTTATCTGAACTTACTACATAACTCCTCATTACTCAGCACATACTTTAGTGAAGATATTCTTAGGAGTAACGGCTGACATTCTCCATATTGTGGTTTGTCTGTGTGTATGTGCCTGTGGATAACTCGGCAATCACTTCCTCGGTGAAATAACAGTCAGTGTGGTTCAGCCAAAGTTTAGAGGAATGACATGACTGAAGTGGGAGTTTTTGTATAATGCCAAGTGACACTATCCTTGGTTCTTTCTTATTGATTTGCTCAGGTAGTAGTAGGTGGTGTTTCATTGCCTTGAAAGGTATTAAAAATACAACGATTCAAAGCAAACAAAGAAAACCCAACAACAACCAACGAAGAGGAAATACCAGGTAATTCAGATGCTCTAGTTTCTTGTCAGTGTGAAGCCAAGAACCTTTCCTGTAACTGAAAAATGTATGCTTAGATCAGAATCTGATTTAGAGAGTGAAAAACAACATCTTATCTATTTTTTCCAGGATCAAGTTTAATAGAAAACTGGTGATGCACTAATCTTTTCATAGACATGATTTAGGAATATTTTGTATGTTTGTCAACTTTTTAAAAATAGAACTTTTTGAGGCTTATTTCTACTGCAGCAGGAAGAGACACTGTTATTCACTGAATTGTATGAATTAAAGGCCTGATCAAGGAACAGGCCATTGAAAATGATGGCCCCTGCAGGATTAAAAGTGCTTTGATCTTCTGCTTTGACATGATGAGTTTATCTTTAATTATATGTGATGACATTTGATTACTGTACACTTAGACCATTATAATGTGGTTTGTAAAATGTAGTTTGTACTATATAATAACTTAAGCACCCGTTTCTCTGTAGTTATGAGTTTGCAGAGATGTGTTTTAGTTTTGTTTAAGTGAAAACTATCGGATTTCTGAATTAGTAGACACTTAAAATGTAAAGTATTTGGCTGCCAGGCAGTGTCTTTCCTGTGCAGTGAGGATTATCAGTGTGCTTTATTGGACCCAGTGTCTTATTTTATAGAGGTAACAGAATTATGTATGGTTATTATTTCTCGATCTATCCACTAACTGGCTGCTTGACTTTTAGGCAAATCATGTAAGTTCTCTGGATCTTTGAAAAAGGAAAGCTTAGCCTGGTTGATAGCCCAGGTTTTAGCTCTGAAATTTTGTAATTCTACTATTGTAGTGATGTCCATGATAAACATAATGAAGAATAAAATAGAAATTCCTGACACATTTTCTAAAATAAAGATGTTTATGAAATATTGCAAGAGTTAGTGATTTTTGACCTTGCATTTTGATGTGGAAATGAGATACTTACAGGAAAAAAACCCAAAACAACCCCCCTCCCCCCCCAACACACAAGGACTTTTTCATTTTACTGAGAAGGGGCAGTGAATTGGTGGGCAACCCCACTATAAGGCCACAATTGTCCAGAGAACTTTCATTTGGAATTTCCTGTGTTATGCCATCACCTTAGCCTTGCGGGTATGAGGTCTTTCTTTGAAATTGCCTGCTTTGTCTTCTTGCATTGACATGCTGAGCCCTGGATTATTCCCAATTTAGACAGTTATATGCCCTGCCTAGGAAATGTCCTTAAGAATTTGAACTGGATTCTAACTCTCCAGAGGAAATTATAAAATGATTCTTTCTTTTCAAGTGATAGCCAGGTATCGTGATTTGATTCTTAACACTATTTAATCAGTTTTGCCAGTGTTCCTACTGGAACAGTCAGGCAACAACCAAAAGTGAAATGAATAAACAAACAAAATCTTTCAAGTCCAGTGGCTATTTATATAACATAATTAGGAAGTGTAATATTACATCTGTTTTTATCCTGAATTTTGTTTATCTTTGTCATATGACCAGTTCTTTACTTGCTTAAAAGATGTTTTCTATTTTAAGAAACTTTTCCTTAACTATGATTAGGACCCTCTAGAAACATGCATAGTGATAGGTGCATAGTAGAAATTCAATAAATATTTAAGTGAATTTCAATTTCAGAAACATTTTCCAAACATAAACATGAAATATTTAAAAGACTGAATTAATACTTGAAGTTACGAAGCTTTAAAAAATATGCTTCAGTAATCTTTGTAGGACAAATGAATTGTATTTTTTCTTCATTTTAAATTGACTGTAAGATTCATTATTTTGAGTTCTGATTTGTCACAGTTTATTGGGTATGATTATTTACTGCCTAAGAACTAACCATTGATACTGTGACTTGAGTTTTCTACTAAAGAATCATAGTATGTTTGATCTGTAAGTACCAGGAATTTTTTAAGCTAAAGTCTATGAATACGTACAATTTGTAGTAAGTAGGTGACAGAGTGAAAAGCAAAATCAGAAAGGTGTAATTGTACAGCTGCATCTCATGCTACTTTCTGCTTTGCTCACAGACTTGCTGTGTTAAGATTTTAGCATCCGTTTCTTTTTAGAGAGTGTGAAAAGGTGAAGTCTTAATATAAACCATTTCAAGATAGTTAACTCTATACCATATACTTAGATAGGTCAAAGCAGTAGATAAGGATTGCTCCTCTTTATTGGTATAAAGAGCATGGGAAAGGCAGTTGGGAACTGGAGCTGAGTGGGCACTTTTTCTGGAAACCCCATTGTTGGTGTCTTTTTTCACCGCCATCTGCAGCTTGGTCAAGATCCCTTGAGATGGAGCTTTAGGCAGAAGGATGAGGGGGGAAAGAGATAGGACAGATCACTGAGACTAAGGAAACACCTCTGTAGGTGCTCTACCTTTCTCATTGCCTCCAGCTAGTGAATCTGACATGAATCCTCAGTAAAATTCCAGGTTAGATGATTTAGCAGGTCAATATTCCGAAGGAAAAGTGTTGATCGCTAAGGAGCCAGCCCAGGTTTTTGAAAAAATGTTAGATCAACCTAATTTCATTCTTCTTTAGAAGGTTGTTAGATTGGCAATCACACAATACAAGTGTCTGAATTTTGTGCAGCTTTTTGGCATGGTCCATCATGATATCCTGATGGGCAAGATGGTTGAGAATGCTATGATATGATAATACACTTATGTTGATATGTAACTGGTTGAACAGTTATCTGAAGGAGTGTTAACATGAAAGGAAGACTCTGGAATACTACAGAATCTGTCTTTAGCTTCAAACAAAGAGTTAAGAGAAAGTATAGCTGGTATACTGATCAAATCTGTAGATAACAGACAACTGGGGAAGGATGGCTACAATTATTAGGTGATAGGGGTCAAAAAGGTCTAAACATACTGGGATGGTGGGCTTAACCAAGAAAGTAAAACTTACTGACAACAAATTTATAATGTAATATGAAATACTGTGTATTACTGAAGGGGGAGAAATGGCTTAGATGCAAGGGTAGAAAACAAAGATTTGACATCCTTAAGTTAACTGAAAACTCCATATGAAAAACTGTAGTATGTTCCCTAACAAAAAATACAGTATGATCTTAGGCTACATTAATAGAATGTCTAGGATAGGGTTGGTGACCATCCTGCTTTATTCTTAGTGCATCAGACTTTTCTTTTTTAAAGAGTATCACACTGTAAGAGTGACAAGATTCAAGCACACCCAGGAGAAAGTGACTAAAATAAAAAGAGGATTTTTTTATACAAGCCATCTAAGGGACAAAAGGATGTTGGCCTATAAGGGGTCATAATAGCCATCTCCTAATCTTTGATAGGCAATCCTATAGAAGAGAGGTTAGAATGAGACTGTGAGGCTCTACAACATAAAACGACAACCAGTGGTTACATATTGTATGGAGGTAGACTTTGGCTCCATGTCAAGAAGTTTTCTGGTCCTTAGAGGTGTCCAAAAGAACGGCGTTGGCTGCACTGGGAACTGAGCAGTGAATTTTCCAGGGTGCTGCCTAATTATTTCCTGGGCCTTTGGTAACAGAATAAATTTATTCATCAGATAGGGAATAAAACTAGTTGATTTCTAAGATACAGCCTGACTTTTATTGTTGGTGTGTTCCCTATCTGTTTATAACCAGTCTTACTTCCTGTCATTTGGCTAAGAAGCAGAGAATGTCTTAGACCATATATTGAGAAGCAGGAATCATCTGTATATGTTATTATCAAAACATGCCTGTTGCTTTTGCAAGGAGCTTTATTCTTGTCTACTCACTCCTAAAATATCTTTCTGAAATTGAAAGGACTTAACATAAAAGTTTAGAAGGGAAAATAATGTTTCCAATAAACATTATTTGTGTATTTAATGCATTTTTATTAGCACCAAGACCAAGATGATCTATGGCAGCTATTAGAAGACAGCATATGAAATGAATACACGCAGACACATCAGAATAACTAAGTTCATTGGCTTCTTTACTCACTTGTTATTTTACTCATTCATTCACTTATAAATATTTTTTGAGTACCTGGTAAGTGCTGGGCACTCTGCTAGGTGATAGGAAGTTGATATATGCTAGTCTCTCCCAACAAAAATCTGTTAATAGGCTCCGTTTCTTATAACTTGCCAAGAAACACTTTTATTTAAAGTAATAAACAAGTATCACTTTTTATTTTTTGATGATATAAACTACAAAGAAAAGTATAAAAGAAACCCTGGAAAATCCTGAGTTTAACTCTTTATGTTAACTTTTTAATGTATTCATGCAAAAATCACAACTTTGTGTGTATCATCAGTATTAACGTTGCTTTGAAACTGCATTCTCAGATGGAACTTGGTTTTTTAGAGTTTTCTTCATTTAATATCAGCATTTTAAACATTTTCTTCTTTTACCTCTTTGGACTGTTAATATCCATGTTGTTCTTTGAAGGGGAAAAATTAAATATTGTATAAGGGGTTAAAAATACATACTAGCTACTATTTTTGGAGGGAAAAAGCCTTTCTTGCTCTCTTGACTAAGTGTTTTTAAATAGTTTTAATTTCAATGTGCATTATTGCTAAGTAGGCAAGAATGATCTTGAAAAAAGAAAGCTTTTGAAATGTTAAGCCAGCAAAGGCATTGCCTGCAGGGTAAGTTAATAGTTGAACATATTCACTGGTTACGCTGCCAAGTTTTATCTTTAATTTATTTTAATATAAGATGGTTACTCTCTGTCTTTCATCTTAAAAATATACCTATTAATATTAGCTTATAAATCATTATCACACCCAGGTAGGGTAGATTAGTAGTGTCTAGTTTTATGATTAGAAATATAAAATGAGAAGCAAGTCCTCTATGTGACTATAGCCAAGCAGTGTTTAAGGCAGAGAGGGGTCCCTACTGGTTGATCCTCAAGTTATCTATGCATGTCTAAGACTGCTGCTACTGCCGTGTTGTCTTTCTCTGAAGTTTTCCAGGATTCTTTGGTGAAATATTAGCTCCCATCCCCAACTTATGGTCTTCCTTAACATTTGCCATAATCATCTCAAGATTACGAAGAAATAGAAAAGATATTTGTACATTCATATTCATAGCATAGCAGCATTGTTTGCAATAGTCAAAAGATGGAATCAATCCAAATGTCCATCAGTGGATGAATGGGTAAACAAAATAATGTATACATGCAATGGAACATTATTCAGCCTTAAAAAGGAAGAAAATTCTGACACATACTACAATATGGTTGAGCCTTGGGGACACTATGCTGAGTGTAATAAGCCAGATGTAAAGACAAATAGTATATGATTCCACTTATCTCAGGTGTCTAGAGTAGTCAAACTCATAATAGAGACAGAAAGTAGAATGGTGGTTGCCAAGGGTTGGGGGAGGTGGAAATGGAAAGTTCTTTAATGGATACAAAGTTTCAGTTTTACAAGATGACAAAGTTCTAGAGATTGGTTATACAACAATGTGAATATACCTAATACTGCTAAACTGTATACTTGGTTATGATGATAAAATTTTTTATAATATATACTTTACCACAATTTTAAGAAGAACTTTCAAAAATACTTCAAAAGGCTAGTTAAATAGAAGTGTTCCCTTTACAATAAAAAAAAAAAAGGTTGCAAAAAAATGGGAAAACAAAAATAAAAAATGGCCTCCACCAAAACAGACCAATTACTAGAGTAAGAGTTTCTGTCTTTGCTCTTGAGGATTTGGACTGTAAGACAAACTCACTAAAGGACATAACTAAGTCATCTACTCTGCATGTCCATGACTGAACGTAGCATCTTCTTGTCACAAATTTGTTCTTGCTGCCTCTTTCCCAAGTTAAACATATGAATGTCAACTCACACTTCTTTTTTCCCCTTTGTCCTCCAAATACTACTGATGGCTAAATCTTGCTAATTATATATTCTTCACCTTTCTCTTATCTGCCTTCTCTACATCACTGATACAATTAATTTATTCATTCAAGGAATACTTTGTTAGCAGTATTCTGTGCCAGACTCTGCTCTACTTGATTGAGATATATCAATGAACAACAGCAACAAAATCCCTGCCTTCATGAAGCTTGAAGGGAAGACAGACAATAAAAGTAGATCTGAGAGTTAAATACATTGTATATTATTTTAGAAGGTGTTGATACCAAAAAAAAAAAAAAAGTAGGGTAGGATACAGGTTTGGGAGTGTGGGGGTGTGGAAGAGTTGTAACTTAAAAATTGGTGGTCTGTATAGACCTCATTGTGAAGATGAAATTTGATCAAAAACCTGAAGGCGATAAGGGAATGCCATATCTGGGGAAAAGCTTTCTGGGTAGAGGGAATAAGCTGTTGCAAAGGCTGTAAGATGAGAGCATGCCTGGTGAGTTCAAGGAGCACCAAAGAAGGCAGTACATCTGGAGTACATCTGGAGTATGAGAATAAGGGAAGAGCCATAAATGAGATTATAGATCTATCAGGGGTCAGCTTGTGTAGGACCTTTGTGGGGCATTGGATAGATGGATGCGTTGAGCAGAGGAGAGGCACCTGATTTATATTTTAAAAGAGTCACTTTTGTTGCTGGGCTGAGAATGGATTGTGTGAGCAAGGGTTGAAACAGAGAGACCAGTTAGGAGGCTGCTGGAATATTTCAATCAAGAAATGAAGGGAGCTTGGACAGAGTGCTTAGTGGTAGTGGAAGTGGTGAGATGAAGTTGGATTCTGGATATTTAGAAGATAGAGCCAACAGGAGTTTCTAATAGATTAGATATTGAGTATAACAGAAAGAGTCAAGATAAATCTAAGTTTTTATTGTTTGTTTGTTTTGTCCTAAGTAACTGTGTTTCCCATCAGTGGAAATGGGAAGGCTCTGGGTGGAACAGGTTTAGAAGGGAACAGTAGGGCTTGAGTTGTTGTACTTCTTAACTTTGAGATGTCTATTTGACATCCAAGTGCAGGTATTGAGCAGACAGTCAGATATGTGAGTTCAGAATTCCAGTGGAAATAAATTTGAGAGTCAGATGCAAATATGTAGTATTAAAAACCAGAGACTATATGAAATCCCTAAAAGAATGAGTAGATAGGAAAAAGGGACAAGAACCAAGCACAGTGCACAGTGCACTTAAACACTAAGAAATTTAGCTTGGGGTGAGGTGGGGGAAGAAAAGGAATTGACAAAGGAGACTGAGAAGTGAGCAGTGAGAGAAGGGAGAAATCAAGTGTGGTGTCCTGGAAGGCAAAGTGAAGGAAGCATATCAGGGGGAGAAAGTGATTGATCATTGCCTTAGTTTGGGTTTTCTTAGTCATTTCCAAAGTTATATAGTATCCTCTGTATGTATATGTTGTACAGTATCCTTGTCTCCAGTCCTGTTACCAACTGTTTCCACATACCCTATCCTTTTCCTACTATCTCTGCTATCAAAGTGCTCTTTAAAACAAACAGAACTACAAAAACACGAAAACACGAAGAAGATGCCATTCTGCAATTAAAAATTTATCAGTTACTCCTGGTTGTCTCTGAAATCCACACTCCTTTTCATGACACAGATTTTTATGATGTAGCATCTCTATTTCTGTAGTCTCATCTCTACTCCCTTCCTGTCTTTTGTTTCGTCCTTACTGAATTATTTACTGACTCTCACACTATCTCATGCCTCTTCTCTTTCTGGACTACATTGTGTTTTCCTGCCTTCATCCCCAGATTCACTTATCAAAAATCTATACAGCTTTCAAATCTCAAGTCTGGCATCACCTTTGGGTGAAGGCTTTTCAGTAGCACTTATCTCCAAGCAGAAATGACCATTTCCTTCCTTGCCCCTAATAGCTAGTACATACTTTCTCAAAAACTCTTACTATATGTTATTTCATATATGTAAACATATTTGTTTCTCTTTCTCCCTCATAAGCTTCTTGAGGGCAAATATTTCTAGTTCATCTGTATATCCCCAGACTCTAGAATAACGTGTGATACATAGTAGTACCAAAGAGGTGCTTGTTAAAAGGTGACTTTTTGCTTTAAACAGTCTTTGAAGGAATTAAAGAGATAAAGAAAAAAGTCTTTTCTATTTACCTTAACATTAAATACTAATATTTAAATTTAATTTATTTTATACATTTATTAAATTAATTTATAAATAATATTTAATATTTTATAAAGATGGTTTAATATTTATTAGTAAATAGTAAGTATTAAAACTAAATATTAATAATAAGTGCCACATACTTACTACTTCTAGTATTCTTTGTTCCTTTGTGTAGATCCAGGTTTTCATCTGACATTTAACTTCATCCTAAAGACTATTCTTTAACATTTCTTATACTGCAGATATGCTTGCAATAAATTCTCTCTGGAAAAAAAAAATCTTTACCTTTATTTTTAAAGGATATTTTTACTAGATGTAGATTTCTAAGTTGACGATATTTTGTGTTTTTTTCTTCTAGCACTGGAGTTGTCATTCCACTGTGTTCTGGCTTGCATTGTTTCTGATGAGAATTCAGTGAAATTCTTACATTTGTTCTGTGTAATGTGTGTAATTTTCTACTGCTTAAAATTTTTTTCTGTTTATAACTTTTCGCATTTTGATAATGATGTGCTTTTGTGTGGTTTTCTTATCTTGCTTGTCATTTGTTGAGTTGCTTTTATCTATTTTTTTTTAAATCAAATATGGTAACTTTTTGGCCATTGTTTTTTCAAATACTGTTCTGCCCCCCTCACTCCATCCATTGTACTTTAATTACATATATGTTGATATTGTTCCACTGATAGTGAGCCTTTGTTAATTTTATCTTTTTTTCTCTTTATGCCTCAGTTTGAATAATTTCTATTGTGCTTCAAGGTCAGTGATCTTTTCTTGTGTCTAATCTGTGATTAATTCTACCCACTGAAATTTTCACTTCAGATATTGTGTTTTTCATTTTTAGCAGCTCTGATTACTTTTGTTTTTTTCTTTGTTTTTGCTTATTTGTGTACCTTTCATTTCTCTCTGTCTCTTTTTTTGTTTGTTTGTTTTGGCGGGCAAAGGTAGTTAGGTTCTTTTATTTATCTTTATTTTAATGGAGGTTGGAGGTACTGGGGATTGAACCCAGTACCCTGTGCATGCTAAGCATGCGCTCTACCACTGAGCTATACCCTCCCCTTCTCTCCCTATTTTTAATGTTTTCCTTTACATCCACAAAATAAATAATTTAGTTCTTTTACAGTCTTTATCCGGTATCTCTGTATCTTTGTCATTTACATAGCTGTTTTATTTACTAATTTTTCTTTTGTTTATGGGTCCCATTTTCTTCTTTGCATGTCTGATAATTTTTAATCAGATGCTGGATATCATGCATATCATACATATTATGTTGTTAAATGTTAAATGCAGAATTTTATTGTCTTCCTATAAAGAGTACTAGGCGTAATTATAGCAAGCTGTTTGAGGTAATCGTGGATCAGTTCTTTTGAACTGCCTAGGATTGTCTTTCCTCAAGGGCAGTGGTCTTCAGAATCTGATACCTGGACCAACAGCATCAGTGCCATGTGGGAACTTGTTAGAAATGTGAAGTCTAGACCTCTGCTCCAGAATCACTAAGTCAAAAACTGCAGGAGTGATGCTTAGTAGTCTTTGTTTTAACAGACCCTCCAAGTAGTTCTGATGCACTCTAACTTTTCAGAACTACTACTCTAGAGTTAGTTTAGCCTTGCAACTAGGGTGTGACCCTTCTGGAGGCTCTGTGTAATGCTTTAGATATTCATCGAGGTCTCTCCTTTAGCTGGGCAAAATATCTCACAGCCTTGTATGAATTCTGGATATGGTTTAGATTACTAGTCATTCAACTTGGCTTGGCTTTGTGACATACACTCTATGCATGTGCAGCTTAGTTTTCATCCACAGTCTCAAGAGAAGACCCCTTGATTTCTTGAGCTCTTCTCTGCAAAGCTGACTCCTCTTCAGTACTCTGTCCTGCAGATTCCATCCCTTTCCTCCTCTTTAAATGCTGAACTCTCTTCACCCCCAATGCAACAAGACATCTGTACTCTGTTTGGGTTACCATTCCCTGTGTTGCATTCCAGAAAATGCTTCCAGACAGACATCCGGGGTAATTTAGAGGCTTACCTTGTTCCTTCCCTTTGCTTAGGGATCACGGTTCTCTACTGAGTTTTGTCCAAGGTGTAACAATAATTCTTTTGTATATTTTGTCCAGTTTTCTCGTTGCTTATAATAGAAGGACAACTCTGGTCCTACTTAGTGTTATGGCTGGAAGCCAGGTACTTATTTTTTATGGTCAGGAGGTTACATGAGAGCAAATTATATGAGGAAAGTGAACATTGTATTAATTTCTTCATATTTTTTTTTCTAGCATTACTAGAGTGCTGTATGTACTACGTTTTGGATACTGTGCCAGGACAGGAGGATTCAAACCTAAGAAGGATAGGGCCTCTACCTTCCAAGCTCTCATAACCTGTGAGAGTGGACTTACATGTAAATGACTCATTATAAGTCAGCCTATGATAAAGGCTATAATGGAGGCAGCATGAAATTGTACAAAGACCATGGACTTTGAAATCAGATAAGTTCATTTAAATCTCAACTCCGTGACTCGTTATTGTAGTGTGTAACCTCTCATAGCCTTAGTGTCCCTTTCTGCAGAATGGATATCATAGCACTTTGTAGGACTGTTGGGAAGATTAAGATGAAATTCTTTCATAGAGCACTTGGCATGTAGTAGAGGCTCACTAAGTGGTAGTTTCTTTCTCTGTAGAATAAATGTAGGATGCAAGAACAGAAATTATTACTGTAGAATTTGTGAGGGAGGAAATGGCATTTAAATTGTGCCTGGAAAGTCAAGTAGGATTTTGATATATGTTAAATGTCTTCCAAGAACTGAGTGAGCAAGGACTCAAAGGTGTAAAAGGTGGGGAAGCTTGCAGATATGCTTATGAAAGTTAGCATAGTCCAGAGCCTTAAGAAAAACAGTTTGGATCTTGGGGAAAAAAAAAAAAAATCCTAGTAATAGGAAAGTAAAAACAAGGAAAAAAGAACAAACAGAAAACCTAACCCGTAGTGAAAGTATACTTCCTTAGACCATTTCTATTTACTGCCATGACTAATAAATTTGGGAAGGCCTGTGGAAAATTCCTGTGGACTGATATTTTCCTAACCACTACTCAAAACTACTTTAAGTTGATATTCTAAGCTGATCATTTTATTAATATTAAGCTCCAGCTAATGCCCCCAAGTTTCCAAGTTTGCTGAATTGTTTTTCTCTGTTATCTGTTTCCTTGGGTTACTTCCATTTTTTTCTTTCTCATCCTGCAAAATTGCTTCTTGAGGTTTTCTAAGTGATTGATAATGTGAAAGTACTAAAAAGATCTTTCTTAGATTGTTTCTGTGTTCACATTTATTAGAAATACTGAAAGGCTTTGTAAACTGTATACATAATATTCTTTCTACATTTCTACTGGTGGGGGATTATAAACATAAACTCAAGTTTAAAGAGGATTTTAAACTTTATTTCATTGAGGTTAAGATTTGTCCTAATGAGGTTTTTGTTTGTTCTAAATTAAATTATTTTTATACTTTCTGTTAAGAATCAGATGGCTTCCCAGACTGAGTTTGCTTCATTTCTCCACTGGGTAACTTTTATCTGACCTTTATGTATTTATTCTAATATTGTTTGGTTTGGTTTCTGAAGTTCTGGAATGTTTTAGAAACAAGGCTTATGGAGAAGAGCTGTTATCCCTGAAAATGATAAGATTGGAAACAGGAAAAACAAAAATCAAATACTGCCCTTGAAATCTTGATTTCCATTTTTAAAAAGTCCTTGCCTCTGTCTCTGATACCAGTCATTTGGAAATCTGTCCCTCTCTTTCTCTGTGATGTGTTCTCACAAAAAAATTGTCTTGTATTTGTACTAGGATTACACTGAGTTCTTAACTTAAATGAAAATAATTGACATATTTATAATAGTAAGTTTTCTCACTCATGAAAATATTTTTTTCTCTATTTATTCAGGCCTTCTTCGATAATATAGAGTTTTATCTCCAAAAGCCTTATATATCCTTTATTAGATTTATTCTAATAGAAGTTTTTAATGGTTTTTTAAAAATGGCAGTTATGCACAGTCAAATTGGTTGTTGCCTCAGAAAATTGATTTTACATACCGATTTTAAATCCAGCAAACTTAGCTTTAGTTTTTTATTATAATGGTTTGTAGATTTTCTTGGATTTTCCAAGGAGAGAATCATATCCTATGCAATGGCAATTTTTCTTTAACTTTCCAAATCTCATACTTCTTTATTCTTGAATAGAAATGGGGACAGTGGGACCTTGTTTTGTTCCAGATTTAAAGATACTTCTAAGTATCATTTTTCGTGTTAGAAAATTTCTTTTTGTTGCTGAATTGGTAGACATTTTTAAAAGTAGTGAAGCGATATAGAATTTTACAATTTTTTTTCTGTGTCTACTGAGATAAATCACGTGAATTTTCTCTTTTATTTTATTAATATAGTAAAATATGTTAATAGAGTTTCTAGTTTTAAACCATTCTTACATTCCCAAACTCTATTTTATTATATTAAAATAATGTATTGCTAAGTTTCTTTTGTTAATATTTTGTTAAGGAATACCCTGGGATTTTTCTTTCTAGTATTATACCCACCTTCTAGATCATAGAGTAAGCTTGGTAGCTTTTCCTCATTTTCTGTTATCTGTAAAAAATTATATAGCATAGAATTTGTTTCTTCCATGAAGGTATAGTAGAACTTATTTACATAAGGTGTGGGTACATCCTTTGTACCTGGTGGAGTCTTTTAGGTGGGAGGTTTGTTTTGTTTTATAGATTTTAAAGAATTAGAGTATAACATACATATGGAAAAGTACATAAATCATAAATGTGTATAGCTCAGTGAATTTTTGCAAACTGAACAAATGCATGTAACCAGAATCCTGATTAAGAAACTAAAGATACCATCACCCCAGAAATCCTCATTGTGTGCTCTTTCAACCATTGCCCCCCAGGAGTAACCACTACCCCAATTTCTAAACATAGATTAGGATTCTTTTGTTTGGTTGGTTTTTGAACTGTATGTAAAATTGGATCGTACAAGATGAATTCTTTTGTATATGGCTTCTTTTACTCAACAGTGTATTTGTGAGATTCATCATGTTGTCTTATATAATTTTAGTTTATTTATTCTGTTTCCTGTGTAGTATTCTACTTTGTGATTATTCATGCAATAGAATGCACTACATTTGTTTATCTATTTTACTACCAATGGATTTTTAAGTACTTTACAATTTTTGCCTAATATGAATAGGGCTGTCAGGGATGTTTTTATACATGTCTCTTGGTGAACATATTTACATGTTCTCTTTAACCTAGAAGTTAAATTATTGGATCATAGGGTTTGCATTTGTTTAGCTTTAGTGGTGGTGTGCAACAATTAAGTTGCTGAACTAACTTACATTCTTACTAACAGTGTTTGAATTCTGATTGCTCCACATTCTTGTTAGGGCTTGATATTTAATTAGTTTATTTTAGCCATTCTAGTGGGTGTGTTGAGTATCATAGTATTCTTTTAGTTTTCCTTTTCTTGATGATTAAGTACACTAAGCACCTTCTTTATTTAAAAATTAAAAAAAAATTTTTTTAAGTTGGATAAGCACCTTCTTTATATGCATATTGACCATTTGTATGGCCTCTTTGAAGTGCCTATTTAAGTTTTTGTCCATTTGGATTGTCTGCCTTTTTTCTTACTGATTTGTAGTTCTTTATATATTGTAGATACCAATCCTTTGTTGGATTTCTGCGCTGTAAATAGCTTCTCTTATGGGTAGTTTTTAAATTAGTTTTAAAATTTTCTAATAGTTATTCAAGTTTTCTATTTCCTTTTGAAATTCTCTTAATAACTTTTCTAGCAAGTTGTTGATTTATCTGTTTTTAAATTTACTGATATAAAGTTGTTTCATTTATTCTAGAAAATTATTAGGTGTTATCTTTTTGAAGTATAGTCAGTTACAATGTCTCAATTTCTGGTTTACAGCATAATGTTTCAGTCATACATATACATACATATATTCTTTTTCATTATGGGTTACTCTAAGATATTGAATATAGTTCCCTGTGCTATACAGAAGAAATTTGTTTTTTTAATCTGTTTTATATATAGTAGTTAATATTAGCAATTCTTGAACTTCCAATTTATCCCTTCCCCCCTTCTTTCCACCTGGTAACCATAGGTTTGTTTACTATGTCTGTGAGTCTGTTTCTGTTTTGTAGATAAGTTCATTAGTGTCTTCTTTTTTCATTATCTTTGTAAGTATTGCATATACAAGCATATGTGAGTATGTGTGTGTGTTTTTAACGTAACTGGTAGCATGCTTTAAATACTTTATGTACCTTGTTTTCTTAACAATATTTCTTGGAAATCTGCTTTTAAATATATAGAGAGCTCCTAATTTTTGAAAATAGCTTCATAATATTTAATAATATTATACAATAATTTATTTACCCAGGTTCTTATTGATGGGCATTTGAATTATTTTTAGTCTTTTGCTGTAACAAGCACAGCTGCAATGATGATTAGTTCATAAAGTGGGATTTCTGGTCTCATAAACTCTTGGGCTGATACAGTATTAACTTTTATATTTATTGTTCTGTTTTTAACTTTAATATCTTTGACAATTGAGATATAATTCACAATAATATAGTACAATACAACTCACCACTTTAAAGGGTTTAATTCAGTGGACTTTTTAAAGTATATTCACAGAGTTGTGCAACCATTACCACTATCTAATTCCAGGACATTTTCATCATCCCAAAAATAAACGTTGTAGCCATTAGCCATCTCCTGCCTTCTCCCAGCCCCGGCAGCCACTAATCTACTTTCTGTCTCTGTGTTTGCCTACTCTGGACATTTCATATAAATGGAATCATACATAATGTGGTCTTTTGTGTCTGTCTTCTTTTACTTAGTATAATGTTTCAGTGTTTCAAAGGCTTATCTATATGTAGCATGTATTGGTACTTCATTCCATTTATGGCCAAATGACATTGTATGGATATACCATTTTTAAATTTATGGACATTTTGGCTTGTTTCTATTTATTGGCTATTATGAATAATGTTCCTTTGAATATTTGTGTGCAGGTTTTTCTATAGACATATGCTTTCAATTCTCTTGAGTCTATTATACTTGGGAGTGGAATTTCTGGGTTATTTAGTAAGTCTATATTTAACTATTTGAGGAACTATCAAACTCTTATCAACTGTACCATTTAACATTCCCACCACAATGTATGTTCCAATTTCCCCACATCTTTGTCAACACTTATTATTTTCCTTTTTTAAAAAAAAATTATAACTGCTCTTTTAATGAATTAGAAGTGATATCTCATGGTTTTGATTTGCATTTTCCAGTGACTAATGATATTGAACATCTTTTTGTTGCTTATTGGCTATTTGTGTATCTTCCTTGGAGAAAGGTCTATTCAGATTCTTTGCCCATTTTTAATTGAGTAATTTGTCTTTTTATTGTTGAGTTGAAAGATATTCTGGATACTAGACCTCTATCAGGTATATGATTTGCCATTATTTTCTCCCATTCTGTGGATTTTCACTTTTTAGATATTGTCCTTTGAAGCAAACATTTAAAATTTTTTTAATGAATTCTACTTTATTTTTTTCTTCTGTTGTTTGTGTTTTTGGTATCATATTTACGAATCCACTGCCAAAGCTGAGGTCACAAAGATTTACTCTGTATTTATTACTGTAGCTTTTACATTTAGGTCTTTGATCCATTTTGAGATAGTTTTTGTATATGGTATCAGGTAAGGGTCCAATTTTATTCTTTTGCATGTGGAAATACAATCTCAGAATTATTTGTTGAAAAGACTATTTTTTCCTAATTAAATGGTCTTGGCATTCTTGTTGAAAATCAGTTGACCATAGATCTATGTGTTTACTTCTGGACTCTTAAATACATTCCTTTGATCGATAATCCTGTTCTTATATCAGCATCACTCTGTCTATATGTATCATCCCCCTGTAAAGAATGCCCCCAAAGGAAAAATACCCTATTAGAAGTAACAAGTGAGTTCTCTAAGGCTGTATGCTACAAGATCAATATACCCAGATCAGTTGTGTTTCTATACACTAGCAATGAAATGTGAAAATGGAATTAAGAAAATAATTCCACTTATAATAGAAAGAAAAAGAATAAAATACTTAGGAATAAATTTAACCAAGGAAGTCAGCTCTCCCGTCTATGGGTTTCACTTCTGTGGGTTCAACCAACCACAGATCAGATTTTCCATTTGCAGGTTTCTGGTAGCAGGGATTCCTCCTGCAACCAATCTCCCATTAGTACTGAGGGACAGGGATGGCTGTATTGTTGTGCTCTGATTTCCAATTTTAACCCCTTGCATTTGGAGATTTCCCTGTATTCATCTGAAATTCATCTATTTTTTTAAAAACAAAGTTCTCTGTGTATCTTATCTAATATTCTTATATATTTGGAGAGAAGAGAGAGTAACTGTGTATCTGTGTAAGTGGTTGGAGAGTTCTAGGTTAGATCTTTCCCTCATATTGCTGGAATTTTATCAGTAGATTTTCTAGGTGTAGATAGTTTTTGGTAGTTCCAACTCAATTTTAAGAGAAAGATATTAAGGACTTTTCAAGCATAAATTAAATGGAGCATATTAATAACAAAGTGATGATAAATGACTACATGAAAAATTTTAACATATACACAGTAGAAAAACTTTAAAGGATAACAACAAAGAGGTAGAAATATTTGTAACATATATGTTGATAAAGGGCAAATATATCTCTATATAAAGTGTTCTTTAATATGAGTGAGAGAAAAAATGTTAGCCCCTAATAGAAAATGGCCAAATAATATTTTTTAAAAAAGAATTCACAGAAGGAATACAATTGGCTAATAGAAAAAAAAAAAATAGCTTCATTGATGAAATACATGCAAATTAGAATAGTGACATGTTACCTTTTTTGCCTTGCATATTTTCAAAAATTACATGTTTTGTGGGCAGGTATGGAATGGAAATGCTCAGATAACTCAGTAGCAAAAGTGTAAATTGGCATTACCTTGTGGAGGACGTTTGACAACACATAAACTCTGGTATAATATATCTGTATAATTTAAACCAGTAGTTTTACTGCTTGGAATTTATCCTAAGAAAATAATCATTTTTAATATAGAAGAAATACAATGATGTTCATCCCAGCATCATGTTTAGTGGCATGAATTTGGAATCAACAATAGAGAAATATTTAATTACACACAGTAAACTATTTTAACATCATTAAAATTAATATTTTTAAATGTAGGCAAATTGCTCTTCATGTAATGTGAATGCTAAGTGAAAAAGGGCAGTATACCAGGCTATGTAAAAAGTGTGATAATGGTTCCATAAAAAATAACAATCATGCCCACAACAACTGTTAAACAAGTACATGCATATACATATAGAAAAATAAAAACTTCTTTATATTAGAAATAAATACCCCCATCTTATCGACAGCAATTATCTTTGGGTGGTATTTGCTTGTTTATATAGTTCTGAATTTTCCAGATTTTTCAAGAATAAATATGTATTGCTTTTTAATTAGGAGAAAAGTACAATAATTATGAATAAGATGTTTTCACACAGATTAAGCAGATTATTATGGTGTGGTGGGAATTTTATCCATATGGCCCTGGGATTTTCTTCTTTCAGTTTATGAGCTGAAGTGCTGACAGTTGTGAACTGGTTTGCTAAGTGATAAGAAGCAGCCTTGAAATTTGAAGTATTCTAAATCTTAAGGATTTACAATGAAGAAAATACTTGGGCAAATAGTGTCAATAAGCCTGATATGTATTGTTGACTTGTCACCAGTTCAGTTAACATCTGTGTGATGATAACGTTATTCCTTCCCCATTTGTTACAGTCTCCCGTCCCACCCTTCACCCAGCCCATGCAAGTAGTTCTGTGTTGCAGTAATAAGCACTAGGCCCATTTGAGTAGTTCTCTCTCACTCTAGCCCCCTTCCAAAACCTATCACGTTCACTTTAACTGTTATATTTATTGCTGCGAATTTGTTAATGGGATTTCCCTAAATAAGGACAACCATCCTCCTGGTTTTAGGATCATGGTCTCTTTAATTATAATGGAGTTGTCATATTATGTCTCAAGTGGAAATCTGAGTTAATTCAACCTTATTTTGCATCTCCTGTGTGCCACTGTACTAATATTAGGCATATAGTAAGGAATGGACTGTATGTAATCTCTGCCATTCTGTAGTTTCCAGTGGAGACTTTATAGTATAGAGGGGAGAGAATGGTGGAGTAATTTAAAAAATGAGCTACTTTATGGGCTTGAATGCCTGGTTTATAATTTAGCAGCTTGTTATTTAACCTCTCAGTATCCTGACCTCTAAAGTAGAAATAAAAGTACTTTCTTTTATCACTCTATATTTCCTTATACTTTCCCCTTTTCTTCATTGAACTTTTCACTTCTAAGACATTATGGTTTTTGTTCATTTAGTCACAATAATGTAAAATCCTGGAGGACAATCGCTTTGTCTGGTTCACTAACATCTTTCTAGTATCTAGTATAGGATCTACTGCATAATAGCTCTCAGTACATTGCTGTTCCTTCTCCTGGGAGCATTCTTCCTACATATCTGCACACAGCTCAACTTCATGCTTTATTTAGTTCCCTGGTCAAGTATCACCACAATGGGGAGGCCGGAGGCCTTGCTAGACAACCTCTTCTACGAAATAGCATCCTCCATTATACTCTAGTTTATCCTGCTTTATTTTTCACCATAACACTTAACACTACTGATGTTATGTGTCTATCTATTTTCTTGCTTGTTGTCTATATTTTCCACTAGAATATAAGATCTCTGAATGCGAGGACTTTGTTCACTTCTTTATCCTCAGTTTCTTACCAGGCACATTAGGCTCTCAAATGTTTGCTGAATGAATAAATGAATAAAACTGTTGAATATATGGATGAATAGGTAAAGGAATAGTACTTACTTTATAGGGTTGCTATGAAAATGAAATGAAAAGATTGACATGTTGCACTTCCATGATGACTGACACAAGTAGATGCTTAATAAATGTTAGCCATAATATAGTGTTGCTCAGAATTTCTAATTCTTAAGAACAAATTTGCAAAATTAGTTTTTGTTTTTTTGGGGTTTTTTGGTTTGTTTTTACTATTTTATAGGAGAGAAAATTGAGGTCAAGATATGTTCAAGGTGTAGTAAGTTCTGGTTAGTAAGGGCTAGTTCTGGGATTCAAACTTTAACCTGTCTTGTTCTTCAACTGTGGCGTGTTTTACTTTGCTGTGTTGCTTTCAAAAAAAAATTAAAGTAGGCTCATGGGGAAGGTAACATTTGAACTGGCTTTGAAAGATGAATGAGAATTTGCTTGGCATACAGTGAGGGAAGGGCATTCTAAGCAGAGGGAACACCGAGAGCAATGACAGAAACTGTGGTTATGCAGGTGCACTTGTGGGAACTAGCTCCCTACTCTGAAAAGCAGCAGCAGAACTTTTATAATTGAGATGGTATGGGCACTCTGGCTGCCAGCCTTGTCATTGGATTTTACAAATCTTAATGGATAACTCTCTGGCACACAAGCAGTAGACCTGAGTTGTCCAGAATGGTAGCCAGTGGACATCTGTGGCCATTTCAATTTAGATTGAGATTAAAATAAAAAATTAGTTCTTCAGATGCACTAGCTGAATTACAAATGCTCAACAGCCACAGGTGGCCAGTGGACTATTATATTGCATAGTAACGATATGGAACATATCCATTGCAGAAAGTTCTGTTGTACAGCACTGTTATAGACAGTTAACACATGGTTAGGTAGAGGACACCATCAGAACATTTACGTAGAAGAGTAGAATAGTGAATAAAAAAGAGCCTAAAGTTTCCCAAACTACAGATCTTTTTAAAAACAGAGTGGGGAGCAGTGAATGGAAATTCTAATCTAATCAAGCTCTAAAAGGCCAGTTAGGCTTTTGTTTTTCTTTATAGATGAAAACTTCAATGTATTTGGCTTGGATAGAGATACAAAGTCAAAAGCTTCAAGAGTTCTGGGACATTACTCCATGGATGTAGATTAAAAATCATCGAATGTGCTTCCCTACGCCGCCTCGTTACCCTGGCATGCCAAAACAAATGGAGTCAGAACCTTGGAATAGCCAGTCCCTGATTTAGACTCTGAACTGTTTAGACTGATTACTCATTAGGTAAAGAATTGACTTTACTTAATATGGATCTATAATCATCTTCATATTTACAGAAGTTTATATTCCTGGCTCTTGTCACTTCACAAAAACTTCACATAAATCCTCAAAATAACCCCATTGGTTTGGCTCTGGTTCTTCAGATGGAGAAACAAGCGTGCAGGTGAACTTGTCCAATATCATATAACCAGGAGATGGTAGAGCCAGTAGGCAATCTCACATTTTCTGACTCATTCTCTCACATTTTCTGTTCCTCAAACCACCTTTACAATAGGGATACATCTCTTTAACCTGGGTAAAAAGAAAAGTAAAAGTCTTATGACCAAAATGAGAAGAGCTCAGATGAAAGGTAGGATGAGAGTGCTTAAAAAAGTGACTGTTTTGGGAGCAACAGGTTGATCCTCAGAATCAGTGGAAGCCACCAAAGTCCTTTCCGTTAGAGTAGTGAGCGAGTTGCTTGATGAGAACAGTCTGATAACACTTGGTAATTCACTTGACTTGCTCTACTGAGGAGCGGCTGAGTGAGACAGCATGTTTGATGCTGGGAGTCTACTGAAGTATTACAGGTGAAAGATGACCTGTGCTTGGACTTTGTAGAAAGAGATTTAAGGGGGGTGAATTTAGATACATTAAAAAAAAGTTTATTTTATTGAGTTATAGTCAGTTTACAATGTTGTGTCAATTTCCAGTGTAGAGCACAATTTTTCAGTTATATGAACACACATATGTTCACTGTCACATTCTTTTTCACCGTGAGCTACCACAAGATCTTGTATGTATTTCCCTGTGCTACACAGTATAATCTTGTTTATCTATTCTTTATATACCTGTCAGTATCTACAAATTTCGAACTCCCAGTCTGTCCCTTTAGATACATTTTGAAGAAAGAATACACATCATTTGGCATAAGGATCATTAGTCTAACTAGTTACTGAGGCTTAAAATGTTGATCTTCCCAATTCTACCCAGGATTGATTGTGTCATCCATCTTCTGGACTATGATAACATGTTGTTTACACCTATTTTATAATATTCATTACGATCAAACTTCATGTTCATGATTTTCAAGTACCTTGAACAAAGTAGGGTCTCCATAAATGTTTGCTGAGCTGAAACTAATCATCTTTGACCATTCTTTCTTATTCTCATACTTAATAAATTACCAATTTGTGACCATTTTCAAGCTTCCTCTAGTCTGTCTGTTTCTATACCCACTTCTTCTTTCTCTGCCACCATTCTCATTTAGGCACCAGATATTTATTTTGTGGTCAATTGAATCGTTTCTTAATTTTGTTTTGTTTTTTCTTCCAGTCCTTTAATCCTCTAATCCAACCTACATATGACATCTAGATTACCCTTCTTCATATATTGCTATTACAATTTCACTCTTTTTTCAGTGGCTTGTCATGATCTCTGAATTAAGTACACATCTGTAACTTGATATTCAAATCTTTTTGTATCTAATTGGAACCTAGCTTTCCACAGTGCTAAGGAAAGTTTTAAAGGAAGTGAGTTAGTTCTCCAGAATTGCTTGTTGATGTGTTTAGATGGCTTTGAGATTCAAAATAGTTTAAAGACATAAAGCAACATAAGACATGACTTGAAAACAATACAAATCAATATATAACCAACTGCTCTACCATGTGATTAGTCCACAGATGCTATAGAAGTTCAGAGCAAAAGATCGTTGAAACCTTGGGTCATCAGACATATAACTTCATTGGAGAAGCTGAGAGTTGTTTGGGATCCTGTATCATTTATTCATTTTATTTATTCAAACCAGATTTCTGCCTGTTTTTCTAACAAATATATAAGGTTTTAGAGTAATAGGCTCTGTTTTGTCAATATAAAAATATTTCCTCTGTCAGAAGAATTCAGATGCTTATGAATAGATGCTTGTGCTTAAATGTCATTATTTTAATTGTTACTGGATCCCTTCCCAGAACTTTGGAAAAAAATATATATATATACCCCCGTATACCTGAGCTGTTTCTTCTGATCAGCTTCTACTATAGACAATTGGTTTGAAATCATGTTGGAATAATTTGAGGAAAAGTAGTATTTGGCCAATATAGCATTTGAGTATCATAAAATTTAGGTTTCAGATAGGGTATGGCATTGTTTAAGCTCAACTTATGATATATAGAATTAGTCAATTATGTAGTAATATAGACTCAAAAGTACTATTTTAATGGATGATAAGTTTTTCTGCATGGTTAGCTGCTCTATTTTGTTTTTACTTAGGGTCTTAATACAAGGAAATTTGTATTTCTTTGTATTTTGAATGAAAGAAATGTAAAACGTCATCCACATTAGTAGAAATACCAGATGCCTTGAAATAATACTTCTAATTTTTTAGAGATTTTCAAAACTGGAGGGTGTAAATTGGCTAGCTGTACCTTTTTGGTGACTGGGTTGGTTACTTTTCTTGATGACTGTGTTAACTAATTAATTCAGCAAGATAACTTGTTTCTATTACCATGACGTGGACACCACCTTACCTACTAGTGTTTAACTCGTATCTGTTCTTAGTCTTTAAAACGGCTATAAGCCTATACTTATTATTTTTTATTTACTTAAACTTTATTTACTTTTGCATTCCTAAGCAAAATGAATAAAAATTTTTATACATATGATTTCATTTCCTTACTCCACTACTCATTCCAGTTTCTAAGGGCCTTCTGGTTTACAGGCTCTTAAAAATCTTTCTCTTTCCAATTTGAGTTTAAATAATTAGCTTCTTCCTAATTTGGAACCTCAACTTGAAAACTAGTATGTTTGATTTGGCATTAGATTGGGCATCTTATTTTAGATGAGACTATATAACTTTGGTTTTAGGTGCTCATTGAAGTGTTTGTCAAGCAGCATCTTTGTAGCTTTGAAGAAACTGGAAAATAGCTTTTCTACTAAGATTATGATTCTCCTTGACAGTCATTTTCACTGCAGTTAGGTCCTGGCTGTACCAATTCCAGTTTAAACAACTGGACTCTGAACCTGTTTTTGTTCTGAATAAGAAGTTTATTTATATGTTCGGGAGTACAGAGGCACAACCTGTTAACAGCTGTAAATTTGGTTGATTAAGCTGTGTGTGGACAAATTTACTAGGAGGAACTGTTCCCTAAAAATTCCAGTTCGCTTACATATGAACATAGTCTGGCTGTTTCTCACTAGTTTCCATCATTTCCTGCCAAGAATAATAAACATTTTCTTGCAAGGGATCAACACTAAAGGTTAGAAGTGTTCAGTGTTTTATCAATCACACTGGGCTGTCGTGAATCTCAGTAAACAAACACAGAGATATCTGTGTAGATGCCTAGGGAAGCAGTTGGACCCTAGAGAGATCATTTCTGTCAGACTGTCTTCCAGACCTTTTAAATGTAGGTGAGTATCAATTATGAGTAGACATTTATTGTAATGGAAATTATGGATGTTTGGGTCTACATTTTCACTTACCAACAGTTCAGGGAAGCTTGTGGTTTTAGTGGATAATAATAGGCTGGGGCCAGAAACAGTGTTTTCTTAATTTAGTGTAACTGTAGATACGATTATAAGTATTACAATAAAAATGAGTTTATTAATTTAAACTTATAGTATTCAGCATTTCCCTGTTGTGGCCTGTTGGGCAAACTATGGCCTGGGGGCCAGACTGTAGAATGTTTTTGTGGTAAGTGCAAGCTAAGAATGGTTTTACATTTTTAAAAGTCTGTAACAAACAAATAAAGAAGAATATGCATCAAAGACTACATATAGCCTTCAAAGACTAAAATTTTCATTATCTGGCCGTTTAAGAAAAAGTTGGCCAACTCCTGCTAATACAGATTAGCAATAGTCATGATGATGGTCCAGTACAAGGATCCAGTAAGTAAATGCCATCTGAATCAACGAAGCAAGATGAAAATATGGAAAATATGTTTTTCAGAGTTTTAGTTTTAGGGTATTTTATTTCTGATTTGCACATGATATATAAAAGAGATAATACCAGTATTCTTATGGGGCTATTACGAGCATTGAATCATGGCTCCTTGCAGTACCTTACACATGGGAGATAACTGTTAGCTGTTGCTGTTGTTATCATAATGTGTTGGATAACTGACAGTTGTTTCTTTGTTTTATGAGTCTCCCTTCTATTTTATCTGTGCTCTGTTTGCTTTGTGTTTAATTTTGTAAGCCACTTTAAAATCTTTTTGAATTTAGTGAAATGCAAATCTTAAGTGCAGCAGTTTTATTGTTCCTATTCCTATGGCTATGTAACAAATTACCCCCAAATTCAATGGCAAAGAATGATCAGTTATTATGCCCCCAGATTCTGTGGATCAGGAGTTTGGACAAGCCACAGCAGGGATGGCTTCTCTCTGTTCCACAATGTCTGAAGCTGGAAAACTCAAAGGCTGGGAACTGGAATCATCTGAAGGCTCATTCATTATGGCAGTTGTTGCTGGCTATTGGCTGAGAAGACTCCCTTCCTTTCCACATGGGTCTCTCCTTGTGATCTCTCCAAATAGATTGTTTGAGCTTCCTTATGTGGGCTATCTGGGTTTGCTGGAGCATGCATTCCAAAAAGAGAGAGCCAGGCTGAAGCTGCATCCTTTCTCTGACATATCCTTGGAAATCACATAACATCATTTCTTTCCTACTCTGTTGGTCAGAATAGTCACAAGTCTACCATGTTCAAGGGGAGAAGAAAAAAACACCGTTTGATGGGGAGTGGCGAGGTTCTGGAAAAGCACTGAGACTTGCAGTGTAGCTGAGGACATTTTTTGGAAATATAGTTTACTATAATTATATAATTTTTATTTATATATAGTTTTATTTATTAAACACATATGATTTAATCAATATTCTAGGTACTATTCTAAGTACTTTACAAATATTAATTCATTTAATCCGTAACAGACTTATTTTTACAGATGAAGAAACTGAATCAGAATATTGGATTAACTGGAATACAACTTTCTCTTGATGGATAATGAAGTTACTGTGATTTGTTTAACTTGCATATTATGTATTTATTTAAACATTAAAAATATTTCAAATGCATATTTCTATTTCTTGTATTAGAATGGATTTAAGAGAAGCACAGTTTCTAATAAGTAATTCCTTAAATGAGTGCAGTGGTCAAACCTCCAAGATTCCATCCTTACATATTCTTAGAGCTGGGGCATGGTAAATAAGTTGGGATTTCTTCATGAAGCAGTTTATAAATGAATCAATAAGTTATGAATAATAGTCTGTTTGACAACAATTTTGGACTAACTTACCAAACCTGATTGACAGATTGATTCTGTGTCCTTTGGTGAAAATAAATACAGTATCTTGTTCTAGGTGTGGAAATCTTACCCAGTTGGTATCTTTTCCTTCATTGGTATTGAAGTCACAACTTTTTGTTGGTAAGGTCAGGGGTCTTTCAGCCTCTATTAGCATGCAGTTGTTTTATCAGGAACAAAGATCTCCCCCTCCCTTTTTCTTCTTTTTTTCATTAACAGTATGAATGTATATTGGACACATTTCAGGCCCTGAGAGTGAGTTAATTAATAAATTAATTAATTAATCAAGCATTCATTCATTTATTTTTAACATCTGTTGATTCTGCTTTGGAGATTTAGTAGTTTCTGACCATGTTGTTTATAGCTTTTCAATTTTCTCTGTCCGTCAGAATTCAGTAGTGCTATTTTAAGGATGGGCCAAAGTGACTTTCACTCTGGTACATTTGTGATACAGTTATGCTATATCTCCTGGTCTCTGTATGTATAAATGTATATATGTGTATATGTGTATATGTGTGTGTGTGTGTGTGTGTGTGTGTATATATCAAGTATAAAGTATGCAGATAAGAAAAGGGTACCCTTGTTAGATTATCAAAGCTCAAATGAAATCTTTTTTTGAATATTTAAATACTTTTCTTTCTAATTGGAAAATTTGAGGTGTCCTTTTAAAAGAGATATTTGATTGAGAGTAGAAATTTGCATAATCAAAACTTGCCAAATCTCACTTTGTTTTTTTTTTTAAATTTAGAGATCCAAGAGAGCAGTACTACTCTGAATGTGAATGAACTGAGTACATTGATTGGAATGCATAATTTAGAAGCATGCTTTTTTCTTCTTTTTAACTTGGAAATAGTGTAAGAACGAATGCAAAAAGAAGGAGCCAGTGGATTCAGTCCTGTCCTGTCCTGCTGCTCACTCACTCATTTGTTTGAGAGGTGGAATGGTGAAGTGCCAAAGAGCAGGGGCTTTAGAGTTAGACTGACTGCGTTTACATTCCAGCTCTACTCCCATCTGTGTGATCTCGTTCTAGTTACCTAAACATTTTGTGACTCACTTTCATTGTGCAATGGCTGAATTCTCTCATTGGTAAAAACAGCATCTATCTCATAGTGTTGTCCAAATTAGATGATTTAATATATGTAAAGTGCTTAGGACAGTGCTTAGTGCATTGTAAGCTCATAAATGCAAGCTCTTTTTCATTAATCCATCCTGCCACTCACTCAGTCACTCATTAAAGAAACAACATATATTGAACACCTACTGTGATGGGGATACAAAGATAAAGGTCTGCTCTGGAGTTATGAGTAGCATAGTGGGGCAGAGGTGTATAATAGTCTTTATAACATAGGATGAGGGCAGTGACATGTTGCAAAGCAGATATATGTAAGTGCTGTGAAACAAAGAGGATGGAATTTCTGATAGCCTTAAACAATCATTTTACTTTTCCATGACACTATTTATTTATCTGAAAATGTTCTTTTTTGTGGATGTTTTAAAAGTTTTCAGGGCAAAACCTCTCCTTTCTTTGCATCCCTGTATTGTTTTATCTTACGGTATTTATCATTTTTTTTATCTTGTTAAATCATTATTTGTTCATATCTTATCTTCTTTGCTTGAAGACTTTAAATTTCTGTATCACTGACAGCCACTCAACACAGTTCAAAAATACTTGATAAACATTTACCAAAGTGGCTCAAGTAGTAAAACTGATTAAAGTGCTTAGATGTCAGTCTCTGCTTCCATCTTTCTGAAGGCTTTTTAAAGGCATGTCGAGGTAGAAAAATACACAGTTTGAGGGTGAAATGAACAGGGTACACGTACGCCTCACCATCTGAATAATCAGGCTAATTCTCTAGATTTTCTGTGGAGGTAAAAAGCCTCATTTGTATCATTTTGCAATTTCCATGGTATGAATACTTTCCCTGTGGTCAAATTCATGCTCCTGGTATGACATCACTGAATGCTGAGTTGGGAAGGGATATGTAGTAGAATACTGTTACATAGTAGTATTCCTGCCATATACATACAGTAGATGTAAATAACTGAGCAAAGATAGGAGTAAAATCTAGTAACACAATTAACAAATGATGAATTTGAGTATTATTTTTATTTTAATAAAATTTAATCATATTTAATTTTTAATGATGTCTGTCTTTAACACCTGGCTTAGAATATCCCTGAAAATTTAACAATGAGAACTGGTGAACGTGTACAAGCTGACTCGACCACATCTCTTTACCCAGGTCCTGCTGTTTACTGATTGTATGACTTCACCGCTAGAAGCTATGCTAAGGGTATTATCTGTGAATCAGAAAAAGCACAAAGATGTTCATCATAGCATTATGAATATAACAAAAAGCAGCCTAATTGTTTAAAGTGAATTGTGGTTAAGTAAATTTATTGGAATGTTTCCTGAAATTAAAAGTGATTCTTTGAAGATTTTATAACAACATGGGAAAATGCTATATGTTTAAGTGAAAAAGAAAAGAAAGATGCTAAATATCTAATTTATATAGAATGATCAAAAATTTTTATAAATATAAAACATGCTAATGAGAAGGAAGTGTTAGTGGTGAGGACATGGCTGTGTTCTTTTCTGTATCCTTTTCTTCATTTTACAAATTTCCAGTAGTGAGTGTATTTTGTACTTACTATGAAAACATCGTATCATTTCTGTCACAAAACCAAATTCTAAATAACACCTCTAATTTTTGTCAGATTAAAAGGCACTATCAAGATAGATATTTTCTGTTTTAGAAATTGAATATTTTCTTCTAAAAACCAATAAAATATACAAATTGAATTTCCTTTTTATAGATCAATACTGGATTTGTTTTTTCCCCAGAGACTTTAAGTATAGGCTATCACAGATTTCCATGGAAGATTTTGAATTTTTGTAAAAGTATCCTACATTAAACATTTTAACTCCAGAATTACCTACTTTAAATAACTGCTTAGTAGTTAAGTAGCTATCACTTTAAAAAAAACTGAAGATATATTGTTCCAAAATTGATGCTGGGTCCTGTGTGTCCCACATTCCTGCCTAACTTAGACATTGTTAAAATTTTATTTGATCATTTATAGCTCTTCTTTTGTGAAAGAAGTTTTCAGACCTTTTCAAATTATCTTTAAAATATAAGCAGATAATCTAATTTCACACTATTTTCTGGAATAGTTTTAACTCTTTTTCCCTGTCCCTTTTTAGTTAATAACTGGTTAGCTTTAGTAGACAATTTAGAAAAGCTAAGCTTTTGTGTAATTTTTCCCCCTAAAGATTAAGATGTGATGAAACAAATCACCTGTGGCATACCTTGTAGTAGGAAAATGCTTTTTGGGTGACTTTTTAAAAGTACTAATTTAAACATCAAAGCAAGTTCTATTAAGGTCTACCTTTGTTCCAAGGTTGTAATGTCTCTTGCCACTTTATTTACTTGGTTTGGATGCGTTTCAACAAGGATTTGGTTTAATGTAATTCTCTATATATTTATGAGGGAAGAATTGAAGCATTTCATTATTTCTTGAACCCAGTGATCTCTCCCTCCTAGGAACTTCTAGTACTTATTATTTCTGTGTTTTTGTCATGTGCTTTTTGAATTACTCAGCTTTTTGTTTGTCTGGATTGCCTTTCTAAAATACCATAAACTCCTTGATGTAGAGATGTGTGGGCCATGGGGTATGATAAGCAGTGAACCTTTGAGTAAGTACATCTAAGTTTTCCGCTTAGCAGCTATGAGACCTGGGGTAATTATTCTTTGGGCCTCAAGCCTCGTATCTCCAAAGTGAATATAATAATCTTTAGCTTGTGTGGTTACTAAGAGGATTAAAGGTAAAGTATGTAATGTTCCTGGCATATAGTAGGCATTCAACAAATGATTATTTTTTAAGTATCCAGTAGTAATTGAGTGAATGACTGTGTATTAGTCTACTTCAGCTGCTGTAACAAAATAGCACAGACTTGGTGCTTAAACAGCAGAAATTTATTTTCTCACAGTTCTGGAGGCTCAAAAATCTGAGATCAAGGTGCCAGCCAATTCAGTTCCTTTTCCTGGCTAGCATTCAGTTCCATTTCCTTGGAGGAGAGCAGGAGAGAGAGAGGGATACGAAGTAAGCTCTGTGGTGTCTCTTACATGGCACTAATTCCATCTTGAAGGCCTCGCCTTCATGACCTCATCTAACATAATTACTTCTCACAGGCCAATCACATAGGGGTCCAGGATTAAGGCTTCAGCATATAAATTTTACAGGGACACGGTTAAATCCATAGCAGACTTTTTCAGGGAAATTTTGATTACTGAAACAGTCATTAAGCACATACAAAATTTTAATCATAGTCAAAACAAAGTTCAGAGAAGTTGACAACAAGATTGTAAAGGAGCTAAGGGGGAAAAGAGATGGGAGCAAAATCTACAAAGTATTGGTTCAATGCAGAAAATACTTTCAGAAAGCTGGCATGGTTGACAATGGCAGATTCTATACAAAATTCTAGCGGGAGGGAAGTTGAGAATCGGTCATCTTTGTGTTTGGTCATCTTTATTATTTATCAGTTTCTATTGGTATTCTTTTTATGGCCATTGACGACAAAGGCATGGGACTGAGTATAAGACATGTAGAAGGAAAGTGATTTAGAAGGCAATTGTATCATTTAAGATTAGGCTGACTGCATATAACAAAAAAAGAGATGTCTATCTTATTGCTCCCTCGTCCCTAGCGTGCCTCCTCATGGTCCAAGAGGGCTGCTAGAGTTTCAGCCATGGAGTCAGTATTACAGCTAGCAAGGAGAGAATGTGCCCCTTCCCTGCAAAGGCACTTCTAGGAAGGTGCACATAGCACTTCCTCTTTGGCTGAAATTTAGTTTCATGGTCGTAGCTGCAAGAGCAGTGACAGGAAATACTGTCTTTTGGTTGGGCATCAATGTATCCAGCTAAGGACTGGGATTCTTATTATTAGGAAGAAGCGGAAAATGGGCCACGGGGGGCAATTAGCTTTCTGTGCAGCAGTTATTTTTATTTTCAATTGCTGTAATATTTAATAGGTAATTGATAATACATTGACATTTTTCAGAAAATAATTATTTTTCAATTATAAAAATATGTATTTCTAAAAAATACATAGAAAATTTGAGTTGTTTGAGATCACTCACGGAATATATTTTAGTGACTAGTCCAGACCTAAAGAAGGCAGTGAGCATGGCCTCTAATCCTGTTTTTCTTTTCTTTTTCAATGTGTGAACTATCAGTGTCTTTTAAAAAAAGTCATTAAGAATTACTTTTAAAAAGTACACTAGAAATGCAGTTCCTTTTAGAGAACAACCAGAAAATACGGAGGACTGAAAAGTAGAAAATAATAGCCACTTACTAACATTTTTGGTCTACACTCGTTCAGGCTTTTTCTGTGTTCATATAAAAAAATTCATTGTTTTCATGTAATGGTTACAGAATTTAAGTTTGAGAAGATGAAAAAGTTTGGGAGATGAATGGAAATGATGATTGCACAACAATGTGAATGTATTTAATGTCACTGAACTGTACACTTGAAAATGATTGAAATGGTAAGTTTTATGTTATGCGTATTTTACCACAATTTTAAAAAACATTGATTGTTTGCAAAAATGAGATCATACTCAATATCTTATTTTATAACCTACTTTTTATATTCAACAATGAAAAGAGAACACCTTGCCACATAAGTAAATATGTTTTTGCACTGTGATTTTTGTGGCTGAATATTTATTTTATCCTTTGGATATACCACCTTTTATTGAGGGCCGTGTTAAAGCAAATAAAAAGGAGTGTTAGCCCTTTCGTTTTTAAGTGGATTCACAGAGAGCTTTGTGATGCATGGCAGAGGACCTGGGGAAATAACCAGATGGTGGAAACTGAAACCCCCCCTGGGTCCTTAAACTGTGTCTGCCTTGTTCAAATGACTCTCTAAATAAACTACTTTACTGTTCTGATGTCAACATGGCAGCTTTGCTTTTTTTTTTTTTTCCAAGTATAATTTTTTTTTTATTTGTCTAAAAGGATGTTTATTCCAGACTAGTGGTTCTCTTGGATTTCTGCCCTACTATGTTAATGTCATATTAGAGGAATCAGGGCAAAAGAGAAGCATAGACGGAGAATATCACACCCTGAGAACTGGTTCCTTCACACAAGGATCGGATGCCAGTGGTGGCAGGCATGTCTGAAATTTCAGCATTGGTAAGCCACCCGGAGGAAGGTTTTCTCCTGACTTGAGGTCTGGCTCTCCCTTGAAATGCTGTTTTTCCTACAGCTCTTCTGAGAGAATGCTTGTCATTTTCCCACACCTTCACTGTCATGGGGTCATTGTCTTCCCGAGTCCCCCCCCCCCCCCTTCAGACCACCATTTCTTCACCTGCTGTAAAATACTCTGCTTCTTTGAGGATGCTTTTGCTACTTAGCTAAACCAGCTGTACTGTCAGTGTCCCCCACCCCCTTCCTTCACTCCCTGTCTTCGTGCACCTCCATTTCCCCCACTCTTCTTCCAGTACCTTTGTCTTTTCATCTTTTTTAAACTGCATCTTTGGTACCCTTTTCTTCCTCTCTTCTGAAATTCAGATATTTTCCTCTCTGGCCATAATTTCCTTATTTTTCCAGCTTATAGACCAAATCTTCAGCCTGATGGGGACTTGCAGTTATATGAGACTAATTCTTCACTCTCCTTTCTCTTCACTTTAGATTCCATGGACCATAACTCTAACTTACCTCTTGTCAACTTACTGAACTCTTTGCCCCCATTATCAGTCATATCTACTTGATAAATTCCCAACTGTGAGTGACTCTGAGCTTTTTCTGCATTTGCTCCTGAGCTGCTGAGTTCAGTTCAGAAAAATGCAGTGAGGCAGATTAATGTCGCCATAAATACATGGCCCTCACCTCATCTGTCCTCTCAGCGTTACCTAGCAATCTTGTTTCATTCCCTCAGTAACTCTGTCCTCCATTCTCCACGACAGTGTTTCTCCTGGGGCTCCTCCTGATCTCAGCTTGTATCCACAGCCTCACACAAAACTTCCCCTGAGCACCTCGTATAAAGTTGTTCTCCCCACACTCCCTCCGTCCTGTCACCCTGCTTACTTTCCTCCGTTAGAGTATCACGATGTGAAATGACCTTGTTTACTTGTTTATTTTATGTGTTCTCCCACATAAACAATGATCATGTGAACAGGAAGGTTATTTATTTATTTTTTTTACTACTATGACCCAACCCCAGTGCCTAGAATAGTACCCAGCGCATTATGGGTGCTCAAAAAAAAATTTGTTCAGTGAAAGAATAACAACTTCAGTTATTTTCTACTTCTTTCAAACATCTTACTCATTGACTCCTGTCTGGATACTCAGCCAATAACTACTTCCAAGTCAATAGGAAAGATAGAAATCTTCAGATGGATACTCCTTCCTCATCTGCCATCAAAAGTGTAAACCTTCTCACATGGTTATTTGTCCTCTGGCCCTTCTGTTATGAAAAATGGTTTCCCTCATTTCCTAAAGGCTGGATCCCCTCCTTTTCCACCTCAGAGGGGTCTTGATTTTTCTCTAATCCTGTCTGTCTCCCAGATTCTGTGTAGAGTATGATGATTATGAACGTAGGCTTTGTAATCAGACATGGATTCAAATTTGAGGTCTGTTGCTGTGAAATCTTGTGCAAATTATATATCGCAGCCTTAGTTTTCTCATTTGTTAGTTGGGGATAATACTTATGTCCTAGGGTGGTTGTGAAGATTAAAAAAGATAGTATCTTTAAAGTGCTAAGCTTTATAGTTGGTACTAAGTAAGCTCTCAGAAGAAAGGTCTTTGTATCATTATTATCTCCCCTTCTACTCGCTCCTAAATTTATTGAGTTCACCTTTAAAAATTATTCTATTTCAGCTACATATTTAGCATTCTATTTTCTCTTCCCCAACACACTTCTCCAGTTTTTACCTTCTACTCATTTTGGAACCCACTTCAGTCTGTCTTCACAAACATTTCAAATTTTATTCCCAGTCCTAATCCTAAACTCACTACTTTCCCACCCATCCCTCTCCAAGCCCGTTCTGCCTCCAGTAACTTGATCTCCCAGTGGTTTAAGTCAGAAACCTGGGAGGTAGTCTTTTCCCCTACTTCTTCCTTCCCTGCATTTCATCACCAAGCAGAATTCTGATAATCACACCTCCTAAATATTTCCTAAAGTTTTCTGCACCTCTCTTTCTTTAGATGCCGCCATTTCAGAGCAAAGAGCTATCATCTCTCCTGTGCCACACTTGCTTCATACTCCACACTGCAGATAGTGAGATCTTCTAAAAAGTGCAAAGCTGACAGCATCATTCCCCTTCCTAAACATTCCAGTGATTTCTTACTATCTTAAGGGCAGAGCCCTTCTCGATCATGTCCTGCTTACCTCTTCAGTTTTACCTTGCATCATTGTTCCCCTTGCCCATGCCCTGGCTCTATTGAATTTAATTTTTTTACACTTTGTTCAGCTCTTTCTTGCCTCTGAGCTTTCGCATTCTGTTCCACTGACTGTTTCATCATCCCTCTTTCCTCTTGTTCCCAACCTAAATTTTACTTCCTCAAATGGGCCTTCCCGCAGGGTTGCTGCCCCTGTGGTCAGTTCCGTAATTACCCCATCATCGCAGTGTTTGTTACATGTGATAGTTCCTTGTCTCCTCTCCAGACCCCAGAAGGCAGGAGCCACATCCTGTGGGTTGGTCAGTGTATTCCCTAGTATAGAGCCTGGCCTACAGTAGATGCTCAACAAAATTGTCTTAAATGTTGTTGTTAAATGATTAAGCGAGGAGAAAAACCATCTTATGTCACAACATTTGTTAGGGCTAGAGCTACATATGGTCTTCCTGTATTTAGCTTTAGTGACTATATCTTTAAACATAAGTAAATATGAAAAATAATAAGACTGCTTTTCAACACATGCTCTTATTTTTTCTGTCTTCACACATTTCCCTTATTTTAAAATCTTTTCATGTTTGTTTTTATGCTGCACTACAAACACCAATTTTTTCCCCCATTTGGATGCTTCTGAGTGTAAATGCCACTTAACATCAGCACGTCTGCCAACTTGCATTCAGTCTTCCAGCTATATTTGGATGACATGTCCATGGACAATTTTGTGAAGTTTTTCAATGAAAAGTTGAGTTTAAATCATGCGGTGCATTCTGAAAAATAGCGGCATCCACCGAACTGCCTTGTTTTCCAGCAAGCTGAACAGAAAGCGTCAGGAGAGAGGAGGGCTGTGGCCTAGGCTCTTTGGGCCCCTTCACAGCCCCTCCGGCAGCTTGTTGCACACTTGGAGACTGTGGAGGGGAAAGCTGGTGATGGATTAATGATCCTCTCCTTCCTGGTCCACAGTGGGTCTAAGTAGGCTCTGAGCTGAATCATCCCTGGCAGGGAAAAATGAATGCTCTGGAAAGACCTGGGTGAATAGAGCCTGCTAGCTAAGAATGCATTTTCCTCAGGGTTATTTAGGAGAACTTCATTATGGAAGGTAGTTGATACTGACTGTGTTGTTGTTGGTCCTAAGGAAGAAGTCTTTTTTTTTAACCTGAGATACAAACGGATCACTATACATTAGTGTTCCTTGCCTTGCTGATATGACCACCAACTGTTTGACTCTTTGATAATGCAGTTTGGGGAGCTTTTGTTCATTTTTCAGTGCATGTTAGATCAAAAATGTAATTAGAAAAATTTTACAAGGAAATATTCCTAATCTTGCAATTATTGGGCCTTTCATAGCATTGGAAGATAGGATTTGTCAGAACTCTCTCCTGACCCAGAACAGATTAGACTTGTTTTTAGATCAGTAAGGATTATTTGTTTATAGTTTATTTATATAACCCCATCTGATACAAAAGTATCATTAACTAAAGTCAGTTTAACAGATGTCCCCTGTGCATACTTTCAGGCAGACCTAGATACCACTCTTAAGAAAAAAAGGTAAATCTGTTGCTTTAAGATCCCTCAGAGGAAGGTTAGGCTAGTTAATTATAAAAAAGTCCTTTAGGAAGAAAGAGCAGGCTGTTCCAATTTTTTTTTTTAAATCTGCTCTGGCAGTTTGTCTATACCCAGAATACCTGGAGGGCTCCTCTGAAGAGTCTGGGATTCCTAATGTTGCAAGTTAGGCAAATTCACCCCATGCGTCTTGGATTTCAAGCAGAAGCGAAGAGAGGATATGACGAAAGGAATTAAATCGGGCCTCCAACGTTAAACATAGCCGAAATTCACACTGGGGATAGGTCTGCTTCCTGGTTGCAATATGATCTCTGATTTTTTTTGGACTCTGATAATTTAATTTACCCAGTCTTTTTCCTTTATATAAACTGTGAAGAATTTATATTCATGGATTTCATCATTTTATCTCTTATTTCTGGGGTCTTTTTTTCCCCCTCTTTTTCCCTTATCTTTAAAAAAATAACTTGTGTTTGTCTTTTAGGAAGGTTGGCAGGATGTCTGGTTTTCAAGTGCTCAAAAAATGAGCTGTTTTTATTTTGTGCACATGCTCAGATACTCTCTGAAAATATCAAGTAATACAGGGAAAATTAATGCACGTCTTTAAAAAGTGAAGAATTACTTTCTCACAAATTAACAGATTCTGAGTTATATGCTTGGGTAGGATACAAAAATTAAAAAATACAACATTAATCTCCTCTTGTTGAGTACTAGTATGCAAGAAAGACTCACCTCATTACTACTCCAACACTCCGGAAGGTGGGTTCTGGCTGCCATTTATAAAGTTAACTCCATTTCTATGGGAAAAATAAATCCAGAGTTAGATATGGAAGAGCAGTCAGAACAGTTTTCCCCCTCTCATCACTTGCTTTTGCTTGATTGTAGTAGGAAGTTGGGGAAGCAGAACTGCTACTGATTTTCTAGACATTGAGAGGGCCATGCCTTCCTCTGGGAGAGCAGAGGATGCTCTACTACCCTTTGAAGCAATTTGGACTTGGGCTTAAATCCCTATTCTGTAGTTTTCTTGCTATTTAGTCTTCAGGAAACCACATTTTCTGATGCTCAGAGAGATTAAATGAGCTTAATACTGAGAGTGAGTAAAAATATGACATTTTATGTTTATGATCTGATTCACCTGGTCGAGTTGTGCCTCCTCTTTCAGAGCACAAAAAGGTAGGCACAGTCTCCAAAGTCTGTCACTATTATTGCCCTCTTGTTACTGACCATGATACCAATTTATTACTGTCATAGACTAAGATTTATAACAAAACATAACACCACATTCAGATATCCTTGTAATACAAACAAAATAACAGAATTAGTTACCGCTAGAAGTTAAAAGTTATCTACCACTTTTTCCTAGATGCTCATAATGATTAAAGGTTGGTTATATGGTAGATTTCAAACCCTAAGAACAAACACAGATTATGTCAAGATGTAGAATTTTTGCTAAGATTATTTATATACTTAGTCTCTTCTTTTTTACTCTGTGATATAATGTGATTTCATTTCACATTATAAATCTCCAAATGCTGCTCTCTTGTTATATAATGTTAGTAAGTATCTGGCATTTGAAATGTGTGGCTATTGTGAATTGAACTTCTGGGGGAAAAAAAGTAAACTGTTGCCATCACTATATGACCAATAGTTAAAACATAGAAATTATGTGCGTGGAGATGTTAGAAGATTCAATTGAAACCATTGTGCCCCAGTACCTTCATAACTTAAATGCAAATACTGGCGTATATCCAGAAAGTGAGGTTCAATTAAGTGCAATTGTTTCAAAATCTTACAAAATCATTTTCCTACCAAGAAATCTTGGTAGCCATATTGCTGACTTCTCATGAGAGAGGCAGATAGGACTAAAATGAGACCTGAAATCTTTTTTTTCCACTAACTTTCTAATTCCTCATTTTTTTAATGTCAGGAGGAGCCAGGCCTAGAAATCAAGCACCCTGATTTTCCCTCTGGTTTTCCAATCATAAGTTTAATTATTCTAGCTGTCTCTTACCTGTTCAGATACTATAATTTGTGGTGATGGCATACATGGTTGTAACAAAAGTGGAAATTGGGTGTGATCTAGCTGGTAGCTTATGGGCTTAGTTTCAAAGACCATTTTTACCTGGAAAATAAATAAGAAGAGTTAGGCATTTTCTGGTGATCGGTGGTTTATCTGTCCCCTGTGTTGCACCTTGACTTAGCAGTGGTCTCTCAGGAACCCCCAAAACTTTTCCTGCCTATGTCAGAATTCATCTTTTTCCTGAAGAGAGCAAAGCTTCTATGGGCGTTATTTATTATATATAGTCTCACAGTATTCTAGGGAGCTAAGTAGAGTTTGCGTGGCTCTGTCTTTACTTTTAAAGTCAAGCAAGGAACAGATAGATCTCTTCACTAAGGTTATAAAATGAGGCTGTGGTAAAGGCAGAAAAAGACTCCTTAGTCAGAAACATCTCCTAATTCTGGCCCTTATGCCTAAGATGCAATAGATTGTTTGGCATTTCTCTAAACAGGCCTTTGACACTTAGAGCGTGTGGAAAGTATGTGCTTCCGTCAAAGAGTTTTGCTGTTTAGTTATTCTTTGCCTGTTAAAGTAATGACTAGAGGACTGAAGGAAATAGAAGGGACATCCAAAACTTATTTCAGCCTCTGCTTTTAGTTCATGGGAGCTTTGAACAGAGAATGCTTTTATTTCCCTGGGATTACTTTTCTGTCTTTATACTCAACTGAGAAAGAATTTTTCTTCAGGGCACTGCTGATATTGAGAAATTTGAAGGACATTATTACTGTTATTTTTATTAAAGCTTTATGTGTGAAAATTAGACTTTTGAAATAATGTATATTCCAATCCTAGACCACACTGAAAGAGAAGATTTGGGGAGTTAACTGCAAAATTCTACATTTTAAGATGTAGGTTTAGTGCCTTTTTTCCCTTTTTTCTTTTTTACCTGAAAGTCATTGCAAAACTGGATTATATTTAAACATTACCCTACTCAGCAATTTATATTACTATACATTAAAGTTTTAAAAAATGAAATTGTATGCTTTATAATATTCTGTTAAAATAATTTTTCAACTATGTTTTTGTTTGAATATTTATCACTCAATGGTTATTAAATTTATTATTTTAATTGTTTTACTCCTCACACTTTTTTTTTTTAAGTATCCATAATGCTTATTTGGAATTTTTAACATAAGACAGGAATTGTTTTTCTTCTTTCCCCTTCTTTAAGGGCTGCTTCGCAAATTAACCTGCATGCTTAAACCTGCATTATAATTCAGAAGGAACAGTGGAATCTGCTGCATTCAGTCTTTTTTGTAAAGCCAGGCTAGCACCACTGTCCTCCTGATCTCTTAAACATTGCAATTTTTGTAAACTCTTCCATGTGCCTCCAGCATCTCCAATTTGTGAACGAGTCTCACTATATTTATCCCTATTGTGTACGTCCACATGTTTGTTTTGCAGTGTAATAACACTTGACAGTTATAAATTTTTCCATATGCTCCATCTTGCAGAGATAAACAGTGTGCTGTACATTTCCCTCAGCTTTGAAGATTTACTTTTGAAATAAACAATTCCATAGGATATTATAGTCGGTTTTGGAAAGTCATTTACACAAGCACACTCTCTGTGAAAGGGAAGGTAGTCCATTCACCCTTTTAATGTGAAAACTCACCCCTTTAATGTGAAACTGGTTAATTGAACTTTTCTAAGGGATTGAGAGCTACTTAACTGCTTTTAGTTTTTCAGAGATTTACCAGGCAGTGCAGACCTATTTTTGAGAGTCTTTAAAAGTGCTAGTTAACATCATAAATGACAATTTTGTGGAATAAGTTCTCTCATTCTCTCAATGGTTTACTTTGGCTAGAGGGATTAGTGAAATAATTTTGGATTCCCTTATAATTTTCCCTTTTATCTTTTACAAATTGAAAAGTTGGTATTGGCATGCAATGATGGCATCTAAAGCATTTATATCTTGGTGGCTTTTTTGTCTATAGAAAGACTCATTAAGCAGCTATTTCTTTTATTTTTGGTTCCTGTAGGAAATCGTCTTTCTGACTAGTTTTATATGTGAAAATTGATGCAAAATCTTTATTCTTAGCTTGATTTTTTTTTTTTTACTGAAACAAATGTCTTTTGCTTACATTTCTTTCCCCCAAGATGCAGAGCTGCTTTTATTAGTTGATTCCTAAAAGCTCTGGTGTATAAATGTTTCATATGTTTTCTATTGTTAACTACAAACTTGACTACATAAAAAAATACAAATTGCCATATTGCAATTTTAATTTATTTTTGTTGTTGTTGTCTCTTTAACACACGAAATTTATCATCTTTCTCCAAGAGATTATTAATTTAGAAAATTGAAAAGTAATATGTAAATCTGGTGGTATTAGCAACAATGTATGTGGTGTGGTTCGAGGCCAGTGATGTGCTGGAGCCAGCCCCTACTAGTTCTTGAGAACCAGTTATTAAATTTTCAGAAACTTTCTGAGCTGGTTATCTTTAAAAATAACTATATAAACTTACAATTAAAATACGTTATATTAAAAACAAAACAAGACTCAAAACTCATCACTTCGTAATTTTACTACATTTTACTATTACTAATGCTCTTGAAGTTATTTGTGCCTATTTTATCTGAATTGGAAATACAATGTAATGGTGTATATACTGAGCATCTCTTCCATTTGTGTTCACTGACGTCACGTTGGTAAATCAGTCACAGTAGAAGTATGGACACCGTGGAAACCGGCAAACACAACACATCAGGACTTGATTTATTGTTTTGTTAATTGTCTAGGCTTAAGAAAGTGGTAGAGAAAAATGTTAGTAATATAGATCAAACTTGAAAGTATGTCATGTCCATATTCACTATATTATGAATAGCACTAAAAAACTTGAGAAAATATTTTTCCAGTACTTGAAACTATTTCTGATTCAGCAAAGTGGCTCACGTCATGGACAAATGAAATGAGTGAAGTTCTGACGTATGTCTGTGTTCACTTTCCTTTTCCTCATTAACGTGAACAAAACCATCACCAACTAAGCAGAATTGTAAGAATGATATGCTGCTCCAGGTGTACCAGACATCAGGTGCTAAGAACACCAGGAAGCCTTTTATAGTTCACTTTTGCAAACCGTGCTACTCAAGCATGCTGCCTTTTTCCCAACTCATATATGACTTTAGACTTCCTCTCTGCTCTAAAGGTTATTGTTAAAGGGTATGACAAATTCCTTTGTAAAGTATTCAGTCACTCACATCCGTCCCTTTGACCACAGATTACTTTAGAATGGTGTTATAAAACATTTGTGGGAAAAGACAAACATCATCATACTGGTTTATGAAATCATAGCTTTCCTTCCTTGGAGGCATAATTCTGTTTAGCCCACTGCTGGAAGGTAGATTAATTTACATATCTGAGGGGAAACTGGCTTTATTCAACGTGAGTTGTTTCCCTAAGCCTTGTGGATAGTTTGATGACCCACGTTAGTATGTGCAGTTTACACAAGTAAGTGTGGGTACGAATAAAATTCAGTTAAAGTTTGTTTTCTAAGCCTTGAGTGACCAGAAGGCTTTGAAATACATTCACACCTCTGTTATACACCTGCTCCTTATGAGGGGTTAATCTGATGAAGCCCCTGCCTTCAGAAATAATAACCCCATGTTAATTGACGTTCCTCAAATTTTAGTCAGTTGAGTATCACCGTCATTTTTGTCATACCCAGGTACCTCTTATACTTTTATTTACTTATTAACTTTTAAAATTGACTTTTTCCTTTTAACATAGATTTATCTTAAATGATAATGCCCATGAAATCTTGAGTTAAGGTAATAGTTTTTTTTTTCCTAGTACCTGTTAAAATATTGCTCAACAATTATAATTTTTAAAAGTTTGTCCTTGTACCACCAATGGTATGTGTATCACACTTTGGGAAAAGATGTACCTGTGATGGCACTAGGCCAAATAGTTTTGTTTATTCTCATGTCAACTTTATGAGGTAGACATTGCTATCTCTATTTAGTAAGTGAGGAAACTGAGGAATTAGAGATGTTAACTAACCTTGTCCAGGGTCATGAATTGAGCCAAAATTGACCTCACAACCATACTAACCCTTGCTCCTCACTGTACGACTTGTCGACCAGCAGTATCAGCATCACCTGGGAGCTTACTGTAACTGCAAAACCTCTGGCCTCCCTCCAGACCTAGTTAATCAGAATCTGAGGTTTAACAAGATTCCCAGGTGAGTCTCATGGACAGGAAGGTTTGCGAGACTGTGATCCAGCCTCCAGTGCTGTCTGCCTCCCGTAAGAAGACGGATGCCTTGCTCACTGATTTGGCTGATCTCCTTTTCTCTCTGCAGTGTTATTTCCTTCATGCCCTGCTGCTCTGAGATACAACTATTTTTAAGAAACTTGGTGTTGATGGCCAGGTAGAAGATAATATTCTCAATCATTTTGGTTATTTTTCTCTCCTAAAGTCATCTTTTGTTTGCTTTCTTTTTACCTTAATTGAAGTATCAACGCTAAGTTGAGACGTCTACATTTTTAACTCTTTTCTCTCCTCGTTTCCTTCCATCACCCACAGATCAAGTCCTTGCCCTTTGGAATGGCCAGTCATCCTTTTTCTACCGACCTCAGACTTACCTAGATAGGCCCTGAGAACTGTCTGCACAGCTGCAACTGGTGTTCCATTCTTCGTGGATGGTTTTAATAGTATGTGTAGCATCCTGACTCTTGACTTCTTTCCTTCTGCCTCCAGCTTTCTGCCACTCACCGATTTTATTGCTTACTTTTCTTTTCACCGAGGGGTGCCTACCTCCACACCCACGAGGCTGTTTCTGTTCTGCCATGCGCCCCACTCTTGCTGTTGCTGTCACAGTTGAAAGTTTAATACAAGCAGCAGCCTCACGAGACCCAATAAGGACAATCTTGTGGAAGTGGTCAAATTGTTGGGAATTTGATGGTTGTTAGCTCTGGGGATGTCAGGAATGACTGTGACTGATGAGCATAACTGGCTATAAATTTTGAAGTATTCCAGTGCATCATCAGCATTTCATCAGCATATTGTCTTTGTGGGTTTTTTCCATAGAATTTCCCTGTGAAGCCTATGCCTGAAGGAGTCTGCTGGGTTTCCAGACACCGCACCCAGTTTGTACAGTTATAGGTCCTCTGTCTCGGTGTTTCTGTAATTGTTTATTCAGTCTCCAAGATAACTAGTTATTTGAGATGAGTAGAATTTGGATCTATTCATGAGATCAGACCTTGCCTTCTTGCTCACTGGTGGCCAGATACAGGTCATAATAGTATTTCATTTTCTTAACTTTGAATAGTGTTAAAAGGGAGTTGACTCATTTGAATTATAAGAGGTACTGTAAGAAAACCATATTATTCATTACATAATATAAGAGAGAAACAAAGAGAAATAGTTGTTTCTTACCATAGTAATTTCAGACTCTGAAAGATTTGTTTATCAGCCAATTGTAGACACACCTGTCCCAACCCAGATTTTTTTTTTTAATGGTTTTCAGCTTTGCCATCATTTAGAATTGAGGGTTTTTTTTTTTCTCCTTTCTGCCACATTTTTTGGGTACACACCCTTCCTCCCTCCCCTTTGTCATTCTCTTTTTTCCTTGAGAAAAAGAGAGTCCCTCTTCTAGTGTAGAGTAAACATTTCTTTGTGAAGTGTGACTTATTTATGCTTCAGGGGTTGTCAGTGTATACACAATAGGGAAGGTGATGGAGGCTCCCAGACACGCCAAGTCAGCACTTTGTGCGTGTTAAGGCCTAAGAACCCTTTAAGCAAGCTGAAAAAAATTTAACAAGTCAGAACATTTTACAATTTCCATATTTATCAAACATGTCAGGGGATGGGATCACAAAGCCTTTCAGGGATTAACTGCCTCTAGGCCTTGAACTGTTTTATGAAGATGGAGGAAGCCAAGTTCTCAACACCCATGATTTGCTCTAATAACCACAAGAGTCAGAATGTAGGTGATCCCTCCTGAATGAAAGTAATCCTGAGGCTAAAATGCTCCTTGAATGGAAAAAAAAAAAAAATCCTCTCTCAACAGATGAACTGTGTGTGAATCTATCTGACAGAGCTTTGGAGTTTGAAGTTTATTTACCTAGAGCTTCAGTTTTATTAATTCTCTGGTTGGTGGTTCTTGACCTTTGACCCCTAAGAGCTTAGAGTATGAAGCCTAAGTAGATGTTCAGAAACATGCAGACATTCCCAAAGAGGGATGGCCATTGGCTTTTGGGGGCTTGGCATAGCATCCTAGAGTTATTATTTGTTTTCAAACGTTTGGAGTTTGGCAGATCCTAAGATGTATTTTGCCAAGCACTTTCCTTTGAATTTTGGTAGAGGGATATCTTGAGTGGAATTTAATTGCTTTATTGGTGATTCATTTGCATTATACTCATCAGAATGCTGCTTTGGAAAAAATATTTGATGACTGATAAATATTAGGAAATTTACAGTTTTTTGGTACCAGTTTTTTCTTAGATGAGGATAGAAATGGAATTCAAGCCCCAAATATTTTCAATAAGATTTGGAACTTGGAATCTTTAAGTAGTAGTTTCCAAATTTGTCTATCACTTTTTCCACAAAAGCAAACCAGACTATGCCTCCCTGGCTTGACCAGCAGATCTTTGGAAAGGTTGCAGAGCTAACGTGCAACCTGGGGCCAACTCTTAATTTGAAAATTAATGTTTAAAAAAAAAGATTTTCAACAATTCAGTAGAGAGAACAAGCCTCTTTGGGAGAAGTAAGCTGGAATTAACACAACAGCAACCCAGGGAGACTAAGCATAGGGAAGGTTTTTGGTTCTAAAGCCAAATTACCAGGAATGACAAAACCCCCGAGAGGACTAAAGTTATATAAGGTGCCATGAGGTAGCTTTTCCATTACAGTTTGTAGAAAAGCTTGTAAAAGAAGGAAGCATGCTGAGACTTACAAATGAGGACTAAGCCATAAACTTTTTTAAGAACAGGGAAAGGACATGGCTAAATATGGCACTGAACTTCTTATTGCCCATCAGGTTGCAGCAAAGCGTAATGATAAAAGCAAGTTTCTTATTGTCTGTTGCCAGCTTCCTATCTCTTGTAATTGGCCCAGAAACAGCAGTGCCAGCAAGTTGAATGACTGACTACTCATTGTCTCCAATGCAGTGGAGACAGTGCAGAACAACAATGCAAATAATCATCTACCAGGAGAGGCAGAAGGCATTTTAAACAAATTGAACGTGGATGTCTTCCTGTTCCAATTATTTTGAAACCAACTGGTAGGAAATATTGGGAAATTCTAGTTATGAATTCTGCCAACTGGTGTTAGGAGAAGACAGGATGATATAGACTCTCTTATTTGTTTCAAATGGTGGGTACAGGAGGCAATGGACATGCCATTGAACTAGCGTTGATAGATTTCTTCTCTCCCTTAATCCTGCTTGAAATGCCAAAGAAGCAAGAAGATGTCTTGTATCCTTGATTTATCCTGGCACTGGTTTACCTGGTGAGATTATTAGGTGGTCTGTAGAGAACCACACTGATGTAGGTCTACAGTTTTTTATTTGGGCTGACTTTAAATAATTCTAAGTGTTCTTTTCGGTATAAGTAAAAATTCATGGTTTTCTTCTTAAACTTTGGTCCCGACGACCTTAAAGAAGTTAATTTGGTACAGACAACCTTGTCTTTTTTCTTATATGATAGAACTGAATCAAGGAATCAGTAACCTGAACATTTTGTTAGCTGACAGGGCTGCTACTCAGTCCCTTGGCCAGGCAGACACTTCCCTCATAAATGTTGGGACTTATCAGAGTGCCCAGAGACCACCCTGGCGCTTGCTCCAGAATGCCTATCCAATTAAGCACCCCTGTTCTTCTGCCAACACCCAAGCCTCTCCATCTTTCCTTCTCAGAGTCACTCCTTGCCTTTTCCTTCACTTTCTCCATTACAAACAACTCAGCATTTCCCAGATCCAAGTCATCTATAGGTCCTGGGGCCCAAGGTCTCCTTGGAATTGCTATTAAGACTTCGAGATTATATAGCAAGAATTTCCAAATAATCCTTTAGAGTATCTCTTGGGTTTGCCCCTGTGTACCTATCATTGTAGCCAAGATAATACTCCAGACCTTCATGACTGCAACAGCTTCCGAATCAGCCCTTTCGCTTCTTCCCTCACTAGTTACCCTCTTACATACCATCTCCAGATTTGTCTTTATAGAATATTTCTCTCCTGTCATTCTTCTGCTCAAGAATGCCTTGAGCATCAAGCCTAAATTTCTCAGCTTGTCCTTCAAGGCCCTCTGTGATCTGGCCATCCCCTACGGTGCACTTTTATTTCCCATTTCCATATGAAACTTCTTTGCGGTTCACAGGTGTGCATGTTAGCCTGTATCCCCTTGATTGTATTTCTTCCCATAGGTCTAGAAAATCCTTACTACATTTAGGAATTTATCCAAATCTTATCCTGAAGTTCTATTTGTTTTATTAAGTGTTTGCTAATTCAGTTTACCTAAGTGTTCCCGTTCTCTGTACTTCCCTGTAGGCAGTATCATACAGATGAAATCATGTCATTATGGAAGTTATTTTTCTCTGACTAGATTATATAAACTTCTTCTTCAGTAAAATCATAATAAAAACTGAATGCTGTTTTCTTTTCTTGATTATCATGGTAAAGCACGTACCCTTCAAAAACTTACTCCTTTTTGTTTTTTTTGTCTTTTCTTCTCCAGCTTTGTCCTCATCACCTCTCCTTGATAATCAAAATCATTGGACTGTTAATCTCCTCTCCCTTCCATTAAATTTCTCTTTATTCTTTTGAAAGCCTCATCAATACACTAGCATACTCTAGTGTGTATTATGTTTTAGTCTATAGTGAAAAGAGCTTATTTTTTCTTACATAATATTATGTAAAACATTTTTGAGCCCTACATAAAAAGAACCTGAAATCCAATCACCATAAGAAGTCTACCGTGAACATTTTGGTGACTATCTTTTCAGGCACTTCTGTTCATACGCACATTGACCCAAGTGCCATGCTGCTCTTCATGAGTACTTTTCAAAATGCATATTTTTTTGGAGAAGGAAGTTTATCTTTTCCCCCTCTTCTTACCTTCTCTTTAGGCATCTGTGTTAACAAGCTGTATGTCTAAGCATTCATCAAACTCACCTAATCCTATACAGATACATTATGTATAATGATGTATATATGGAGGGAATATAATGGTATATGTGGAGGAGTGCTTTTGCCAAAATGGGATCATATTATATATAGTTGTTGGTATTTTGCTTTTTTCCTTTAACTATACATTAAGAAAATCCTTCCAGGAGAATTGCTTTATGTCCAACTCTAGAAGAAATATTAACAAGGAATTTGAATTAATAAGGGAAAAATCTGATTAGATGGCTAGATACTAAAAATGTATATCTCAATATCTTTTCTCTATACCATTAAATAACTAGCTAAAAAAAAAAAAAGAAAAAGTAACTGTTCTATTCATAGCAGTATCAAAAATCTTTAAAATTCTCAAGGATAAACTGAAAGGGAAAGTTACCAGATTCTTGGAATCCTGGTTTTCTTTAAAAATGGGTAAAATAATCTTAATGTTTAATGGAAAAACTGTTTGAAAAGAACCAATAAGTTTGTGAAAAAGATGAACTACTTTAAAAATTTTAAGTATAAATGTATTTTAAACATCTTTCTATGCTAAGTTCTTAAACATGACTTTTAATGGCTGCATAGTATATCAACATATGAATGTGCTATCATTTTTTACCTAGTCTAATTTAAATTTAGGTTATTTCTCTGTTTTGAATTTTTTTTAACTATTGCTATTATAAATATGTCATAAGGAGCATCCTTATGGATAAATTCTTGTGCACAACCCTGGTTGTTTCTATGAAATAAAAACCTAGATGTAAAATCGCTAGATGAATTTTTACATTTTTAATGCCTTTGCCACAGGGGTGCCCATTATTGTGCTATTAACAGTAGATTTTGCTAATCTAATTCCCAATGGAATCTTTATTTACTAGAGAAACTGAACATTTTTTCCCCACATTTGACATTTATATTTGACAAGTATATTTTTCTTTCTTGATAACTGTTTTTAGGAGAACTGTAAAGGGATCAACCCACTAGCTTTCAAAGCTAGGAAGAAAACTTAATTGAGGTTTAAGGCATTTTGAGATGTAAATGGTACACAAATTATACTCATACTACAGACGACAACTTTGTTGAACATGACAGAAAGATCTGGTTTTTCTGCATCTCACTCTGTTTCAGCCTCGATGGCATTTAGGATGTTAATATCTTGAGGAAATAAATGATAAGTGCACTGTGACATCTGGGGAATTCTGTACCAGCAGCCTCTTAAATTTTCTTCTTAGGTCCACCTTGGGTAACATCATCAAGGTGTATTTCTTCAGCTTCTGCTGTTAATTAATTAACAATAATAGTAATTAATATTTCATATATCCAGCATTTACTGTGTGCCAAGCACTGTGCAGTGTACCTGAGGTGGAATTTAAATATTTTGTTTCTTTTTACTGATGGGGAAGTTTATACCATTAGGAGGTATTAACTAACTTGCCATCAAATGAGAGGACAGAACCCTGCAGTTGGCCTCATTACCACTATGATCACTCCCCCCATTCAGCCTTTTCTGTCCTTACTCCTAACTCTGCTTCGTCGCTCTTAGTCATTTCGAGATTCCTTTACTATTTTTTCCTCTTGGTGTTTTCCTTTTATCTGTCTCACTTTCCTGCCTCTCTATCATATGTACATCAAACTGTGCCTTTTTCTACTTTTTTTTTTCCTGTGTCTTATCACGCAGTCGTTTCGCAGGTAGCCATATTTACTTTAACTTAACTGTAAGGTTGATCTTCGTCCGTAGAAAAAGAGAGTAGACCTACTGCCCATTCAGTTGGAAAGAATGTTTATTTACCTTGTTGTTTAATTGAGCTGTGGGTGCTTCCATTTAAATATTGATTGGTTTTCTAACTAACAGTCCTTTCAGAGTTGAGAAGCCGGAGTTCTTTTGTTTTAGACCTTTAGAATGTAGTTTTGGTGGGGGCGGTGGGGGGGGGCAGGAAGGGTTACTTTCCCTTGAATGGTTCTGAAAGGCTGAGTTACATTTGAAAAAATGGGCTCTTGAAATGTGTTCTGGAACTGTAGGAGTGTAGATCAACTTACTGAGGAATGCCTAGGTGAATCTTTGAATGAATAACTTGTCCATCTGTCTCTGCTTTGTTCTTTGGAATGAAAGAATATATGAATCAGGCTGACCTACCTTTTTGAGATACCTCTTATACCCTATCTCTGACTTCTATGTTTTTGGGTCACCAGAATGTTTGCATAGGACCTGACATGAAGTAAGTGTTCAGTAAGTATGAATTACCTGGGTAGATAATGGAATGAATGAGTTAATTAATTATGGAGACTGAGAATGAGGAGATAGAATGGTTGTTGTAGAAGTGGTTGCTTCCCTCCAGGTAAGACTCATTTGATTCTGGGCTGTACCATCAGTAGTCCTTGGATACCGAAGTCAGACCTTTCTGATCGAGAGGGAAGAACCTTTTGAATAAAGAATAATTTTATTCCTAATTTCCCATGGGTACCTGAATCTATTATCTTGAGTAATTCTAATTAGGGTCCCTAGACCCCTCCGATTGTTTAAAATCCTTAGTTTTCTCCAAGAGTTAACTCCATATGGTATGGGGAAGTACCATAGTATAGTCATGCTGAGATCAGGCTGATGCATGTGTGCTGTGGGTAGTATCAGTAGTTAGGCTGGTAGATTGTTCACATGCACATATATCAAAGACAGGAAAAATGTTTTTGTAGAATAGAAACTATTGTTCCCCCTTTCGGTGGTCCATACGTCTGTGTGTGGGACATATTTGTAATCATGGGAGAAGGGTGTAGAAATTTGATTTGTAATGAGATTCTAAGCTCTATTCCTTCTCTCTAACTTCAGCATTTTATAACTTGAGTGAGATTCATCTGTTGAGCAAATATTAATTGGATACCAGCACTGTGCCAGGTTCTAGGCATTAAGTTGACAACAGTGAATAGGACTTTTTATTTTGACGTATCACAGTAAAATCAGAAAAATATTGCAAAGAATTCTAGTATAGTACCCTTCACTTGAATTCTCCAGATGTTAATGTTTACCACAGTTGCTTTACACACACATAAGCACACGTGCACACACTCACCTTTATTTTTCTAAACTGTTTTGGAACTGAAGACATGTCCCTTTATCCTTAAATGTGTCCATGTGTGCTTCCTAAATACAAGGACAGTCTCTTATATAACCATGATATAAGTATATAAAAATCAGGAAATAAACACTGATATACTACTATTATCTAGTCTATAGATCTTATTCAGATTCTTCCAGTTGTTTCAATAATAGACTTTATGGCAAATAAAAATTCCTGATCATGTGTTGCATTCAAAGAAGGCATTGGTCTAGATGATCTCTAATGTCCTTTTCATCTTGAGTATATAAAAAAAAATCTGAACCTGTGATTTGAAGACATGAGCATATTTTAAACCTCTTTTTTAAAAGATTAAGATGTAACATATATAACATTGTATTAGTTTTATTTGTTTGGGTTTTTTGGGAGGGGGATTAGGTTTGTTTGTTTGTTTGTTTGTGGAGGTGTTGGAGATTGAACCCAGGAGCTCATGCATGCTAAGCAGGCACTCTACCACTGAGCTATACCTTCCCCCCACATTGTGTTATTTTTAGGTGTGCAATGTAATGGTTTGATAATACGTATACATTGCAATATGATTACCACAGGAAGTTTAGTTAAAATCCATCACCACACATAGTTACTCTTTTTTTTTTTCTTGTAAGGAGAAACATGAGGTATAATTGACATATATAATATTAGTTTCAGGGGTATAGAGTAATGATTTGATATTTGTATATAGTGTGAAATGGTAACCATAATAAGTCTAGTTAACATCCATCAACAGACATAGTGACACAATTTTTCTCTTGTGATGAAAATTTTTAAGATTTATTCTCTTAGCAACTTTAAAATATACAGTATAATATTGTTAACTGTGGTCACCATGCTGTATATTATATCCCCAGGACTTATTCATCTTATAACTGGAAATTTGTGCTTTTTGACCACCTTCACCCATTTTGCTCATTCCCCAACCACCTGCCTTGTGCAGTCACCAGTCTGTTCTCTGTATCTATGAGTTCCATGTTTTTTGTTTTTAGATTTCACAAATAAGTAATATGATACAGTATATGTCTTTTTTTGTTTGACTTATTTTACTTAGTATAATAATTACCTCAAAGTCATCCATGTTGTTGCAAATGGAAGGATTTCCTTTTTTATGGCCGAATAATATTCTGTTATATATATGTGTGTGTGTGTATCTCTATCTACCTATTACTTTTTTTTAATCTGTTTATGAATTGGTGGACAGTCTCAACTATGTAAACAATTCTGCAATGAACATGGGGGTGCAGCTGTTTCTTTGAGATAGTGATTTCATTTCCTTAAGATAAATACCCAGAAATAGAATTGCTGAATCTTATGGTGGTTCTACTTTAATTTTTTGGAGAACCTCCATACTACTACCAGCAGTGCATGAGGGTACCCTTTCTCCACATTCTTGTCAACCCTTATTATTTCTTTTCTTTTCTTTCTTTTTTTTTTTTTTTATAATAGTGGCTATTCTGACAGGTGTGAGGTTTTATCTCATTGTGGTTTTGATTTGCATTTCCGTGATGATTAATGATGTTGAAGAGCTTTTCATGTATATAGTGGCTGTTTATGTATCTTTTTCAGATCCTCTGCCTATTTTTAATCGGATTTTTTCAAATTAAGTTAACTTTTTATATAAAATTATATATTTATATTTTCTGGATGTTAGCCCCTTGGCAAATAAAGGATTTGCCAACATTTTCTCTCATTCAGTAGGTTGCCTTTTCATTTCATTGGTGGTTTATTTTGCTGTACGAAATTAGTTTGATGTAGTCCCACTTGTTTATTTTTGCTTTTGTTTCGTTTCCTTTTGGTGTCAAATCCAAAAAATTATTACCACGATATTAAGAAGCTTACCCCCTATGTTTTCTTCTAGGAGTTTTATGGTTTCAGGTCTTATTTTCAAGTCTCTAATCCATCTTGAGTTAATTTTTGTGTATTACTTTAGATAGTGGTCCAGTGGTCCAGGTTCATTCTTTTGCATGTGACTATCTAGTTTTCCTAGTACCATTTATTGAAGAGACTGTCCTTTCCCCATTGTATATTCTTGGCTCCATTGTTGTAAATTAATTGACCATATATGCATGGGTTACTTCTGGGCTCTCTATTCTGTTCTGTTGATCTGTGTTTCTGTTTTTATGACAATACCATACTGTTTTGATTACTATAGCTTTGTAATATAGTATGAAATCAGGAAGCATGATGCCTCCAGCTTTGTTGTTTTTTCTAAAGATTGCTTTGGCTATTTGGGTCTTCTATAGTTCCATACAAATTTTAGGATTGTTTCTTCTATTTTTTTGAGTGCCATTGCAATTTTGGTAGGGATTGCATTGAATCTGTAGTTTGCTTTGGGTAGTATGGACATTTTAACAATTTTAATTCTAATAATCCATGAGTATAGACTATCTTTCCATTTATTTATTTTGTTTGTGTCATCTTCAGTTTCTTTCTTCAGTGTCTTACAGTTTTCTGTGTACAGATCTCTCACCTCTTTGGTTAAATTTATTCATAGGTGATGCAGTTGTAAATGGGAGTGTTTGTCTTAATTTCTTCCATCTAATAGTTCATTATAAGTGTATAGAAATGCAGCTGATTTTTATATATTGATTTTTGTATCCTGCAACTTTTCTGAGTTTGTTGATAGTTCTAACAGTTTTTTGGTGGAGTCTTTGGGGTTTTCTATATATAATATCATGTCATCTGCAGATAGAGGCAGTTTTATTTTTTCCTTTTCAATTTGGATATATTTTATTTCTTTTTCTTGCCCGATTGCTCTGACCAGGATTTCCAGTACTATGTTGAATAAAAGTGGCAAGAGTGGGCATCCTTGTCTTGTTTCTGATTTTAGAGGAAAAGCTTTCAGTTTTAGTATAATGTTAGCTGTAGGCTTGTCATATATGGTCTTTATTATGTTGAGGTACCTTCCCTCTGTACCCACTTTCTAGAAAGTTTTTACCATGACTGGATGTTAAATTTTGTGGAAACCTTTTTTTGCATCTATTGTGATGATCTTATGATTTGTATCCTTAATTTTGTTATTGTGGTGTATCACATTGATTTGTGGATGTTGAACCAACCATCCTTGAATCCCTGGAAGAACTTCCACTTGATCATGGTATGTGACTAGTGTATTGTTGATTTCAGTTTGCTAATATTTTGTTGAGGATTTTTGTGGGTAGTTCATTAGGAATATTGGCCTGCAATTTTCTTTCTTTTTTTTTCTAATGGAGGTATTAGGGATTGAACCCAGGACCTTGTGCATGCTAAGCATGTGCTCTATCACAAATAGCTCAATTTCCCTCCCTGATCTGCAATTTTCTTTTCTTTTAGTGTCCTTGTTTGCTCTTGGTATCAGGGTAATGTTGGCCATGTAAAATGTTTTGAAAGTGTTCACTTCTTAATAAATCCCTTGAGGGATGAGTTATTATTGATTTCCTTATGTATTCATATATGGTATGATTATTCAAGAATTCTGATATATGTGCTGATGTGCAGATAAATAGTATTAGTTTATATTCTTTACTACCTATATTAAGAGAGAAATTCTTTATTATCAAAGACAAAAATTCTCTTTTAAAAATGATTCAGAAAAGAGGTTAAAATAACAAATTTGATAGCCTAGAAGAAATGAATAAATTCCTAGAAACATAACCTACCATGAATCATGAAGAAATAGAAAATCTGAGCAGACCAATTACTAGTAAGAAGACTGAATCTGCAATCAAAAACTTCCCAACAAACAAAAGTCCAGGACCAGATGGCTTCACTACCTCATGGAATCCTTCCATGTGAGATGGAGAGCAATCATGTGATAACAGCATCCAAAGATATTCAATAAGCTATGCTTGATGTATTTTTAAATATTCAACAAGATTTCTATAAGATTATCATCTTATATCTTTATAGAATATAAGATTATCATCTTATCTTTATAAAAATATAGACAAAAATATCACACAGACACACTTTCTGGATATTTATATCTATTAGAATTGGGTTACAGTATTATCATTTGCCAGTAGATGCCACTATCTGATGTGATATCCTCTTAACAACAGGATAGTCTATCCTTACATTCCAGGTCTCAAGTACTCTTAAAGTAGTTCCTTCCACTATCTATTTTTTAAAAATTGAAAGTCTATAAATCAAGTTTGTTGAAAATGAAGTTCATTTCAGTTGTCTTGAAAATTTTAACATTACAAAAGCTTGCTTTCTTCTGCTTTCTTTTCTCCTTTCTTACAAGATATGGTCCCTGCCCTCAGTATTTGTAATCACTCTGCCCAGTAGACTGTTTATTATTTAGTAGGTCATCTTGCTTAGGTTTCACTTTGGGAGGATTAACCTACCGACTATGTTGAAAGGCCCCACATAAACTCAAAAAAGTTTCAAGTTGAATGTTAAAATACTTGCTTTTTCTAGATATCCACACATGTAATATTTGTGTAGGACCATCTTAAAAGAGTATCATAAGCTCAGACTCCAAAAACACAAGCAAAACTCCCAATCTCTTCACATCAAGCAAACAAAAAGTTATGAATTGTATATCTTACATTGCTAGAAATGTATCATATTAAAATGTGTGTGTGTTTTTGTATATACATGAGGAGCAAGATTATGGATGTTTTAAGTGTCTTGTGAGCTACTCAGTACCCTAGGTATGTCACGTATATAACATAACATCCACATGATATGTGGATATTATGTGAAGAATTATGCATACTAATTATTTCTAATCTTTATATTCATTGTTTTAAGAGTGTGTGTTTATTTCAGTTGAATGACTAAGAATATTGTATTGTTTCCTCTCTGTGTTTAAGCAGCATTTAGGTTTGCAGTGTTTGAAGGGTATGGTTTACATTCAGCTCTTATTCTTTCTACTAGTAGAACAGTTTATCAACATAAAATGACAAAGTAAAAATAGTGACATATGTGTTAGATTCTGAGCCTTAGCCTTTTTTTCCTTCCTAAATAAAGATGATGAAGGTTTTCTAGGTGGAATGTCATATTAAAACATTATAAAGATAATTAGTAGCTGACTTAGCAAATTGTTTGGATGTTTCCAAAAGATCAACTTTAGCTATGATGCAAGAGATACTTGATTTCCACTTGAATAGGCCACTGGTTTTATCAAGGCCCTATATTTAACTATAACTTGGTCTGTTGAAAATCCTGGGTTTATTTTAAATGGCTCTCCTAATTTTCATGGTTCAAAGGAGTTAAACTACACCTTGTTCTTTGGGAATCTGTTGTGGTCTTAGAACTTAGTTGACTTTGCCATGGATAATTCTTAGAGACTATTTTTTTCTAAATACTAATTTTCTCTTTTAGAGTCTAGTGTGCATTTTAATAAGTTGTTTCACATTGCTCATGTATTGTTAACTTTCCACTCTGCCAGTACGATTTCAGGAAAGGAGCACTTAAGAGCATATGTTCAATTAAAGCTTCTGCAGGTAAATTATTACTTTCCCTACTTTTTAAGTTTTGTGTGGCCTTGGCAAATTATGCCTAAATTTTAGTCAAAATATACTTAGAAACTTATGGTCCCATTGATTTTTTAAAAAGTAATATTTGTGGCTATTTTTAAAAATGTGTGTCAATCCCACAGAGATCTTAAGGTTTACTTGACAGCAGTGTTTATCATTTAGTTCTGCCTGAACTCTGATATGTTCAAGAAAGCGGAGGATACCACAGTAGTATTTTCCTTTCCATTATTAGTTGTAGCACAGAAATTACTAGCAGTGTAAGTAAATACTTTAGAATTAGACTGAGCCTGCCTACCTCAATGAAATCTAAATCTTTTAGTTGATTTTTAGTTTGTCACTGATGCACCCAGTGTTATATGAATATTTAGTCAAATTGCATTAAAAATATAAATGGCAAACAGACAAAAGTTTTTTTTAGTGTGTATGTTTTTTCTCACTGTCCATGACATTAGGCTACATCTATACCATCTATTTTAAAGTGAATTTTATTCATCCCTTTCTGTTTCCAAAAAGATTTCAGGTGTGTTTCTCTTTCCCCTCCTCCTCTCCTCCACCCCCCCGCCCCGACCCTCCCCACACGCCTGGAAATCTAAGGATCATATCTTTTCTCCCTTTCTCCCCCGTTCTTTTACACCTGGCTAAAATTATATTCTGTATGCATGAAAGTGATACTTGTAAATTACCTGTTGGTTATAAGGTAATTTACAAATTTCCTGAAGGTCAGATAGGAAAACCCAGTGGGGTCCTTCTGTGATAAGGAAAAATTAGAATAGTAGAGTTACGGCATCAGGTGACTCAGCCTGAGTGTTCTCACTCAGTCATTCTGTAAACCTGTACCTTTTTTTTCTCCACATTATTACTTTTCTGCTTCATGCCTGATTTTCCTATTTGCAAAATGAGAATGAAAACATTGCTTCCCATTTACTTCATAGAGAATTTAAGGAATGGGCTTGTGTTCCTTCCCCAGATGGATCAACTTAATCTTATTTGTGTATTTTCTGTTGATACTTCTATTCCATAATGTCCAGTTGTATATATTTTTTCCATTCTTTTATTTACATTCTTTTCTTTCTCTGGGATTTTTCAAAATCAAAGCATGTTAGTCACATTTCATAATGCACTTAGTACTCAGGGTATTTTTTAGATATGGGCAAATGTTTGAATAGCTGCGTTTGTTTTGGAGTGTCTGTCAAAACCCAGGCCCCAGACTACTGAAGGGTATTACAAGCGAGGTGTCCCCAGTCTGAAGTGCTGGTCAGTTTCAAGGTGACTGTTTTAGCTTTTTGTGAGAGCCCCTCTCTTGTCTACTCAGATGCCTTCTTTTCTTTTAACCTAGATGATCATTTTGTAAAACAGTAACATGGTTGAGGGTTGAGTTTGATGTTCTCTTCAAGAGTATTAACGGTAAAAATTTAATTTCTCATCTGAAGAGCAGATATTTTACTACAGTCCTTAACACACATGTGCTTGGTCTGCTTGAGAAAAAGAAAAATAGTTTAGTAGTCAATATCTGGTGTCACTTTCACTTACAGACACACTATTTTAACAGTTGAATTTTAACCTAATTATAATTTTTAAAAAAGAGGGCATTGAAACTTAGACACAAACTATTAACTGATGGAATTTCACTGAAGGTTAGAGCCAGAGTGATGCCTAATCATTTATAAGGCTACACAAAAATCCTGGCCCTGATATGCGTTATGAAGTCCAATGTGAGCAAATACCTATTTGAGGACCCCAAATTTTTAGCACTAACATGACCCAGAAAAAATGATCTTGTCCTGGTAGATTTTGAAGTCAAGAGTTAACAATTGTAAGTCTTTATCACTTAACTATGGCTCTTACAGATTTTTAAACATTTTGTCCTGTAAAGAGATGCCTAAAGGATGTCCTTATTTAGTACTATTTGAGTACAGAAGAGTGTCTTCCACAGATCATAGGTTTTGGGTGGCATAATTGATACTGATTTTCTTTTTCTTCTGTTAGAAGATGCCAAAGATTCAAATGCTCCTTGAGCCTGCTCCTAGAATGTGTGGGCAGGATTATGACCCCAACTCCATAAAGCATCCTCTACTTTCGTTTAGCTGTGGGCCTGGAACTGTGTCCAGGTCACACAGGCACATCATGAAATGATACAGGTGTTTTTTAGAAGAAAAGGAGCTAGGGCAGAATTCTATTTACTTATTTATTTTTGACAGTTAAATTTGACCAGCTGTGTCAAAATTGGTTTCTCTATTTATGTGTGTTTCCTAAGGATAGATAAATTAGGCAAAAACATCTCGTTTCTCCCCTTTTTCATAACTAAGAAAAAGAACTTTTATCAGTAATCACTAATTAAAATTTAATGATGCCTCTTTTTATTGCAAGTACTATATTGATCTGAAGAGAAAGTTACTGAGGAAAAAGCTACCCATAGAGGTTTTCTTTTTTTTTTTTTAACTTTATTACTGTTTTGTTTGGAGCTCTTACCAGTGCCATGTTAATGGAATGATGAGATACACATACTGACCTCCACATGAACAGAATTTATTGTTTTAGAGAGTGATAAGTAATTATTTTTTCCCCTGATGAGCAATTCTGCGTTGTGTTGACAAATAAGATTCTTTTAAAAAAATTTCAGTTTTGTTTATTTTCAAATAGGAAATACATTCACCTTGTTCAAAACTCCAGAGGTACACAGCAGTATATAGCAAGAAGCCATTTGCCCATTCTTTTCCCCAAACCACCACGCTAGCCTCCCTGAAACACAGGTCCTGTTACTAGTTTCCTTGATTTCTTTCCATAAATGTTTTATGCATACAGTAGATATGTGTATGTGTGTATATATGTTTATATATAACAAAATAATTTTTCTTTTCACATAAATGCTTACTACTATTCCACATCTTGCTTATTTTCACTTAACAACATATCTTGAAAATCATTTCATGTTGGTTCATAAAAAGCTTTCTTGTTCATGTGGTCTCATGGTATCTATTGTATGGATGAATCGTAGTTTTTTTTTTTTTTTTTTTTTTTAATACCTAAGCCCCTACTAGTGGACATTTAGGTTGTTGCCAATCTTTTATTTTCATTAATAATTATTAATGTTGCTTTCTGCTCGTTTTTCATTCTCGAATTCCTTTCCTGCTTTGTCAGGGCCTAGATATTAGCACCAAGAGATATTAGCACCAAGAACTGAGAGCTGTTGATTCCATTCTGACACCTTGGGTGTTTGTGTATAAATATCCGGGTACATGTGCACAGTGCTAAACTATCTAGATGTAGTGTCTTTCCCCGGGGTACTCACCTAATGTAAATCCTATTGATTGGAATCATTATGCTGTACAATTTCTGGGTCACAGCTCCTATTGGCAAACTAGAAAGTTCCAGTTACTAATCTGTGATTTCCATTGCTATGACATACTCCATGTTCCAGTTAGAGGGGACAGTCTTTAGTTGATGAGACTCAAATAGTGTTAACGAAAGCTGCATCACTGATGAGATAGGATTAGGAAAATGGGAACCATCTAAGCTCTTAGAGTACAGAAAATCAGAGTAGTTTTACTGTTTGATTTCAAGGTCTCTGTATATTATTTCAGCCTACATCAGATAGTTCTGTTGATATTTTGGACTGGATAATTCCTTGTTGTGTGGGCCTATTCTGTACATTGTAGAATGTTTAGCAGCATCTCTGGCTTCAACTAGCAAATCCCCTGACCCCCTGCCCCAGAGGGCAAAGTTGTCCCTGAGAATCACTACTATAGACATACATGTTGATTCTACACAGCAGGTTTAAAAGTGAATCCCAGACAGTATTCAACAGTCTGGTGCACTGCCCCAGTATTTGTGGTCTGGAGCAGCAAGCAACACAAAGACACAATTTGGGGGCAGTATACATATTTTTCCTAAGAACACCACCCAGTTTTGGGGGAGATTTTCAAGAAACATTAAAGCAAGCTCTTGGGTTCTGAATTGGTTGGTCAATTGAATTGATTCATTAACTCAACAAAAAAATATTGAGCCCCTGCTATATGCCACTCTCAGTGTTGGTGACGTGTGTTGATGTGTGGATGTTGTGGCCATATGTAATGAAGTAGTGGGTAGTAAGCCTGCAGGCAGACCACTTAAGAAGCTACTGGGTATAATATAGGTGGAAAGTGATGTGTTTGCCTGGATTTGGATTGTGACAATGGGATGATGAGAAGAGATTTTTTAAAATTTGCTTTCTTTTTTATTGAAGTATAGTCAGTTTACAATGTTGTGTCAATCTCTGATGTACAGCATAATGTTTCAGTCATACATATACATACATATATTTGTTTTCATATTCTTTTTCATTATAGGTTACTATAAGGTATTGAATATAGTTCCCTGTGCTATAGAGTATAAACTTGCTTATCTATTTTGTATATATAGTAGTTAGTATCTGCAAATCTCAAACTCCCAGTTTATCCCTTCCCACCTTGTTTACCCTCTGGTAACCATAATTTTTGTTTTCTATGTCTCTGAGTCTGTTTCTGTTTTATAAATAAGTTAATTTGTGTCTTTTAAAAAACATTTTGCATGTAAGCAATATTATATGGTATTTTAATTTCTTTTTCAGGCTTACTTCACTTAGTGTGACAATCTCCAGGTCCATCCATATTACTACAAATGGCATTATTTTATTCTTTTTTATGGCTGAGTAGTATTCCATTGTGTGTGTGTGTGTGTGTGTGTGTGTGTGTGTGTGTGTGTGTGTATTACATTGAGAAAAGATTTTATACAGAGATATTTAGGGGGGAATAACATTAGGATTTGGTGATTCTTTGGAGAAAGGGAGGAGTCAAGAATAATTCCCAGGTTTCTGGCTATGTTAAAAGGGTGAAGAGTGGTGACTTCATTAAAAAGAGGAATAGAGGATAAGCTTTAGGGGGACCAGATGTTGGTTTTAGCTTTTGACACTTTCAGTTGAAAGTGCCTTTGAGACATCCAAGAGGATGAGCTAGACAATGAACTTGAGAATTGTTTTGTTCCTTGTTGTATCCTCCATTCTTTGGATGGCGTCTACATTTCTAGGGATGGAGGCAGGTTTAGTATAGATGTATAGATCTGATATTCTTCAGAGAATAACTGATGTGATTAAAATCAAGGAAGCAGATGAAATTGTCCAAGGAGACAGCCTATAGTGAGAAGCAACATTCTGGGAGGTGTGTTTGCTCAAGGAACTGAAGAGGAGGGGCTGGAGAAGTACGAGAAAAATCAGGAGTGTATGGTTTATGGAGGCCAAGGGATGAGAACACTTCCCAAAAAAGGGAGTGTTTAATAGTTTTGAATTCAACTGAGAGGTCAAGTAAGATGAAGACTGAGAATACCATTGGGTTTTACAACTGCAAAGCATTAGTGACTTTTTGAGAAACCTGGTAGACTGGTGGTTGCAAGAGTTGAATAAATTTGGTTAAAGAGAAAGTGGGAGTAAGTAGGTGGAATCAGCAGATACAGGTCATACTTTGATATATTTTGGCTGTAAAGAAGAGAGAGACTGCAGATAGTATATGAAAGGAGGTGAGGATGGGGGAGGGCATGTAAGCTTAAGCATATTTAAATGCTAATAGGAAGGAGACAGTGGAGACAGAGGTTGATAAAGGAGAGGAAAAAATGGAGATGGGAGCAACTTGCGATGGAATGGGTCCAGACCTCAGGGAGAAGGGCTAATCTTAGATAGGGATATGCTTCAAAGTGGAGGGATGTTGGTAGTGATCAAGAAAGTTCATATTCTGCTGGGATTAGCTTCCAGTCGAGGGGACCTTTCCAGGCTCAAAGTGACAGAGGCATTAAGAGACTCCTGGCCAAGTCCATGCCATTTCTAAATTCCCTAGGGTACCTTAATCCCCAGAGGTTCCAATCATTTAATAACTCTTTGCTTTGGGTAACAGGCATGTTCTAGAACTGGACTCTGAACCTATGGTTTACATTAGGGCTTGGTGTCCAATCCTAGTCTAAGTAATCAGAGTAGCAGGGTATTCTGAGTACTTCTGAAGACTTATCTAGGTGTTGAAGTACAGCCTGGAGATCACCTGCAACTAGTCTACCTTAATTAGCAAATACGTCATTCTTGTTATGACTCTTCATTATTGCTGTTGTATATGATGGACTGTTGACTGTAGGAAACTCTGGGTTATTGTAGTATTAAGCTTAAAAAAATGATGCTGTTCAAATGTGAAAGGGTTTATTATAGCTCTCTTTCTCCTGTGGTTTAATAGAAAGAGGGTAGGCTTTGGATCTAGGAAAAATTGGGTTCAAATCTTGATTCCATCATTGACTAAACTTACGTGGCCTTGAGAAAGTTATTTGCTCTGTAGTATCTTTAAGAAAGTAATACCTGGTAATGTCTAACTTGCATCAAGGTTAATTAGAGGACATGCATATATACCAGCACATTGTTTATATTAAATAAATAGGAGCTGATATTATTTTTAATTATTTAAAAATTATTTACTATTACAGTACCCTTAGCAAGCACACTCTGAATTTATTGTTAGAATTCCAAATCAAAATCAAGAATCTTATTTTTCCATGGGTTTAAGAGAGATAAATAATGATGTCCTTGGTCTAAGCTTTGGTGGGACAGAGATTAAAGAAGTAATCCTGAGCCAACTGAAAATATCTTTGACTGGCCTGTGTGACATCATAGTAAATAAAGAGAAAAGACGTAAAATTCTAGATTTTACAAGTATATGGAAGTAAATCAAATTTTTATTGGCTCCCTGTTATTTTTATTAATGTATCTATTAGATTTTTAAAAAACATTTAGTCCCTTCAACCCCTCTTTTCCTCTGTTTAGTAACTCCCTTCCCTTTCTTTTTCCTCTTCTTCTTTTCCTCAGATTATTGGGAACTTTCTCATGTTGCAGCATCTGCTGCTATCAGTCATGCCAGGAAAGCTTCCTGTGCATCGGAAATGCTGTGAGATGTTTCCATGCAAGAGCGATGGCGATGGTGGGTCGGGGGGTGGGGGGAGGTGGAGGAAGGAAAGGAGAGAAATGGTGTCTAGGGTCATTGTGCTGGTGTGTATTCCTCCTTGAGAGAAGCCTCAGATACCTCTGGCTCTGGCTCAGTTGCTCTATGGGCGTAACTGAAGAAGGGGGGTGTGGAGGGGGAGAAGGCAATTAAAACCTTGAACACTGTAAAGGCTCTTCTAATTAAGTGGTGAGGATGGAAAAATAAAATTCTTTCTTAGGCTTTATTTCTGTTCTCCCTTGAGAAAGGGATCAGAGTTCATGTCCCTTAGAAAAGATGAAGTTCAAAATAACAACTCTGGAAACAAAAAGGTTTTATGCGTTTTTCAGATAAAGCCATCTTTATTTGATTTCCCTGGGCCCCCTCACCTGTGTCCTCCTCCCCTCCCTCACCGTCACTCCAGACTGAAGCACCCAATTCTCTGGAGTATTAAAGGAGACAGTTCAAGTATCTAACTGCTCCATTTCCTTTGTTCAGGTTGCTTTTGGTCCTTGGTGGGAAATGCTCTGAAAACTGAACCAGCCACGGAACACAAAAGCCGACCGGTGTTGTCCCTCCCGGTAACGCACTGTGTCATTTGTTCCCATTCCTGTTCATGACTCATTAGTCCCTCAGTACAGAAAAGGTTGCTCCTTGGGATAAAAGGAATGGTCCCAGCTCGGAGTCCTTTTTCGCCTTTTCCTGTGTTTTATTTGGGTGCACTCACAGTGCCCCCCTTCATTAGTGACCTGGCGAGGGGCTGGCACAGTGCTGACACTAGCTTTTGCTGGTTCCCTGGGGTGTATCGGAGATCTCAGAACTCAATACCCTACTATAAAAATAAAATACTGTGCTTCAAATGACCTTTGGATGGAACAAAGCCATACGCCCCAATCTGTCTGGGCCTCTCAAGTTGCCACCCTTGCCAAGAGCCTGTCTTGCATTTTGCACAAGCCCTCCCACCTGCCCTTCTCCAGCTTTCCCTGCTTCCTCTGAATGTGCTTCTTCAGATAGCCTCTGTATCAGGTAAATGTTGACATGTGTGTGAAAATATAGGCTTTGGGCAAAGACCTTTTGTATTTAAACCATAGTTCAGGATAGTAGTTTCCTGTGAGTGCTGTAGGCAGCAGATATTTGAGGGCTTTTATGCACCAAGTGGTATCATTTCAGATTTATATTGCAAGTTGGGGAAAGTATGTGGAAACTTAGAGATGCCACAGAAAACTGAGTTCCATGTTTGTAATTCAGATTGTTTTTCCTCATTTTCCAGGGTGACCAAATTATTGCTTTATTTAAATCCCAGTCACTTGGAGAATGTTCTGTGATTCCAGAGCCACATGTGCACGTAAACTTTGTAAGAAAGTGCGACACTAACATGAACAGTGTCCATCAAACCTTTCTTTAAAGTACTTGGAGTACTCAGAGCTTGTGACTTGTTAAACTTCCAGCATTTCTATGCTATAATTCTTGGAAACTAATTACTGTACTTATTTTAAGGCAGAGTGGGAAAATAAAAATAGGAAGCTTTTGTTATTAAATGACTAGTATCACCTTGGAAAACTCAACTTTCTTATCCTTTGATTGTTATCACATCATCACTGCAATAACAGGGTAAGATTTACAGTTCTAATAAATTGTTCTAAATTCTTTAAATCTCAAAGTGCACTGTTCTTCCATTTAGACTGTGTGAGATATTTAGAGCCTTTGAGTGTAGAGAGTATTCAGTAATTTAAGAAAAATTCCTTTTGAGTCTGTAAGAAAATAATATACATTTGCAAAAGTGAGACGCTATTTTTGTTTTGTACTTCAGGCTTGCAGACATGCTCTATAGAAAAAAAGTGTATAACAGACTCTTGGTTTAAAATTTTTTATAGAAATAAGAGGTACATATTTTCATAGTCTGGATCTACACAATTTTATACTGCATAAAAAAGAAATGGAGTGTCTCTTTGTTCCTTCTGCCACTCACAGTGGTGTAGGAACATCTTTGGACTCTCCAGGGTATGCACTTAGGAGCAGGATTGCAGGGTCATCGGGAACACACATCCTGAACATTACTAAGTGCTGCCAGATTGCTTCCCGGAAAGGCTACACCAGTCTGTATCCATCCCACTAACAGGAGATGAATGCTCCTGCTTCCCCACATCCTTGCCAAGATTGGCTGTTTAGACTTTCTCATTTTTCCAAACTGATGGGTGTACAAAGTGATATTTCATTTTAATTTGCATTTCTCTGATTACTAATGAAGTTGAGCCTTTTTTCATATACTAGTTAGTTATTTGGCTTTTTACTACCATGACTTGATTTAAGGTTTCATGTTGTTGTAGACCTTAATTTTGAGTTTGTCAAATATATAAAAAATTATATATATTTTAACTTTATAGTTTATGCTTTTAGGATCCAGGACTGCAGGGTTATTTTCTGACACTTTTTTTTTCCTGTTAGCCACATTTACTTTTAAGCTTTAATTCATCTAGAGGTCACTTTTGGATATAGCAGCATTGTTTGAGGTAACAGATTCATACTTTGGAATAGAACACAACAGTTTGGTATGAACTAAAGGGCGTCAATAGAACACAACAGTTTGGTATGAACTAAAGGGCGTCATGGATGAAGTTTGAAGAGAGAATTTAGTGAAAAACAAAGGCAGGCTGTGGATACATAGTACATTACCACTTAGGAAAAGTTTTAAACATGTATGTACACAAGACAACATGTTTTATTTTTCAAATAAACAATCCATATCCAAAGACAGACACCAGACGATTAAATGTTTGCTTATTTAGGAGTAGGAGAGAATGGGGATTGGAGATAAAGGGGAGAAAAACAGTAAGTTAAAATAGACCAGGAGAGGGGCCTTGCATAGGCTGATAGTAATAGTATATTCTGGACTGAGAAGTGTGATTAACCTGGTGGTTTGGGGATAGGGTGAATGTAATTTAGGAGAGGTGACCAGAAAATAGATTAGATGACCAGCCAATAAAAGGTTAATTGAAGGAAAATAAAAAGAAAATATTTTAAGTGTTATGATTCATAAGTAAGATCCCTGTAAGGAAGAAAAATGTTCCTAAATAACTGTATTATCTGGGCGTGGGTTTTTTTTTTCCTTTTTTTTTTTTTTTTGGCTTTCAAAGCTTGTGTGGAAGAAACAAGAATTTCTCTTTTTCCCCCCCTTAGGTGAAGATATCTGTAAGAAAGAAAGCAGATGTTTTCGTTTCAAGTGCATGTGTACACCTGCCATAAGACAAAATGAGTAGTTACTATTGAGAACAGGCTCTGGTTATTTTTTATGTTGCTTGTTAAATTAAAATTTTAGGTTGTATAGGTTTATAATTAAGTCATTTATCATAAGTGTTCTTTTGGCTGCATCTTAAATTTGATGATATACAGAAGTGATACATAGATGGTTACTTAGAAATTAGATGAATGAGTTATTTTATTGGCCTTTATTTAATGTATAGATTCTTCCTATTTATAACAAGCATGGGACACTGACTATATGCAACCGAAGGAAGTAAAAATGCTGTCTGTTTAGCACTGTTTTCTCATTTTTTTCAACCCACTAACACTCTTGAGGAATATGCTACATTCCCATTAAAAGAAGTAGTCTCTTTTGGCCCATCCTCAAGTGTGTTACAGTATAAAGAAGTCTTCCTTTGCCAGATATGGATTCCATATTTCCCTCCCCTCAATGTCATGTATACTATTTTTTTTGCTATATTAATTCTGTTGATACTCTGCCCCACGCCCCCTCATTTATTTTATGCCCACATACTCAACACTGTACTAGCACTTTATTTTTTTTACCTCATTTATACCTCATTACAACCTGCATATTATAGATAAAGGAAACAGATAGAGAAAGACTGATTTTTCTAGGGTCATATAGCAATAAGTAACAGAACTAGAATTTGAAGCCAAGTGTAACTTCAAAGCTCATCTTTTTTCTGCCTGACTGCATTGTTACTTTTCGTGGGCCATTTTCTACAAAATCTGTATTTGTATAGAGTGTGATATCTTCATTAGGCTCCTTCATTTTGAAAGAGAACTTTAATCCTACCCTCTGCTCCCACTGTTGCTAAAAGAAGTGGACATCACTCTTCTAAGCTGCATCAGTGAACATCTGCATTCAGGTTCCTTTTAGAGATTAGAACTTGGAACTCTCTGCTGTCCTGTTGCTCAAAAATCTGCTTGAAGAAGATTGGTGTTAAATCACTGGCCTTCAGTGATGGATGTTGCAGCAAACAGCTGGATGAAATTGTCTGTTCTGTCAGTGATAGAGTTTTTGAGGAGGTCACTGAGTACACCACACCCCATCATCTTTAAGAGGACCTGGAGATGAAATTCCTCTCAGATCTCAGGATCAGGAAACACTGATTCATTTTCTAAAAAAACCTCTCAGGGCATTATGAATCTTACATTTGATTTTATTTTCTTTATGTTGGTGAGAGCCAAAATTTCAGGCCATTTCTAATAGCTGTGGAGGAATAAGCAATATTTGTGTGGTAATCTTACTCCCAGCATTGTTATGCTGTGTTCTTCTTTGATCTTGTGTTTCTTATTTTTTTGTATTGAATGTGTTTTCATAAATTGCCACAAACCATTTCACTGGTACGGAACATGAATGTACAAATATTGTGTGTGAGGTTTAAATCCCCTTTCTGCTGGGAATGTCATGTGTACATGTTCATCCTTCTCATTTGTTTCCTCCATTCTTTCATCTCCTTCTTATTTTCCATTGTTTATTACGGATTTCTTCCTTGACTCTAAAAGATGAGCAGAATTTCGGTGGTGCTTTTTATTGTTGAGTGTCAGCATAAAGATTTATTTTCTAGAAAAATTAACCTTATAATTTGTATTTCTTTAACTTCATGTTTTTAGTAAAGGTATACATTTATATGAAAAGAAAGAAATTTAATGAATTTGATTGTTTTCATCTGAGGATAAGAGTAGGGAAATTTGGAGTCTCAGAGAAGTGCCATTATAGAAGGTTTCAAGAGTTTATTATATAGAAGAGAATGATTTTTTCAGCTTGTTCTCATGAGGGCCAGAAAGTCCCGGTCTGCTGCCTACTGGACATCTCTGGATGTTGAACCTCTACTTCAGATTGTCTGAAACTTCACAAATAATCTCCCTCCCCAATAAAGTTGCCTCCACCATTTCTCCCTCCCACTCCCCCTCTCTATTTCCTAATTTGGTGACTGGCACTACTCTGTACCTAGTCACCCAAATCATACACATGGCAGTCATATTAGAGTCCTAATCAGTCACCCAGTTCTTTGTGTTTACCTGCTTCAGAGATTTTAAGCTGGCCCGTTTCCAGTCCTGTTGCTTTTTACCTCTTCCAGTGCCTTGCATGTAGCCTTGCGTAAGAAGTCACTTCAGATTTTTGGTTCAGGAAATGAAAAATGGATGAATGAATGCAGGAGTGAATTGTCTTCATTTCATTGCTTCTGTCTGGACTATGGCAGGAGCCTATCTTCTTGCCTCTATCCTGACTGCTATTGGCATCATGTTCCTAAAATGCACGTCAGATCCTGTCACTCTTCTGCTTGAAGCCGTCAGTGACTCCTTCCAGCTCCCAGGATTAGGTTTAGTTTAGTATCCAGGCCCGTCATGCTAAGTCCCCTGCATCTTTCTTGTCTTACCTCCTGCCATTTCTCTCTGCTGACCTTGTAGTTTCATCATCTTGGCTGCATGTTCCATCTCCTCCCGCATGCAGTTCATTCTACAGAACGGGACTGGCCCTGCCAATCTGAGTTGTATGCCTTTTCTCATTGCCCTCGTACTCCTCTGTGCACAACACATGGCACATCCCATATTAAACTGTTACCATGACTTCCTTATCTAGGAACCTTTTCTTAACCATTGTCTTTAGTCCTAGACAGTGTCCAGCATTTAGTGAACAACCAGTAATTGTTTATTGACTGACTAAATACAGAATATAATAAGTCTATAATCCATAATCCAGTCTAACCATTTATTTAACAGTTATTTATTGAGTACTTACTACATGTCAGATATTGTTGGAGAGGCTGGGGATACTGCAGTGAACAGTTCCTGCACAGACTGTTACACAGTAAGCAAACAGATACACAGTGTTGGGTAGGGTTAAGTGTTATAAGGAAAATGAAGAGGGAAAAGGAGATGCTAGAGCTCATGGTCAAGCAAGGCATGTCTAGAGAGGAAACCTTTGAGCAGAGACCTGAATGAATGAGAGAGGAGCCATGTGGCCCTGGTGGAGAAGGGGTGGGGTGGGAAGGGGTGGTTCTAGGCAGAGAGAATAACATTCTTTAGCCCCTGTTATATAGCAGGCCCTGTCCTAGGGGCTCTGGGGACAGCAATGAGCAACACTGTTAAACATTAGCATTGTTTATTGTTTAACTGCGCAGTCTGTTCTTTTTCAATATTATATGTCATACCTTCCTTTAATTGCTTGATTCTCTGAAATTCAAAAAATCCCACCATGGGAAAGTCCCTTTGTTCTCCCTAATTGCTTGTCACTTCCTACTCTTTTCTCCAGGAGGAGAACCCATAGTTCTGTATTATTTAGGAGCTCCTAACACAGTAGGATACTGATCCGGGGACAGATCCCCAGCTGAGCCATATTTAATCATGTTGTTCAGGGACATGTGAAATAAAGTGTCTTCGGTTTTTATGTCTTTGAATTGACATGAGTTGTGGGTGTATGTAAAATTTCCTTACCTTAACTAGATATAGATATGTTTCCTTTTCCCAGGCCCCCAACCTAGCCCACAACCCTGGTTAAAACTTCAGACCCTTTTGCATCACTAAGACAAGAAATCACAATTAAAAAAAATTGTAGTATAGTTGATTTATAATATCATGTTAGTTTCAAGTTTGTAACATAGTGATTCAATACTTTTCTAGATTATACTCCATTTAAAGTTATTACCAAATACTGGCTGTATTCCCTGTGCTGTACAATGTATCCTTGTTGCTTATTTATTTTATACACAGTAGTCAGTGTTTCTTAATCCACTACCTTATCCCACCACTCCTCCTTCCCTCTCCTTACTGGTAACCACTAGTTTGTTCTCTATATCTAAGAAATCACAACTTTGGAATCTATTCCTTGCTGTGTCACCTGCTTACTGAGTAAGCTAAGTCCGTTCTGTGGCAATTTCCCATTTGTAAACAGGGTACCCTTCCAGTTAAGTTGTAAAAAGTCTCTGTTGAAATAAGCCCCCATGCTCTTGAAGAATAGGGGCTGCAGAAACAGAGTCCAAAGAGAAAAAAAAAAAAAGAAAGAACATTCCTAAGGAAACTGTGTAAATTTGCAAATTCGTTGTCCCCTGGTGGCAGCTGACAGGTGGAGTGACAACCCAACCAAATAACACTAGGGCCATTGTGATAGGAGGGAACTTAATATTGTTATTGTTCCGCTTAGATGAAATTTGTGTGAGGCCACGCCAGCTCTTGTATTGAGAACACCCAATCGAGCGGAAGACTTTTTGGTTTCTGCATTTAGAGCTGCCCAGCAACTGAGGAAAACCGATTAAATCTGGAAGGTGGCAGCTCACTCGGCAGGCTTCTCCAGGCACCCTTGAGAAGAATCAAAGATAAATAAATACCATGTTTTATGAGAGGAGTATGGGGTGAGAGGGAGTGCCTGGACAGGAGCTAAAATTTCAAAGGATGAGGGAAGTTCTCGCTGACTTTCTTCCTCATCACCCTCCTGTCTTATGATAACCTCGTGCATGCTCGGATTAGAGCCGGCCCTTGTAAACATGTGTGAGTTTGATAGGAAAGAAAGGAGACAGAGGTGCATTTCCAACGACCTCAACTGTAGAGGGAAACGATCAAATACAGATTGCTTTGTTTAAAAAAAAGGCTTTTAAAGCTATTTTATAAATCATATTGGATGCTAATTTGCCTGTGGAATGTGTAAAAACTCTGGCTGGTTACACAGAGGTTTAATTTTGAGGGTCTGTAATTTTTTTCAGCAAAAATTTGTGGGCTTTCAGGATGGCCCCTGTTCCAAGTTCAGTAAACCACCTGGAGGTCGGGTGGGACTGAGTTCCTCTAGTGACTGGGTTTGAACCCTGTCCCTCGTCCCTCCATTGTGCCTTACTTATTTTTTTTAATCTTAATAAATACTTTTTACTTGAGTTTGACCTACTTCAGAGGCTCTATGGACATTTAACTGACTAAAAATAATTCATTACTTTCATGGATTTATAGAGCCTTGGAGATCACTTGGCCCACCCTTGCCATTTTGTAAAAAGGAGACGGAAGCCCAAAGAAGTCAAGTTTCTTGCTTGGGGACAATCAGCTCGTGAACAGATATGCAGAGACTCCACCCAGATCCGGGCCCCAAAGCTCTTTTTCTCCCCTATGTTGATGCATGTCTTTTGAGCTACTTATGGTTTATTATTACATACAGTGGAGAGAACTGTAGCAGTTCATTGATTTATAAAGAATAATTAATGAAAGAATTAAATGAATTCTGGTATAATTCAAAGCCTTATAATTCAATCTCTTTTTTCCATTAAACCTTTTATGAGAGCATCTAGGAAATAAATGACCACACTGTGTTTCATTGTGTTGTGTTTTTCTTCCTGCTGTGGAGAATACGGTAATTAAAAAAATAAAATGAAATAGCACGAAGTTAGGCAACCAACAGGTGAAGAACAAAAACCAAAGTTATTAATTACATTATTAAGTGCCAGTAAATGAGATTCAAAACTGTTACTCCTGTGAGTATAGTTCAGATTGCTGTGATTTTTGTTTCAATATTCTGTGTCTGTCTCCCCAGTGTACAGTACTTTCTCATTCTTTTTCCCAGTGTGCAAAGTTAATTTAATATGTTAGTTCAAATAGAGGAAGGAAAGCTTTTCAAGTTTTCCTTGGAGGATAGACTGAAAAGGAATGGTCCTTGCCCTGACTAGATTACAGGAGAAAAAATTTATTTTATTATTATTATTATTATTATTATTATTATTATTATTATTATTATTATTATTATTATTATTATTTGCTGATACCTGGGATGGAAGAAGAAAATGTATTATTGACTACTTCTGACAGACCACTTCAGACAGGGAGCAAAAAATTTTTAAAAATTAATTTAAAAAAGGCATTAGCATCAATAATTCCTTAAAAGAAAGATGCTTTATGGATGAAAAATATAGTTAATTGTTTCTGTAAAAATGCAGGGAATTTTGCAGGCTTAGTATATTTCATTCCCAATTAGAAGCGACAGTTGGCATTTGTCAGTATTAGTTGTGGCTTGCCTGTCCTATTCTCCTTCTGTCTTTGTTTTGGGGAATAGAACTCACCCAGTGACAGTTTTCAGAAGGGCTGAGGTAACCTCCTTCAATGTGACAATAGTACCGTTTATGTTGGAGACGAATCCCAGAAACGCAAGGTAACAACACACACAGAGTGAGAGAGCATATCCAGGAGATTTTCATTTGGCATTTTTACTGCTAACAATCTACAGAAGTTTTAGTATTTAGTGCCAGGTCAGGCTTAAGGGGCAGTTTCTATTTCTGTATGATTTTGAAAGGCATAAAGAATCAGCAAAAAGATTATATAATAGATAATAGAGCTTGGAGATCCTGGCTTCTCTAGAAACTTGCAAAGATATGAGGGACGGCAAACAGCTGCTTCTGTTTTGTTCTTGTTGATGTTTTAATTATAAGAACTCAAAAAGCACAGTTTATATTTTGATTCTTGGAGCAAGGCCTTTGTTTGCAGAAATCTCAGAAATCTGTGCCCCTCCAAAAACCTATAAATACTTTTGTGACCGATTGAAAAAGCAAGGAAACTGAGAAACAAAGCACTTAGAAGGTAGGCCCAGGGTCACGTGGTGTGAGCAGAATTCTGTGTCTTAAAACTCGGTTATCTAATCTGCCCACTCTATTGCATAGTCTACTAGCAGTCACTCAGTGAAGTGCTTTTCAACACTGCAGAGTCTTGCTATAAACACAGTGGCTTTGGAGCAGGGTTATCTCTAGACTGTTGACATCCTGTCTCTGCTCACATACCAATTGGGTGAATATTGGCCCACATGATTCTTCTAAGTGGATTACAAGGAATCCATGATAGATTTCATTCACTTCTGATGAAACCAAGAACTTGGCCTCTTGAGCTTCTTAACGAGATATCGTTATTTATTTATTACTCAGGGTACAGGTAGGGGCTTGTTAGCTCTCTGAATTCTTAGGCGTTCAACCGAGAAAGTCAAATCCATCATTTTACTGTGCTTGTGCAGGAGTTAGCTGAATTCAGGAGGTTTACGCTTTAGTTTTACTTGTTTACTTAGGACTACTGACGTGAATAGGGCTGTTGAGTCTGCCTGGGAGGCGTAACTGTTGTTAAATGAAATCCCCCTGATGGAGTGGAAGGTTGAAACAGTGGGAGAGACTGTGTGTGTACCTCCTTCACTTTAAACTTTAGGAATTTTTTCTTCCTCATGCGAGAAGGATGTTCTAGTAGGAAATAGTAGTAACTTTAAAATTATGCAAGGAGCAAAATACCAGAGCTTCCAAGTGCTAAGAGTTAGGAATAACTAACTTGGGCAAGTTACCTAATTAACTGAGTGTCAGTTTCCTGAACTCTAAAATAAGGAGACTGGTAAACGCTCTTCAAAGTTGCTTCAAGCTCCTAGGTTCTCTAATTACTGTGTTAGAGTCTCACACTGATAATAAAAAAAAATTAGATATGTGCATAATTTTATTTTGTAATAAAGAAGATGGTTTATATTTGTCAATACTAGACTTAAAATTTCTTTTTTGTATGTATGACTGGTTATACTTAGCTGATGCATGGAAAATTTCAGGTTGTTAATAAGAAACAGTTAACAGTGGTTTCTTTTGGGGAGTAGAACTATGGATTTGTGGGTAAGAGAGGAAGAATTTTACATTCATTTTATGCTTTTGTTTGCTTTTTTTTTTTTTTACTATTAAAAACTGGTTTTATTGTTTTTAAAAGGACAAAAGGAAGACTTGCAAATCATTAAAGAATGCATACCAGGATAACAATATCTGGAATTTAGTTTCAGACTCCAAATATATTATTTAACCTTCAAGTATTATTTGAAATTATAAGTAAATTTTTTGCTTTTATTATAGTTAGAAAAGTCATTTAAATCCTATGTAACAGTGAGAGCAGCTACTCTTGTTTGATACAATAAGCAGCCTTTTAAAAGTACAGAAGCAAGGTTTAGCAATATTAATGACAGGATTATATGGCTTCTATTTATTTGGTCCTCTGAAGGTCTTATTATTTCTTTACCCTATCTGTAACAGTTTCTAGAATCATCTTCCCTTGATTTCCAGCTATGGGAGTGAAATAGAGGTGGGGAAAAAATTGATTTTAAAGCCAATTAGTTAGTAATCATGAGTTTAGAGTGTGTCACAGTCTTACTGCCATGTCTTAAATGCAAAACAGTAGCTCTCTCTTAATCCTTTTAGAAGATAAAACTACAGGAAATGAAAAAGCAGTCTGTTGAAACATTAGAAGGCGTTTTTAGAGGCTGCATATGGCAACTGGACTTGAATTTTGATTTGAGCATTGATTTTTGTCCTTTTCTCCTATTTTTCCAGATGCTTCTATGAAGTTTTGAAAAACCATAAGAACCCAGAAACTAGATGTGTCTAGCCTGGCATATTTGTGGGGTTCTTTTTCTTTATGTCTTTTCTACTTTTTTCTTTTTGAAAAAAATGTACTTTATAGAAAATGAGAACCAAAGAATATTCCATTCTACTTTTAAAAATTGGAGTACCTTCTTAACACTATTAATATATTTATATTATTAAAATCAGTATAATGTAGACATGGTAGGTTTTTTATTTTCCATTGTTCTGTCAAACCTTGAACATTTCCCACTATCTGGATCAATGTTTTCTAGCCTGACCCAGATTCAACAATAGCAAGTACAGTAGTTCCTTTGTATCCAAGGGGGATTGGTTCCAGGACCCCTACAGATATCGAAATCCAAAGATGCGCCAGTCTCATATATAGAATGGCATAGTATTTGCATATAACCTATGCATATCTTCCCATATACTTTAAATAATTTCTAGATTACTTGTAATACTTAATACAATGTGAATGCTATTATATACTTACAAATACAGTGTATATACTATGTGAATAGTTGCCAGCACTTGGCAAATTCAAGTTTTGCTTTTTGGAACTTTCTGGATTTTCTTTCGAATAATTTTGATCCCCAGTTGAATCCAAGGATACAGAACTTTGGATGCAAAACCCGCTGATGGTGAGGGCTAACTGTTAAGCATAAGTTGATTTAAAGATGAACTGCCACATTGGAGTTGTTTACTTTTGTTCTTACCAGATTTGCATTGCTTCTGGCTAAATTTATTTGTATTTTCACTTCATTCAGGTTATGGTACCCTTATAATTTGGTTTGCTTAGTATTTCATTGGCGCATTAAGTTACTTTTGCTAATGTTGATAACTTCATGGTAATGATGATGATGATAATAACTACTGCTGCTATGTATTAAGCCCTTATTTTTGCTAGGTATTACATTAGACATTTTGTTAATTCATTTAGCAAATATTTTGAGTGCTTTCTGTGCCTCAAGGCTTTGATCTTTAGAGGCTAATGATATAATAGTGAATAAGACCAAAAAAAAGCTCCTAAGAAGCTAATGTTTCATATATTATTTTTAATCTACATAAAACTGTACAAGGTAGATAGATATTGCCTTAATTTTATAAATGAGAAAGCTGAGGCTAGAGAAAGAAAACAAAATTTCCAGCATTCTATATCCTATAAGCGACCAAGTTTTAGTTTGAACCTGCCTTATTTGATTCCAGTCTGCATTCTGCTGCGTTACTGCCTCATGATAATCAGTACTATTTCCTTCTTTATTAAAGATGTTTTATAAACATCCAGCATTGGTCTGAACATGCTTGATTATGGATATAATTGTTCCTTTTGAACCTTGGTGCTTCAAGAAAGCTAGAAGATACACTCAAACCTAATACTTTAAGCATCAAAATAACACAATACGTAGGAATAAAATTAACCAAAAAAGTTGCAAGATTTTTTTACACTGAAAACTGTAAAACATTGCTGAAAGAAATTAAAGAAGCCTAAATAATGGAAAGAGATCTCATGTTTATGGATCAGAAGACTCAATATTGTTAAGGTGGAAATATTCTCCAAATTGATCTGCAGATTCAGTACAGTCCCTGTCAAAACCCTAGCTGATCCTAAAATTCATTTTGACTCAGACTATCCAAAACAATTTTAAAAAGAAGAACAAAGTTTGGAGGACTCAACTTCTCAACTTCAGAACTTACTGCAAAGCTACAGTAATCCAGATAATGTAGTGCCAGCATAGGATAGAAACATAGATGAATGGATTAGAACTGAGAGTCCAGAAAATAGATTAGTGAGTGCCAGGGTCTAGATGGAAGGAAAAATGGGGAGCGACTACTAATGAGTTTCATTTGGGGATAATGAGAATATTTTAGATTAGATATTGATGATGGTTACATAGCTCTGTGAGTATGTTAAAAAACGCTGACTTGTAAGAGAGTGAGTTTTATAGTATGTGAGTTATTTCTCAATAAAACTTTATTTAATCTTTATTTTTATCTGTCTTTCGCCTTTACTTTATACCAGCTTGCCTTATTACATATGGGCAAAGACTGATACAGACAATATGATGTCATTTTTGTTTATACTTCCTTCTTGATCCCCTTTTAAAAAACCTTAATGTTATATTAATTTTCAAACCAAGAGTGGCATATTGTTGTAATTACATCACTTGGAAACATGTTTATTTTCAAGGGTATGGATTTGATTTAGAAAGTGCTCTTTTCCTGTATTCTCTCTTACTCATGGCACTTGATGGCCACACACTTGAATTGCTCCCTGGCCAGAGCACAGGAGTCTTGGGGGGTCAGTGTAGAAACGATTCATGGTTTGATAAAATGCAGGCAGGTGGAATATGACTTTTATAACGTGGCTGTGAGCCCAGCTTATGGTATGAATTTGTCCATGTCTCTTCCTTTTGTAAACATGGAATTGAAGTAGGTTTTATTTCTTGAGTGTTCTGGCATGGTGCTAGTGAGAAGTGTGTGTCCTACCCAGAGCATTCTATAACAGGAAGCAAAGTTTTCTGAGAGAAGTAAGGAGCTTGATAGAAAGAGAAGATGAGAATCTTTGCTGGGGGTGAGGCAGGGGATGTAGTTACTTTCCATTGACATTCCCAGTGCATTTCCCCAGGGTGTGTCTGGGGATCCTCTGCTGTAGTTACTAGACAATATTTCCTCTTATGCAGGGTGATTGGATAAAGAAACCAGTTATTTGGGGCCTGGAGTGTAGACAGCAAGGAGCCATGGTTCTGACTGTGGTGTCTGGCCCAGGCATACTTGTTCTGGTGACGGTAATAGAAGCTGGACGGGAAAGAGTGGGCGGCAGTACTTGATAACATAAGGCACTGGCATCACCAGTTGCATTTCTGGTCTTCCCTTTTAGGATAGATTGTTTTAACCTCTTGTCAAATTGAATGCTGAGTAACCCTGTAGCCATTGCCTGCCTGCCAAGTCATTGGTGTACATGGAGATAATTCTGTACGGCAGCTTCCATTTCCAGCCACATTTGAATTGTTAATTTTAATCAACTCTTTCATGCATTGGTCCTACTCATCAGAAACTTTCTCTCTTTGCTTTTTAGTATTTTTTTTGCCCAATTCAACTTCCAAATTTAGCTCCCTTAATCCCCAACTAAGCTTATAGTTGTTGCTTTCAGCAGTCCTTTGAACAGTTGGCATATTTTTAAAAATTTTTTATTTTTTATTCTTCAAAGCAGTTTTGAACCTAGATTAATAAGTGATCCATCTTACTAAAACTAGAATAAATTATTCAACTTTTAAAGGTGGCAGGAGTGGGTTCCTTTAAATAATGGCTATTTGTTAACCTGAATTTCTTTAAAAAAAATGGTTTCATGCTAGAAACACATTTTAATTATCATACAATCTTGAAGTTAAGTGAACTCTTGAGATATCTTGAGATATTCATCACTCTCTTCTTCCTAAACATCCTTTAACTAAATAAAAGCATTCTAAGAAATTAACAATCTTAAATTTAAAAACCTCTTAAAAGAGATAGCTCATTTCACAGTTTACTAGTTTTCACAATCAGGGAAATTGTGCTTTAAAAATTTTTTTAATTGATTTCCTCAAGTAAGGTTAATACAGTTTTTTCATTTATTTTTCCCTGTTATCATAGCAAGTAGATTTTGAATACATTCACCCTCAATCTGAAATAAGTCATTCTTCTCTCCTTTACATGAAATATTTCTCCCTCAAATAGGGAAAATACAATGTTGTGTTAGTTTCAGGTGTACAGCAAAGTGATTCAGTTGTGTGTGTATGTGTGTGTGTGTATTCTTTTTCAGATCCTTTTCCATTATAGGTTATTATAAGATATCAAATATAGTTCTCTGTGCTATACAGTAGATCCTAGTTATTTATCTATTTTATATATAGTAGTGTGTAAATGTTAATCCCAGACTCCCAACTTATCCACCCCCCTCCACCCCTGCTTTCCCCCTTGGTAACCATAATTTGTCTTCTATGTCTGTGAGTCTATTTCTGTTTTGTAAATAAGTTCATTTGTATCACTTTTATTTTAGATTCTATATATAAATGACATCATATCTTTCTCTTTCTCTCAAAGGACCAAACTGCATTTTCTTTCTTATCTCTGCCTCAAGTTGTTCCTTACTTTGAATGGGAGGGAAGGAGGAGGGAGCAAAGCAGCATTACTTATTTTAATTTCTTTTTTTTTAGGGCTTGGGTTGCCAAAGTCTTGTTGGTCAGTTTAGGTTTTCATAAGCAAATGTAGGGATAATAATTATTACCATTTATTGAACACAAGAATTATGCCAAGCACTTTAAGTAATCTCTACAGCTCTGTTATATGTGCATCTCTTTATAAGTTAATGACTCTAAAGCATTTAGAATAGTGCCTGAAATAGAGCAAGAGCTCAATAAATGTTAATACCCATTTTGAAGATAAGAGAAGTGTCTTAGAGGAGCATTGGTAGAATTTGAAGCTATTAAACTCTAAAGCTCATAGTCTAAACTACCGTGCACTGTTGTGTCTCTATCCTTCAAGAGCTAAGCATCCTTTACAAAATCTTTCCTAATATTCTCTTGTACATACATTTTAAGATCATACTTGTTTTTTAATTCTGTATTCTGACTTGTTCCAGTTTGTGAATTCTAAGTTCTTTTTTGCCCCCCTGCACTTACCCCTAGGGAAGTTCATTCTTCAAATTATCAGGATCTGGACCAAATTTATTTAGTGAGAATGTTGAATTTTCCTTACAAGATTTTAAAAGGACAAGTAAGATAATTATATGAAAGGATCTGTTTAGGTTCTTTTGCATGGTAGGGGGTGGACCAAATAACCTTTGGATCACTTCCACTTGTCTAATTCACCATTTCGGCAGGACAGCAACATTTCAGGCCAAAGTTCAACGTTTTTTTTTTATTATTAAATTCTTTTATCGTCGCCAGGAAACTAGAGAAAATGAATTCTTCACAGTATGCTTGTGCATGCAACTTGAAACGGTTTGCACACTAAATGAAATTAAATGAAAGACAGCTGTTTGGGAAAGAGCTGTCAGAAACTGATTGGTTTCTATTAGAGGAGAACAGAGGCTTGGAATAAGTTTTCAGAAACAGGATATCAGTGGTTTAAAAAGCAAGCAAATTTGCATACACAAAAGCTCTCACGTGGTCGTGCTGTTGCATGTCTTTTCAGTTCATCCATCGTAAATTATTGTTTGCTCTTAGTGAGTAGGTGTCTGCTTTCAAGGCTTCTTTTCACATCTCAAATGTACTGGAGGTTTTTCTTTTGAGAAGTAAATGCAGCACACCCCCACGACAATGCCATTCTAAGTACTTTGGTTTTGGTTAAACTGCAAACCCAATAATGTTCACCAAACCACTTCCTTTACCCAGTACCTCACTGTTCCTGCCAAAATGCAAAAGGGGAAGGACCATGTTGGGCAGGTTGCCAGAGGTGCCACCAGGGTCTCCTGAAATGGCTGCTGGCAAGAAAGGAGCAATTACATCCCGTAACAGACTCAAAGCAGATGGTCACCCGTGGTGATAAGCATTATGATGTTACTAAGCCTTTGATTTATGATCTTACTTTGTACTTTCCAGGCATTCACGTTATATTACCTGTGTGATGCTCCTCCTTGCCCCGCAAGACCTCATTGCTCATTGTTTGGGTCTGTGTTCCCAAATCTTACCCTAAAACCCCGCTACTGCTGAAAAGTTTCACTCTGCTGTCTTCCAACCCTCCTGCTAGTTGGCAGCTCCTAGTAGGATCTCTGCTGGGCCCTCCAGCAACAGATACAGTGCTTTTTCATGGAACTACGTTTAAAGGAATTTTTTTTAAGCGTCTGGGGTTTTACTGTTGAAGCATAAGCTATCCAGAGCATACTCACAGGGGAAGTTGAGTTTGCACTCAAAGGGAGGAGTCCCAGCATAACGTTGCACTCCTACATCCTTAGTCTCTGGGGCCTCTGCTAACACTGAACTTCTGTGTTTTTGACTCTTTTTCACAGTGGCCCTCCATAACTTATGGCGGTCCCATCTCTGCTGCCTTCCTTTGAGATCTTGCTTGCTTTCCCCTCAGCACCTTACTTATTTTTTATGATTCAGAATACATATCCACAGTCTCTCCCTTGGCTGAGGTTAAGGAATCACATGATTCATAGAATGCACATCTACCACTCTCCCTCTACATCTACCTGCCTTACCACGGTGTGGATCCTATTACCGCTCCGGGAGTATCTGAACCCAGGTCTCCGGGAGACTAGCAAACGGTACCATATCTGGTCTCGCCAGCCAAGCACATGGCCACATTTTCAAACTGAGTCACAAGGACATCCTGGGGATCCCATAGTTTTCCATTTATAAAGCCATATTTGGAAATAAGAACAAAAGATTAAAATGCCAGTAATCACTACTTTATTTATATATTGTAATTGAAGTATAGTTGATATACAAGTTACAGGTGTACAATACAGTGATTCACAGTTTTTAAAGGTTACGCTTGATTTATAGTTGTTACAAAATATTGGCTGTATTTCCTGTGTTTTACAATATGTCATTGTAGCTTATTTTATATATAATAGTTTGTACCTCTTAATCTCCTACCCCTATACTGCCCTTCCCCACTTCCCTCTCCTCACTGGTAACCACTAATTTGTTTTCTATGTCTGTGAGTCTATTTATTTTTTGTTGTATTCACTAGTTTGTCATATTTTTTAGATTCCATATGTAAGTGATATCTTACAGTATGTCTCTCTCTGACTTATTTCACTTAGCGTAATGCCTTCCAAGTCCATCCTTGTTGTTGCAAATGGCAAAACTTCATTCTTTTTTATGGCTGAGTAGTATTCTATTGTGTGTATATATTCTCTCTCTCTGTATATACACATGTATATATTATGTGTGTATATATATATGTATATATACCACATCTCCTTTATCCAGTCATCTGCTCATGGACACTTAGGTTGTTCCGTATCTTGGCAATTGTATATAACGCTGCTATGAACATTAGGGTGCATATATCTTTTCAAATTAGTGGGTTTTATTTCTTTCTTATATGTACCCAGGAGTGGAATTGCTGGGTCATATGGTATTTCTATTTTTAGTTTTCTGAGAAACCTCCATACTGTCTTCCATGGTGGTTGCAGAATTTACATTTTTACCAACAGTGTATGAGGGTTCCTTTTTCTCCCCATCCTTGCCAACATTGGTTATTTGTGTTCTTCTTTGATGATAGCCATTCTGACAGACGGTAGCCACTACTTTAGACTCAGCATTTTCTCTGACTGGGAGAACAGTGCTAGCAAAATTAGTACTTCTTGATTATTTTTCCCATTTCTCTGATATAAGTCCAGTGATCACAACTCCCACACTCAGTATAACTTCGACAAAGTAAAGTTCAAAGGCACTAGCAAAATTCCCCATCTTTGCAAAGACATTTCCTGAATCAGACGTCATTACTGAAGGTAAGCCATGGGCTTACCAGTGAATTTGTTGGTGAGAATATTTGCTTCTTAGTTCTAGAACTGCTTCTGTTAACTCCTCTGAATGCTTTCTTCTTTTTCTCTTGGTTAAGCTCCAGAGTAGATACGAAAAATATTCCTCTTTTTGAACAGGAAGGTCTTGAGCACTTACTCTGTGCATGCTCAGAGGGACAGTATTTGGAAATTAGAATATTCTCCCTCTTACTTTCTCTGTCACATAAAGAATTAAATCATCAGACTTGCCCCATTGTTACCTAGTTAGGGGAGATTTAACTATTTGAATGACTTACTATATGTATTCTGCTCCTGTGTCCTTTCTCATTCATTCAGAAAACATTTATTGAGCACCTGCTGTGTGCTCAGCACTGTGCTAGGACTGATGTCAGGAAAAATTGGTGAACCATGTCTCCTGCCCTTGAGAGTTTATAGTCTAGTGATCTGTGAAAAAGTTGTTTTTCTGAGGTTGATATGGTGATTCCTTGCTGTTAACGACATTTATGTCACTAATAGTTCTTCATTTAACCAACATAATGTTTATTCCCCTCCACAAGATACGATCAGCCCTTTTGTCTACCTGATCTCAGATGAGATGACAAAGTGTGCATAGGGATACATGATGACACAGCCACAAACATAATTCTTTATTATGCAGATAGTCTTTCTGAATTCTTGGCAAATTTTAATTTGTAATGTTGTGAGTCTTAGCTGTAGTAATTTAGATTTAATCATCACATGATCAAGCTGGAGTGATTGCTTCTAGTGCAGCCATAGGAATCAAAGCTGACAGCTGGGCTGCAGCTGTGTCTCAGCCAGTTCTGTTGAGCTGTATTCAGAGGGAAAAGTGGTGGCGGCTCCCCAGCTCCAGGAGGTGGTCTTCTTCAGTCATCCAAGGCAATCCCTGCCAGATGTTTTTGAAGCCAGTGCAATTAACACTCAGGAAGTGAGACTTCAGGAAAAGATAGTACGAATATAGTGCAGGTTTAGTGGGAATGTCATCATCATTTTCTTCCTTCCAGATTTAACCAACTCAGGACATAAAGAATACTCACCGTATATAATTAGGCAGTATTTTTCCTAAATTACAAAGATGTGCTTTTAAGGTTGGTTGTCTTAAAGTCCTCTAAACTCTCATATGATTTTGACCTATGAAGTCAATTTTTGCCTGAAAGTTATAGATTCTGTTAGGTAGAGTAGCATACTTATGTTTAAAAGATATTCAGTTGGCTTACTGATTTTGTTAGTTCTCACTAGAATTTGCATTAGTTACTTTTAGCTTTCTTGGAGGCAAGCCATTATTTGTAACTTAGATTAATCAGTATTGTAAATGAGACTATAATGAAAGCTGGAATAAAGTATTTGCAGTGCATAACAAGTGAGTGGTTTAGTATCTATAATATATTCAGAACTCTATAAATCAATTAAAGAAAACTCACAAGAAAAATAGGAGTGTTGAACAAGTACCTCGTAGATGAAGAACTACAATTTGCTAATGACGTCAACAGTACTTTAAAAAATGCAAATTTTAGTACTTTCTACAGGAAGACTCCTAATGCATTACACTGTCAACAGAAAGGTGTGATACTCAGCAAGACTGGTACTAATTAGGAAAGATTTCTTCAACTGGGCATCAGGCATCATTAGAGGTTCCCTCGGGAATGAATTTGCTCTTGAACAGATATGAGCAACTTTTTGTTGGAGGCTTTCTCACATATAACATATTCATAGGGCTCCCTGCAGCACTGAGTCTCTGTTATTATTAGATCTGATTGCTGTGAGAAGGTGTGATCACTTTCAAAAAACATTTTCTCTCAGGTGTGGCTGCTCCGATGCATATTAGAACAGACACCTGGCCATCAGGGTAACTGGGTGGGGAGCCCTTAACACAGTCACTGCAAGGATAGGCTTTATTTTAAGGATGAGCTTCCTGAGGTTTCTTTACCTTTGACCTGTTAGTGAAGGCTTCCTCACAGTTAGTTCATACACAAGTTTTTTGCCTGTATGGGATTAAATGGTGCAGTTGAAGTTGTGATTTCCTAGCAAAAGGTTTCCCACAGATGCTCCATGCATGAGGTTTCCCTGCAGTGTGAATCTTCTGATGAGCAGTTGACTCTGACCTCTGTCTGTAGACCTGCCAACATTCAGTACGTAGTTTCTCTCCAGTAAGAATTTTCTGGTATGAAAGAAGTCTTAATCTTTTGGTGAGAGCTTTTCCACAATCAGTATATATATATGTGTATATATACATATAGTTTTTCTTCTATGTGATCTCACTGATGACCCAGGAGTTACCACATCCACGCTTATTTTACTATTTTATTGTAAATGTTTGTGATCATTGTCCATGACAGCCGTCCAGTCCTGAGTCATGGCGAACCTTTCAGCCTCACGGAACCATATGCATTTTACCAAATCGGATTTTTTTGTTTTATATCTGAACTTAATAAAGTGAAGTTGAACTATCCTCTGTTACATAATAGAAATTGTTCCGTCTTACAATATTGGAAGACCTTTGTTTTATTCTGACCCATTTGTACAGATTGCATACTGATTTGCCATAACACTAAGCCTTCTGTTGTTCAGTCTGAGTGTAATACAACTGAATGACAGTACTTTTTAATCTACCTACTTAGTATGATAGTCACTCTTTCAGTGAAAGCTTTTGAGGGATATTCATAGCTTTTGTCATTAAATTTCGGCACTTACATATGATGACTTCTGTGTTATATTTCATAATATATCAATGTGTTAAAATTGTTGCATCAAGAGTATTTTCTTCATCTTGTTACTCTCATTGTGATGAGCTTCTTTTTAAAAATATGGGCTAAATATTAACTTGTGTTTCATTGTCACAGGTTTAATGTACAAGTAGAAATATTGGTATTTCCCTAACACTTCCATAAAGTCATTTTTACTGGGCATCAACTGATTTGTCAGAATTAATTATTATTAATTACGTATTTTTGTCAGTACTATTACTGAGTCTTATTTCATAGATACTGTGTAGAATATTTCATGTACTATCTCATTTAATCATCTGAGTAATTTTTAGTATGATACTGTGTTTTCAAATGAGTAATCATTTCAGACTGGGTAAGTAGGACACAAGTAGTGGTGATTGAAGGAATTCATTGAGAAGATGTGTAAAACTAGGGCAACAGAGGCTAAATGACTTCAGTCTTGTTCAGATAATAAAATTTTCTTTTAATCTTCATAGGATTCTGCCCTTTGAATAGTGAGAAATTATGGTCTTCTGTTTAAACAGGATGTGAGAGTCTTGAGATTATGTTGTGACGTTTTAATTTTTACTATCTAACTCTGTAAATCATTGTATTTCTCTTATAATCCCCAATTGGAAGTGTTGAATGCATGTGCTTAACTATTACTAAGGTGCATTTTGTACATTCATAGGTTTAGAGCATCTGTGACTACCGATTGGTTTTTGGTTAGTTGTGTTTGTTTCTGGTTCTGCATCCTATTGAATTGCATTTTGCTTATATAAAGAAATGTCTATAAAGCCACAGGCAAGTGGAGGTGGAATTTCTTCCTTGGGGAAATCTGGGGTGTAGAGTTATAAGCAAATATCAAGGTTCAAAGCAGGCAATATAATGAGCACATTCAAGGAATTAGTAAGTATTTATGTTAACACTTCATGTTTTCAAAATGTTTTACAGTCATATTCATTAATTTACTTAAGTCCCCTGGAAGGTAACAATGTTATTACATCTGTTTTATAAGCAAGATGGGCAAAATATAGACAAATTAAGTGGCAAAAAGGAAGAGAAATTAGGACATTGATTCTAAGGCTTGGGCCTGTATCCTATACCATGTTACTTCATTAGGGAAATAAAGAAATAAACTGCTTCTGTTTTATTATACAGACTTGGGCATAGTGCCTATTTGGATCATTTATGTATGTATATAATTTTATATATTTTATTTTTTGGTTATGTGGCTCAGAGTTCTTCCAACACAAATTCTAATGAATCAAAATCTGTGCTTATTAAATCATGGATAAGATCCTCAGTTATAAATTTATAAATTCTTCATAGAATGATGCATATATCATGACCAACAGATTGGTGAGTATGTCCAGGGGAGGCTCAGTGTTGACCTAGAATACAGTGTGAGGCCAACAGAGGTATGACCAGGGGAGTTGACCTTGCTGACCACACACTGCCTGTACATCTCTCTCTCTCTCTTTCTCTGTATTTCTCTGTGTATTTTCCTTTCCCCTCCAAAGACTAGCAGATTTCTACTAAAGAGCAATAAATTTTCTCATAACCTCAAAAAGGTAAAATGAGAAGAACTTCCATAAACAAAAGAGATTTAAAAAAATCACTCAGACTCTTGCATTAGAAAGCAGGAGACATGATAAATTATTGCATTCAATTAACTTTTCTTTCACTTCCTAAGTGCACAGAAACTGCTTTAACACCCTGAGGTATGACTGTAAGGTAATGAAGAGTGATTTTTTAGAATAAATATACCATAAGGCATACTGTTTAAATGAATGCTATTCTTCAGTGTAGCCACTCTTTACATTAATCCAACAATGCTGTCATTGCAAAAAACGACATTTTTAGAACTATTTTTAGAACTCGTCCTTTTGAATTGCCATTAGAAGCCATTTATGAGCTGTAAAAGAAAAGTCTCATATTTTCTTAAAGTCACACCATGTTTTTTTAATCAACCCCTCCTCTACAAAGAAATTTATTACCCAGATAGATTACTGACCTTTTCACCAGCCTTTGTTCTGCACTAATTTTTCTCTTCTTTCTTGTTTTCAAAATCAGTTCTATACTGTAATAAAATAAAGATTTGCCATCAGTAAGGATATTTATTTTTTAACTTTTTATTTTGAAATAATTTAAACCTATAAAGTTATAAAAATAGAACAGAGGGTTCCCATTCTCCTTCAGCTGGCTTTCCCTATTGTTAACATCTAACTCAAGCATAGTACGGTTATCAAAATCAGGGGATTTACATTGATAATATACTGTTTGCTAATCTACAGACACTGTTTACATTTCTGCAGTTTTCCTCACTAATACACTTTTTCTGCTTAAAGATACAATCCAGGATCCCACACTACATTTAGTTGTCATGTCTCCTTAGTCTCTTGTAACCTGTGACAGTTCCCAACTGGTCTATTTAAAAGAAAGTACTTCCCCCCAAAAGAAGAAAGAGCCGTAGACTCTGGATATTCAGATTTTGAAAATCTCTTGTCACTGTCTTATCAATTCTTTCTTTCATTTATTTGATTTGTTGCAACCTCCCCTGTGTAAAATTTGTGCTAATTTTAGCACAATCATAGAAGAGTAAGACATGCTTGGGTGCAAAGGAGCTCACAGTGCATGAAAGCAACAGACCTGTGCATTATTACCGTGGTGCCAGGTGCAGATCGAGTTTGGTGGATTTTTTCATGATGCTCAGAGTCTCTTGCATTCTTGCCTTTTCATTTCCTCTGCTGTCACCTTAGTTCAGACTCTCACTACCTCATGCCTTATCTATTGCAATCGTTTTCTAACTGGTCTCTTTAACTATAATTCCTTTTTCCCTTCCAGTCATCTAAAATACCTCTTATATGTATCATCACTCTGTTCAGTAACTCTTTGTTTAATTTCTTAATAATTTCCTGATTTCTTAACTTGGCAGCTCTAATGTTTCTGTTCATCACTGGACCTACTGTCATAGCTTCCTTTTCGGTTTCCCTTATCTGCTCTTGTACCCTCATATTGCACAGAGTCATCTTTTCAAAATACAAATCTGACCACATCATGCTTCTGTAACCCTTTCAGTGGCTTCTCATTGTTCTTAGGATACCACCCAAAATCTTTAACAAGACCTATTAGTCCTTGTATGATCTGATCATATTATTGCCTCATGGGGTTTTTGGAAGGATTAGGTAGTTAGAACTTATAAAGTGCTTAGAAATGTAGTAAGGAGTGGAGTAAGCAGTCAATAAAAATACAAATTGTTATTTAATTAAGAATGGTGAATTTTATAGAATGCCTTTCATCATATATAGACATGGTAATATAATTTTTCTCTTTTAATGTTCTAATATGGTAAATTATATTAATAGATTCCCTAATAGTGAACTATCCTTGTATTTCTAGTGTGAACTCCATTTGGTCATAGTGATTGTTCTTTCAAGGTACTGCTGGCTGGATTCTTTTTGCTAATATTTTATTTAGAATTTTGTACCCATATGACTAAGATTTGTCTGTAATACTCTTTTTATGCTATTCCTCATTCTCCAGTCCTTTTGTTAGATATTTTGTTTCCATTTTATAGTACTTTCTGCTACTGTAATTGTCCAGTTACTCATTTGATGTCTTTTTCCTGCTAAAATATAAATACTCTGAAGGCAAGAACCAAGTCTGTTTTGATCACCACTGTATCCCTAGCACCCAGTACAATTCTGAGAGCACAGTAGATGCTCAACAAATATATATTTATTGAATAAATGAGTGAATTAATTAGTAATGACACAAGGGAATAAATACTTTTTTTGTGGTGCTACAGTTGAATTTAGCTTCTTCTAGAATAATAAGGGGCTATGTCAATACTGTACAAGTGCTTTAAAGTTAACCAATTCCAAGCAGGAAAATTTTAAACAAATAGTGGTTCTTTTCTCTGTTTCCTCTGGTCTCATAAATATTTGAGATTTAATACAGAATCAGAATAATTGTAAAAGAGAAGTTATTGTATAGTTTGTTACCTGTCATACTTCCAGTTAGGCTGTAATTCTTATTTAAATAAGAAACACTGTATTTATGAAGGAAAATGGAGCCAGGGCTAAAAATATCACCCTTTGTCATATGTTCTCAAGACTGACCATTTAGAACTTCTTTAGCTTTTGTTTTTCCTAACACTTAACTTTTCAAGGGAAAAATTGACTGTTACGGAATAACCCACCACTAGCAAACTTCATATTGAAGAGGGAGAACCTGATTGGCTCACGTCTGTTTTTGTGTTGGTTAGAGGGCACTGACTGACCTGTGGATTGTGGATCCTTAGGTCAAGATAGTACCTTTCATCCACTTGACTGGTACATGTGGGTAGTCATGTGGTATAAACCATGTCTGCTGCCCCTCAACTAATAACATCTCTTAGAAGCATGTGGGTAGGCAGGTGCCATAGTACGTGTCCACTACAACTTCTTAAAGTTTCATGAATACTCTAGCTTTCAGTGTCTTTACTGTTTTTTCTCCCCCCACATCATTTGTTAGTTTAATTCCAGGTACTTTTGTGGTTTTGTTGCTGTTACAAATGGTATTTTTCAGATGCTTAGTACTTGTGTATTTGCAATTGATTTTTGATATACTGATGTCATGTCCAGCAACCCACATATGTTCTTTTTTAAAAAATAGACTTTTTTTAAGAGCAATTGAGCAGAAAATATAGAGTTCACACATACCCCTCCCCACCCACACATATATACTCCCCTACCCTCAACATCCTTCATCAGTGTGGCATATTTGGTACAATCGATGAAACAACATGAACACATTATTATCAACCAAAGTCTATAGTTTACATTAGGGCTCATTCTTGATATTGTACATTCTATGGGCTTTGACAAATGCATAATGACATGCAGCCACCACTATAATATCATATAGAGTAATTTCATTGCCCTAAAAATCCCTTGTGCTCCATCTGTTCATCCCTCCTTTGCTTCCTCTCCCCAAACCCCTAGAAACTACAATCTTTTTATTGTTTCTGTGCTGTGCCTTTTCCAGAATGTCATTTAGTTGGAATCGTACAGTGTGTAGCCTTTTCAGACTGGCTCTTTCATTTAGTAATATGTCTTTTAAGTTTCTTCCATGTCTTCCATGGCTTGATAGCCCTTTTTTTTCACTGCACATACGTTTTTTAATTTACATACATGTACTGTTCATTGTTTCTAAGAACATTTAGAGCTTTAGCTTTTTAAACTTACATAGTTATCAAAGGAATAAAGCCAATCACAAAATAAAAATTAATTCAAAATATACATACACCTTGCTATTAACAGCAACGCTACTTTTAAAATAAGGCTAATAAAGCACGGTTGCAAAGCTAATAGAATGATTAGACATAATATATGTAAAATACCTGGCGTGCAATTGTACTTAGTAAGTTATAGCTAGGGTTATTTATCTATGAGATAGCAATAAAAAGTCTAATTTGAAACACACAAAAGAAATCTATAACTTCCATGGGGGTAAAGAGATAATTTCCTGAACTCAGAGACACTAACTTTATTATAACCCACTTTCCAATCAGTTTTTACATTATACCACTTTTAAATAAATGGTTTTAGAGAATTCTACTTCTAGCAATATGATAGGAAATTAACACATTACACCTAAAAACTCCAGTTAAGATATAAATCTATCTTTTTAAAGTATAGTTCAGCTGGTGATAAAAAGAAATAACTGTAGGCCAGAAATGACTGGGAAAAAAATCATTTTTCAGAAGGGAAAAACTCGGGAGGATTTTCTCCTGAGAGCAATTACCAATTCTTAGTGAACTAGAGCCTAGGTTCCAATGACCACGTGACTCACTCAGAGTTGGGGGCATAGAAAACAAAGCTGGAGCTCAAGCAGGGTAGAAGGTTAAATGGGGGACCCTCTCTTAGACCTGAGTCTCCCTAAGTTAGGTAATACTCTCAGTGGGTAGACTAGAAAAATCTCAACCTGAAGCAGGAGACCTACCCTTCTCAGCCATGGCTCTGGATGGTTCAAGAAAAAGCAGATGAGGGGAGATTTCCCATTCATTCATTCATTCATTTATTTATTCATCCTTCATTCAACAAATATTTGAGTGCCTATTCTGTCCAGGCACCATTCTAGACACTAGGCAACAAAGATCTCTGCCCTTGTGAGGATTTCTAACTAAAATCTGGCTAATGTGGGTTTAGGGCTAGAAATTTGAACTGTTTATATGGCCTGGAAACTTGCAGATTAAAATTGATCTGAAGAAGTACTGGTTTGATTTTGTCCCTGGACTGGCAGTCTTCACAAGCATCTGGGATGTGAATGCTTATTACATTCTAGGCACTTTTCTAAGTACTTTATGAGTTCTAATATATAATTCTTACAAAGACCCTATGAGGCAATAATATTATCTTTAAAAGCACAAAGAGTTTGAGTAACTTACTCAAGGTCACATAGTTTATATGTAGAAGAATTTAATTTCAGAATTTGTGCTTTTAACTGCTATGCTATGTTGTCTTTCATGGAAAGATAGTTTTTTTCATGTATGTACGTATATATCTCATTTGAGAGGTCAATATCTTGCTTAATAGGGACATACTAAAGGCATTTCCATAAAGGTATTAAGACAATGAATACTTCTATCCCATCACTTAATATTATTGTAGAGATACTAGCCAAAGTAGTCTTACAAGGAAAACAAATTAGAAGTAAAAAAAAAAATTAGGAAGGAGGAGTATTAACCATACTTTCTAGCTAATATGATTGTGTGTCTGGAAAACACAAGTGACAACTAAAAAGCTTACAAAAATAAGAATGCGTCATGACATATTATGAGAAAGAAGAATATTGAGGTGAAACTAGTCCAGGTTTTTAATAAAAAATATTGAACTATAAAGACTGTGGTGCTGATAAAAATGGAAAAGCCTGGGACATTTTCAAAAAGTAAGTGTGGGATAAATATACATATGTGGAAATTACACATATGATAGAGTTGGCATTGTATATCAAAAAGGAAAAGGTGGAATATTCCCAAAATGCTAACTTTCTGTAAAGAAATAAAGTTAGATCCTTACCTTATGCCTTACCTCAAAATAAATCCCTAGTTAAACACAATTTAAATGTAAAAGATAAAATGAGAAAAATATTAGAAGAAAACATTGGAAATCATCGAAGATACCTCTGCATGAGAAAATCTTTTCCAGGTGTAATACAGAACCCAGGAGCCCTGAAAAAAATGATATATTTACATACTTAAAAATAAAATTTATATGTAAACTGAAACAATTCTACCTAATAAAACTGAAAAAATGGAAAAAAATGAGCAGAAGTTTTGAAAATACACTTCACAAGAGAAGATATTTAGATAGCAAATAAGCACATTAAAACATGCACAACATTATTAGTTAATAGGGAAATAGAAATTAAACCCATGATGAGCTACCACTATATACCTCTTGGATTGTCAAAAAACTCAACAATGCTAAGTGCTGGCTAGAATGTAGAGCAAATGGAACTCTCACAGGTTGCCTGTGGAAATGCAAGATGGTACAGCCACTCTGGAAAAGTAAGTATTTAGCAGTTTCCTGTAAAATAAAGCATACCCAATCATGCATCATGATCGAGCCATTCCACTCCTTGATATTGATCTGCACATATATCCACATAAAGACTTCTATATAAATGTCAATAACAGCTTTATTTGTTATAGCCCGGAGCTGGAAAGAACCCAAATATCCATCAACAGGATAATGGATAAACAAATTGTGGTATATCCATACAATGGACTACTACTCAGGCAATAAGATACTATTGATTCATACAACATGAATCTCAAAAGAATTATGCCCAGTGAAAAAAGTCTGATTAAATGGTTCCTAATGTACATTTCCATTTATATAAAATTCTAGAAAATGCAAACTAACCTATTAAGACTGAAATCAGATCATTAGTTGCCTGAGGATAGTTGTGTGGGAAATATGGATGACAGGGAGGGATTACAATGGGGCACAAAGAATATTTGGGGGATGATAAATATGTTCATTATCTTTATGGTGATAGTTTCATGTGTGTGTAGCTATGTCAAAATTTGTCAACTTGTAATGTCAGTCATCTGCAGTGTATTGTATATCAACTATTCTGTTATAAAGCTGTTAAAAATAAAAACATAAAAAATAAACTTTATGCATTAAAAAGAATCTATCACATGCAAAATCAAATAATCAATGGAAACCTGGAGAAAATAAATATCACAGACCAAGACTATTTTCTTTATTGAATAAAGAGCATCTATAAATAAGTACAAAAACAGTAACTTACTATCTGGTAGAAAAATGGATAAAGGACAAACACAGAGAAGTAAACACAAGTGATCTTTAAAGTTTAAAAAAGTGTCCAACTTTACTCATAAAGATTAAGTTAAATAACATCAGCTTGTTGAAGATAAAGAAGTTTGATCAAAACTGGACTGTCAAAGGTTTGAGAAAGCAGTCGGTCTCATACTTCTGGTGGAATGAAAAATTGATACAATTTCTGTTAAGGGCAATCTATAAACAACTTAAATTGATGTATCTTTTGACTAAGCAATTCCACTCTTAGGGATTTTCCTACACTTGTACTTTCATTTGAGCAAAATGACTGACCTAAGCATAGTTATTCCATTTGTAATTCCAGAGGATGGGAAACAAATGTCCAGCAGTAGGCGACTGATGAAATATATTATGGTACACCATGGAATATACTTACTATGCAACTTTTTGAAAGAATGAGGAAGTTCTACAGTGGTAAGGGAATAAAATTCAAGATACATTATTAAGAAAGCAAAGTGAGAACAGTACCTCTAATATGCTACCATCTGTATAAATTACACACATGCATAGCTTATCTTTTTAAGGTTGTTACTAGGGAAGGAATTAATGCTTGGGAAACAGAGAAAAGAGAGAGATGTTCTTTTCACTGCAGATCCCTTTATATTTTGTATCATGTTTAGGCTTTGCGTGTTCCATAAAAATAAAATTAACCACATGTCAGGAAATTAATCTTTTTAAAAGTGAGGTACCAATTCATGGTTGCATTTCAGACTGTTGTTGAAAAGACCTGTATGCCCAGGAAACTGCATGGAATTTCATTTGTCTGTCTTAGAAGGCTAGAAGCTTGGTTGGCCCTGCTCTGATTTGACTCTTATGTTTCTGTAGGAGCTAAGTGTTCCAACGTGATGCATTAGCTTCCTGGGCTCTGTGATTAGTGGTCTGAAGGTCAGAGACCTATAATGTGCTATCTAAATCATCTGGCAAGTAGATGTTTCAGGGGTGGAACTCTTTCCCCATTTTTTAAAAAGAGATTTAATTTTGTGTTGGGAGCACATTGTGTGAGAAGCACATATGAAGATTGGAGCCATCATTTTGGAACTGTCCTTAAACAGAAGGAGGGAATGTAAACCCATAATCACATCCAACAGTGCAGATCCAGCCTTATTTTTCCATTCCTACAAGGGAGCTGCTGGGTAACCCTGAGTAAGCAGTTTTATCCAATTTGACCTCAAGCCTTTGTATTCCTAATGCAGGAGCAATCATATTGGTGTCTTTCTTATTCAGAAGGTGGCAGATTAATGAGGCTTTGGGTAGTTTCAAGCATCTAGCTAGACACAAAGAACTTTTCTCTACAAGGTAGTGTGATTTTGCTCTTAGATATTTTATTACGACATCTCTGTTCTTTGAGGCCATGTAAGAGTTTTTCCTAAGGTAAATCAGTGAACTTAGCACCTTGATGTCACTGAGTTTGCAGACTGTTTCTGTCCATTTTGAATAATGAATTGGCCTCACAGGTTAATAATAAAAAGAAGACGGATTTTCTTATTCTCATTTTAACGATGAGGTAAAGATACAGTTGAAAGAGATTATATAACTCTCTCAAGCTCTCATGAGAAACATGTGACAAAAGCTAAATTTTCCCACATAATGTCATATTGGATGAGAAATGTGTCCTAATTTAAAATATTACATCAGTGAGTCATAAGCTTTATGGAGCACTCACTCCTGCCAGCGGTAACATTACTGAGCACTATACTAGGCACGTGGCTAAGAGGTCTGAAAATTGGATGGGGCTCTAGCAGCCATTTGTACAGCATTCAAAACAAAATTAATTTAGAGTCAGGGGAGTGGAACTGCAGAATTTAAGGGAGTGAAAAATGAATTGTCTGTGAGTTCACTTTTTAGAAAAAAAAATCCTCTCGTTTTCTTTAGTTGACGTTCTTCTCAGGTGCCAGAGACCAGTCATGGCTGCCAGGTGGCTGGGCTTTGCTGGCTCATCGCGGGGCTGCGGCAGTGCTTGTTTCCAGGGGAGCTGGGAGGAAGGATGCAGTGGAAAAAGCACACGCAGTCATCTGTGAGTAGCTGCCTGTGTACTTCACAGTGCCCCGCGTTCCACAAAATGTGAACTTCGTCTGATAACTCTTGGAACTGGGGCTTCATGAATACAAATCACAGGGCCTGCAAGCTGAGCTTAAATACGAGCCGTGGCAGAGCATGCTGGTTAACATGTACACACCCAGGTTTGCAAGGATGATCTGTGCCGTTTGACTTTGGTCAGTTTGATGGCCAAGAGGGTTGGATATGCGTGGGGAAAGAAAAGGGCCTCATTTCTGGAACTGTGGTAACCATTTAGATATTTAAGAGATGTAGTTTTTAAAGATAAACCCCTTTTTTGGGTGATCAGTTGATCTTAACTATCATGTAATGTGCCATGATATTTGATGGTAGGCTTTGTTCTGAGAACTGGAGTTCCATCGAAGCCCATTCTCATGGTGCCATTTAGAAGTGCATTAAATATAATAAGGTGTCAGGGTCCCGCAGGATCACATAAAAACAGAGTTTATAAAGGAGTTACTGAAATAATACCTGTGAAGTTGAAGCAAGACATCCCCTTACCTGATCTTCAAAATGACTATCAGCATTTATGTTGGTGGGAGCTCTAATTCAACCTGGTGTTTTCCCATGGTTTCTCTGGTACTTGATCTGACACGAATAACTTGGCTGCTATAACTGTCATGAAATTGAGATTGAATTATATACATCTGTGTCTTACCACCATGCAGTTTCTTTGGGCTAATAATGTTTTTTCTTTTTTCACATAGTAACAACAAAAAAATCATTGTTTTTATTAGTTTTTAAATATTCCTAATTAGCTCTTAGTTTGTATGGTCTAATTTCCTAATTGCTTCCACTACCTTGGTTCTATCATTGTGCATATCGTTTTTCTGGGGGAGCCATTTAGTTCTTGTGTGTGCCAAAAACATCTCGGACCCAAGGTGCAAAATTACTTTGCTTCTTTATGAATCATTCTGTTTTTGAGTCTTCTGGTCCTAAGTCACTGCCAGCAAAGATTAGAAGCAGCAGTCAGTATTACTGTACTCCTTTGAACAACTCTGTAAAGCTGCATCTACCTCCCCACCCTCGAATGGGTTTTGCATTGTGACACCTCTGATCAGTATGAGGTTGCTGCTGAGCTGGAGAAGAGGCTGTGCATGGACCCCCTTGACAGCAGAGGAGCCTTTTACTTCCTTCGAGCCTGAACTGCACTGTCTGTTCTGTACTCAGAAGCGAACAGCTTGTTTTCCAATCAAATTGGATTCTTCTGCAATTTGACCTTTTTTTGGAAATTAGGTACACTTTCCAACGTATATGTTTTGAGGCCCTTGGGTATTTGAACCATTTCCTAGTCTACTTTCCCAGACATAAAAGATACCATGTGTGAAATATGTGGAATGAGAATGTCAAGGTGTTTGGGTGGATTCTTTCTACAGAAAATAAATTTGCTTATTGCAGTTTCTCTGTAAAGACTTTAAAGTAAGTAAGGGAAAATCTAAAAGCACATCTTCAGAACTAAAACCATTCATGTCTCCTGGTATAAATAGAACCTTTTAGAGTATAAGCCCATGAACCACCACAAATACCACCTCCTTTATGAAGCCTTCTTCAATGCCCTCCTGAAAAGAAAGCCATCTTCCATGTTTCCTTTTCCAAAGCACTTTCCACTTCCAAAAGAGTGCTTATCTTTTATCTTGATTTGCTTCTAATTGAATTTTTTCATTTCTCTCCCCATCCATCATTGAAATCAGGGTAAAGATTTTGTCTTACTCATTTTCGTATTCCTCCAACCGCAACACGCAGACTCTTGAATGTAGCCATAAATGAAGCACCCGCCCCAACCCTTCTGATTTCTTCCTCTAAGAAGGTCTGCTCACTCCCTCCTTTCTGCCAAGATTATTGCTCTTAAAGCACTAGTCACGCACTATTCCAATGACTTGTCTGTGTAGCTGTTTTTTCTACTAGATTGCATACTCCATGGGGGCATGACTATGCCCTCCGTCTGTATTTGTTTCCCCAGGGCCTAGCATAGTGCTGGGAGGCAGAGAGTACTCTTACATTTCTACTGAGTGAATGTTGCACTGATTCAGTGAACAGTGGCCTTGAGCTATATGCATGAGAAAGAGAGGGGCACATTTTCCAAAGTTAGCTGTACTGCATAATAATAAGGCATTAATAACAATTGCACATTACAGTATATATACATGCTTCAGTACTTTTATCCCCGGAGAATTGTAAATACCCAAGATGTATTCTGCTTATGTTCATATCATCATGACAAGGATACATTGCTTTCAATTCATACTTTAAAACCCAGAAATGATTATCTATCATCTCATAGAAAGTTAACTAGAATAGATTGTTTTGGTCTGATCTATAACCAGATTTAGTCTTGCATTTTTTGAGTTTTCATTGTATCTGTCGATGGAATTGCCTGTTGATTACCTCTCTCAAGGATGTACACTCCCTCAGTGCGCTGATCATGCTTCTTATCCCCAGGTTCCCAGCAGAGCCTGGAAGGGATGGTGGATCATCAATAAATATCCATTAAATTTTATGTAAAATGAATATGACCCAATTAGAAATCTCTATACAAATTCTTTATCTTAATTTTCAAGTGAAGATTCTTTTGATTACTTGGGAAGCATAAGTGGACCAAATGGCTTTTAAATTAAATGTTGAAACTTTGCAGAGATGGTGGTATTTGGGTCTAAAGCTAAAATTTGGGTCTGGTGTTGATTGTTTCTGGATTCTTCCTTTAGAAGATTCAGCTTCATTCCTTTAGAAACTTAATCCTATTTGTTTCCCTGTTACTGTCTTAGGTTCTCACCCAGAGAAATAGACTTTCAGAAAAGGTAATGTGAGAAATCAATTAGACCACCAGAGTATAGTTTCTTAGCAATCATATTTTCTGTACTTTTCAGATTGTATCTAACAAAAGTGCAGGTTTCATGAATAAAGGTCTTATAAATCCTGCTCTGTGTCTCTCTTCTCATGTGAAATGAACTTGATATTAAATATACAACTCTTAATAAGTTATTCCCTCATTCTTAAAGTGGCATGGAGTAATTATAATTTAAACTCTCAACTTGATTTTGGTAACCCTCTAATTTTAAAAGTTAACACACTGTTGAAATTAATTTTTCCTTCCTCCCAAAGATAACTTCCTAGGGACGGAAAGGCATCTGGTCTTTCCCACTTCTTGTGAGGTATTATGTAAACGCAACCACTTGCAGTATCACTTTCTGCTTTGTATCTTTTATCATCAAGGGCACTGGACTTGCTTCTGGAGGCATGCACTGTGAATGACAAAGCCACACAATGGTTTAGCTGCAGCAGGCCTTAGAGATCATCCATTTGGAACTCTTCTTTTTACAGATGAGGAAACAAAGGCTCTGGGATGTTAAGTGACTTGCTTAAGATTACACAGCTAGTCCGTGGTAGAGCCTAAGCTGAATCCTGAGTCTTTTGACAGCACGTCCGAGGCACTTTGTACTGTGCCTTATGGGTTTTCCTTATCTAGTGAGGCAAGATGCTCATTTCCATGCCCTCATTGTTGAAACTGACTATCAGAGTTGTGTGAGTTGAAAGCTTTGGGTGGCTAAAATGTAAAACACACATTCAAGATGTAAAGATTTAAATACACTACATTATTCTTTAACTAGAGAGCTAGACACTAGGTACAATGTAGATGCCACAGGGAAACAACTATGAGGTGCCTCTCAGTTAATGAGGAAAGTGAGGTTTTTGCTTAGAGAGTTAAACAAGAAATCAGTATCCACAGGGTCACAGTGGATATTTACAAAGGAGTCTTAAACAGTATGATGCCAAAGGAAAAAAGATGACTCTAAAACTAAACAGCATGTATTAACATTCCAAAGAAAGAGTGTATCAGTCAGAAAAAGTGTTGGCCTACTATTCAGGCATAGGCAAGGTCGAATCACCAGGTAAAGTTTGCCTGCGCCTTCAGCATTGTGTACTTCAGCGGTTCTCAAACTGTAGTGTGTTCAGAATTAGCTGAAGGGCTTGTTGAAATAGATTGTTGGGCCCTACCCTGAAAATTCTTATGGCCCCAGAATTTGCATTTCTAACAAATTCCCAGATGATACTTATGCTACTTGGGGAACTCCATTTTGAAAATCACTGGTCTGTAGGTGTATTTGTTTTCTACTGCTGTGTAACAAATTACTAAACTGTAACAAACCAGGCACCTTAAAACAACACCTATCTATTAGTTCACAGTCCTGTAGGTCAGAAATCTGGGACAGCATTGGTGAGTTCTCTATTCAGGCTGAACTCAAGGTGTTGGCTAACAACATTTTCATCTGGAGTTCAGGGTCTTTTTTCCAAGCTCATTCCTGTTATTGGCAGAAATCATTCCCTGAAGTTCTGCTTTCTTGTTCTCAACTCTAGCCAGAGTTGAGGATTGCTCTCACCTCCTAGTGCTCACTCTCAGATCCAAGATGATGCCTTCAAGGGAGAAAGTTTGCTAGGCTGCTGACTCAAATGTTCCTGGTCTACATAGTAACTGAATTTCTCTCAGGAGATTAATACATCAGTATCCTAATTATATCTGTCAGTTCCTGTGAAGTTATTTAATGTGAATCTCCTCTTAGTATAAGGTCCTATTTTTGCTGTGTTTAATAGATTGGGCTTTGAGACTGATTAGCTGAAATTCAGATCTTGGATGAAAATAAACTCACCAAAATGAAAACCAGTGTTGGGGAGCAGACTTGGCAGCCAGCCTACTTTCCTAGGCATCATTGCTCTCTATTGCTTTACAGTGGTACTTATTCTTAAAACTTTTTATTAAGTAGTGTATCCTAGATTAAAGCCATGGTTAAAATTAAAGTGGAAAAGTCCTCAGAAATTCAGACAAAATTTCCACTGATTTTTCTTTAGCCAGTGTCTCTAATATCTCTTTGTGTGGGAATTGATTCTTGTACTAGAGCCTTGAGATCTCAGAGCAATACAAAATTTCTGAACTGAAGTGCGATGCTGAAAATAAAATTATAAAAGGTGAAACAGTGGCAACTTCAGTTCACTTCCCCTCCCCTGGAAATTCCTGTAAACATCCAGGAAGAGTACATGGCAGTAGCAAATAGTTGAGAGTTAACAAATAAGACTTTGGATCTACTGATTTTTAATGCCTGTTATATATGCCTGATGGTATGTGTGTGTGTGTTTTACTTCTATTTTCCTAGTTTTGTTTCTTCATCCCTTATGAAAAGGGATATCAGTGGCCCAGTGGTCCTTTAAGACAGATTTAGTTAGCTGCTTTTTAAAATACAACTCAAATATCCAAGTATGTCTTTACTGAATCCTTTAGTAAAGACTGATAATCAGGATTATTCTTAGCTCATTCCTGTGTTAAATCAGGATAGTCTCACACTGACAGAGAAGAAGACTCAGTCTCTATTTAAGTTTTTTCCTAAAGTCAGTGACAACCATGTCAGAGCATTGGTGATGGTAAACCTTTGCAGACTGAACTGAAATGAACCACATAAACCCAACAAGCTGAGATGTTACTTAAAATTTAAAAAGTAGTTATATAATTCAGGACAGGAAATTTTTATTTTATAGAAGTTAGTATGAAAAAGACGTAAAATTCTAGTTGCCCTTAAACTCAAAGTCTGCCATTCATCTCATATGCTTGTGACATGGACTCTGTAGCTACATTTACATAAGCATGTGGATCAAAGATGGACATATTACTCCTATCTCTGCTCCGGTCAGGCCATGTCTTGTTTGACTGTTTGGAAGTACTTTGACAAATGAGTTTACTTAGTTAGGAAGGAATCATTCAGATAAGAGACTGGAAATCAAGTTACCCAAGGTAGTATGTTCAACAAACTGGAATTACTTGGTCTGGAAAAGAGAACTTTTGGGGTATGTTTAAGTTAGGATTCTTTGTTTGTATAAACTAAGTAGTTACCTTAAACCATAACATACTTCATTGGAAGAATATTAAGTTTATAGACTTTAAGAGAAAGTGGAGAAATCAGGCTTAGAAGAAATGGGGGCCACAGCAGAGGTCTCAGTGAACCTGGTGGTCGTATTCTTCAAGGCTTCGTTGCCAGAGAGACCATGCTCCACTTTCAACATTTTTGACAAGATTCAGGCTAAAGAGTCTAGCTTAGGCGTGTGCTCACTCTTTGGCTAAAGGAAGGCGGGGTGCTTTGACTCACAGTCCCTCCAGGGTACATTCAGTAGGGGAGAGGTGATTTCCTATAAAACTTGGGGTGCTGTTACTGAAATAATAAGAGAAACATATGCTGTTCAGTCAAACAGCAGCAGATGTCCACAACAGGTTCTGTGACCGTGACCTCTGAATATTTGGAAAAGAGATGAGACTTGGTACAGATCTAGGGCAATGGTTGGAATTTTAAGGGGGGCTTACTATGTTTCAACTTGAGGAAGAACATTCTAACAGCTAGAGGTGTTAACAGGCTGCATTGAGAGGTTACAGACCTCTCATTTTTATTAGGATTCTCTTGGTTGCGTGTGGCAGAAATTTGACTTGTACTGGCTTGGTAAAAAGCGAAAATTATTAGAAAAATTCTAGGAATATCTCATGTGAACAAGGGAAGGATTCACTAGCCAAACTGTGGGAAGGGCAGACATCCCACTGGGTCTCAGAAATAGCTAGAACCAAGGACTCAAACGCAGCTGGCCCTGTTTCTGTTTCTCCCATCTCTGCTTTCTCTGTGAGTATTGGCTTCATTTTCTTTCTCTGCAGACTCTCTCACATGTACATTGTGTGAAACATGGTTTCTAAGAGGGCTTGAGTTTCACATCTTACAACACTGCAGAGAAACTCTGTTTTTCTAGCATATTTAGTGAGAAAAATCTTGCATAAAGGATCTGGTCCAGCTTGGGCAGATGTCCAACTGGGCAAATCAGCTAAGGTTAAGGGGCAGGGCACTCAGTTTGGTTCTGGTACTTTTCTCTGGATTGAACTGGGGTATGGGAGAAGCTTGGCTCTTGGTAGAACCATAGTTGAGTAAAGCAATTCACAGAAGAAAAAGGGATGCTTTTGTCAAAAGGGAATGTGGTGGGCAGATAAAACAGCAAGTGTCCATTGCTCTGTCATTGTCTGTTTCAAACAAAAGTTGGATCAGTCAGAGATATTATATAAAGGATTCTTATGTTAGTGGAAATTTGAACTGGGAGACCCCTAAGTTCTTTCCAACATAGAGATGCAAAGATTCCAGCTGCCTTCTAAATAAGGCAGATACATATTAGTTTGGGGTTGTATCTGAAATTTTGTTTTTCTGTGTATTTCAACCCAAGGGTTATTCTGGTTGGAAACCAGGAAGTATTTACCCAACTATTTTTTTGAGTTTGAGAGTGGAAGAAAAAACTTTATTATTCAAAGATGGATGTCCAGTGGAGAAGTCATGTATACATTAAAAAAAAAAAACTTAGGGACTTCAAATCACATACACATAAATTACCTTCAAAGGGATAGAACACTCTTGAATCTGAATGATTTAAGATGATTTTTTAAAAACTTTTTATTTTGAAATAATTAGAGATTCACAGGAAGGTGCAAAGAAATGTCCAGGGAAGTCTCTTGTGTCCTTCACCCAGCCTTCCCTACTATTAACAATCCAAAATGTTAACAGTATCAAAACCAGGAGACTTGCATTGGTACAATCCATAATAGAACTTAGTTTTCACCACTTATGTATGTACTTGTGTGTGTGTATATGTGTGTATATAATTCTGCAGTTATATCACATGTGTAGCTTTGTGTAACTACAGCCACCATCAAAATACTTAGCTGTACCTTTACCATAAAGCTCTCTGTAGGCACACCCACACCATCCCCCATTCCCTAACCTCTGGCAACCACTAATCTGTTCTCCACATGAATAATTGTTATTTCAGAAGTGTTAGATAAATGGAATCATGCTGTATGTGTCCTTTTGAGGTTGACTTTTTCCACTCAGCATGATTTTGTTAAGGTTCATCCAAGTTGTTGCGTGGATGTACAATTCATTCCTTTTTATTGCTGAGTATTATTCTGTGGTATGGATGTGCCATAGTTTGTCTAACTATTCACCCTTTTAAAGATATTTGGATAGTTTCCAGTTTGGGGCTAATATGAATAAAGCCACTGGGAACATTCCTGTATGTTTCCAAATGAAATTAAGTTTGCATTTCTCTAGGATATGTGGCTAAGAGTGTAATCCCACGTTGTATAATAAATCTATTTTTAGCTTTAAAAGGTGCCGTCAAACTATTTCCAGTGGCTATTCCATTTTGCATTCCCACTGGCAGTGTGTGAATCTCCTAGTTTCTTCATGTCCTCCTCAGCAGTTAGTCTTATCACAGATGTTTATTTTAGCCATTTTGATAGGTAGGTAGTGAGTTTTCCTTGTGGTTTTGATTTACATTTTTCTGATGGCTAATGATACTGAACATCTTCTCACATGCATACTTGCCATCTGCGTGTCTTCTTTGCTGGAATGTCTGTGCATATCTTTTTGCTCATTTTCTAACTGAATTGTTTGTTTTTTAAATATTGAATTCTGAGAGTTATCTTCAGAGTCTAGAGACAAGTTCTTTATTGAATATGTGGTTTACAGATATTGTCTCCCAGGCTGTAAATTGTTTTTTCATCCTCTTGACATGGTCTTTTGCAGAGCACAAGTTTTACATTTTGATGAAGATGGCTAATTCTATTTTAAGTAATGAGTGAATAGATTTTGCATATTTGTGATTGACTGACAGAATTTTAAATTATCAAATTACCTGCTTCACCTTCTCCTTTTTCAACTGAGACATGGTTAAATTTAAAATGAATAAAATCATTTAGTTTACAGTGTTCAAATGTGGAATGCCTGTGTTTGACTCTATCCTAACGCCTATTTTTTTTTAGTGATATCTTAATTAATGAAGAAAAAGAAAATTCAGCTCTTTTAAGAAGGTAGTTTCATTTTGAGTTTCAGCAAGATTTTATTACAGACTGGAAAGAATCTACTTGTACTACTGACTTTGTGAATAAAGACACCTCACATTACTAACAGTTTCCTCTCCACACAATCCCCAACACAGCAGTCAGTGCAGCCATATTCCATGTTGCTTTGTGTATACACATTTGGCCTTTTCCTTTTCCTTTGGGCCGTCTATTTGTTCATTCTGAAATACTGCCACACCTACCAGTGTGTCAGGATGGTGCTAGGTTCAGGGTTATAACGGGCAGCAGGATAGACAGGTGCTGCCCTTGTGGTGCTTACATTTCGTTCTTTTTTTTAATTATTATTATAGCCTTGCATTGCTTGACAATGTTTCATTGATTCAGTTAAACATCCTTATTTCCCATTTCTTGTTACAGAATCTTTCTCACTCATCCAAAGTACAGTGTGTCCAAATCTCAGTGAATGGTTTTAATGCTTTGGGAGTGGCTGCATTCCGTTAAAATGAAAACCAAGCCAAGCAAGTAATAGTTACAAGCATACACATGAAAATATGTTATGAGGAGGATAATCCTCATATTTAGTTACTTTCTTGCCAATTGAGGAAAATTTTGGCAGAGCCTTAAGTTACCTTAAGAGTGATTGAGGATTCTAAATATGAGCTCTCATAGGCTCCCATCCACCGTATTCTATAAAACGAAGCCCAGCCATCTGAATGAACCAGTTAATCAAATACCGTTTGTATAGGCCATGGTTCTAAAAATCTTGGTCTTGTATCATTTATAATAACTGTGATTCCATATTTATTTTATTGTACAAATGAGATACATTTCCTGTCTGTAAACTGGCTGTAAACTACAAATACTCCTCTTTGTAGTCTGGCTTAAATGTAACTTTGCCTAAACATAGAGGAAATTCCAAAATGAGTTCTAAAATGTGTTAGTTAAAAATCAAAATTAGTTAAGAAACATACTGAGTTGAAAATTTAATTCTGAGTTAAAGTCTTTGTTACCTAATATTCTTTAATATTTTGTTTGTTGTGAGCAGGTTCACATATGACAGATTGCAGGTAGACCAGCTGTATTTTAAAATTTTATTGTAACAAACACATACTGTTTACTCTATACTGGGCATGGTTTATGTTCATTACAAATGTTAACTTTTATTTAAATTAAGTTAGCGATTAAGTTCTCAAGCCTATAAGATAGATGATATTATTAGCCTCATTTTATAGATGATGAGACTGAGGCACAGGGCTAATATTATGCTTAAAAGTCCCCAAATCATACAGTGAATAAGCAGCAGAGATAGGACTGAAAACCAGTCCATCTGGCTCTGGAGGCTGTCCTCTTAATTTTTTCCTTCCATTTTTATTGAGATATAAAAGACATACAGCACTGTATACTTTTTTTGGAGGGGGGTAATTAGGGTTTATATATTTATTTGCTTATTTTAATGGCGGTGCTAGGGATTGAACCCAGGACCTGATGCTCACTAGGCACACACTCTACCACTGAGCTGTACCCCGCCCCCAGAGGCTGTGTTCTTAACCATTGCAGAATGGTCCCATACTGTGCTTAATCAGGTATTTTTCCATATAATACAATAAAAGCATTGAACCGAGATGTTTGAGAAAACAGTATGGAAAAGGAAATAATATATAAAAGTTTTGGGTAGAAGGAAAGCTGGACCTAGAATCAGAAGATGTGGGTTCTGACATTACCAGTGCAGGTTGGGCAACTTTGAGAAAGACTACTTACTATGTTAGTTTCCTATTGCTACGGTATCAAATTACCACAAACCTAGTGGCATAAAACAACACAAATTTATTCTCTTACAATTCTGGAGGTGAGAAGTTTCAGGTCAAGATGCTGGCAGGGCTGCATTCCTTCTGGAAGCTTCAGGAGAGAATCCATTTCTTTGCCTTTTCCAGTTTCTGGACACCACCTGCATTCCTTTGCTCCTGGCCTCTTTTTCCATTTTCAGAGTGCATTACTCCAATATGTGGTTCCGTTGTTAAATCTTTTTGTGTCTTTTACCCTCTTGCCTCCTTCTAATAAGTTCCTTTGTAACTACATTGGGTCCACTCAAATAATTCAAGATACTTTTCTCAAAATCCTTAATTTAAACACATAACTCAAAATCCCTTTTGCCATGGAGAGTGACATATTCATAGGTTCTGGGTATTAGGGCATGAATATGTCTGCAGGACCATTATTCTGTTTACCACAGTTATTTTATTTCTATGGACCTCAGTTTTTTCAGTTGTAAATGAAGGGACTGAATCAGGTGATCTTTGAGAATCCTTCCAGTTTTGAGAACTATGAAATTTCTAATCCTATACTTGAATTCTTACTGCATTCATCAAAAGGAGATCTTTCACTATTGAAACCTTTTTTGCAGACGCAAAACATCTTTTCATACTGCATTTTAAACTTAACTTTCTCAGATGAAACAGTGATAGGGTAAATAGAAATTAATAACAGGGAGAAAAAAACTAGGATGCTCATATTGGGGAGAGACGATATTCTTTAGGATTGTTCTAGCCAAACTTTGGGATCGACATCAAAGTGGAGAGTCCTTGTATAGATTTGTAGCAGTACATTGACTGATTAGAACTTTTTTATTAGAAAGTAATATAAAAATATAAATGAAACTCTATTATTAGGTTGCATTTGGCTATAAGTTACAAAACTTCAACATCAGATGATTTAACAAAAGGAAATTTATCATCTTGTTATCGCATATAATGGGGTGACAGAGTTGGTGACAATTCAACAGCTCAGTGATTTCACTAAGAACTCATATTCCATCCATTACTCTACTCTTCCATCTTTAGTGGATAGGCTCTGCTCTTAGCCTGGCCCCCCTCATGTTCACAAGATGGCTGCGGTATTTCCAACACATTCTAAACCAGCATTATCCAAAGACAGCAGAGAGACCTCTTGTACAACTTTTTTAGGAGTAAGGAAACCTTCCCCAAAAGCCACTTGACAGACTTCCTCATGTGTTTCATTGACAAGAATTCTATTACATGCCCATTTTAAAAATCAGTTTCAGGCAGAGAGGGAGATTGCCATGTTTGACTAGATTTCACACTGTCCAGTGGAACTTTCTGCAGTGATGGAAATCTTCTATATTTGTGGTATCCAGTATAGTAGTCACCAACCACACATGGCAGTTATTGAGCACTTAAAATATGGCTAGTGCAACTGAGGAACTGAATTTTAAAAATTAGTTTAAATTTAACCACATATTGCTAGGGGATACGATATTGGACCACATGGGACTTGATCAGTCATTTGGGATGGAATGGATATTGGGTAGTCAACTGCCATGTTTAATAAACAACTGTATCTTTAAATAAAATACTGAACAAGTGGTGCATTTGCTTTTAGATTTTCAGTCTAATTACTGTCCACCAGGGAGGCTCTTTTGGAGACACACAAACCAAATAAATAAAACCAGTGCAGGCACTTGCCAGGGCTAACAGTGGCGGCATCTCCTAGGTGAAGAGGTTAGCTGGGGGAGCGTGATATGCCGGCATGTGGCGTGGTGCGACTAATAATGGAAGTTGGGTTGGGTTATGGTTGGCTAGGAACTGTGCTGGTGAGAGACAGGCTGCTATTCTCCATTAGGAAGCTGGGGTTTTTGATTTTGTTTTGGTTTTTGGCTTTTGTTTTTTGTTTTCGTAGTTTTGTATTAATATATAATGCCTGCTTGCTTTGAAGGTTGTACAGCCAGGGAAATACATAGATGGCATCTAGGAGGATCCATCCATTCAGTAATTCTTTATAAATCACTTGCTATGTTCCAGGTATTACTCTAACTACTGAAAAAATATTAAACAGGACTAAGACTAGCAAATCAGTTCCTGCCATCATGGAACTTAGTTGTTACAAAACAAGTAAGTAATCTATTTCAAACTGTAGTAAGTGTTAAGAAGGAAAAATAAAAAGCTATATAATAGGTAGAATGAATGTAGTTAAGTCTTAACAAATTCCTAGATCTTGACTTTGTCAGCAGCTTAGGAGTTTTAAGTTTTTCCTCTGGGAAAAGGCCATTTGATTTATAGGTTTATTTAGTTTCACAGCAAACAAATAAACAAAAAAGGTCTCTGGATTAGCTATTTACCAAAAGAAAGAAAAATTAAATTAGTTCCCCAGAAGGCAGTTTATTTCTCTGCCGTTTTAAAATTAAGGTTTTCCTGAGACATTATGATTAGCCTTGCATGGCCCGATGAAGTTTATTTCTAGCTTGATCATGTTCTTCAATATCCTTTGCTTTATCTGGAGAACTTTGGCTATCTTATGTAAACTTCTGGGCTTCAGCATTCTCAATGATAAAATGGGATTATTATTATTAATAATAGTTAATCTCATGGGTTCTGGAAAGATTGGCTATTATCTGAATAATTATGAAATGTTTTATAAAGTTGTAGGCCAAAGGAAACAAGCATTTTTCATTAAAATTGAGCAAGTCATTTAACCTCTCTGGGTCTTAGATTTTCCAGTGTTGAAACAAAGTAGTTATAATATTGTCAAAATGTTAGGAAACAGGTCCTGTCTTTGGGTGCTGGTAGAAATGGGAATTGATATAACCTTTTTGGAGAGCCAATTTGCAGAGAAATTTCAGGTTCTTTAAAATGTACACATCTTTTTGCCCCATGAAACACAGTTCCAACAAGTGTTCAAAGTTGTGTGTTTATGACTTTATCATAGTATTGTTTATAATGGCAAAAGCATAGTAAATGAATGTTGAACAATTGGAATTTTGTTCAATTACGGTGCATTCCATGTGAATTCTATGCAGCTACTAATGATGCTGATAGTATTAATAGGTATTAGCAGAATTGGAAGGAAGTTCACAGTGTACTAGCATTTGTGATAATCTGCCTCTTCACTTTGGCCTGCTGCAATCAGGGTTAGTAATTATGATCACTTAAAAAAAATCTAGCAATAATGGCAGGTAGTTATTGAGCACTCCAATATCCTGGGTACCTTGCTAAGCTCTGTTCATATGTTATGTCATTGAAGTTTCATATTCAATCTACAATTTGGAACCTAATTTTGTAGATGAAGAAACCAAGGCTAAGAGGAATAAAGTAATGTGTCCAAGGCCTTAAATTCGGAAGTGACAAAGTCAGAATTTGTAACCTAGTCATTTAACTCCAGAGCCTGCGTTCTGAAACCATGGGCTAGATTGCCTCTCTGTAAACTACCCCTAGGTCCTAGATGGGGTAGCTATCACAGGTATATTGTGGAAACTCCTTCACATCTTTTCCTATAACTGCACCCTTATTGGAGAGTACTCTGGCCCAGGTATGTGGCAGAGGAAGGAGTGGTCCACTCTTTAATACAGGGGTCGGCAAACTAAGGCCAGTGGGCCAGTGCAGCCGGTTGCCTGTTTTTGTAAATCACGTGTTATTGCAACCCAGCCACACTTACTCATTTAGGAATTGTCTATGGCTCTTTTTGCACTACAGGGGAAGAAATGAGTGTTTCAGTAGAGACCACATGGCCATTTGTATTATCTTGTTCTTTGCAGAAGGACGTTTGCCGTCCCCTGCCTTAATGCATTAGACATCTGGAAGGATTTGCCCTATTACAGTGACTATTTTTCTTTCCTTAAAGAAGGTACCTTAAAAGACAAAACAGAGCAGTTTTCGGGTTACTGTCCTGCACAGGCCACAGGCATATAGGCAGTCACTGCAGGGTTTTCTGAGGAGGTGAACAAGGGCAGTCTATTTCAGGACAACTGAAGGCCCTCTGTGCACGGCTGACTGGCATTCTCTAACTGGGACTTCTTCATTGCTTTGAAACTCTGCCTGTTGCTGCTCCTCCGAGATGGAATGTGTATTCACAAATGAGGCACTCCATTAGTCATGGTGCATTTCCTGGGCCCTGGAGACAGGGCATGACATCACCAGGGGCCAATGAGAAAGGATCCTCTGTCGCACAAGCCCTGGAACCTCTTTAGAGGACTGTGTAGAGCAGTGTTCTGTTCCTAGCCCTCAGGGTGTGATTTGAGACTGCCTTCCTCATCCAGCCTTATTCTGGGCACAAACGTCTAGCTTCCAGATCCGAGAGGCCAGGACAAGTTTGAAAATCTGCAGAGCTAGAGGCAGATTCCCATTTAGTATGTTTTTCCAGGGCTCGGGTTTTTAGTCCCACAGTTTTCCACTCTTAATGACGTTGTTACTTCATGTGGTGAAGGGTGGGTGGTGAAGGACGCAGTCTGCGTTAGATAAAAGACACTTGGCAGCTGGAATTGCTGGGTAAGTATAGGTTGGTACCACAACAAAATCAGAAACATATTTTGCCGTTTTGTTACATTGCTTTTGTGTGTAGTTTAACATAATAAAACAACATCTTTTAACAGCAAAGGCTCCTAGCAGAATTAGTGTGGCTTAGAATAGGCCAATTACCAAAGGAACTTTACTGAGGGGATTAGTAACTCATTAGATCTTTTATCTTCAAGAAGAAAAGGAACTTTTGTTTTCAATCCTCTTTTCTTAGAATTTAAGTATTTTAGATATACCCTCCCCTCTACCAGCTCCCCCTTCCTAATTTATATATTTATTTATTTATGGAAAATAATTTATGGAATTTAGTCTCAAGGATAACTGTTAATTCTGTGTATCGGAAAGTTTATTGAAAAACTTGTTTTCTAACTGGTAGTAAATAGCTCAATCTCTTGCTAACAAGCCATAGTTGTAATATTTCCCCTTTAAAAATTATTCAAGGAAACTGAGAGTCAAGACCCAATGTGAAAATACATAGACTGTTATAGTTTAATTCAGGAATTGAATCCAAAACTTGTGTTTTCCAATCTTCATAGGCAATCTATGGTTGAAGGAGAAAGAGTCCTTTAGTATTTTTTCATGCTTGAATCCTTTTTGATGAAGTCTAAGAGAGATTATGAGACACAGCTGTTTTTGTCAGTATATTATCTGTGGCTGCTGTAAACTGCAAATGATGCCACCCCACTGTTAGAGGGAAAGAAAATCCTTCTTGTTTCTTAAAAAATGGAGATGATGACTTTTTTTGTTAATTATAGAGGCTTTTTATTTTTAAAAAATCACTTGAAAGCATATGAATTTGATCCTATTTCCTAAGAACAAATATACCAGTAATTAAAGGAATTCCCTCTAGAACTGGGCAATATACTGTATAAGAGGCACTTTTTAGCACTTCAGAGATCCTCCCTCAAAGATCTTTGTGCAGTTTAAGGCATTAATTATTAAATTTCAAAACATTTCTGGTATTTTTAAATAATACATACATACACACACACACACATACATATATATATTTAGCCTTTATAGATGAGAAAACTGAGTTATAGAAAGGTTGAATCTTCTACCTTGTGTCTTTCATAGAAGCAGACATTGAATGCATAAATCATTCTTATCAAAGTCCTCAAGAGGACATTCTTCTATGTCTTTCCATGAAGTTGTTCTTGTTTTCCTTTGATAGCTTCAAGCTTTGCCTCATTGACAACAACACTTGTTTTTCACAGCCCTTTGACTGGGACAGAAGAGCAGGGGAGCCTGGGCAGAGAACTGGAGTAGGCCCGGGGAGGGCCAGGTGCCACTGGGGTAAAAGGTGTGGGGCTGGGGCTCCTGCTGCCTGGCTCTTGGCAGAGGACTGAATTCTCCTCCACCCCATCCCCCAGTTTCTCACACCTGAACTAATATTTTGCCACCTCTCTGAGGGTTGTCATGAACACTGATGAGTTTAATGTTGAAAAAATGTGTCTAGCCTTTTGGAAAAAAAGGTCTGTCTTATATAAGCACACAATTAGTATTGGCCGCCATACCAGTCACAAGTTTCTTGAGTGGGCAGGAGGCACCCTCGGATTAGGTTAACCAGATCCTCATTTTGGTGAAGACAGACTCTGGAATGAGGTCTGCTGCTGCCTTGAGAGCACACATCTGGTTTGAAATGTTGAAAGCCAGGTGATCCTTAAAGCAGCTACACAGTCATGTCTCTTCACTGCTTCTGTTTTCTGCTAGTTTGGGGAGCAGTGGATGCCTCCCTCAGGATCCCTCCCAGAGTGTTGGCTTGCCGTGCTGATCATCTCAGTAAGCCCTAAAGTTTTTCCTGCAGAGGAAAACTCTCGAAAGGCTAGTTCAGAATATGATAGTGAGAGGTCATGGCAGATAGTTGAATTGGTTTGTGAAAAGTTCAGAATGAGTCATGTCACTCCTAAAGGCACTGGCATCAATTTATTACACCAAACCAAACACTGAAGGAAGAAAGCCTTTAGTCTCATTAAGGAACCCAGACAAAAATCCCACTTAATCCATCTTGCTTTTCCTTTTCCTCTAACTCAGCTGGTATGCAGGTGTAGGGCAGCTTGGCAGAAGCTTTGAACATTTGGAAAAGGGAGTCATTACTGAAAGTCACTGACACACACTTCCCTTGGAATGCTGCTGATGTCATGGAAAAATGGGACCTTAGCAATAACCCCTAACAACCAGAGCTACAGTAAACAGTAAATGTTACCTCCACCAAGGCATTGGTTTTTAAAGAGTTTTAACAGGCTAGGGCTTGCCAGCCACAACTCATAAAAATGTTCTTATAATTTTACCCTACTCTCTAAAAGCGCTGGATGACTGCGGAGGTTTCTCTGCCACTTGGATATGCAAAGCCAAATTCACGTCAGTTTCAAGGTTCACTATTCAGAATTTACAACACTTCTTTTCCAGTCCTCTTTGTACCCCCTGCCACGCTCACAGGGGCAGGCCTGGTAGATTTCATACTTTTTCAAAGAAGTCTCTTGTCTTACTGACTTGCCTCCATTTCTGTGATGGGATGAATCTATGTGCTAGGTTTTGCCTGGTGTTTCATTAGCCTAGCAGTTAACCCAACCTGGTGAATTCATAGTCCTTCAATTTGAAACAGTTGGGCAAAGTGGCATCCTACAGTTCAAAATCTGACCTAGGTGCAGAGCCAGAGGACAAGCTGCACGTGCTGTCCCACAGAGCTGTCAAGAATGGTGGCCGTCATCAGTTGTTGTCAACTTAAGAAAGGAAAAGATGGCTCAGAGACCAAGAGATCAGGGGGAATATTTCCCCGTGGTTGGCTTTCTTTTAGGAGAAGAGGTTGGAGGAATATTACTGTGTAAACCAAACTCAGCATGGCTTCTTTTAGACCTGTCCACACGGTGGGAAGAAACGGGATGCTAGCATTGCTTGTCCAAGAATTGTCAAGGGAACCATATAACTTGTCATCCAAACTGGATGCTTTTGAGAGTGAAGGGGCTCTACTAATAACTTCTCTGGGAAAATAGGAGTAAACCTGGACTGTCCCAAGCAAAGCAGGCACAGGGTCACCTTCATTGCTGTGCCAGGGCCCACGCAGCCCAAGCCCTTTGAGAAGGCAGTCTTCATAATGCCAGAGAGAGTGGACTTATTCATGCAGCCTGAGTTGTCTCAGTTACAGGAAAACAAGTTCACTCCTAGAATTAGTGGACTTGATAAGAACTCTGTTATTAAATTAAAACCTCAAGTAAAATAAGCTTGAATTCATAGTCTTAATTTACCCAGTTTTGAATGTTACTTTTATTGGTATAGACCAGTGATTCTTGCAGCTGTGGTCTGAGATCCCTGAGGGTCCCCAGCGATCCTTTCAGGGGGTCTATGAGGTTGAACTATTTTCATCATAATATTAAGGCATTATTTGCCTTTTTCATCCTCATTTTTTCATAGATGTACAGTGGACTTTTCTAGAGGACCTGTGATGTACGATATTGTAATGAAGAGCCAGATAAATAAGGACCTATTAAGCCAAACATTAAAGAGATTTGCAAGACAGTAAAATAATGCCACTCTTCTCACTAAACTTTTTCATTTTAGAAAATAGTTATTTTAATAAAAATATTTATGTTAAGAGGTTATGGGTTTATTAGTGTTACTTTTAAATGAATGAACAAATGCTTTAAAAATTCATCACCTTAAATTTCTAATGTGGTGAACATATCCCTCATAAATAAAAGCTCTAAGAGTCCTTAATAGTTTTTAAGCATATGAATAGGTCCCAGGACCAAAAGGTTTGAGAACCCTTTTTGTAGACCTTTCTCTCTTCTGAAGGAACATGTTGGTAAATTGAGATGATAAATTCTCTGCGAGAGAGACCAGCTTTATTCATTATCACATTTACTACAGCACCTAGCAAAATGCCTTGCACACAGTGCTCTATATAAATATGCATAGACGAAGCTCTTGTGACAACTCTGAAATTTACCATGTTCTCTCATGTTTGGGTTTTACATTAACAGTATTGTTTGATTTGTTTTAAGCCTTGGTCTTTTGATATTTAGTGTGTTCTAAGACTCTTTGTTAAATAATCATATTTTGACATAATAATAATGTCATTTTTTTCCTTTAAAAGTTTTATATCATAGATCAAATTCTCATATCAAACAAGTATAGTAGATTTAAAAAAACATAAAAAATAATAGAAAATGACTTACTAATTTTATTTTTTAACCAGGCTAATTCTTGTCTTTCATCTCAAGTGTCACTGTCTTCAGTTGGCCTTCCTGTACCTTCCCTGGCTAGTACCCCTCCCATGTGCTTCCTACGTATCCTTTATCACTGGAAGTACTCCTCTGGGTCATTCCATTCACATTTTGGTTTCCCCCAGTTAACTTTGAAGGCCTTTACATCAGAAGTACTGTCTTTAATCTCCTTATTCCCAGAATTGAATAGTACTTGGTAAGGGTATTAGAATATCTGTTAAATGAAAAGATACAGAAGGAAGGAGAAATTAGCTTAATTTAACTAGTTAGTGAAGCCTCTACCACCCCTAACCCCCCAAATTAATAGAGGGCATTTATTGCATCTTTAAAATATCACACATAGGTCTTAGAAATTATCTAGCATCTTGATTCCGTAACTGGACAACTTTTAGATCTTACTTATCAGGCTGCTGAACAATTCCTTTCTCAAAGACATAGGTATCATCCAGAATTTTCCTGATATTCTTCTTTTTAACTATCATGATTTGCTAAGTCAAAGCAGCTGAATTTGAGGCAAGTTTCGTGTTATTTCCTTCAGGAATTAAGTCATCTTTCTGGGCTTACGATACCCTGTGGGTGTTTTTTTCACTGAGAAAATTTTGGAATTCAACAAGAGACCTGTTCTCCCGAATAAGGATGCTGATGGGGAGGTGAGCAGACACAGACTTCATCTTGTAAGGGTCTCCCAGTGTGAGGCCCTTGTCGTGTTCTGTATATGACCACAGACAGTGCCAGCCGTTGCCAGCCCATTCTGTTTCCCCACCAGTGGTCAACACAGAGCCGCTTCTTTTTCTTACCAAGGAAACTGGGATCCACATTGATGGAGCTGAAGTCTCTCTGTAGGGTTCCTCTGGGGTTGTTCACGATAACTGTGCATCCCTTCAGGGTGATGTCCACGTATTCTGGAATGCGGACAGTCTGATGGTTGAGAATGGCCTTCATTCTCACAGTAGATGCAGCAAAGAGAGGTGAACTATTTTTTGTTTTTGTTTTTTAATGTCATGCTATAACATGGTTTCCATAGTACTGAAAAAAATATTTTTAGCAGAAGAAATCACAATTTGAGAAAAGAAGATAGATTAACTTTGTTGTGACCTTACGTGTAAACTGAAATACAGTCTGCGCTGCATATCCACAATGTGGAACCCATGGATACGGAAGGCTGACTGCACTGGGCCATGTTATGTGAGGGCCTTGAGCATCTGAAGATTTTGGTGTCTGTGTGGGAGGTCCTGGAACCAGTCCCCTGTGGATGCCAAGGGGTCTTATTTCTACTCGCAAACTCCTTTTCAGAATCTTTTAAGCCTTTAAAGGTTAGTTACCTGTTTCTGAGAATGTGATTTTTCTCAATATCATAAATTATTTCTATTGGCAAAAAAGGAAAAATCATGAAATTTTTATAATACAGATTAAATTTTTTATCATAAGTAGCATTGCATTCTTATTCATAGTTTTAAAATTTAGTTTCAAGTGAAGACATTCTGAGTTTTAAATTTTTTCTTTGAGTTAGAAATACTATTTTTTTAAAAATATCTGCTTTGATAGGGAGGGGCGAGATAGGTAAAGGGGATTAGAGGTACAAACTATTAGGTATAAAATAAATAAGATACGAAGACATAATGTACATACAGCATAGGGAATATAACCAATATTTTATAATGACTTTTTATGGAGTACAGTCTATAGAAATATTGAATCACCATGTTGTATAGCTGAAACTAGTATAATATTGTAAATCAACTATACTTCAATAATTTTTTAAAAAACTGCTTAATTTAATTTAAAAAAATTCTCCAAGGCCTGAAATTAACCTGCTACTTTGTAAATCAACATGGCAGGGTAAACTGAGTCCACAGTGTATTTGAGTAGCAGCATTTTCCTCATGATTTAATAATAGTGACAATTGTATATGATATGTGAAAGTCCAAAGTTTACAAAGCTAGTTTTTAGTGACATGCATTCTACTTGGTTTTATTTTGATCTTTTCTCTGAGGGCCATTAGTTATTGAAGTCTCCAGGTTTCTTTCTGTTGAGATGTAACATTCTGGATAATTACTTAACAAACTTATGTGTGAATTTTATCAGAAAACAGAAAGAAAATGTATTGCAATTCTTATCAAGTCCTCATTTTAAAAGGGCATGGTCGGGGGAGATGAGTATTTTGTCTGAGATCGAGGACTAAAGGAACACTGATTTTTGTGGACAGGGCACTGGCCAGTTGGGGATGGGAGAGCTGGATTTTGTCCTGACTTTACAACTTTCTAAATACTAGTGTGATGTCAGCAAATCACCCTACTTCTCTTAGCTACTATTCATGTCCCCATGTGTAAAATGAGGCTGGATTTGATGGTTTCAAAGGCCCCTTGCAGATCATCTAATTCTATAGTTTGTCTTGGACTCTATCAGGATTTCACGTTCTCGAAGCCTTTAGTTGACAAATAAGGTGTGGGAGGAAGAGACACAGTCTTGAATAACCAAAATGAACGGTTTCGTCCACACATACGTGCTAATCCCCAAAGAAGAAGAAAATGCGAATGAGCCAGGGGCCGAACGTGAAAATGGTGGCAGTGAGGAGAACATAGAAACAGCCGGCTGAAAGCTTCATGTCCTGGCCTGCCTGCCCTGAGAAAGGCGGAGACGGCCAAAGCTTCCAGGCAGTCGAGGCCAGAACCCCGGCTGGCGCTCATCCCCACCCCCTGTACCACACACACAAGCCACACAAGAAAATTGTCTCTCTCCCTTCATATTTGTGCATTTTGGCTACACTGCTCTTTATGCCAAGTCCTCACCTAATCCGCTTCCTTCCCGCTGTCACTGTATTCTGCCCGTTGCTTTCTGGGGCTTTGGAAGGCAGCTGCAGTCTTCAGCAGAGGCCTGGGGCAGTGGCCTGGGCGGTGTGGACTCTATCGGAACCAACAGTCACTTTTACCCGGTTCATAGGCAGTTTGAACAGTGTTCCCACTCCCCTTCCTTGGCAGATGTCAGAACTGATGGCTTTAATTTTTACCCCTCTTCTCTCCTCTTTGGGGAGTTTTCCCCTCTGCATTCCTCAGCCTTTTTGTCTGCGAATATCCTGTGGAAGATTTGCCTTGTCTTAGGTTCTTCTGCCAGGCTGCTCATCTTCTTCTTTTTTCCCCCAACATAAAACATATTTATCTATTGAGAGAGCTTAAGATGGATAACCAGAGCTTACAAGCCTAGAAATTTGACCCCTCCTCATCTCAGACAGAAGATCCCAAACCTTTGTCTCCCAAGGCCTGGAGCGCTCTTGGCCGCCTGCTGTCCATCCAGCCCCAGCTGTTGGAGAGCTAGTTTTGGTGTCCTTTCACCTCTGGCCTGTGACGTGTTCTCACGGAACCTGTCTGCATACATCTAGTCTCAGCTCTCAGTGATGGCAGCTGAGCAGAGAGACACTTGGTTCTCATCAGCTTAGAAAACTGAACAGGAATCAGGAAATTCAACTGAAGAATCTTGGCTGAATATAAGAAGCTATGTATTATGAAGGTTTTAAATCATTCCACTATTCACAGACTGACATGGCTAGCCTGGATATTGAAAGTAAACCAAAACGAAAACCCCACACAGTCATTGTCTTTTGTTGATAAACAGAGCTTTTTGGGGGCACGTTGGGTGCTTCTTGGCCACTCTTTCTGGAAACTCCATTGACTGTCTTGCTCTCTACCTGGCAGCACCAACCCATACTTCTGTGTCTTTAAGAGGGGCCCCGTCCTGGGCATATATCCAGAAGGAACCCTACTTCAAAAAGACACCTGCACCCCAATGTTCATAGCAGCACTATTTACAATAGCCAAGACATGGAAACAGCCTAAATGTTCATCAACAGATGACTGGATAAAGATGTGGTATATTTATACAATGGAATACTATTCAGCCATAAAAAATGACAACACAATGCCATTTGCAGCAACATGGATGTCCCTGGAGAATGCCATTCTAAGTGAAGTAAGCCAGAAAGAGAAAGGAAAATACCATATGAGATCGCTCATATGTGTAATCTAAAAAAAAAGAACATAAATACAAAACAGAAACAGACTCATAGACATAGAATACAAACTTGTGGTTGCCAAGGGGGAGGGGTGTGGGAAGGGACAGACTGGGAGTTCAAAATTTGTAGATACTGACAGGCATATGCAGGATAATAAACAAGATTATACTGTATAGCACAGGGAAATATATACAAGATCTTGTGGTAGCTCACAGCGAAAAAAAATGTGACAATGAATATATGTATGTTCATGTGTAACTGAAAAATCATGCTCTATACTGGAATTTGACACAACATTCTAAAATGACTATAACTCAATAAAAAATGTTAAAAAAAAAAAGAGAAGCCCCACATAGTTTTCAGAGCTTTGTGGAAAAAAATAAAACTAAAAGTGTGCCTGTATTTGGGTTTGCCTGATGGTTTCTCACGTCTGTATGTATTTTGTATTTTATTTCAAAGAATTTAAATATTAGTTGACGTTAAGTTCAAATAGGAGGGTCTATCTGATAAAATTCTTTGGTGATAGTGTCTTGTTTAACTTCATAGGTTCTATATGAAGTTTTTAAAATTCCTGTTGGGAATATAATACTACAAAACCATTTTTCTTTCGTTTCTGCCTGTTTTTGTCAATCCTGAACTTCCTTAGCTATTTAATTTCTAATGCTCAGTTAACCCTTCTTTCACTCATCCTTTCTGCCTAGGTCACATTTTTTGTGTTGTCTATAATTCATAGAATCATAGTTTGATAAAGCATTAGTGCTGGAAGGGCCCTTAGACGTTAACTACCCACACTTCATTCTATAGATGAGAAAAATCCTACAAAAGGAACAGAATTAGGCCAACATCACATACCTGCCAGAGCCTAGAATCACAAGTGTTTTTCCACTATATTACTCCAGATTCCATGTGTCAGGAATTTTCCAAAGCACTAGGCTAGTAATAACTACTTCAGCAGACAGGGAGTGCATCCTACTAGAAAGGGCAGAGATTTTGGAGCCAGATTTGGGTTTGAATATCTCATTCTGCCGTGTACTGGCAAGGTAAATTGGGCAAGCAACTAAACTTTTAGAGACTCTTATTTCTTCCTCTGTAATATGGGAATAATAATAATACATTAGGGTTATTGTGATATTGTATAATCTGTATAGTGTGCCTGTTATACACATTGTGTTCAACAAATTATTATTATAAAGATCTACAGATCATAGGAAAATGTTACATCATATGTATAAATAATAATTTTAAGTAGTTATCTATAATTGGCTATTGTGAGCCTTCTTATTCAATAGTATTCTCCTAAATTTAGCATTAAAGTATGAATGGACTGAGTTGTCTGGAAATGAATTCCTGAAAGTTATTTATACCATGACAGTGAATCATGTATTTCCCTTTTCTTTATGACTTTCATCTGTACTTAGCTGCAGTGTATCTTGTCTAAAAATTTTTATACAAATTGAACTAACCCTAGGGAGACATCTGCAGTGTCCTTGAGTTTGCCCTCTGGTTTTAATTTAGTAAACACTAGGATATAAATCTGAAATATAATCTATATAAAATATTATATTCATATTTTTGAGAAGCTTGAGATATTTAGTGTTGTTCTGAAACATTCAACTGTGTAATGAACAACTTCAGTGTGAAATTATATGTACCTGTTCAGAGTATAGGGTGAAGTTATCTTATGTTCAGCGTAGAGTGGCCCAAGATGATTCTGTTAAAAGGAAGTAGGACCGCATTGTTGAACCCAGCAGTGTGGGAGGAGGAATGAGTTAGGAAACAAAAGCTAAGATTGAATTAGCAAAGTCCGGAAGCAACAAAAGAAAGTTTGGAAGCTTCAGAAGAGGTGATTCAGGGGAATTTTAGTTGAGGGCCTCTCAGACTGCATACATGTCGTTGGCTGACTGGAATGCACTTAAGCTTGAAGTGGATGGAAGGACCTTGAGAAACTAGATGGAAAGAATTTCGTGTCTCTAAAGAGAGGGCTTGGGAGAAAGAGTTTGTCTTAGATTTTAGACAGAAGTTAAGTGCAACTAGAAAGAGGCATTATATTGCTTTCCTCCTTATGGAACCCTTAATTGCAAAGGCACTTTCAAGTTCATATAATTTGGTCCGTAACTATGGTTAGCTATGTAAAGCTGTAAACACTTGTCTTGATCACTTTTTCAGTAGGGGAAAGTGAGAGTGTAGCAGTGATGGAGAATGGAATGTATGTCCATTCCATTAAGAATGTTATATATTCGATTAAGAGCCTTAAGCCAGCAGTTTCTTGAAGATAAAAGTAGGCATGATTTTGGAGGAATATTCAACAATCAAATATGACCAGGAAGTAGAAGGTGCTATTTTGCCATATTTTGGGTTAGTCCAGATGGGATCAAACCAGAGGAATTTGGCAAGCATTTGGACTCACCACTTGAACCACACTGAAATAGTTGTGGTAGCAAAAGAATTTCTCCAGGAGTCTTATTTCACTTGAGGCATAACAGCCAGATTCCTGGCCCTTGAGTGGAGAGTGCCAAAGTTGATAAATTTTAAAATAATCAACTGAAGTCTATAAACTCAGGAGAAATACTTCAATTAGATGATACAGGGACTATATCATTTTCATAATTTTCATAAGAGGACATATTGAGAGTATATGTGTCCCGTATTCTACTGATTAGAATTGACTCTTCTCTAATAACAGGTCCTTCTGTTGAGTTTAATATATTGCAGTTTAATAAATGAAAAAATTATAAATGAATTGAACTTTAAGAACTTGTGTTTGGCTTCTTCTGTATTCTTCTTGAAATTCTGACATATTAACCGTGCCATTTTTTAAAGCTTTCTGGCGAGAATTCCTCATGACCTAAAATTTACCTTCCTGTTTAGTCATTCTAGGAGCCTTTTTATACTCCAGCAAAGTTAACTATACTTGCCACTTCACTTCATCATCATCAGTATCACTTATCCCTTGTAATCTGACATCTGTCCCTGTACTGTCCAATTGTATCCCCTTCAAGTGCCCAGTCCACTGACTTACATACATTAGGTTTTCATTAAATATTTTTTATTTAATGATGAATGAGGAGATAGTTCTTTATATTTTAAACAACTGACTATTATGGAAAATACAACACAACAGAAAGGAATTACTGTGACTAAAGAGTCAAACATAAGACCAAAAATGGGAGTTTAACATTTTTAATAGCTTTGCTGAGTCATAATTGACATCTATAAATAGCATGTAATTAGTACAATTTGATATGTTTTAAGATATACCACAATCAGTATAATGAACGTATCCATCATCCCCAAAAGCTTCCATATGGCTGTTATAATCTCTCTCTCCCATCCTTCCCCACCTTACCCTCTTGAAGCAAACCACTGATCTGTTTTTGTCACTACAAATTAGTTCGCATTTTCTAGAGTCTTATATAAATAGTATACAGTATAAACTTTTTTTGGCCTTTTTCACTCAGCTTATTTATTTTGAGATTCATTTATGATATATCGTTGTTCCATTTTATTGTTAAGTATGTGTGTGTGTGTGTATATATATATTCCATTGTATGCATATATACAGTTTGCTTATTAAGTCACCCCTTGATGGACATTTTAGGTTCTTTCCAGTTCGTGGATATTATAAATAAAGCTACTGTAAACATTTGACTACAAATCATTGAGTAGAGGTATGCTTTCTTTTCTAATGGATAAATCTCTGGGAACAGAATGGCTAGGTCATGGGATAGTGTATGTTTACAGCTTTGTAAGAAGCTGACAAACTGTGTTCCAAAGTGGCTGTACCATTTTGCATTTCCACAAGCAATGAAATAGAGTTCCTATTGCCCCACATCCCTGCTATCTTCTACAAGTTTTGAGTTTTGTATCTTATATTTAGTTCTATTATCCATTTTGAGTTAATTTTTGTGAAGAGTGTAAGGCTAGTGTCTAGATTCTTTTTTTTGAATGTGGGTGTCCAGTTATTCCAGCATCATTTGTTGAAAAGATGATCCTTTTACACTGAATTGCCTTTGCTCCTTTGTCAGAATTCAATTAGCTGTATTTATGTGAGCCAGTTAACTGTATTTGTGTGATTATTTAGGAGCTCTCTTTTCTTTTCCATTGATCTAGTTACCTAATCTTCCACTGATACCACACTTTCTAGATTACTGTATTTTTATAGTGAGTTTTGAAGTCAGGTAGTTTCAGTCCTCCAACTTTGTTTTTCTTCATTATTGTGTTGGCTGCTGTGGGTCTTTTGCCTTTCCATATAAACTTTGAAATCAGTTTGTCCATGTATATAAAGTAACTTGTTCAGATTTGATTGGGATTGCACTGAATCTATAATTTGAGTTGGGAAGAATCCGCATTTTGAGAATGTTGTATTTTCCTCCCCATGGACTATCTCTCTGTGTATTTAGATCTTCTTTGATTTTTTTCATCAGAATTTTACAGTTTCCTCATATAGATCTTATATATACTTTGTTAGGTTTATACCTAAGTTATCTCCCTTTTTTTAGTGCCAGTATAAATGATGCTTTATTTCTAATTTCAAATTCCAGTTGTTCATTGTTGGTATGTAAGGAAGCAGTTGGCTTTTGTACGTTAATCTTGTACCCTGTCTTCTTTTGGATTAAGTCTTTTTTATCATTGCATTTTATAGCCTTATTAGCTAGTTGTCTTATTAGCTATTTGTCTTATTAGCTATAACTTTTTATTTAGTTGGGTTTTTTTGGTTGCTTTAGAATTTATTGTATACACCTTTAACTTATCACAGTCTGTCTAATTGATATGATGCCACTTCACATATAGTGTAAGAATGATACAGTAGCCTTATAGTAGTTGTCGTACATTTTACTTATTCATGTTATATGTAAGTTATAAATCACACAATAAAGTTTTGTTTAAGCAGTTAATTGTCTTTAAAAATATCTAAATAACAAAATACCTTATACGTTGACCCAGTAGGTATTATTTTCATCATTCTGTATTCTTTTATATAGATTCAGATTTCCATCTGATGTTATTTTCCTCTTGCCTGAAGGAGTTGCTTTATTATTTCTTGTAGGTCAGCTGGTGATGAAGTTTTTCAGCTTTGTGTGTCTAAAGAGATCTTTATTTTACCTCTGTTTTTGGAAGATAGTTTTGCTGGGAATAGAATTCTAAGTTGACAGTTTTTTGAAGTTGTTGCACCACTGTATTTTTACTTTCATTGTTTCCAACTAGAAATTGCACTTATCTCTGTTTCTCTGTATTTAACATGTCTTTTTTCTCTTGTACTTTTTAAGTTTTTCTGTTTTCATTGATTTTGAGCAATTTAATAATGATGTATCTTCATGTAACTTTCTTCATGTTTTATATGCTTGGGGTTTGTTGAGCTTTTTGTAGAGTTGTAGTTTTCATCAAATTTGGGGAAATCTTGGCCATTGATTTTTTTCAAAAAAATTTTTTTTTCTCTTTTTACCTCTCCTTTTTGGGGCTTCTATTGCATATGTAGTAAGTCACCTGGAGTTGTCCCATAGCTCATTGATGCTCTTTTCATTTTTGTTGATTTTTTTTTTACTGTGCTTCATTTGGATTGTTTCTATTGTTATAGCTTCAAGTTCACTAATTGTTATTGTCTATTTCTAATTACTGATTTCTACTGTTGTATCTTCAAGTTCTTCAGTGTGTAATCTACCGTTAATCCTATCCAGTGTATTTGTCATGTCATACATTGTAGTTTTTATCTCTAAAAGCTTGATTTTGGGTCCTTTTGTTATCTTTATTTAACTTTTCAAACATAAGGAATATAGTTAATAGTAACTATTTTAATGTCCTTGTATACTCTAGCAACTATGCTCTGTTCTAGCAACTGAGTCCATTTCAATGGTTGATTTTTCTCCTTTTTATGGGTTTTACTTTCCTACTTCTTCGTATGTTTGGTTATATTTGATTAAATGCCAGACATTGTGAATTCTACCTTCTTGGGTGCTATATATTTTTGTATTCCTATAAATATTGAACTTTGTTTTGGGACGCAGTTTAATTACTTGGAAACAGTTTGAGCCTTTTGTATCTTGCTTTCAAAGTTTTTTCCAGCAGGACCGGAACCATTTGGTTTAAGACTAATTGTTCTCCACTACCAAGGCAAGATCCTTTTGCATACTCTATTTAGTGCTCTATGATTTATGAAATTTCCAGTCTGGTTTTTGGAAATAGCATTACTCCTGGCTCTGTGTGGGTACCAGACACTCTTTTCTCTACTCCTATCAAATCTTTCTTTCTCCAGCCTCAGCAGTTTCTTTAAATGCATGTACTAAGCAGTACTCTGCTAAATATTTGAGGGGGGTTTTCCCCAAATTCTCTTGTGAACTCTAGCTGCCTTGTTCTTCCCAGGTCCTCAGCCCTACCTCCTCAACTTGAGTCATCTGCTGCACTCCATCTGGGTTCCCTCTCCCTGCATCACAGTCTAGAAATCATTTCAAGGCAATAAGGTTAGGTAGTCATAGAGCTCTTTTCATTTTTCCATCTCTAAGGGATCATTGTCTTTCACTGCATGATTTCCAGTGTCTTAGGGGAAAAAAGTTGTTTCATATATGTTTTGTTTTAAAATTTTTTTTGGTTGTTTTAGGTGGTAGAGTAAATCTGGTCCCTGTTACTTGATCTTGATCAGAAGCAAAAAAGCTTTAAGTTTTTGATGGGAGTTACAGAAATGACCAATAGCAAGACATGTAATCTCTAACTGAAACATTCATGATGTTTCCTTATAAATCAAGAATTTGGAAAGAGAATTAATCTCAGAATTACCATTATCTATTTTTTCTCCAACTCACATCCACCACAAACATTTACATAACAAAATTCCTTGTATGGTCGACCACATCAATGGTTAGATTATTGAATTTGTTGAGGAAAGACATACATAAGCCACTAGAGTTATAAGTTTCATAGAACATATTATGTAAAAAAGGAAATGATACCAAGTGAATTGGGTTAGTATCATAGTACAGTATTATTTTAATTTCTTTTTATCAGTATGTAGCTGTGAGATTTTCTTGTCTGCTTGCTTGTTTTGTTACTTGTGCTTCACTGGGAAGCCAAGTGATTTTTGGCAAGAAAAGAAGCAGAAAAAAAAAATACCAAAATGCTAGAGAAATGTAGGTTATCTGCTTTCTGTTCTTACAGCCCCTATAATGTCAGCCAAGTCAATAAATGTTTGCAAAAGTCCAACTAGAATGTGATAAGATAGTTGCTGCAAGTGCTTTTTCCTTTTATAGATTGAAAAGTAGGAAAATTCATGGATAAACAGTAGTAATTAGAATTCAATTGTGAATCTAGGGTGCAATTTGGAAATGTGAGTTTCAGATTGACTAGGCCCTTAGAGCAGAGAGACCTTTCTAAGACTAGAAACATTCAAAGACTTAAGAGTTCACAAAGACTTGGAGTTCATCTGCCCAGTTTGTGTGGCTAATTGGCACTTAGAGTTTCTTCATTAAGGGCTAGTGAAGTAAGAACTAGATAATATCTTGCAAGATTTTTTTCTTTCTTTCTTACACTTCTTAAAAGGGGGGCTTGGACTCTTCAATTGGAATAGAACAATTAAACAGACTTTAAACTGAAGCCCTGACATGCTGGCTGCTTGCCTGCTCTGTTGGGGCAGCTCTGGTTCCAGGGAGAGAGAATGCTTTTTTTGTTTATTTGTTTGTTTCCAGACAATTTCCTGCGTCATCACATTTTTTTGTGAGCCAAGTGTTTGAGGTTGGTGATGCTGATAGAGCTCTTGGAGAATAGAAGGAGTTCATCTCTACAGAGAAAGGCTTTTGTATTTCATATTTTAAAATTGCAGAATATTTTTCTATTACATTGTTATTGTTAGTTTTTTATGACTCTTTGTGAGGGAAGTCTGGTCTCCCCTTTCTCTAATTATCAGATTTTTAGGTGGATTCCTCTTCTAAGTCAAGAAAGCACTTTAGAAAAACTATTTCTCTGGGCATTTATGAAACTCACAACAGCACATTTGTTCCACTTGGGTCTTAGTTTGGCAAGTTGTGCATATAATATTCCCAGAAGGCTTAGGGGTTTTTTTAATTATAAATTCTATGTTTATTCATATTTAATTTCCCTATAATGGGAGTCATTGCATACTAAGTGACATTTTCTCATGAAGTATTTGGAAAAATATAAAATGTTTGAACTATAAATAATTATGATGATTTTCATTTATTTACAGATTTCTTTTTATTAATGATGTACCCAAGGCTATTCTTGATAGTTTGAAAACAGAAACTTTGTTATATATTTTTTTACTGGTAAGATTTGGAATTCTTTTACATAAGGGTATAAACTCTTACTCAGAATTGAGTCCTAAGTCTGGTTCCATAGCATCTCTGATTCAAAGAGGGTGTTGCAGTTTATAAAAGACTTACTTGCTTTTGAAAGTAGATGTGGTGATTTGGGGTAAATGGGGTTAGAGGGGGAGGCATTAGGTACACAAATATTTAACCAGCATCTGATATGTGCTAGGTACTGGGCTAGACATCTGTATGTTATCCTTGTATAAACTGCCATTTCTGAATTTCAGAAAACTACCTCACTGATTAGGTGGGATTTAGAGAAAAACTAGAAAATTTTCTTATTGTTACTTTTTAAACTTATACCTATGAAAGACCATGATTAAGAACTTAATATGAATTTAATTTGAGTGTGTCTTTTTCTCTGCTCCGGATTTAAACTATTTTTCCATAAGCTAATTAATAGAGAGATCGTTAACATTTTTAAAGCATGTTATAGTAAAGGGGTGGCATTATGAAAAATGGGGACACTACATAGAGGTAATGGTATAACATGTATGGAATTAGGTATTTTAAGAATTTAAGAACTAAAAATACTCTTAGAAATCACTTGGACCATGTATGTCATCTGACAGATGAGAAAACTGCTATCCTCAAGCATATCAGCCTTGTGCAACAGTGCTAGTTACTGCGGATATAAGAGGGAAACCTAGGTGGCTCAACTGCCAGTGTCAGCGAGTCCGACCTTGTTCTGCTCACTGCACAACAGGCTAATAAATCAGGAGATGGGGTGTTAGGGCAAGGAATAACAACTTTATTCTGAAAGTCAGCAGACCAAGAAGATGGGAGATTAATGTCCTAGAGAGCCATCTTTCCCAAGTCAGAACTTAGGCTCCTTTTATACTAAAAAGGGAAGGGGGTGTGGTTTGGTTGTTGCAAATGTCTTGGTGTCAGAATCCTCTGTTCTTGCAGCTGTTCAGGTGGGTCAGGTCATGCATGATGTTCCTATAAACCTCCAATGAGACCAATGTTATTCTCTGTTCTGCAACTTTTAAAATCTTTATTTGAATGGGAAAGTGTTAGACCCTTAATGGTCAGAGCCTTGAGAATAGGCTCTCTTCTATATTTCAGGTTATAGGCAACATTGTTTTACAAAAGGTGCAGAACCAGCATGACTAAGCACAGGAAACAGAGCACAGGGTTAGAGCCAAAGAAACAGATCTAATATGGAGTCAGATTTGCTCTTCCCTGCTACACCAGTTCACTATCCTTTCTATTATTTCCTAATTCTGTTTTCTGCTTTATATTAGAAGCAGCCTTCCACATGAGCTCTACATCCTGAATAAAAATAATAACAGCAATAGCAAATTATTATGTTAAAAATATAATTTAAACTTATCACTTGGTTGGTTTATATTTGGCTTGTAAAAAAGCCTTAGGGAGCCATGTGTTGGGTAGATCATGGCCTCTACTATTACTTTCAAATTTGTAGAGAAATAATTGAAGAAGAATCCCCTTCTCATATAAACTTTTAAACTATTCAACTGAATGATTAAGTAGTTGTGATCTATGCTGTGATGGTCCTAGAAGACATTGCTTAGACCATAACCAGCTCTTCTTGAGACCGTAGACAGAGAGCCTCTGCCCTGATGTATCCCGTGAGATGAATAATAGGCAACATTTAAGGAAACCTAGCTCATGGCAGACTATGCTCAACACACCCTTCCCACAGCATTTTTCTTTTTTCCTTTCCCCACGCCCCATCCCAACCTGCTGTGACCAAACTCAATGAACAGGAACCTTTGTATGAATCGGAAGGAAAGTGTCTTAAATATATGAAGTTATAATGACTTGGTAAGTGCTATAAAAATACTCTGTAACTGAGTTGGAAGTTGCATCATCCATGCCTGTGGCACTGTGGACTGGGCCTAAATGGTATAATGCTCTAGTGTAATACTGAAGTAATGTTTGCATCTGCCAAGTAAATATGTTAGATTTCAAACCTATGAAGTGGCAAGCTGTAATTGTTCAGTTCCAGTGAACCATAGGGTATTTAATTTCCTTCCTTCTTGCTATCATCTTTAGGCAGGCTGTGCCAACTAAATAAGGATTGTGCTCTTGTGTGAATCTACAAGGTGAACTTTAAAGTCACTCAATATATTTGAATGCCTACATATTATATAGCACTGATCTTTTACATGTACAAACTCCTTATGAAATAAAAATCCATTTTATTTAGAGAAAACTGTTATTTTCATCTACATAAATTGTGGTAATGATAGAAGTGGCACAACATAATGATAGAACATGGGGAGTCAGAAAATATAGATTTATTTTTGTTCCTACTGTTGATTCTTCATTTGACCTGGCTTGAATCATTTCCTTTTTCCTTAGTTGCTGTATCTGCTGAAGGTGAATAATAATACTTTCATTTGCCATACAGAGGTGCTGGGAAAATGAAAGATAAATTCTTCCAAAACACTTGGAGCTGCTTAAAAAAAGATTTATTTGAATAAAAGTTGATTCCATTTTCTACCTTTTTATTTCTTATGTTCAAAGACTATATTAAATGTTAGAAGAGCCTCAAATTGGTTATTTTTCATAACTTCATTTGTGGATAAGGAGGTGAGTTTAATTGCCTGCATTTTATAAACAAGGAAACTAAAGTCCCAAAAGATTTGATTATTTTGGGGCTAAAAATGAATAGTCCTTTATGAGAATTGGGGGAAATTAGTGAGAGTATAGCCAATAACATTGGCCATGAGTTGATAATTATTGAAGCTGTTAATGGGTGTGTGGGGGACCATTATACTATTCTGTACACCTTGTCTCTGTTTGAAATTTTGCATGATAAAAAGTTTTAAAATATTGACTTAAAAAATAATAGCCCTTGTTTTTATTTGTAAAGTCCTTTAAAAGGCTACTGAGTCCCTTTATCTCTTAGGCACGGAGACTTCATTTCTTAGGGCTCAACAAGAAACTGGAAAAAAAATTTGCGTGAGTGGACCAGAGCACAGACATTTTAGTTTTTCATATCTGTTTTCTATATTTTATTTCCAGTGCTTTCTGAGTCACTTGCTACTTTTATTACTTTTAACTTATTATTTCTAAAGAATTAGTAGTTTACTTTTTTCTCTTACTCCTGTTTCAGATACTTGACACCTTCTCTTTGTCATTGTTGTTTTTAGATTTTCATTTTCCTATTTCTGGAAATTGTTGGGAATTATGAGCAGTCATTTATTAACTCAATTAGTTTATGCTTCAGTGGACTTGTCAGTGGGTGGCCATGTGAATTATTTCAGCTTTTAGAGACACAGATCAACCATGCTACCCTATACGTGCAGTGGAAAGCTGCCAACCTCCCCTGTAAGATTATAGGATCTTATAATCGAATGGCATTTGAAACATTTGAGGGCACTCATATTAAACAAACAAAAATCACCCTCAACCTGGGTTATTCTCACTGGTAGACTTGAATGGTTAAAGCTTGTCATTTCATAAGCTCCTAGATTACACAAATGCTGAACTGGAAATACAACATACTTGATATTTGTTTGTTTTTAGACATCAAAGGAAATTAAATTTAGAATGTAATCATAGAACTTTAGAGGAAAGAAAGATCTTAATAATCACTTGGTATAACCCTTTTGGTTTATGTGTGAAAAAACTAAAGATCAGAAAGGCCAAGTGATTTGTTCAGTTACATAACTTAGTACTGGCAGAGCTGGAACTTAAACTCGAGTTCCTTAGTTTTCAACTCAGAGTTCTTAACTTGATTGCCTCTCAAGAGCATTTAGGTCCTTGATGTTTTTTTGTGAACACTAGAAATGTCTCTGCTTCTTACAGCTTAGAAATGCTATTATTTTGGAATACCAAGCTGAGCCATATTGGAGCCTGAGGCAAAAGGAAAAATCAGTGATATTGACCCCGCCTTTACTTAAAATTCTGATATTTTCTTCGTCATGATTTTTGGCATTAATTTTGATTTTTTTAAAATTGTACATTAAAATATTACCTTGATTACTGAGTTTTTGGCAGCCCCTAATTTTGCATCTGAGATACATACTTCATTCAGTTCACTCTAGTCCCAGCCTTGCTATTTTGATTTAATCCACTAATTCTGTAATTCCCTTCTTTAAGCCTTCTGGCAGTTAAAAAAAAAAGAAAAAATCAAGCTATGGGGCCTTTATACTCAAAGCAAACCCTTACTTTTGGCCACCTAAAACTGATGGCAACAAAGAAAACAAACCAGAATTTGTATGTGCTATTCATTGACTTCATAGTAGGTAACTTGAAGCATAGGTATACATTTTTGGCTCCATGAATTTAAGCTCTCTTAGAAAATCTACCAGTTTATTGAAAAGGGCTCAAAGCCAAGTCATGAGTTCTGCTGTCTGATCCTTCACTGTATTGTGTTTTGAGGTCTTACATAATTGTGTTTGTTTTGATTTTTATAAATTGAGAACTAGGGGAAGGAAGCTCTTCATAGGTTTATTGTGTTCATTATTTTACTTGGTCTTTTCAACAATTGTTTGAGATAGGTACTTTATAGGTTAGGACTCTTTTGGTTCCAAGTGATAAAACCCAACTCAACCCTGACTTAAGTTACAATAAAAGGGAATTCATTAGCTAACATAACTGAAAAATCTAAGGAGTAGGTCTGACCTCAGGTATTACACACCATTGCTTCAGAGCTTGGTCTCTACATTTCTTGAATCTGTTTTCCACTGGGTTGGCTTTTCCCACACAGATGCCCCAGGCTTATGGTCCTGCTGGCTTAGCAACTTCAGCAGAAAGGGAATTAATCTTTCTGGATTTCTCCTGCAAAAAGCCTCAGAATTGAGTGTAATTGGCCCATCATGGGTCACATGCCCATCTTTGAACCACTAATTAAGGCCTGGGGGATACAGTTATTTCATTGGCTAAGTCTGCTTCACGAGCTCGACCCTGGAGCAGGGTATAGACTGAGAGGGGTAAGTTGTTCCCCTTAACGGAAGAGAGGATTTCTTAACCCCTTTCCCCCCAAAAGGGATGCTGGAGGGTGAAGACAGGTCTTTAGGAGGGTATTGTTATTCCCATTTCATTAAAGAGGAAGTTGAGGCTTAATTAAGTTAATTATCACAAGGCTACACATCTAACGAGTGATCGAGTCTTCATTTTGATCCTAACCTGCCTACCTCTAAAGCCCACCCTCCTTTCTTCACTATGCTCCTCCTAAATGAAACTGTGATAGTTGCCATTCCTTTATAGCAGTCATTTTCAGCTAGGGTGATTTTGCCTCCAGGGGAAATTTGGCAGTATCTGGAGGTGTTTTTCAGTTATCAGAACTGTGCAGGGAGGTTGAAGGGGTACTACTGGGTAGAAACCAGGGGTGCTGCTTAACATCCTGCAGTGCACAGGACAGCCCCTCACAAAAGAATGACCCAGCCTAAAATGCTGTCATTGCTAAAGTTAAGAAACCCTGCTTTATAGGTTCCAATTCCAGGCTATTACTGTTAACAAAAAAATTTGAAAGAAATGTAATACAGAGCAAGATTGAAAGAATTCAAGCATCTAAGTACAATTAAGTAACCTTTCAGTTCAGGGAAATTTTGTTTTATTTTCATAACAGCCAATATGAGAATACTGAATTCTCTTGTTTAGTAGATAAATTGAAATAATACATACATTCATTTAAAAAATGTTTTATATAGACTTTAGCTAACTTCCCAGGCATAATTTTTTTTTATTCCAATGCCATATAAAATTTCTTCATATATAAATCTAGAGATATTTTAAACCAAAAACTGAATGCTTTTATTTAAATTTTTTTCCCACAGTATGTGTCTCCATTTATTTAGTCTTTGATTTCTTTCATCAGTTTTGGGTAGTTTCCAGCATATAAGTGCTGTACGTGTTTTGTTTGATTTATACCTGTTTCATTTATTTTGGTGATTACATATAGTATTGTATTTTTTTCTAGTTTTATTGAGGTATAATTGACAAATAAAATTGTATGCATTTAAAATTTACCATATACTGATTTGATATATGTATACATTGTGAAAGGGTTACCATAATTAAATTAACACATCCATCACCTCGCATAGTTAACCTTTTCTGTGTGCGTGCTGAGAAAGCTAAAAATCTATTCTCAGTAAATTTTAAGTGTACAGTACATTATTGATAACTCTAGTCACTGCATCGTACATTAGATTCCCAGAGCTTAATTCAGCTTGTAAGTGAAAGTTTGTACCCTTTGACCGACACCTCCCCACTTTCTCCACCTGCCCTCACTACAGGCATCACTATTCGACCCTCTGCTTCTCTGAGTTTGACTTTTTTTTTTAATTCCACATATTGGTGAGATCATACAGTACTGATTTTTTTCTGCCTGGCTTATTTCACTTAGCATAATGTCCTCCAGTTTCATCCATGTTGTCGCAAATGGCAGGAATTTCTTCGTTTTTTTTTTTATGGCTAAATGTGTGTGTGTATATTTTCTTTATTCTCAACCTTCAGGTTGTTTCTGTATCTTGGCTATTGTAAATAATGCTGCTGTAACATGGGAGTACAGATATCTCTTCCAGAAACTGATTTTGTTTCCTTCAGATATATATTTAGAAGTGGGATTGCTGGGTTATATAGAGGTCTATTTTTAATTTCAGTGTCCCTGTGTTCATGCTAGTATATAGAAATACATTGATTTTTGTAAGTTTATCTTGTATCCTCTGACCTTGCTGAACTCACTTATTAGTTCTAAGAGGGTTTGGTGGGTTTTGGGTATATTTCTCAGGATTTTTTTTCAATTGAAGTATAGTTGATATACAATATTGTGGGAATTTCAGGTGTACAGTATAGTGATTTAACATGTAAATACATTATGAAGTGATCGATACGATAAGTCTAGTAACCATCTGTCCCCATACAAAGTTTTTATAGTATTATTAATGATATTCCTATGCTGTATATTACACCCCTGTGACTTATTTATTTTGTAACTAGAAGTTTGTCCCTCTTAATTCCCATCACTTATTTCACCCATCTCCCTGCCCCCTCCCCTCTGGCAGCCACTCATTTGTTCTCTGTACCTGTGAGTCTGTTTTTGTTTTTTGTTTACTTGTTTGTTTTGTTTCTTAGATTCCACATATAAGTGAGATCATATTTCCACATATAAGTGATCTGACTTATTTCATTTAGCATAATACCCTCTAGATTCATCCATGTTGTTGCAATGGCAAGATTTCATTCTTTTTGATGGCTGAGTAATATTCTGTTGTGTAGATGTGTGTATATGTGTATACACCACATCTTCTTTCCATTCATCTATAAAGGGACATTTAGGTTGCTTCCATGAATACTGAGTGCTTTTAAAACAAATATGTATGTTTATCTCGGAAGCTGTTTAAACATTTCAAATAGAACATTCCATACCAGAGGAAATAATTTTTTTTTAAACTTCAGCCAAAGCATTTTTGAAACTTCAGCCAAAGCATTTTTGAAAATCTGATGATAATAGGAGATATAATATAAAATGTACAGAATTTTTTTCTCTAATCACGTGCTTTGTGAAAGAGTAATGAAGGCACATGAGGGCATTTAATATATTATAGCTGCTAGTTACAGCATTTGACACTTGAGAGAAATCAACCTTCTTGTTTAATGATATGAAAATTGTTTAAGCCGTCCACCTCCTTAAAGATTGCAAGTGGTTTCTGGATTATGCAAACCCGGATAATCGTGGGAAAGCTGAGCTTCTCTAGTCACACCACAGATGGTATTCCAGTAGAATGATGGAATGATTAGAGGGATACTGCAGATGGCATTGACATGAGAAATCTTTCACAATCCAGCAAATCAAATTTATTATTGGAGTTGGAAGATTTGGGACTTAGCATTTTCTAATTTTGCCAGATTTACACACATAATTTTTCAGTATTAAGTTCCAGATCCGTCATTATTCTGCACGCATGATATTACAAATCCGTTTCTCTTTCTCTGGTTCTTTTCAACTTCACTGGACCCAAACCAAATCAACAATATTTCCTCTGATTTCAACCAAATAATATCTACTTGCCTTGATCTCTCACTTGGAAGACCCTCCTCCTATCTCTCTTAATCACTTGACGTTCCTTCAGCTCATGCCTGTCATCCTCACTGGCTTGGCTTCATTCTTGCCCTGACCATACTACCTAATATGGGAAACACTCGTTGCTTTTTCTGTTTCTTCTATTTTTCTTTGGTTTCACTTCCCTCCCCTGTATTATATTTCCTCCATGCATATTACTCCTACCTCCTTCTGTTTCCCAAGCTTTATTTATTGGTTCCATATCCTTAGACTTCCCCATTTCTTAGCTCATGTCCTCACCTACTGGGGTGTCTGATGTCTACCCACCTTGCATATTTTCATAAGGTATGTGTGTACAGGCAGGCCATCTATTTATTTTTAGCAAAATCCAATTGCAGTTTCCTTGAAAATAAGACAGCTGCTGATCTTCAAACCACCCAAGGTCTTCGTCTCTAGAATGCAAGTTCCTTTTGTCATGTTAGAAGGAGTAATAATATATGTCTACAGAAAATTTTGAGAAAATACCTTGATAAATGATGCTGGGTAAAGTGTTATAATTTATTATTAATATAGTCCTACTATTTTCCTTGAGAAGTATTCTTGGAAATTTGGAATTTCTTCTCTCTCAGTTTACAAGCATTACAATGACAAGTGCTGTTAGAAGTTTACTCCCCCCCACAGGTTTGTCATATAGGTTGGTATTCTCTGCTATGTAGAGGAGAGAGAGATGAGATGTCACGTGACTCAACAAGTCACCTGACTTGTTTAGACTTTCACAGCATGCTAATTGCAGAGCCCTTGAGTTTCCTGTCTTTTAGCTCTCATGACATAAATATAAAATGATTTATTTTGCATAGCTTGTTTATATGAATGTCTTAGAGCATTTCCTTTCCTTTCATAAAATTGTGAAAACTCTTACCTGGTAAAGAAATTGTTAGGATAGAAAAGAAATGAACTATGCACAATGTAGCTGAATGTGATTACTGCCTTTTCAACTGATTAGTAATAAAGGATGTTGGTTCCTAGGTTCTCCTTTTGAATTGTGAAAACTATACTCACTTTGTTCTACATTAGTGATGTTCCTTGAAGTCCTTTGAGAAAAGCAAGACAAAACAGAAAACTTAAAGTACAAAGTGTTATTATTGATTAACTTAAAATGGCCCTTGTTTGTTTGCAAAGCTCCCGTGTTGCTGGGGCAGGTGCTCCCATTAGTGAGCATTGTGTAGTGTGGTGGGAACCAGCCAGGTCTCCGTAATTTCTTTTGAATCTCTAGAACTATTTTTCTGTTTGATTGAAGTGGGGAAACAACTTGTAGAACTGCTTTTGGTGCTGCCATGAATGTGTTTGGGAAGAAAGGGTACATTCCGATGGTTTGTTAGGGGGATGTTAGCTGTTCAGGAAAAATAACCCTTACCAAAGTTAATGGCTCCCACTAGCATTTTCAGTAACATGTACCAGATGTGGGTAGTTAATTATTCTCAGATCTGATAAGTACCTGCCAGCCAAGGCTAATTTTATTTTCAGTAAACAGTGGCCAAAGGTCCTAGCTGTTCATTTGATAGGATAGGGCCTGTTTGCACTTATCTATTAATAAAAGCACAACACTCCTTTAGTTTTCCTTTCCCAGGGCCAGATAAAACATTTCAGACACTCAACGTATTTGTCTTAGTAAATCAGACAAAGTAAACAAATCTGGTGGATTAACTTGGTAAACAGAGAGTGGTTAAGTGTTACCTTTGGAGTTTAGCTCAATGCCATATAAATAGCATTAATCGCATGGTATTTTCAATAACCTTTATAGAGCAAGACAGAAGTGTTTTTTTTTCTTTCTTTCAACCATTAGGGATAGAGTGTGTTCCTTAAGTACTTTCAGATGTCCTTCTGTAGGGAGATTTGAAAACCACTTTAGAATGAAATTTATTCTTTTGTCCCATTAGTAACGCATTGGGAACCTTGCACCAGTTAACACTGTGTATGAACCTCTGTGGTTCATCTCAGCAAGAAAGTAAGACTGCACAGTGGCATGCAGGCCCTGCCAGAGAGATAACGACCATCTAGAGGTTATTGATTTGGATGGAGCAGTGAGAAAGGGGTCAGCTTTTATGGTGGAGAGATGGGTAGATAGGTGGAAATTCAGGCTTTATTCATCCAGATTTTTTTCTCTTGGGCAGAGTTTTATTAGGGTCAGAAGTGCTATTTATTTTGTGATGTAGATACTTGTCTTGTGAGAACTGGCATGAAACAGACCAGTTATTTCACACTAGCCAACAAAGCTATTATATTAAAGTAATTTCCAGTCACACCAGACCCGGACTGGATTTGTACTGGTGACCTGCTGGTGTAGGGCTCCAGTTCTCGTGCCAGCTCTCAGTATCATCTTGTCTCCCTCATTAAACTTTCTTTTTGAGTAATGAACAAAACCAACTCTCTTTACCAAGATATACTATCTTTTGTATTGGCCTTATACTTGAGGTTGCAAGTACTTTATAAAATTCTTTTTAGTTTTGCATGCTATGTAATAATCTACTTAATTTGGTAACATGGTATATAAAAGAAACAGCTGAAAGGCTTTAGAGAAGATTCCCTACTCATACCTCCATCCCCAGCCCTCCAATAATCTCTGAATTAAATATCTTATTCTATAAAACAATGGCCTGGCAAGTGCCATGAATGTAGTGCCAGCTACCCAATGGTAACATCCTACAGGTGACTGATGTTGACGATAGAGTAGAAGAGAGAGGGAAAGCCAGGAGTTGGGTGATCTGTATTGTTTCCAGCTTCACTTTATTGACCTACTCGGAGACCCCAGGCACATTGTTTCTACTCTTTATATTTTAGTTTCTCCAGCTGTACCATGAAGATAAAAGTCCTGGTCCATTTGCCTACCTGACAGCCATGTTGTTAAAACTAATGAGAGAAAGTATAAAGTTTTTATAGTCTGAATGACAAAAGGTTCTATGACCAATGGGTAGAAAATAGTATTACTTATACAGTTCAGAAGAGTATGCCTTTGGAGTAAGCTTTTTTTGTATTATATTTTTTGGCCTTGAATTTAACAATCATTTGCCATATTTAATGGTTTTTCTTTTCTAATTAGACCCAGAGTATAACAAATCCATGGCATGACTTTCAGAAGGAGTTATTTTGTTATCTGTACTAACTCTTCAATCAAATAATATGTTTTTAGCTATAAATCAAGTTGCGTCTTAAAAGTGTTTTTGATTTTAAATACGCTGAGAATATTTATCTGGTAGTATTGGCCAAGTAAAGTAGTAGCAGAGAGTGTTAGAAAAGTTTATGCCCCTTCTTTCCATCCCCCTTACTGTCTCAGACTCCTGCTCTTCTGTCACTGGATGACTGTCGTCTTCCTGCCACAAGAGTTACCCAGTTGCATCTACTCTCACACAATTTCCAGATTAACTTCCCCAAAATCCAAGTCATGAAGTGTTATTTTCTCACTTAAAAAAAAAAAAATTGGTAGTGCCTTCTTGTGCCCCTATAAGATAAGATTTAAGCTCCTTGTAATGATGATTGAGGTCTTAATGATCTTTACCTTGTTTCTGGTTTTGAATCCTCTTGTGACTGTGCTTCAGCCACACTGAAAGTTTGTGGGTTCCTCAAAATACATGTTGTTGAATACTCTACACTCTCTCCATCCACTTCTTTGACTGGCAAACACCTGTTGATTTTTTAAACCCCAATTCTAACGTAAAGTCTCTTGTGACTCAAATGGAATTGATGATTTCTCTCTTGCTTTTATCCCATCATACTCTGTGCATAGTTCTTACATATTCCCTGTGAACTCTATGGCACTTATTTTGTATATGCCTTTTTCTTCCTACTTGATTACTGAAGAGATTATATCTTGTCCAATTTTGTATTTTCATGTCTAGCTCAGTGGTTGGCACAGAGGGTAGGACCTGATAGATGGATGGATGGATGGATGGACAGTTGAATGTACTAATTGATGGATGGATGAAGTAAAGTCCTATGACCATATCTCCATACTCAAATTCTACTCCCTTTTCAATATGTCATTGAAATGGCCTTAAAAATTACACAGATTCATATTTGACAGGTAGACTCAGTCTTTATTGGTATGATTGAAGGATCAAGAAAAATGCTCCTATAACCCCTATACCTACCCAGAGATTTCATAGACAGTCCGAAATTTCACCTTGAAGACTCATTTGTCAGTGTTCTGATAGTCCACCTACACTGTCTACCCTCTTTAGAACTTTATATGTAGTTACAAAGTCCTCTCATAAGCATTGTCTTGCTTACTTTTGAAAACAACCTTATGAGATAGATTTTTATCATATATACTTTAGAGGTGAATAAATGTAACTTCAAAGCAACTCACTGATCTGCCTAAAGGCATTCCATTATCATGGTGGGGCTAGGGCTGAGCCTAGGTTCCCCTGACTCTAGCATCCTCTTTTCCTCAGCCCCTTGCCTTAGAAGGAGACACAAACTTATTAGCTATTAAATACATTAGTGTATATGGTGTATATTAATCAAACAGACTTACCAAATATACCACATTTATATTTCTTAATTCACTACTGTATCTTTGGTAAACTACATTTTAACTTTAATAAAAGGTACATAGAAGTTTCCGTCATCATTATGTTGATGATCATCCAGATCTTTTCAAAGTATAAGATGCTGAATATTAAAAATCATATCCTTAATATGCTCAGAAGTGTTCTTTAAGAATCTTTAATATAATTGTTTCATTGGGAAACGCTATTTTTATGACATAGGTAACACTGGTGGGATTATGATTTGTTCCTTGTCTTTCATGTTGGAGGCTTTCTTTTAAAAGTCTGATGTTCTTTGCCAGTCCTTTCATATTGAAGAGTAAAAGGTGCATGCCAAGGTGCACACACACACACACACACACACACACACACACACACACACACACACAAACATCGCTGCTCTAGGTGTATGGGCAGTTTTGTTGATTGGTGCCTTCATTAGAAGGTTTTTGGCACCGATCCCACTGTTTAGTGGGTGGGCTTCCAGATGTCTGCTACTGTATGTCTTTTCTCTACAGCTCATCTTTTTGCCCACTGAGGAATATTCTAATTTTATTTTTGAAGGTTAAACAGCTAGTTTCCAGAGTTAGGGAACTGAAGGAAGGAAAGAGGCTAGAAGTAGAGATGTTGTCTCTCCCAGGATGTAGACTCTTACTTAATCTTCCATTTCAGTTCAATTCAATTACCTCCTGCAGCCCCACCCTCTGTCTTTGTATCCAGAACCACTTTACATCCATTTGTCCAGGGAATAGACCTCTGAAGTTTGGGTAAGGTATCACAGCTGAGCTGATAAAGCATGGGGAAGATCTGAACACAAGAAGATCAGGAAACCTTTTTGCAAGAGGAATAATACAAGCAAAGACATGAATTTGGAGGAAAAAATAGAGTGAATGGGAAATAGCCAATATTCACTTCACCTAGAGTGAAGATCTGTATTGGAGGAGAAATAAAAGTAGGAGCAGAGACTGGAGCTTCAAAGACTAAGAAGCTAGACTTCCTTCTGGGGTGTTATAGAGCCAGACTGTGCATACTCATTCATTAATTTATTAATAAGGTTCTGGAGTGCATGGCAGATGACAAGCAGGGGCTTAAAAATGAGTTAGACTGGGCTGCTGCTCTGTGACTTTGACACAATTCACTATTTTTCAGTTGAGGTGCCAACATGGGAAGACTTCATATTTCATCTGTATTTCATGTGGAGTTCATAGCCCCTAAGAAGGTTACCATGCTTGAGAGACTTGATGTTGTCTTCTGTGATCTGCGCCTCTTCGACAATGAAGCCATTTTATTAGAATGTGAGAGCCTGGAAATGTCTTTCATCATCTTGGCAGTGAATGGTATTAGTTACAGCACAGGTTTCACTCCTTGAGGTGGGCCACCTAGTCATGGGACCAGAGACACTCAGATGGCAAGAGGCTTGAAGGAACACTATCACGGAATTAACTTTAATATTTAATAGAAATGGACTTCTAGGATTATATACCATCTAACCAGGATCAAAACAGAGAACAAAGCTTTTGTGTATTGCCTAGCGTGGTGCAAAGGCCTTTTATGCTTTTGATGATGATCAGGGTGAAAATTTAGAAGTAGTTTTTGCCCACAAATGTATGCTGTGGTAAAGTAGTTTTCTTCCTTAGCAATCTAGGAAGAACATTATTTTTATAGACCTCAGCTACAGAGTTTCTCCTTCAGTCTGTTCGCCTGAGCCTTAAAAATATGGCATGATTACCCAAGCACTCTGGAATTTAGATTAAACAGCATTCAATTTGAAAATCTAATCGTATCATCTAAATATCATTAAGTTATAATAGGCTGATTGATAGGGACCAATGCTGTTTTTGCCTGGTGCTGCATGCCTTTCACTCAGCCAGCCTTTTCCAAATAAGATGTTGATAAAGGCGACTATAAATCTTAATAGCTGGAGACAGTTTAAAAGCAGTTCACTGGGTAAAGGTCACACCCACTTAAGTGACCTATTTTGTATACTTTTCAAAAATAGGTTAATTAACTTAATAGAAATAATAGGACTCGCGTATTGATGTGCAATTACTACTAAAACAAGTTTTTTTTTCTTTCCAAGTGAATGTGATGTTCGTGAAGTTGAGGGCATAATAGCCATGACAAGAAGCAGGCTTAGCAAGGCAGGTCATGTTCAGTGAGTTCATTTCGGACTTGCCCTTTGAAACCCGCTTTTATTCCAGTCCCTGGACACAGGCATACCTCCACCGGAGCATTTCATTCCTGGCACTCTCCTGTTTCAGTTTTCAGGAGGGATTATTCTAGCTGTAGTTACTTTCCTAATCACCTAATCACAGCGGTGCATGTAGCCCCTGTTCCCTGAAGATTCCAGCTTGCATCAGATGCTCAATGAATTTTGGTCTCTGGTTTTTTTCATCTGAGGCTGTTTTCTTCATTCTTCTAACAGATGGTTCATTTGGTACCCTGGGAGAAGCACGGTTTCAGAGGAGGCAGCAGTGAAGGGACGGGAGGGAAGTGTCCAGGCCAGTGTCATATTTTGGACAAGTTATATTATCCTAAAATAGCCTGCTTTCATTTCATTTTTAGTGCCCAATTACAATTTTCTGGTCCCAGAGCATTTTACCCTACTCTTAAACCTCTTGTTCATGGTTATAACCTTTTTATTGTATTATCAGTCACTAACTTTACATAATTTGATTTTTTTCCTTTCATCTATTCCTCAAAATATACCTTATTAATATAAGTCAAGTACATGGATGTTTATTATATTATTCTTCAGAACTTTTAAATATGTTTAAAATAGCATCTTACGTTTTAAGAAGTTATTCCCCTCTCTCAGTGTGGTATCTTGTATCGCAAACAGCTCTCTGTGTGGATACTGCTGAATCTTCATGGCTTGAGTTCCCTTGTGGCCCAGGTGGCCTGAGGGGTCATTAGTGATACACATTCACAGGAGGGCAGGTTCTTGCAAGTTAGTCATAATGGATGCATTTTGAACTGATGGGCACATTTTGAACTGGAGACCTAAGGGGACTCCTAGTTCACCTTATAGCAATGCCATTTCTCCACTTGTTTACCCTGCCCTGCCAGGGCAGCCTTTCTCAATGGAAACAAGTCTTGTTTGTATGAAAACAGCAGACAGTATTGTCTGGGAAGTCTTACCTGTGGTAGAAAGAACGTTTTAACCATCTCCCCGCCTTAGGTTCTTCATTAGGAAAATGCCTTTCTTACAAAAGGTTGCAATGATCATGAAGTTCAGATTTCTTGGTTAGAGCAAAGGCAGGTGAGAGAACTCTCTGATTTTATGCTGAGCAATGGAATGGTTCACTCTCCAGGGCAGGATGGAACCCACCCTCTTGAATACGCCATATTCCTCTATTTTCTACGTTAATGTTAGTGGTTTTCCCTCCCAACCGTTCTCTCTAGAGTTTAGCAGCATCCATTTCTTGAAAGCAAAGACCTCATTTCCTATTTCTTTCATATCCTCTAATTTGCCTAGTACAGGGTCCAATTCAGAGCAGGCATTCATTAAAAACATTTTAGTTAATTAGCTACAAAACGTCTGGCTTGAGTTTAGGAGAGAATGAGAGAGATTGGGCAGCAGAAGTACTGGCACACAGGAGAATTGAAATCAAGAGGGTATCTTTTTTGTTACTATTTTCTTTATAGTGAAAGTACTATGTATACCTTGTATGTATAAAATTTGGGAACACAAAAATGTTTTAAAAATCACCCATTTGCTTCTGGGTATATGCCTAAGATAATTGAAAATAAGTTGTACACAAATGTTCATAGCATCATTATTTGTAATATCCAGGAAGTAGAAACACCTTAAATATCCACCAGTGGTCAAATGAGTAAACAAAATGTGGCATGTCCATACAATGGAATAGTACCTGATGATAAAAAGGAATGAAGTACTGATACATGTTACATCAAGGAACCTTGGAAATACTATGCTAAGTGAAAGAAGCCATTCACCAAAGACCACACATTAATGTGATTCCATCTATATGAAATGTCCAGAACAGGGTAATCTATAGAGATAGAAATTAGGTTAGTGGTTGTTTAGGGTGGGCTTATAGGTAATAACTAAATGGTTCAGGATCCCTTTCTGAAGTGATAAAAATATTCTAAAATTGATTGTAATAATGGTTGCACAACTATGTGAATATATTAAAAACCATTGAAATTTTTTTCAGTGGGTAAATTGTATAGTGTGTGAATTGTATCTCAATAAAGCTACTATAAAAAATTAATCATCTAAAACCCCACCTTGAAATGTCTACTGTTAATAACATTTTTGTTATATTTCCTTCATCTTATTTTATATAAATTAAAATTTTTACATAGTTTACCTTATATTTTACATACAGTTTTATATAGTATTTTTCACTTACCATTTTGTCATGAACGTTTTCTCATCTTACTAAAAATTTTTTTGTAAATTTCTAATGGCCGCATAGTAATTTCTCTCACAATTGTAGCAATTTCCATAACCATTCTTCTAGATGTTGTACATTTAGGTTGTGTCCATTTTTCACAATTATAAACAGCAAGTTGCATTTTGGAAAGACTATGAAAAAACTTATTCTCATTTGTGGGCATAAAAGGTTTAACTAAAAGAAAAAAAAATGGGCAGAGAATAATACCTTCATTGAGTTTTAGACCAAGGCTTCCCAGAATAAGAGCTTTGTGTCTTGGTTTGAGCCTTTGGGTGGAATAGAGTGGATGTTGTTCATCAGGAGTCATTAAAAGAGGAAGCCTCTCCTGCCCAGGGAGAGTTTTAGGTCAGCAGACAGATTAGCTTCTCCTCCACAACCCAGCAAGTAGCAGGTCTCTTGCTTTTCCGTGTGAGCAGGTGGACAGGTTCTCAGCCTGAGTTGTTGTCTTTATATAACAGGTTCTCTTTTTCTTCAGAAGGTTCTACCTCATTTGATCCTTCATCATTTTCTCTTATTAGTAGCTCTGGAGCCTGGAAGTATGAAAGGGAAATAAGATATTTCTACAGTAGAATCTTCTCTGGAGAAAAAGATTAAAGTTTTCTTTCACTAGAAAGTTTTATGTCATTATTTTCTAAAGAAAAAAATTAAATGCAGTGTTTTAGGCAGTGGTTGCCTTTCATCTTACTCACCTTATTTCATATTCTTATTTTAGGCCAATGGAAATATTGAAAACTTTAACACCTCTGTATCATGGCCCCATTTAAATTTATGCATCCACCAGTAGTTTTAACATACTTTTTTCCATTACATTCTGTTTGGTGTGCATTTGAACAACACCTCCCCTAATTTCAGTTTGTTCTTTTCCTTCTCCCTTAAATCAGCCAGTTCTCATTTAGAAGGGGTAAGGAATTCCTTTGTCAGTTGTTGAGAGGAGGATGTGGATCCTGTATGTTCTTCTGTCATTACATTCTTAACCTATTACATGTCTGTTTGTCCTTTCCTTACTGACTTGACCTCTGATCACATTGCAAAGTACAAACATATTACTTAAGGAAAGGAGAGCCAGGCGCTAATGGGCTTGTCCCTTCATTAGCCAGGGTCCAGTTCATAATTTCTGTTTTCTAACGTGGGAGAATAAGAAGCTTAGCCAGATTAAGAGACTTGTGTAAGTCACAGAGCAGGAAGCTGAGAACAAGATCGAGAGCTTTTGCCAAACTCTTCCATAAGAATTCATAAACTTATGGGAGCTCATTCATACAATATTTAAGAGATTGTGTAGATAAGAGAAATAATTGAATCTCATGTATCCAGGTTGAACTGATCTCTCAAATTTTAAGTGAAGAAAGATCCTTAAAGGAAGAATTTAAGAGAATTAAGATGATGTGACCTGAACCATGGTTCCTTTCTCATTCAATTATTTCCTTTTAACCACTGATGGCTTTTTGTGCTTGGCTGGGTATGTTTCCAGCTAGTCAAGCCTATGCTATGAAAAAGAAATAAGACACTTAATCCTGTGAATGATTAACCTGCATTGGCCTCCCTCCCCAGTAGCTTGCCCTTCCTGTATTGTAGTCTGTTTACTCATTTCTGAGCCAGATCGCCAAGGTCTCTTATTACTAAGTGTGGGGACATCTGGATCACAGGGAGTTGGGCCTTTGTTTTATTCTGAAGGTGATGTGACTGATTTTACAGCTCTCGGCATTTGCATTTTTCAAAGGCATTTTTAAGTTTATTGCTTGTGAAAACCCAGTTATAGTAAAAAATCATATTAAAAAAAAATTTGAGGAAGTTGCAGTCAGGGAAGTTTTGGCTTGCCGGAAGTTCCACAACAGATCAGTGGCATAATTCAAATGGGTGTACTCTCTTGTATACTTAGTTCAGCGTCTAACTCACTGAGGCATATTTTTGTTTCTTATTTATAAAGCCAAGTAGGGCTGGCTTGAGTCATTTATAGTTAGTGAATTTCTGTGTTTGATCTGTTGCCACTGAAGCCCAGGTCAGACTAAAGATAGAGTTATAGCCTCTGCATTCTTTGTGAAGAGCTGATTGCTGTCTTGCCATACTGTGTGGGAGAACACTGGTCTCTGAACTGAGACGGGCTCCTCCAAGACAGCAGCCAGGAGGTGCGGTGATACCTGGAGGATAACTTCTGGGCTGTAGGTTTTCCTTATGTGAACAGGGAGACCTAATCGGGATCTCTGAGGTGACAAGAACACAGTGATTACTCATTGACTTAGCTTCTGAAGTTTAGGCACCTTCTGTGGGGTAAGAGTCACATGGAGTATGAGCAATTTTGTGTAAAGATCTCCAGAACTTGGTCCAGGGGCTTAGACTGTCTCAGTTCCTTAGTAGAGGGAACTTAAGAGGAGAAATGACTTTCACAGCATCATACCCAAGAGCAGTAGCAGAATATGGGGTAATGTCCATGTTTCCTGGCTTCTTTCCTTGGGCTGTAACCACTAGACTGCATAGATAAATATTTACTCAAGGAAGAATGCATACCACTGAAAGAGTGAAGTCTTAAGATGGGTAAAATACACAAAATACCCCTGCATAGGTCATTATATTGACATCTGTGGCCACATATTGGTCCATGGAGGGGAAAGTCCTAGCCACTGAAACCTCAACCACTAGAAACCTACTCTGCAGGGCGTCTTTGTAATTACGGCACTGACTAGCCCACGACGGGTTATTCCATCTTGATGTTTCCAGTTTAGCACTGACTACATCTGTGATTAGCAGCTTCCTATTAAATCCTGCTCCTCCCCTTATCTTCCTAATGACCCTTCCAGGGTTTGCTGTCTGTTATTACTCTGCATGTTCACACTGTGGTGGGGGTGCTGGTAGGTTCTACTTTCTGGTAGATTTTTGAGTCCAGGATAGTTAGGAAATAAAGAACAATGGTGGGAAAGAGAAAAACATCATTTTGACTAAGACAAGGATATAACCTTGATGGGCCTCAGTGGCCCCAGGCTAAGATTAGAGCAACTTGGATTTAGTGTTTTTAGCCCTTTAATGAAAGTGTTTAAAAATAAGGCCGATGAGAGAAGACAGGCTATGCTGGAAATATGGAACAATGCTGGAGTAAAGCCAAGAACATGTAGGGAGACTCCATCCAGTGGGGCCAAGATGAGGGGCATTGGGTTGGATCAAGACTAGTGACTAAACTGCTCTTTTCCCTGATACACACATGACTGACTCCCTGACCCCCTCCAAGGCTTTACTTAAATTCTCCTTCTTAATGAGACCTACAGATCTATTCTGACCCATCTATTTAAACTTGCAGTGAATAGAATGAGTTAATTAAACCTCATGTTGATTAATCCTGCATTACACAAGAAAATTTAATGCTATAGATGGTGAGCTCAGTGGTATTATAATCCACATCGTAGTTTTTAGTGGAATGCTCCTTGCAAGTACTGGTTTCAGTTAGTGTAAATATTAATAGTATCTGCCCATGAGAAAGGAACAGAATGTCTTCTTTCTCCAGCCATTCTTTGAAATCTGATTTGATCAGGATTTTCCTGATGGATTAAACTAAAAATGAAATAATGCAATAGATTGGTTTAGTTGAAATATCTGATCTTTCTATACACTAACATACTACATTTCGTCATTTCACTTGTTGCTTCCTCATGGCTTTTTTTTTTTTTTTACCCTCTTCAAGGGAAGCTTACAACTTCACACTCTTTTTTTCATTCTTTTACTGTCAGTAGTGAGGGAAGGAGTTCAAGATGCTTTTGCTGAACTTGAAGATAGTTTATAATAAAAGTAAAGCATACTAAACAGGCACAGTATTTGAGTTTTCATCAGTCATGCAGGGTAATTTCAGTATTAAATGTGTCAGACTGATTATTTCCACTTTATTCATGGGAAGCATAGCTTATAAAGACTTGGTAGGTGTACTTGTCCATGGCCCTCCCACCCATGTTTGGGATGAGCTCATCATACCTCACAAACATAGCTGAGGGGAGACAGTCTGTACTTGGAAAATAACTAAGAAACACCTATTTTGGGTTGTATAGGATGAGCTATTACTGACTCACTCTGTGATGCTTTTCTGTCTAAATCAGTACGGGACCATAATATTAAGTGTGCCAGTGCCTCATCTGTCGGACCAGGGTTCTATTGTGGTTCCCATACCAAATTCAAGTTCTGGAATTTATGGTGTCTGTTTAAATTCCAGGTGGCTGAGATAAGTTCTCAGTTAACATTTACACATTGGATCATCATCTAGTAGATTCATGGTATTAGTAGAAAATGTGTGGGTCAGTCTGACCTGGATTCAAATCTTTCTACCACTTCTTGTTGTATAAATTCTGTTGAGTGAACCTCTTTGTGCCTCTACTTCCTCATCTGAAAATCTGACGGTTCAAAGACAATGGCGTGATTTCTCGACTACATGTTCATTTCTTAGAATAGTTGCAAGGAATTTGCAATGTTTGTCATTGAGGTGTTGCCTGTTTTTCTTCCCCTTGCTCTTCTATCACGGTAACTGATACAGCAGCTGGCTTAGTGCAGCCATCAGAAAATCAGTTGGCTGACTCCTCCTGCTGAGCTGGGACTCCATCTGGGGGCCGTGTTCTATTAGCTAAGTTCTCAGAGTGTATGCTGGCCTCTCTAATCCTTAAAACATCTTTAGGAGATAAGGAGGAGACGGATTTTGTGTCTTAGCTATATGCATCTTGGGAAACACACCAACTCACACCTATCTGCTTTTCTGGGGCTTTGCATGAAGGATGGAAAGTGAGACATGAGAGGTTAAGTCACTCAACCAAGAGCCACAACAATAAATAGTGGAAATGGAATTCAAACACAGGTTCAACTAGTTCCAAAATCTTAAATCAAATGCTATTCTCAAAGAGTTAGCTCTCAAATCCTTTGTCATTTCTAAAAATAAGGTAATACAATCTAGTGCTGAAATAGTGAATCAGGAAATTCAGATTTCACTTCTCACCTTCACCACTGACTTTACCTCAGGCAACTCAATCATCCTTGGATGATTTCTCCATGAGGATAGTGAGAATTGTGATGCCTGTCACTCAGGGGTGGAATAAGCATTGAAAACTAAAACAAAACAGCGTTAGAAAAGACTTTTGGCCTCCAGAGAGGATGAACATTGCTTGAATTTACAGTGCTATTAATTCATATTGAAGACTTCTGAACACATTTATTTTAAATACGAAAAGGTAAACTTTGGACCATGAATATCCAGATTCTGAGAATCAAATGGTAACCAATTTGAAATAGTTACAACAGTGCCAAAAGAGGGCAGGATAACAGAACAGTATCACCCAGGTAACTTCCAGAGAAGGCTGCTGGATTGTTTCAATTAGCTGCATGAGTATGTACCTCACAGGCCCAGAGCATATTAATCAACTGCACTATGCCAAGGCTGAGCTCTATGTTTTACTGGAGATCTGTTCTAAATCACTTTGTTCATAAGGTTGTCGTCAAGCTGGCTATCTTCAATTGAGGCACGTCACAAAGCGAGCAAAGGAGCTTTTCCCCCAAGGTCTAACTTCCAAAATGAGCTAAGAAAGATAATATTGAGGATTTTGTTTTGATTTTGTTTTTTTTTAATTGAAGTATAATCTTTACAACGAATGTTGTGTCAGTTTCTGGTGTACAGCGTAATGTGTCAGTCATAAATATACATACATATATTCCTTTTCATATTCTTTTTCATTATAGGTTACTACAAGATATTAAATATAGTTCCCTGTGCTATATAGTAGAAACTTTTTATCTATTTTATGTATAGTAGTTAGTACCCACAAATCTTAAACTGCCAACTTATTCCTTCCCACCCCCTTTCCCCTCTGGTAACCATAAGTTTATTTTCTGTGTCTGTGAGTCTGTTTCTGTTGTGTAAATAAGTTCATTTGAACCATTTTTTTTAGATTCCACATATGAGTGATCTCATATGGTATTTTTCTTTCTCATTCTGTCTTACTTCACTTAGAATGATGATCTCCAGGTCTATCCATGTTGCTACAAATTGCATTATTTTATTGTTTTTTTATGGCTGAGTAGTATTCCATTGTATAAATATACCACAACTTTTTTATCCAGTCATCTGTCGATGGACATTTAAGCTGTTTTCATGTCTTGGCCATTGTAATTAGTGCTGCTATGAACATTGGGGTGCATGTATCTTTGAATTAAGATTTCCTCTGGATATATGCTCAGGAGTGAGATTGCTGGATCATAATATTGAGGATTAAGACTTGCTTATGTAAAAGGTTCTTCTTTCAGATACTGGAATGCCACTGAGTGTACCTTGCCACCTCAACTTTCAAGGGCAAACAGCACATTATTCTGTACACAAACATACTCAGTGATGTTTCTCCTGAAAACTTTTAAAAGTGCAGTCATTTTCTGGGTGCCAGAAAGGCACTCAGCCCACCAGCAACTGCCTTTGTTTTTGTGTATGTGTGTGTGTTTGTGTGTGTGTGTGAGTGTGTACATAAAGATACCTAGGTTCTTGTCTTTATAGAATGATCTTACATTTTTAGAATGATCTTGTTTTTCAGAATGATTCTTGCTGCTGGCCAGTACCAGAGTAATCTAATTACGTATGCTTTACTGATTCTCATCCACCAAAATCCATTTTTTCAAGTTTAACTAGGTTTCCTCAATAGACTTTTCCTTAAAAACATGCAGTCAGTCATATGTGGTTATCTTTTCTCTGACCAAGATAGAGCTGAAGTCCGTTCATAAGGAGAAAATACATAAAATCATTTTAATTTTGGCATTATCATTGACGTTTCTCCAAGCAACTCTAAGTTTATTTGAGAGAGAAGAGAAAGAGAGAGTAAGGGGTGGTGGTGCCGGGGGTAGGATAGGGGATGAAGTAAGAGAAAGAAGAAATGGAAATAAAAAGCAATTAAGCTTAAAAAAAGAAAATCAGCTGAAACTCCTAGCAACACATATAAATAAGTTTGCTTTGAGAAAACCTTTCAAGGGTTAAAAGAATTTAACTCTCCAGCCAAGAGGTTCAAATCCTCTGACCTTCGACTAACCTTTCACCTGGTCCTATTATTCCTTGAGTCACTGTTGAGATGACCAGATGTCCAGGTGCTGAGTATACTTTAAAGAAAGTTACCTTGCTAGAAAACATTATCCTACTCAGGTATCTTAAACAGCTCGGGGCACATGACCTTGGCATTACCTGAAAGGAGGCAGCTTGTCCAGGTAGGTAGAACACCAGGTCAACTCAGCACTGCTTTCATTCATAATGCCCTTTTCTGACGCTGAGCTGGGGACCGAGCTGCCTTCTTCATTTTGCAGTAATCAGGATCTTCTCCTTCCTTTCTCACCCTCTGTCCCTGTCCTGAGGCTGTTTTGACAACAGCGAGTATAAACCGGAAACCCGTATCTCTTTGCAAAGCAAAGACTTAGAATTAATTAATTGATAAGTAGCTTTTTTAAGTATTTAACCTTTGGACTCATTTATCAAAATTCTAAATAAAATTCTTTCCTGGTGACCCAATTAATTGCAATGTGCTTTCTGAAGCTGTAGGAGAGATGGTTATTATTTTACATGCTTTACTGTTGGTTTAGTTGTATGCCACGTTCCGTCTTGCAGCGTGCTTTGTGGACTTCCTCCTTTCTGCCATCTTCCCCAGCCCTGCCTCTGCTTTCTGTCTCATGAATGAAGAAATAAGGTTAGTGCTTGGCTGTAACCACATGAGGAGCTAGCACTGGAGATTGGATTAAGACTTCGATCATCCAATTAGGCTACACACAACTTACTTAATCACATTCCTTTGCAAATCCTTCTTTGTTAAAAGTTTGAAGATCAGGCCTTTTGATTTTCTCTTATTCCTTTAAGTCAACAAAGGAATTTTTAAGCTGCGTCTAGAGGGTTGTGACTGCCCGTAACTGGCATATTGGAAATTGGCGAACGTAGGTTCAAGAGAGAAGGGAGTTCTCAGTACAGCACCATTAAAACTCCCTCCATACGAACCATTTCATTGCCCCTGTTTTGTGTGGCTGGCGACTGATGTTGTTTGGGTTGTAAAAAAAATCATCTTGCCCCACTTTTTAAGGCAGACTCAAGAAGACAGGATTCTTTGAGGTCAGAACTGGAGCAAAGCATTTGGTTTTGTTGAAGGAGCTGAAATAGAAACACTGAGTGAGATGCGTAGATAAAAACGTTGCTCTGGTCTGAATCAGAGCTAATGCCAAGTGTTTGGGTGCCGAAGTATTGTGGGAGTGTGTTTCTCTATTGGCGTTTTGACATGGACCTGCCTGCAGAGTACACTAAAACCCCTACTTCCTTCATTAATATTTTTCCTTTGAAGATAAAGGGGCTGCTTCCAGTAGGTGCTGGCATTCCTTTTACCGTTAAATTACTGTTTATTGCTACATGATTTCCTTGCTGCACTAGAATGTGGTAGATATTCTTCATATGTAATCCTTGGATTACAGGCTTTGTTTTTAGGATGAGGCTCTGTTACCTTTCTTCTTTCTTGGCGAGAATCTCTTCAGGGACTAGACACATTTCATCCAGCAAATTAAAAATAAATATTTAAATTCACTTTTTTTCCTTTACCTAAAAAGTTCAAAGCACTTACAGCTGTTATTACCCTCAGTACAATCCTCTGAGGTGATTGTACTTATTTTGTTTCTGACCTACAGATAGGAAATCAAAGTGTAGAATAGTAAAGGCATAATATCATGTGACTTGTCCTTACTAGGGTCTCACTAAATGGTTGGAGCTTATTGAATGGTAGGTTTCTTTCTGATGTTACTCTAGAGTGATGCTCACAACTTTTCTATGTTATGGTACACATAGAAATTGATACTCTGTACTCTCTGGTACATAGGACATTATTTTCAGAAGACATCTCTAGTAATAACTAATTTAGAGAGGTCTACACCTTGAAAAATGTTATGCTACATTGTTACTGTATGTACTGGGAGTAATACTGCCAAGGAACTCCTGTGTTAGAGTGCTAGCCTGTGCCATGGATAAACAGTGCATCCTTCACACCATGGGAGTGTTATGCTAACATCACGCTGGAGATACCAATGATACTTATAAGGAGCCACAAAAACTAGGACTCTAGCCAGTTCAGGTCTTACATCAAGACAACTGGCTCTTGTGCAAATGGTGAGAAGTGTGTATGTGTGTTTGTTGGAGGTGGGTCGTGCGCCACACTTCACCCTTTATTCCTGCCTGGCATTCTGTGACTAGAGCTGGGCCTCTGGCACCAACAGTTTTTCAGTCCTGAAGAACGTGTATAGAGCTGTGCATTGCCTGGCTCAAATAGTCATCCTAACAGCCAGGGGAAGACGTTTCATCACCTGTCAAGTTAAAATACTCCAGCTTTGGGTAAATTTTGAACCATAGCCTACATTTTTAGAGCATTTAGTTTGATGGAGGACAGAGTGTTTTGAGAGCGCTCCATCTCATTCATCTTTATTTTGCCCTTGTGTAATATTTTGCCCAAACTTGTTTATCCTACAGCATGCTTACAAACACCTCCATTTGCCTTGCTAGTTGTGCTTTGGTGGTGGGAGGTCATCCTGCCCACTGACAGATGAGGTGGTACTGTTAGAGAGGCCCAGTTAGAGGAATTTTTTTTTTTTAAGAATGTACTCAACCTTGGTAATGGAAGTATATCGTCATGATCATCATCATGCTTTACAACATTTCAGGCACTATTTCAAGATTATATATTTGATCTTTACAATAATTCTGTGAGAAGGCTACCATCATTATCCTCATTTTACAAAAAAGGAAACTGAACAGACATAGAAAACGAACTATGGTTACCAAAGGGGAAAGGAATGAGGGGAGGGATATATTAGGAGTTTGAGATTAACAGATACACACTACTATATATAAAATAAATAAGCAACAAGGACCTACTCTATAGTCCAGGGAACTGTATTCAATATCTTGTAATAACCTAGAATGGAAAAGAATCTGAAAAAGTATGTATGTATGTGTGTAACGGAAACACTTTGCTGTACGCCTGAAACTAACCCAACATTGTAAATCAATTATACTTCAATTTTTTAAAAAAGATAAAAAAGTAACAGCAACAACAAAAAATCCCAAACAGGCAAAAAGGAAACTGCGGCAGAGGGAGGCTAAGTAACTTTTCCAAGGTTATACAGGTCATGAATTGCAGAGCCAGAATGCGAAAGTGGAATGTTTAGCTCCAAAGCCCATGGCCTTATGCTCTGCTGCTTCCTTAAGTAGCTGGAGGTGGGGAGAGACATCTGAGGGAGCAGATGCATAGAATAATACAGTAATCATAGGGGCTGGGTGAGCCCTTATGCTGACTTATACTTCAAGACGTACAGAAAAGAGGTGAGGAAATGTGGAAAGACAGAAAGGATTTTCCTGGTGAGAGCAGTCATACTGGCCACCATGGTGAGGTTGGCTCCTGTCTGGTGGCTGCAGCAAGACTTCCTCTCTGTATGGGTTGGGAGCAGTAAGATGTGGAGCATCACCTCCATGAGGCCGGGGAGGAAAGGGAGGCAAACCGTGGAGGCATGGGGTGTTCTGTATTTAGGTGAGCACACAGCCTAATGTGAAAACTCCCTCATTAGTTACGTCAACATTTGGCTGTTCTTTGAAAGGCTTCTGGGAGAGGTATGAGAAGGATTTTGAGGGTGGGTTTTGGTCTTGACCCTATGCCACAGCAAACAAAATGAAACTCTCCTTGAGCTAAAGGTAATCAAGATGAAAGCGTGTTTACATAGATGAGCAGTGGGATTTCTCCAGCGACTCTGCAAGGTAATCCCAGGGTTCAGCGCTCCGTGAATACCATGCCGTGTTCCTAAGCTGGTAAATTACCGGGAGCTTTTATGAGAATGGATTGTGGGAAGCATCTAGATGAAATTCAGCCTGTTTCACCTCGAGTCCAGGGCCCACTAATGCACTCCAGGTGTGCAGGCTGCCCAGGCCTTCTGCCTTGGAAGCCTCAAAGAAGAACTTTCATCCCCAAAGGGAAGCTTTGAAGAATACCAAGGGCCTTTCTATCTATCCTTGTTTTTTGTATTCTTTCTGCCCACATTTGGTAATTGGAGATATTTGTGGTGTTAAAGCCAGACTTGTTCCTTCTCAGCCTGCTCCTCCAACAGTGAAATTTTAAGCCTGTGGCTTCGATTGTGCACAACAGTGATTTCTCTGCAGTGTCCCTCAGATGTAAAAGGAGAACGGCTGAAATACTAGAAAGGGGAATATAGGGAATCGCCAAACAACAATTTTCCACGTCTATAGATCCTTTCATCTGAGGGCAAAAGAAACTGGAAAGGGTGCCTCCAAAAGGCTTGGCGGGGGGCCCCACAATTTAAAACTCTGGTTATGGGCTAAGGAACTAAAGATCAAAGGGCTGTGTCCTCAGAATTACACAGTGAGTCACTGGAAAAACTCTGAGTAAAAGTCAGGCATCCTGTTCTCCAATCTTATATGGCTAATAAGTACAATTGGCTTTCAACAGTACCTTTATTTATTTATTTTTCTTTTAGATCCAGTATTATCCTAAAGAATATAATTAGATGTGCATTATAGATTAAGAATTTCAAGCCCTAGAGCAGAATGAGGTATTCTGCTGTGATGATACAGTGGTGGAAGTGAAAAGAGACTTGAGAAGCTGGCATGTCTATTGTGTGGTCCCTGTGCTCCCATGGGGTATCAACCTCCCTTACAAACCACTGCCATTATTCAGGCCATCTTGTGGCTTCCATTTAGAAGTTCTCCTTTAACAGAGATTGTTCCAAAGCTAAAATTAACAGCTAGGAAGTATACTGGGTAAGTCTGTGATTTACTTTTTCCAATTTTGACTGCTGTAAGCATTTTAGTCTGTTGCCCACTAGTTCAGATCAGCCTCTTGGTTTTTAACTGTATCTCCAAAATGTAGTGCTTTAACATATTATAGCAAATGGTTTTGAAGATTTGAGGGCAGCAGGGTTTGCTTGAAGAGGGAATGTGTAAGTTCTATAAATGTTTTAATATCCCATTTAATTTGGATGCTTTTTCATATGTCCTCTTGATATATGCCAGTTTCTGATGATAGATGATCTGACTTGAAGGTCAAGTGACTTGAAGTGCAGGTGCTTAACGTGTGTGTGAATGCACGTGTGCGCACATGAGTAATGCGCGTTGTAAGAAACATCCACTGCAGAGAGAATTCTAAGTATCTTCCCCAAGCATATTCTAAGAGGTCACCTCAGGGAAAATTTTGAGATCTCCACCTCTTTGTTTCTTAGAGATTTAAGGAGCACTGATTCTCTGACTGCAACTAGATTGGTGAGACATGGGGCAGTCACCTTTGGGGCCATCCAAGAAGTGCGTTAGGGTCAGGGAGACTTTTGCAAATCTCTTGGGATGTGTGCAAATATAAAAGTAGCAAGGATATGGTGAAAAGAACATGAGCTTTGCAGTCAGACAGATTAGGGCTTAATGCTGGCCCCACCACTTCCTAGAGGTATAACTTGAGGTTGATTACTTAATTGCTATGATCCTCAGTTTCTTCTTTTGTAAAAATGAGATAGTAATAACTACACACAGATTTGTTGTGAGGATTAACTAAGAATATATATGTGAAAGCTTCTAGGATATAGTACGCTTTCAATTAACTCTCCCTGCGTCTGAGCCATCTTCTCACGCTATCCTCACATGGCCAGCAGGAAGAGAAGAAGGCTCTCTTGTGTCTCTTCTTATAAGGACTCTAATCCCATCATGTGGGCTCTACCCTCATGACCCAGTTACCTTCCAAAGGCCCCATCTCCAAATACCATCACATTGGGAATTAGAGTTTCAATAAACATATAATTGAGAACACCTTCCCTCCCTTCCTTTTGCATATCTGATTTGGAAAATTGATATGCTCTAATTTATTTTAATTATATTTTTCCCACCATAAACTACTATCAAAGTCTTTTCAAAACTTGAGTGGATATTTGGATTTTGTTGGATCTTTTCATGATTTGCTTATAACACATGTACAATTACACATCTGTCATTTGATTCTTTTAACCTATGTGAAATTCAGAGTAAGAATTCACTGATGGAAAGTAATTCAGCATGCTGTTGGCATTTGCCTATCAAAGCCTGGTCAGCAGTTAATGGCCCTAGATTGAGGAAGACAGGCTGATCCATGACTGTCAGAGTCTGGCCTTGCCCACATGGCCTGATTGATTTGTCACCTGTCAGGGAGCTGACTTAACTAGTTTTATGACACTCGTTGTTGGAATACATAAACCCCCAAATCTCGGTGACTTAATAAAATTTATTTCTTGCTGACATCAAATTTAATTAGATGTTCTTGATTAGTGGGAGGCTCCTCTCCAAGCAGAAATTCCTTCCAGTTTCATAGCTCAACCATTTTCAACAGATGACTTCCAAGGTCACTCTGGAAGAAGAAAGAGCATGAAGGATTGCAAATGGAAGGTTTTTAGGGGCCAAGCCTGGAAGTGTCTCAGATCATTCCCATCCACGTTACATTAGCTAGGACTTACATGGCCATACTGAAGTATAAGGACAACTAGAATATGTGATGTAGCTATGTGTCCAGGAAGAAGAGGAAGCAGATTTTGTGATCAACCAGTGAGCTCTAACAAATGTATTTGTTGGTTCAGCCTTGTATTTCTTTCCTTGATTGACCCTTGTTCCAACTTATGACATCAGTTTGTGACTTTGGTTCTAGTTTGGTTAACACCTTATTTAAGGGGAATTTTGACTTACTTAACTTGCCCTCATCTGATAACCTTTTGACTCAGATTCTTGACCCTGCCCTCTGGCCATTTTTCATTCAGAGAAGATTAGAATTGTTTCAGAGTTAAAGAGAATTTTAGAAATCTTTGAATCCAACAATTGCTTTTATACTAGAGTTGCTTATTTCCAAAAAACCATGGGCAAGTTTGCTTAGTACATGGGAACAAAATATGAACATACCAGAATCTGTGTTTTTGAAAGCTTTCTTCTTTATAATGCTTCCCATTTTGAAAGAGGAACAGGTCAGTTGGCAGGAAGGAACTTCCTGATGGGATGGAAATTGTTCATGGGTCTTAGCCCTAGCTTCAACTCTCATTAGCCATGTGAACATTTTCTCATTTTTAAATGTGCGTAATAGGATACAGAGAAGAAATATTGGAAACCTGTACAACCAAGTAGTAATAATGTTATGTCTGGTGGTAAGACTATGAATGAGTCTTTGGTTTGATTCTGATTTTTTTTTTAATTTTTATTTTTTCTCCAAATTTTATGTACTGGGAATGCATTGCTTTTCTATTTACTGCCCCTTTCAAGTTCAATATCTCTTCGCATGTAAAAATCAAGAAGAAAAAAAAAAAAAGGAGATAATTTCCAGCTCCAACTATCTCACAGAGTAACGAGAATCACATGAAACAGTGCATAAGAATGCGCTTTGAAAAATAAAGAGTAACTATGTAATCAGGTATTGCTGGCAGATTATTGCCAGGTTAGACTTAGCCTTAAAACTAGAAACTCTTGAATTATTTTTGTTGTAATATGTTGAAGTAAAAGTTCAATATAATTAAATATTATTTTGGCTTTATTTTCATTATTATACTATTAAAATGTATTGTTTGTTACCTAAAAAAAAAAAAAAAAAAAATTCAGGGTTTCTGTGCAGGGGGAGTAGAATGCATGCTGACATCTTGAATCTCTCCAGTTCACCAGTTCAGTTGATTGCTCCCCCAAGAGGAGGAAATTCCATGGGCACAGAATGAGTATTTGTTTCTCCCAGAGACAGAAACTAAAGATTGTCTGATGCTCGTACTGGCTGACAGTAAATTAATCAGTATTAAAACCATCATTTAAAAATCTACAGGGAAAAAATGATCTTAGCAAGGCGTTACACCATGTTCTTGAGTAAAGTAGGGAGGAGACAAGAAGTCCGACAGATGAGGCTCGCCTGCTAATCTGAAAACCCTGCTTTGATGTGTTATGTTGACCACTTAGAAACGTGGCCAACCTGCTTGTTAGTGGTGGCTCTCACATGGAAGGGCTTAGTTCGCTTAAGCTGCTTCCCTCCGCCCTTGTGATGATAGGCCACCACTGAAAGATTTTATTCAAATCAAATTGATCCTTCATGGGTTTTTCTGTTTGTAAAAGTAATACATACCCACCAAATTCAGACCTTTAAGAAATGTTATGGAGAAAAAGTCTCCCATTATCTTAAACTTAACTGCTGTTAGCAGATTTGTATATAGTCCTTCACATTTTTTCAATCCATATATGAATGTATTTACTATGGATTTTCTGAACAAAAATGTGTATCTGTGTTACATACTGTTTTGCACATTTTTCTTGTATTAATCTTGGACATATTTCATAGGAGGATTTTTGATACAAGTTTCCTTACTTTTCTCATATTCCTTCAGAGCCCCTTAGACCCTAAGTTGGATGGTAAATACCTTACAGAGGGAAGAGGAAGAGAGCTGGAGGGTGATTTAAAAAAAAACAAACAAACCTTTTTTACAGCAAGAGCTTTTCAGGTTTGGCCATGGCTCTGCATTCATATCGGCTAACCTACTACTTGTGATTGTTGTACTGGTAGTGTGAATCATGAATTAATGACTTCAGAAGAGCAGTTTTTCCCCTATCCTGGCATTCCTTCCAGCAATGGGCTTGTGAAAATTATTTGGATTTAGGGGTGATGTTGATCTGCCCTGGAAAGGCAGAATGAGCTTTCCACCTAGAAATAGATCTGATCCAGCCATGCTAATATTTAAAAACATCTCTCAACTTCTCCTCTAGGCTAGAATCCAAATTCGTTAGCTTGATATGTCATGTTTTCTTGGCCCACCTCTCCAGCCTCAGCTCCTAATACCCCATTCCCTGTACATGTGCTTCAGACACTGCATTTCTTGTCATCTCTTACCTTGGTGTTTTTGCATTGACTTACCCTCTGCTAGGATGAGTTTTGCTAGCTTCTTTGCTTGGTCAAGCTTGTGTGTTCTTTATGTCTTTGGTGAGGCTCTGCTAGACCGCCTAGTCAGAGTAAGGAACTCCTCCACTCTTCTCTGCTTCTGGTTCTGATGCTGGAGTATAATTTACGTTACCTGTCTTAATCCTTTCTTGTAAGTTTTTGTTTGTTTGTTTGTTTTGCATGGTATAATTTACTTACAATAAAGTGCACAAATCTTAAGTATACAGTTGATGAATTGGTCATGTCTGAATTCATACCTGAACTGTGAGCCTTCAGAATTTAGGAACTGTAGTTTATTCATTCTTGTATCTCCAGAGATAGTGAGTGCTTGAGTGAATGAGTGACAGCTGTAATTTCCTCAGTCCATCTAGTGTTGATCTCTTTATGAGAAGGGGACCTTAAAGGGATTTTTTTTTTTAGATAAGACTGAGAAACCAAGTGTATTTGTTTACTTCCCTGTCACTAGCCTCAAAAGTTAAGAGATACAACCTAAAACAGTATTGATTTCCTCAGTGGGGATTATGGATCCATGAACAAAAACAAATTTAATCCATTTATGTCCCCATTTGATAAAATTTTACTAGAAGCTATAACTCTTTAAGACTGGAGGTATTAGCAGAGAGATGTGGTTAGGATCAAACTGCCTTTCCCTTATTATTTATCTTGTAGTAAAAAGCAACAAACCCTTCCCTTAAATTCCTAAATCTAGGTTTAGATTGCTTAAGAAATGGAATGATGTTTAATTTCAAAATTATTTCTCTCGTTAAGAGTTGCTGACATATTAAAGGAGGTGGTATTTATACATTTTTTTTTTAAGCTGAGTGAGTGTCACCAAACTTGCTGAGAGTAATTTGATATAACAAAAGGGTTTAGCAGTCTTCCTTGAAAAATGATCCTGAAATCAGTTCCTTTAATTTACATTAGGCTCTCCAAGGAAATAAACACACTTCTCTATTTAAAATGAGGCTGGCCCAGGTACCTTTTCTGTGCTAGAAAAATCCAGGCTAAAATAATATTTTGCACTGATTCAGATTATAAACTCTTCTTTGGAAAGTATATTTAGAAACAGGCAAATAATAGCACCCATTGGGCATGTTTTTCAATTAGCCTTACTGAGCAAGCTGACTTTCTCCCTTCTCAGCTTGTCTTGACTTTATTATACAATTACCCTTCTTCCATTAATTAACTGAGTAATCAGTCAGCTCATTCATTCACATATTCAGGCATTGTTGAAGCTTATTTTATATACAGAGTACTCTATACTCTGGGGACATAAAAATGACAAGTTCAGATTAAAACTTTATTTATCTCAACTCGCTATTTTTAAAAAAATTAGTTTTTACTTCCTGTGGTTAATTGTCTCAACTTAACGAGAATCCATTTAGGATCTGTTCTGTGCTCAGGAATGTTTAAGATCAGAATCCATAATCTCGTTGGGAGCTAGCAATTTATCCCATTAATTTAAATAATGTCTAATGAATTGTAAGTTTTTTGTGTGGTTAATGTTATAAATTTCATTAGTAATAATGAAATGAAAGATTCAAGCAAACTCTTCTTTCCTGGGAAATATGTATCTTCTTAGTTCTCACTATTGTTCAAATAATTTTAGTTAATGCTATATTACTGCAGGCCTTTTAAAATATATAAAAAGAATGTATCTGTATTAGATAAATGTTATTGTTCATTTTTAGAGGGATTGAATGGTTCGTTGGCAGAGCTGGGAGTAGAAATCTGATTGCTTAAATCTGAAATTGCATTAAGATGTGAACTAGTGATAAACAGACAAAAATTAATCATATGTGCCTTGATTATAGTTTTCTAGAGGTCACAGATCTGCTTTATGGAAACTTGAGTTTCCGTGTAATGGGGTTTGAAATCATATGGTGATCAGGCCACGTAATAGGACAACCCAATAAAAAGTAATTCGAGGTCCTTTGATAAGAAACTGTCTAAAAAGTAAGCAATATGATTACTTACAACTGAAATGAGAAAAGTGAGGCTCTCCTTTAGTTTTCATCTGTTATGGACAGGAGGGAAATAGTTCTTAAATCAGGTCCTGAAACCTGTCTAACTGAGACTGGGGGGACACTGGCAGCTTCTCAGTGCATATTTTCTAGGAAAAAAGATAATGGAAGACTCTTTCTTCTTGTCTTCTTTAGTCTCTCTTTTAAGAGCCCAGGTCTTACTCAGGCACAGATTCTCGTACTCAGAGAAAACTCAGATTGCTTTGGTCTTAACCTATAAATCCAGAGGTAAAGCCTTTTTCTGTTCTGCTTGAGAGTTCTGCCCTCAGTAAAGGGTGGAGAAAGAGCTCATGTCATTAATCACTCAAGAATTGTTTACCACGTTAATCTGGAGGGCACTTGCCCATGGCAGGCAGTAAAGTTACCTTGGTTGTTTAAGAATAACCTGAGTGGTTCATTCAGACTGTTCACAAATGTTTGGACATTATTCAAGGGCTGTCCGAGACTGACCAATTACCTTTATTTTTCACTGCTCTTCTCAGATTCACCCTTACACCATCCAATCACATTGAGAGGAGCAAGGGTTCCTGAAATTGCAACATTACTGACTTTGCAGCCATGTGATATAGCTTTTCAGACACTGAGTTAAATTTCAACCCAGACATCTCTCTTCAATTCAGGTCACCTACAGGCCAGACAAAACCAAGGTCATGTGTTGAACCAATATAAGGAGTCTTGTTGGTTGCAATAACTATAATGTTATTCACTGTTGGAAATACTATACTCTGGTTAGTCATAAGTTGCAGCTGTTATGTCCTTTTATTTATGAGCCCTTCATCAAGAGGACACAGCAAGGGCCGCTGTCTGAAAGGAGCCTTTCATGAGGTCTTCCTCTGGATGCTCCTTCCTCTTTCATTGTGAGAAGAGGAGGAGTTCATGTTGACTTGCAAAAGCTATTGACTATTGTATGTTGGCCTATTTTGCTATTCCTATTACAACCTTTGTGTTTCAGCTAATGCCCCACAGAAACACTAAGCCAGTCCTCTCTCCAGACAATTCATTTGGTCCCAAACTTGATGAGTTCTTAAATGTCAACCGCCAAGTTGTATGTTGCCTCTCTGAAAACAGATTTTGCTACCCAGAATTCAGGTTGTCTGTTTTAACCATATATTTCCACTGACAGTAGTGTAAACAGTTAGAGCAGATCTCTCTGGGTACTTCTTTTTTACTGCCCCCCAACTTCCTGATGGATAAGACCTTAAAAGTCAGCATCTCTCTCTCTCTCTCTCTTTAGCTTTTGTGTCCTACCTTATTTTATGAGAATTCATCTTGTGAGTTACTTTTGTTAAAAGAGGGGGTCATATCCAGGAATTCGGAGAGGATTATTTTACGAATAAATTTTAGAGTAGATTATTTATGTGAATGGATTTTTTAAATCTAAGAATTTACTAATATGTTTACTAATTTACTAATAGGTTATGTTTTCAGATTTGTTGATTTGTCAGCTGCATCCTAAACTAGATATGGAATACCAAAGTGGGTGCAGCTGCTTTTGTCTTTGAGGCACTCAACATGTTTCCAAACTTTGAAGTCATTTATTTTTTACTGAGAGCTTTTTTGTAGATATCATTCACATGAACCTTTATTCTTCACTTAGTGATCCCTGGTGAACCCCCTGCTCCAACCGCATTGGTTTCATGTGGTTCCTTGAGTACAGCATGTACTTACATACCTGTATGGCTTGGATTATGATGTTACTGCAGACAGGTGTTCTCTTATCTTCTATACTTGACATCCTTCAAGGCAAGGCTCCCGTACTCCTTCCATCATTCAATTCTGTCCCCTGCTATTTTCCACTTGGACTTAAATGCTGCTTGTTGCATTACTTTATGTGACCTGTTACTAAAGCACTTATTTCATTCGACTTTGTGCTTTCTTCTTCTCCAAGAGGCAGGCTTATTGAAGACTAGGACTACATCTTCAAGCCGAGTCCATATGATTGGCTTGGCACAAAGTTGTGTGCATCTCCTGTTTTCCTTATCCATGTATGGAAACAATGATATTTCAATTGCTCAGAACTACAGTGAGGAAGGGCTACAAGAGTAAAACACTTGATCAAGTTCAAAATTCCCTTTAAAGTAGTATTGTTCTTAGGATGAATGCCCCAAGTTTTCAGTGACAGAAAACTGGAGAGCACTGGCTTAGTGTTTCTGTTGGTCATCGTGTGATATAACAGATTTGCATGTTTCTAAGATACCTAAAAATCAAGATGGATAGTTGACTAGAGCAAAAAGTGATACCTGCCTCTGGTCTGTTCTGCCCAAGTCAGGTTGTGGCAGGGGTGCTGGGGATGCTCTTTTCTGACCAATCATGTTTGTTTTCTGCCTCCTTCAAGTTTCTTAACCCTGGGCTTCCTCTCTGCTTGTATCCACCTTTTCCGTGCTCTTTTTGTATGGGATGGCATGTTAGCCGTAAGAGATAATAGGGATCATATTCATTGCCCCAACAATAGTCTGTCTTGTGTGATCACACACACTGGATGGATTACTCCAGGGACTCAAGAGGAAACAGGGTGGGACATTAAAACAAACAAACAAGCGAAGAGGGCTGTCTGGGACCAAAGGAACAGTTACTGGATTTGTTTAAAGAATTAAGCTTGTGAGTTACACTTTCCCCCTTTACAGCACAGATACAAATCTTTACTTGAGGGACATTTCAACATCACAGCTGCAAGTCTAACTTACAATGGAAAATGTTTTTCATTTTGGAAAGAGGCAGTTGCTGTTTGGTAATGGAAGACTAGGACGGTTGGAGATAAAACTCGCGTGCAAGACCAGCACCGCCTGCTGAAGGGAGCAGAGCCTAGTTCGACAACCTCTGAAGCAAGAGATCTCCGTTTTAATCTTACTGGTAGTCCAGTCAAGAAATACTAAGTGTCTTCATGTTCAGTACTGCCAAGTGTCGTGGACAGTACAGTAAAAGTAAAAGATGTCGTGTCCGCACCTGAGGGAGAGGACATATCATAGGCAGCTCATACGCACCGAGGGTAACAAATTATGATGTTAGGCAGGGTGTCGTCAAAGTGCCACATGGCTGTCTACAAACCAGAAAGCAAGGAAGGGGTTACTGTGGCTTCTGCTGCTAGGTGGCTTTAGATTTCTTGGATATTCTCCATGACTCATTTCTTTTCTTTTTTAAATAAGTTTCTGGGTTAAAACATTTGTTTTTAAGTTGGGGGAGGTAATTAAGTTTATTTATTTATTTAAATTTTTTTTTAAATGAAGTTACTGGGGATTGAACCCAGGACCTCTTGCATGCTAAGCATGCACTCTACCACTGAGCGGTACCCTTCCCTCCATGACTCATTTGTTTTCTTTTAAACTGAGGCTTGTACCTGCCCTCTCCCAAGCATGTGGGAATAATCTAAGTAATGCTGAGACTGTGAATTTAGACCTTTGGGTCTCCTGCACGTCTGTAAGCAGAATGAAGAGATAACGGCAGTGAGGTAGAAGAGGACTTTTGATAATTTGTTAGTACCCTGCAGTAAAAGGAGTAAGAGTGCTTTCCTAGTATGATTACAGGTAAAGAGATTTTTCTTTCAGTTTTATAGAATGTGACTTTTTAGAAATAATTGGAAGTTTATTAGAAAAATCTATACCAAGTTGATTTGCTCTTCCTCGGCTTTAAGAAACACAGGACATTTCATTTTCCCATAAGACTTTTTTTTTGTTTTTATTTTCCTCCTTTCATGAACTCAGCACGTAATTACTGAGCATGTACTACTTGGCAGGAATACAGAGTTGAAGAAGACACGGGCCCATCTCTAACAAATTTGTAAAGAGCCTGAAGAAAGCAAGGGTGGGTGGGGCAAGGGGAGTTTTTACTGTTTTGAGTAGTTAGGATAGATTTTTTTCCTACAGTTAAGTTTAAAGAAATGACAAATGTTAGCCAGGTTTACTGTGCCATCTTCATTTCCTCGTTTGTTCACTTAATCATTCATTCATTTTTTCAAGTTAATAGGTATTAGGAACCTCAGTCATTCTTGACACCTACCTTGCCCTCGAAATACAGTCACCAAGCCCTTTTGATGTCTGTCTCCAGCATATGTATTGAATCTGTCCACTTTTCAACATACTTCCCCTCTTGACAACTCTGTTCACCTCCTAACTGGTCTCCCAGTTTCTGCTCTTAATTCCCTCTTATTAGAGGCTGTCCAACTATTTTGACTGTGATGCACAATAAAAAATACATTCCTGACGCCCCCAGTACACATACGTGTACGTACTGTGTTTCTGTAAGTAACTCTGAAACAAAAGAGTCATAAAATAATACTTACCTTTTACTCTGTATGTTTAAAAATTCTATTTTTTTTGTCTTTTTTCCCCACTGGGGATGATCAACTAAATTCATTCCATGATCCACTAATGGGTTGAAATACACTATTCTAATCCTTTTCAACACAGCAGCCAACGTGATGGCTTTGTACCATTTCCCTGCTGAAAATCTTTCATTGGCTTCCAGTTGCACTTAGGATTATATCTGGAAATAACAATGTGGTCTGCGAGGTTCTGCATGGTCCTACCTCTGCTTCCCCTCACCCTGTCCCATCTCTCAGCACCTTTCCATGTGTTCTTCTCTCTCCCTGGAGGTCTTCCTTCCCCTAGTCTTTACCTGGCCACCTCCTCTTCTCTTTCGTACTCACTCCCTTAAGAAAGTTAGATTTCCCCCTGTAATCCCTCGTCTTGCTCTTCACTTTTTGTTCGTTGTATCTGTTACAGTTCTACATTTGTATGACTTTTTGTTTGATATTGATGGCTCACTCCAGATTATACATTCTGTGCAGCTAAGACCAGGCCTGTTTTGTTTACTGCTCTATCCAGGGCGCCTAGTACAGTCCCCAGCAGCGTTAGCAAGTATTTTTGAGCGCCTTCTTGGTTCAAGCTCTGTGCTTGGCCCCAAATGCAAAGGTGAATAAGTCATAGACCCTACTCTCAAGGGTGTGGCTTTTTTGGCATGTGGTGTGTCTGAAGACAACCTATCTGGAAAGCAGAATAGGAGAAAAACATATTAGAAAGGGTATTAGACTGCTAGAATTCCCCCCAAGAATGGTTTCTTTAGTTTAGACTCTAACTGGAGCATGGTGTTCCTTATTTACTCATAATACAAACTCGAGAAACTATAGTGGCATTGTGGAATGACTGTGAATAAGCTTCCCACTGATATATAGAAGAATTTAAGCAAATGATAAGTGCCTTTTCTTTTTAATGTTATTTACGTCTCATTATGTAGTTCTCAGGCTCAGAATGTTAAAGTTTGAAAGACTCTAACAAGGCGTTGGGACCAGTCTCCCACTGAATGCTGGAATCCTCAAAGATAACATCCCTGACAGGTGCTCATTAGATTTTGAGCCCTTTCAGCGATGGAGAAGTAATTCATGCACAAAACAGCCTATTCCATTTTGGAATAGTTTGAATTATTAGGAAATGCTTTATTACACTGGGTTATTTTTCTGTCCATTTGTCTGCCCTTTGGCGTCATGGAGGTAGGTTTGCTCTTTCTTCCACAGAGCGATCCTCCAGCTATTTGCAGATAACCCACCTGCCCACAATGTTCTTTTTGCCCCAACTTGAAAAATTTTGGTTTCTCTAGTTATTCCTCATGTGACATGATTTCCATACCCTTTTTCTTCCTGTAACACCCTTGACATGTTCCAGGTTATTCTGTGCGTGCTTTAAAGCTCGGCACCCAGGATGGAGGCAGCACTGCAGCCGTGTCTGGACCAGAGCAGCACGGGGGGGGAGGCTATTTTATGTTTCTTATTCTGAACCCTGTGCTTCTGCTAATCTGGCCTTAGATTGTACTGGATTCTTCAGCAGCCGAGTCACACTGTTGGCTCACATAATGTTCACAGTCAACTAAAACCCCTGGATCTTTTTCCACATGAACTCCTTTTCAGCCTGGTCACTCTCCCATCCTGAATTTAGGCCTGTAATAGTTTTCTTTCTTGTATCAGTGTAATAGAGTTTTACATTTATTCCCATTCAGTCTTATCTTATTAACTTCAGACCAACATTCTCTCCAGTCACTTGTGGAGTCTGCAGGCTTGGCAAAAGGGGGATAAAAAAAAAGACTGCAACTCCAGTGAATACCACAAACAGTTATTTGCTTTAAGTTTAGGAAATGAAAAGTTATGCTGGTTTTAAGTTTCTCAATTTGCCTCCCTTCTCCATTCCACCCCTTCCCCCAACTCCCTTCAGTGTTTTGGTCTGAGGCCCAGTGCAGGATGTCTGCAATTAGACTCTCCTTGGAGGGGGGGCCTGCTCTCATCCTTTACACACCACCATTCAGTACTAGCTGGGGTCTGTCTGAGCTAAACCAAGGGAACATCTTCTAGCTTTGCTGAGAAAACCTCTGCTGCCTAGTGACATGAAACATGCCACCTACTTACCCTGTAGCATTGGGGGGCAGAGCTGGCCCATTGTCTCCCAGAGGAAATGGAAAGTAACGTCTTTCCCCCGTACACCCCACCCCCAATCTCTTTTGTCCCCACAGTCCAGCTCTGGAAAATATCTGAAGGCCACAGAAGTGGGAGTACCCTTTGATGTTTATATTGGCTGGCTCCTTTTCCTTTTTCTTTCTTTCTTTTTTTTTTTTTTTAATAATCAGAGTAGTAGAAAATGTGGAGAATTAACCGCATGACAGCAGCAGAGGAATTCATTAGAAAAACTGAGATGAATTCTGCTCAGATTTCAGACTCTCAGGCAGGAACTACAAAGGAATAATCGTCTTCTAGTTGTTTTTAATCATTTCTTTTGTGGCACTTTCCTTGTCCATGAAACCAATCTCAGTGTCTGGCATGAGGGAGCCTGAGAACCCAGGTCGTCGGAATGGAGGCTTTGATTTGGGGATTACTACAGCGATATTAACTACTTCCTTCTAACCGCCCTTTGGCAAGATTGAACTTGTCCATCTTGGAGAGGGCCATGGACGATGCTATGTCATTGCTTTTATTTCAAGCGTTATCCATTAAAATTTTGCTCTAAAATTGTAAATAATGTGCATAAAACTTCACTACAGCATATTCTTAAGTTGACAAAAAAATGCTGAGAAACATAATTTTGCAAGTGTGATTTCTAACTTAATCCTTAGAGGCCCTTCCTTTTACGAGCCTCAGAGGCAGTTCTGGTGATGACTTTGCCTATGACTTAGTTAATTTATGCTTAAAATTTTACCTGAAGGAACTTGGTAAAATAAAACAATGACTTTCTCTATAAATGTATAAAGACAGCAACTGGATTTCCAGAAGCTGTGGCACTAGGTATTAGTCTCAGGACTTTACTCCAAAGTAGTCCTGGCTGCTTTGCTTAAATACTCGATCTTCACTGCTATTCTGTTTACTCGGGAATCTGTTTTTAAAATGTAATCATATCAGGAAGTTTCATATTGAAACCATTTAAGAGAAAAAATCTTTTCTCAAGCACTTTCATATACTTCAAGAAGTTCCTATTAACATATAATGTATTGATCTTATAAATATAAGTCATTTGCATTTATTAATTAAAGCAGGTTCTATAAAGCCTCCTCTTAGTTAGCACAGTTCTAATAAAGCAGATCTACTTGAAAGCAATGAAAAGGACAGCTCTTGAATCTTGGTGATAGTTTTGGAAAGAGAATTCATTAACCTGAAGCACTCATGCATATAATTAGTTTATAAGCCATTTGGTTTTAACTTTAAGCTAACCCAGTCAGCATGTGCTTTCACCAGACATTTGGAACCTAAAAGGACAGGTTTAGGATCACAGAAAATTTCCCAGGGAACTCTCTTTTCAGGGCTCATCTTAGGGCACAAAGTCAGATTCAGAGACTCAGAACCAGACCATTGGCAAGTCAGTTACCTTTTCACGTCCCGTTTCTCCTACCTGCCAAGTGGAGATGCAGGTACTTGTCACCTGCTTGTCAATGATAGAACATACATCCCATTTTTCTGTGTTGGTGGTTAGCAGAAATGGGTGATAACTGTGGCCTGCGGTATTTACAGGGAAGGCCTTATGGAAGACGGGACACTTGAGCAAGGCCTGGAAGAATAAACATGATGTTAGTCATTCTAAGACCATTTTTCGAGGACTTCTGGTACACGGACATTTAAGATATGTTGCAGGCTCCTCGTTTGGATTGGCACAGAGGAGGCATGGAGGCAGCATGAGAAAGGGAGTGAAAGCATAAGAGTGAAAAACCTCATAGTGTGTTTTGTATTCATTAAGCAGTGGAAGATATGATTCAATTAAGGTTTTTAAAAAAACCAGTCATTTGTCCTAAGGAAATCATTAAGAAATGGGTACAAATATGTATGTGTAAATATTTTTTTGTGCTATTTATAAGAATGAAAAATTAGGGGGAAAAAACCCCTCAAAGAACCGATTAAGTTTAGACTGGAATGCTATTATTGCTATTTTTATACAACATGATATTAAAAATCATGTTGTATAAAAATATTTATTCAAATAGGGAAATATAATACAAGGAGGAGTGGAAAATGTAGGTTATAAAATAGAATGTGCAGTATGCTCCCAATTTTGCAGTGTTTATTATGTTGGGAAAAAATCAGAGGATATTCAGCAAACTGTTAGCTGTAGTTATATGTATGTTCTGAGACTATGAATTATTTTGACCTCTTTCTTTGGGTTCTTTGATGTTTCCAACTTTCTTCTACTATCAAACTGCAATTAAATTTTTCTCTAAGTCAGGCTAAGAATTTCAGCACTTATTGGTTGATTGATTTATTCATTTATTTTAGGCAATATAGAGTCTATTGTGAAAATTTGAGCAGATGAGTGACAGAATAAAAATAATATCGTTGGGAGACAGATATGATAAATATGTGTAAGATGTTTCAGAGTGAGAGAGCCTAGGGTTGGGGTGATGAGTCTGCAGATTGCAGGGATACCTGATTGTAAAATGGTAGATGTTTGCAATGAGATGGTCGTTGTAGGAATTCAAAAGACGGGAGAGATTGTGAAATGTGAAGGGTGAATAGGCAATATCTGGTGAAATGGCTCTGAGAGGTGGGGGAGGGAAGAACCTCCAGGGCAAATGGAGTATTTCAAGCTTGCTTGGGAGAATAAAGTTGATACTAGACAGAGACCGCTGTCTCAGAAGTGGAGATAAATGGTTTCAATCCAGGTTGGTTGGTTGGGTTGTTTGGTTTATGTGTTTTGCTTTTTTGCTTTTTATTTGGAAGTGCAGAAAAGTTGCCAAATAAAAATGGTACACTCAAATTCCTTTACCCAGATTTAGCTATTGCTAATATTTTACCACATTTGTTTTATAATTTATTCTACTTATCTATCAATTGTCTAACTGTGTACATATACATAATATTTTTGTGACTTCTGTGAGGGTCAGTTACATTCATCTTGATCCTTTACCCCTAAATACTTGAAGTGTGTATTTCAAAGAAAGTGGATATTCTTCTACATGACCGTTGCAGAGAGTTACCAACTTTAGTAAATTTGGTTACTTTTACCTACACAACCATTGGTATTCCAGTTTTGTCCGTTAACCTGGTAATATCATGGTGTCCATCATAGCATTTTTTTTCCCTCTAGCACGGGATCCAGTCTAGGTTTAGGTGTTGCAATCAGTTGTCATTCCTCTTAAATCTTCTTTAATCTGGAACTGGAACATATTCATAGCCTGTCTTTATCTTTTATGGCTGACATTTTTGCAGAATAGGTCTATCTGTCTTCCCCTCCCCCTTCCCCCACCCAACCCATACTTTTTAAAAAAATTTGTCTGATGTTTCCTCATGATTAGATTCAGCTTATGCCTTGTCAGCCAGTTGATGTTTTATTCTCTCAGGTTATCATATCTGGAGACACATAATGTCCATCTGCCCCTCATTGGTGATATAAATTTTGATCACAGGTCAAGATATTATTAAATTTTCCTCTATTAAGGAACTATTTTCTCCTTGTAGCACTAAGCACTTAGTGGGAAAAAAATATCTTGCTCCTCATTGTTCACCCAGATTTAGTATCCATTGGTGATTCCTACATAATCCAAGCTTTGTAAGATAGTTGCAAAATCATGATTTTCCAACTCTAGCATTCCTTTCACATTTACAGTCATCACTAGACATTTTCCTATGAGCAAGAGCGCTCTCTCTTCTCCTCATCTGTTTATCCATCCATCCATTTCCTCATCTATCTATCCATCCATCCATTCATTCATCCATTCATCTATCCATCCCTCCATCCATCCCTTACCAATTGTATTTATGGATTTGGGTTTTTTTTTTTTTTTTGGTGGTTAATACCATACTGAATTACTTTGGTGCTCAGAGTGTCCCAGACTTAGCTAATCTTTTCTTGTGTCATATTCCCAACATTCCTTTCCTTTCCTTTCCTTTCCTTTCCTTTCCTTTCCTTTCCTTTCCTTTCCTTTCCTTTCCTTTCCTTTCCTTTCCTTTCTTCTCCTGTTTTTTTTTTTTTAAACATTTACTCTCTTACTTTTTGGCATAATAAATTTTCTTAGGCTCATTTTGTACCTATCCTTTCCTAGTCCTCAAATTACCCATAACTCAAGGAATTCCCAGTTCTTTTTTAGTGGAAATGGCATTAGGGACCAAATTCTTGGAATAGATGTGCTCATTGCTATTAGAGTCTCTTTGCTTCATGGCCCTTTCAGTGGACAGAGCTGAGAAATACATACATGTACACACACCACCTCCAACACACACACACACACACACACACACACATATACATACATATACATATTTAGAAATTGTGAATTCACCTTGATGCTTCCAATTTTAGTCTATTCTCACAGGGTTCTTTCTTTCTTGATGCAACTTTATATGGCTTCCAGTTTGAAATAACGAGAAGGCACAATGGTAAAGACATCCAGCATGCGGTGTTGGAGACAGAACATTGAAACTCACTTGAAGGGTCAAGTTTAGTGTTTAAGGTTAGGATATTGTCCACACAGAGTAAGGCATGTGTAGAGCTTGCCAAATCCAAAGGTGAAACTGTGAGAGAAAGATAGTAAAAGGAGCAGAGAATGGCCACTGAATTTTGAGATCTATGAAGAAGTTATAGTAGGAGAAGGAGCCGAATTAGAATAGCTCAGGGAAGGAGATGGCGAAAATGAAATCAAAAAGAGGGCAGAGAAGCTGATACTATGTAGAGCCATGGTGATCAAGATGGAAAGATTTTCAGTGGTCAGATACTTCGAAGTGGCCAGAGAAAACTGAAGACTGAGACTGGACCTTTGGATCTGACATTTGATTACCAAAGATTTTAAAAACTGGAGCTCGCTTGAGATTCTTTGAGAATATGACTTTAAAGTAGCAGCATAGCTTGTGCTAATTAATATTTGACTAATATTTGGGGGCCCTTTACTTTTAGTTTTTCTCAACCATTTAGATATGTTCACCAAATATTATTTTGTTTCTAATTACATGCTAAGCAAGTATGTTCTGTGTATAAAGTGACCAAATCTAAGAGGCATTGTAGACAGGCTATTTTTAGGGAACTCATGTTTTTCTTTAAAAGCTCAGTTAGCATTTGGAATTGATATACAGTATAATATTTAAAAGAAAAACAACATATTTCCTCATCCCTCAAGAGGTTTCTTAAAATAGCATGTAATCTTACCTACAGTGAGAAAAGTCTCAAATTTTATAAATTGGGTTGAATCTTAACTCAGATTACCTGACCAGGACAGCCCCCAAGAAAAACAAGGTGTGGTAAAGTTTATAGTAATGGTAATTAAGGAATTTGTGTTGTGCATGCTGGGCCTCCCTCACCAAAGGCAGTGACCCAGCCTGTGGCTGCTGGCACCATTTCTACTGCTGAGACATGTTGTCTTTTTAGAGAGAAGTCCAAACCAAATCTTTGCCCGCTTTGAAAGCCAAAATATTCTTCTCATTCCTTTCAGCCACAGAAAGGGCTGAGCTTTTGCTTATGGGATCCATGTCTTTGTGACCCGTTGATGCACCAACCTGTTTTCTTCTGCAGCATATAAGCAATAAGGGGGTTAACTTTAGTTGTTTTTCTTCACAGAGTCATAGAGTGTTAGAAGTGCTAGAAGCCAGGAGGGGTCTTTGAGGTCAACTGCTTTAAGCCTCTCACTTTCCAGATGAAAACACTAAGGCTCAGAGAGGTGAAGTAATGTGTCCGTGGCCCCACAGCTGGAAAGCAGTAGAGGTTGAACTCAGGCCCATTGACCTTCCACCCAGGCCTGCAGCTGTACCATACGTCATAGCATCTCTATTCAACATCAAAACCTCTTTGGGGTTATTCATTATTCTCTAGGTTTTGTGTGTCAAGTCTGTGTGATGCCAGGCTGTCCTGTAATAGAGTTGTACTGTGCTCGGCAGCAGATTGGCAGGGAGCAGCCACAAGCAAACCTTGCGGGCAGTCTGAAAGTCAACTCTTTTCTGAGTTGAATGGCATCTGTGGAGATCTTCGCTAGACTTGCCTTGGGGCGGAGTTCTTTTCTGTTGAGTGGTTGAAGATACTCTCTAGGTTGTAGCACTCTGTGGAAGCCCTTTCCTCATTTGTGATGGCTGATCCAGTCGGGGGACTCTGGTGGGAGCAGGAGGATTTTCTTATCCTTCATGTTACAAGACTCAAAAGACATTAGATTCAAAAAAGTATCTTTCTTCTTTCTTCCAATAGAGAACAATTCTGCTCTCGTATGCTGATGTCTAACACTTTGTTTCCACTTTATTTGATTTCGGTCAACAAGTGTTTACAGAGCACTGTGTGGGCCAGGCAGCGCGCTAGGCCCCGTGAGGTGAACAAGGGCGTTTGAGAACTGCTCCTCATCCTTCCTAAGTTCAGGGCAGGGAAGCAGCAGCCGTTGCTGACCATCTCTGCTGTGGCCTTTAATGGGTGACCTCTCTGGTTCCCAAGGCTCTGAATACTCCCTCAGGGCGAGTTGTCCCTCCCACTAAGATTCCCTTCAAAAAGATGAGGTTTTCTAAGAGAATTTTAACATTTTCTGTGTTTTATTCATTTCCTTTTTCTTCATTTGAAAGAGCCAAAGTGAGGGCAGGGAGAAAGGAGATTATTTAGTTCTGAAAAATATAAAAGTCCCCTTTAAATCTACTTTTGAGAAAATGGTTGAAAAATATTCAGTATTCCCGGGGACTGACTGCCCTTGGGATCCCCATGCCTCAACTACCATCATGTTAGAAGATGTGTGTTTAGGCTTCAAAGAAAGGAATTGTCCCAGGAACTTTTAGCATTGACTCTTTCACTGTAACCTTGGCTTTCTTCCTCCTGCTAATCTTTTTAAATGGGTATTGCAGGAAGCCCTTGCCAGGCTGTCCTACACCTGCAGGGAAGGCAGCACACGATCTTTCTCCTTACTTGGCACTGAAATTTCATCAGACTGTGTTAATCTGAGTGAAACACACTCGAGGAATATCTGGAGAGAAGTTCTATAGTTAGGAACGTTGAGACCAGGTAACAGAGGAACCACAGTTTTTATATGCTATGCCTGAAGCAAATCAAAGTGATCAGTATTTGTGTCACAGTATCAGATACACCAGGGCCCAGTAGATAGGACTACCTGAAAAACATCCTTGTCCACGTGAGTTTTATTTTAAAGATGCTATGAGTGATAACTCAACATAGTGTACGTAGACAAGAATCACTGCAGAAACGGGGCTTGCTTGTTTGGATGACTAGGCCTGGGGCAAACTAAGGGTAGTGGAGTGATCACTGTGTGTGTCTTGGTCGCCTTTGGTGAGGTCTGAGTGGACTGTGGTATCAGAGAGAAAAAATCCATGGGGGTTGGATATAGCTCTGTGGTAGAGTGCATGCTTAGCATGCACAAGGTCCTGGGTTCAATCCTCCTCCATACACACACAAAAAGAATAATAAAATAAAATAAGTAAGTAAGAATAATAATAAAATAAATAAATAAATAAAATTATTAAAAAAAAACCAAACCCAAAACCCTGAACTTAAAGCAATGTTCTTACCTATATAACAAAACAGAGAATAATCTCCACCTCTCAGAATTTGTGTGAAGGTTGAATGAGAAAATATTTGGGAAAGTGCTTTGTAATCTCTGTAGCACTCTGCAGAAGCAGGGAGGTGTGCTTGTCATCATTATCACAATGACGTGGAGTGAGTTATTCCCCAGATACTGGCGATAGGATCGTCAGAAAAAAGTAGGTAGGTCACCTGACCCAACAGGATTTCTGTATGTATTACACAAACTACCAGTTTGAGTCACAGAGTGAAATGAAAGGCAATGAGAAGTGTGTTTCATTTAAAATGTTACTGCATTTTCACATTCCCTTCTCTACCAGCAAACTCATTTCGTTTGTTTCCAGTCACTTTCACTTTCAAGTTCTCGAGGCTCGGTTGAGAGTCAGTGATGTTCCCACACTTAAAAATTTGCAGTCTTCCTCGATCTTCTCTCTGAAAAGTCTGTTTATCTGACTAATGCACTGTGGTCAGAAAGAGAGCATTGCTCATGGTGCATTTCCTAGGTAGGAATGTTTAAAATCAACAAGTGACCTAGCCCAGAACATTCTCTATGACCCTTCCTCCTACCCTCCCCACCCAATGCCTAGAGACTCTGATTTGTTTGCTTATCTGGCTACTCCCATTTTCAGTTCAGGGGCCAGACTGCCTGTGCACAGGACTCTTTCCATGTACTGTGGTTTGGAGCCCCTATTAGTGTGTGGCTACCTGCTTTCTTCTATAAGTGAGAGTGTTATAACGAGGCAGTGAACCCTTCCATGGCAGACTCTTGAGGAGCCACAGTGTTCTGGCTCAATCTTAGGAATCAGAGTCTAGAAGATATGCATAGTATGTGTCTTTCTGTTGTCTTTCAGCATCCTTCTCATAAACCCTAGAAAATATTTAGCCCAGAAGAGAAGCCAAGCAAGTAGTGTTATGCTTTGTTTAGTATCAAAGCTGGTGTGAGGCTTCTGAGCGTCTAAGAGGAAGCAGAATGAGATGTGTCTTTTGGAGCCCAAGAGCTAGAATCAAGGCCATGAACAGAAGCTATACAGAGACAGATTTTAACTTAATAATATGAAGCTTGTTCTAACAGAGCTGTCCAAAGATGGAGTGAATTGCCTCAAAAGTCTGTGAGTGTCCATTGCTGGAGGTATTCAAGAGTCAATTACACAACCAGTGAAGGTAAACTGTAGAGAAGATTTATATTACTTGGACTAGGTAACTTTTATTTTATTTTTAAACTGTGTTGGGGTTTTTAACCATGAAAGTAACACACGCATTTTAGAACAAATAAAATAACACAGAGTTATAGAAAGGCTAAGTTAATAATCCTTTTTCTTTCTCTTCTCTCTGATCACATTGCCCGTCCTCTCTCCCCTTTCCCCAGGGAAACCAGTGATTGGAGAAGAGAGAAAAAAGAACATTTCAAATCCTATTTCTGGTAGATATATGTTTAAGAGATTTAAAAAAGAAAATGAGAAAGATAGTAGAAGAGCACCTAGCTGTCTTAAGTGAGTCAAAGGTCTTAGGCCAGAGCTAATTATATTATAGAACATAGATTGGATGTGGGGGTTGCTCAAGAACTTGGTTGGGATGTAAATTTATATATATATATACATATGTACATATGTATATATATATGTATATATAATATAAAATATGTATATAGCTATCAAAGAATGGATCAGCACATAGTTATAGAAAGTCACCTAAAGAGAGTGATGACCCCCGGGCCAAAGACTGGCATAAACATAAGTAAAGCATAGATGTGTCAGAAACGGAGCTAGTTGACATCAGAAACACCCAAAGTGAACCCTGGTTGTGCCTGTGCCCACAGTAACTGTCCAGAGGAGCGAGAATGTGGCAGGCTTCAAAGTTTCAGTTCCCCTGGCAGGAGTCTTCCTCTGTGGGAAATTCAGTTCTTCATTCAAGTCCTATAACAAACTCCTCTTCCTGATACCTTGTGATTACAGTTTGCCTTTATAGGTAGAACTGTCTGAAGGGGAAACTGCTCGGGGCAGAATGTCATCAGTATCTAGTCTGTGTGATAGATACTACTGTAAATCCGTCAGTTGGCATTGTGGTTTGTTTATTGTGAACTTGGTTAGGGTGAGGCACCAGGTTTAAGCCTAGAATGCTCTGGGAGACTGACAATGTCACGTTTCTGGGCCTGCAAGGCTGGAACTGGACCTCAGCTGTATAGTTTATATAGGGTGACACTTAGTACAAAGGAGGATAATATGCACTTGGATAGAAGTTTGGTCTCTAGAATCTAATTGACCTGTGTCTGAAAACTAGATCAGCTGTAACTGTGTGAACTAAATCTGTCTCCTTCTCTGTAAAAAGGGAGGCAGATAATCATAATCCCAACCTAAAGGGTTGTTTTGAGGATCAAATTAGATAATCTACGTAAAATGCTTGACTCAGAGCCTCACATATCTGTGCTCTCAACACCACCACCAAGGCGGATGCCACCTTGTGATGGTTATTAAGAGCCAGTACGCGCTCCCTGAAGCAGAGCATTCCTGTTTCCTTCTTTCGCAGTTCATCGGATTGGTTATGGGAACGTCACAGAGTAGATTTTTATTTCTGGGAGAAGTTTGGCAGAGATTTTTATTATACTCTTGCTCTCTAGTTGGGTTGATTAAGTAGCCTCGTAGCTACTGGTTGAACAAATGTAACCAAGTGGTTTTGAGCTGATTGATGATGGATTGCCATCCATCTGGAAGGAGGTCATCATGGTAAACCTCAGGAATCTGTTGGCTGACACTGTTCTGTCCAGTTTTCTCATTTAAAATTTTTGATGAAAGCACGAAATACGTGCTTGTATAACATATGGTTGGCTCAGAGTTGAGGAGATGGCTAACACATCCAATAAGAGAGACAGGATTTGAAAAGATCTGTATAGGCTGATGGGATGGGTTTGCTAATAACAACCACAGATGCATTTATCGAGCACTTAAATAACTATGTACCAGGCAGAATGCTAAATGTGTTACATGGATTCCCTCATTTAATCCTCACAATGACCTTCTATACTGTTAATATTCCATTTGATAGGTAGATATAGAAGCACAGGGATGCTGAGTTATTTGCTCAAGTCCTACAACCAGTAAGAGGCACAGCTGCAACCGAGACCAGTTGTCTAACACCAAAGCCCATGCTGTTAACCACTGTAATAAGTCATCAGAGCCAGTGAGTCAGAATTTTACAGAGGTCAATATAAAGCTCCACACTTAGCAAAATATTACGGTAAGTCCTAAAAGGAAGGCAAGAGCTTGGTTTAATAGTAAGTAATGAGGAAAAGTTTTAGGGATGTTTATTGACGGGAGACTCAGTGGGAGTCTATGCTGTCAGGTACTTGCTTAAAAAAAAAAAAAAAAAAAAAAGAACAGTGTCTTTCATACTTCGACTGGGAGAGAAGGGAGCTTATTTCATATCTGCCCGAAAATCCTTCTCAGAATCCTTGGAGAGGACTGCAAAAAAACCCCAGAATGTTACTCCAGCAGGAGGCCCCTGAGGGAAGCGTTAGGGCAGGGGAACTGTGTTAGCCCCACTACTGGTCATCTCTAGCCCCAGGGGCAACTAAGCCAGCGAGGTACTCTTGTCCCTGAACTACCCAGCCTCTGCATGGGATTGTGTGAAAAAGACTGCCAGCAATGGAAGGTGGGGGGGCTCGATGACTTCTAGGGTCCCCCTCCCTAAGATTCTCTGAGGTCAGTTAAGACACAAATTGAACAACAACTCTGAGTTAAGCAAGTCAGTGGCTTAAGGGCTGAGGTTAAGCAATGAGAGATGGTCGATGCTCTGAATGTTACGGCCGGTCATGTTTTGGACGTGGCTTTGCTCCAACTGTTTGTTCACCAGTGTTTTGAGTTAAAGGGAATGACAGTCTAGAAATTCATGCACATGGCACTTCACAGAATAGAAGAGGCCAACTTCTAGTCTCTAATACCCACATGCAACAAATATAACTTGTTTCCTTCCCCCAGGACTCAATTTGTAAGCCTCTTTATTGCATTGTGCTGTAGTAACAATTTCCCAGTTTTGTGGGCAATCTGTGAAACCATCTTTCCCTTTATTTCAACTCTGTTGTTGTTATTTTGCATTTATACTATGAATTAGATGAACCCTTAGGGGTTCCAAATATATTACGGAAAAAAGACCTTGGAGTTCTGAGAACCTGAAGAACACTTTGTTTTTCTCAGCTGCATATTTAGGACCTTTAGGTCTTAGTTATCGCTTTCAAAAAAATTCACAAAGGTTCATCATCGCTGTCACCTCAAATGGCAGAGGTAGTTTATTCAGTTCTCTCTTGAGTTATCCTCATAATAACCCCATACTCTTATATGGTCTTTTACATTTTACAAAAGGCTATTTTACACGTGCTAATCATCACAAACAGTCCTGTTTGGAAGGTAGAACAGAGGAGACAAGACAGGTTTTATTGCCCCATTTCAGAAACCGAGAGCATGAAACTGAGATTGGTGGTGGTTAACAGTGAGACGTTTTCTGAGCATCAACTCTGTGCCAACCACCTGCAGTAGTTCATTTCATTACTGTAATAATAGTTCTGTAAATTAGGTATTATTATCTCCATTTCGAGATAAGGAAGTGGTGGCTTAGAGAGTAACTTGCCCAAGGTCACACAGTAGTAAGCAGAAGATCCAGAATCAAACGTAGGGCATTTTGGTTCGAAATCCAAGCTTCAATCGATAGATTATTACCACCAGAGAGGTTAGGAACCTGTCCAGGGCTACCTGGCTGCCCAGAATCAGGCCAGAATCTGTGTCTTTGGACAGCTCAACACATTTTCTACTCTATATATACTGCAGCTGCTTCACAGGTTTTCATTAGCATTGGTTCTTTTCAATGTGTAAAGAGGAAACAAAGGAAAGCTGAGAAAAATTTTGCCCTTATACTGTAGAGGAACTCAGTCAGAACCAAAGAATCTCAGGCTCTTCTGGGATTTTTAAGTGCCTCGTGTTCCCTTCATGGTCTGTTACTCCTCACCACCGCTGCCACCACCACCACCATCGTTTAATGCAGGTGGCCCTTGTCTGACAGTGATTCACCTGTGTTCCTGTGCCAGGCACGTCTATTTTACTGTGTTTGGCATTTATAGAGGCAGTGTGTTTTTCAACCAATTTGAGGGAAATAAGTTTTGATATTAACTCCAGTAGAAAAACAAATAGAAGAGACAAGAGTTGCAGCAGAAACAGCTCAGACTGACCTTTGGTAACAGTCTTAACAGAGTTAAAAATCCCAGCTCAGCCTCTTCCAAAAGGAGGCACCTTAAATAAGTTACAGAATTGCACTAACAATTTATTTTGCAGTTTAAAAAGGAGATAACCCTTGACTCATGGGTTTGTTATGAAGAACAAATGAAAAAGGTAATTAAATGTTTACTAGGCAAGTACTCTGGGGTAGGTGCTAGGTTTGAATCATTTAATTTTTTTTTTTTTACATGTTTACATCCTTTAATCCTCAGGACAGCCCGAGGAGATAGGTATTATTAGGTTTTATCCCACTTCTAACCACTTGACAGATAAGAGAACTGCATCTTAAGGAGATTTTATAACTTTCCCAAGGTGAATTGTATTGTAGCGCTTTAGAAAAGTTTGAGAGGGCATCAAATCAAACATACTATTTCAGTTTCCCAAAATCCGTGAAGTAGCTTTAAGACTCCCCAAAATGTTTCCTGAATTAAGATTGTCAAAGTCTTCGTTAAGAATTCCATCTAATTTCCATTATCCTAGCTGTTTCTTCACCCTTTTGTTTGTTGCCATAAAGTTCAATTTAAAATTGCATAGAAAAAATTGTAAATGTATATCATATTCCTCTGTTGTATCACCTCCTCTATTATCAGGAACAAGAGAGGTATGTATACTTGGATAAGATCCCACTTCACTGGACTTCCTCATCCCCATCAACAGAGGTCAAGGGGACCCAGATAACCATCCCTCTCTGACCCCACTCTCAGCCTTGTCACCAACCTCTGCCTCCAATAATGCAGATCTAATCGCATCGTGCTTTGATCACTGTTTGGATGTCAGCACGAGAAGCCCAACTTGTAGGAAACCTTTTACCTCCCAAACTGGTTCCTCTCTTCCAAGCTGTCTTCTTCTGCACCCTAACCCCCAGCCAAGTCCTGTGTCCCTAGAATTCAGAATCTGGCATCAGCAAAATACCCTATATTCTCAACCTCTTCTTGGAACATTCCTTTCACTTTCTAACTCTAGCAGACATTTGTCTCATGTCTCTAAGCACGCTGCCCTCTTCAGTGGTGGCGGTTATTTCCGAGTCTCCTTCCCTAGGCCTGGACGTAGGGTAGGTATCATCCTTTTCCTCATTGCTGCTTTCAAATCATTCTTCATTCCTCCTTCCTAAAAACCTCCAGCTTTGACTCTCATGTTATCAGTAATAGAGATTTCAGAGAGCTTAATCCTGCACAGTGTAGAGGCAGATCATTTATGGTTGATTAATATGGAGGCTGTGGCTCTTTTACAAAACAGGATCCTTTGTAAAAGACCCCCTGATCAAGAACATGACTGCTGTTTCAGTGAGTCAGTCAGTTATATGACAGAGCAGGGGATGGACAGGGGAAGCGGGTGTAGCTTCCATCAGACTGACTGGGAGTTGGCACCGTACCCCCTAAGAGTGCAAGAACTGCTGTGCTCACGGGCGGACACACTGTCTGAGTGTGCTGCTGGGATCTGTTCTGAAAGTTCAAAATATAAAGCCCCTGCCCTAGAGCAATATTCACAAGATTTTTTAACTTGCTGGAACTACGTGGCTCTGGGCTAAATTAATTTTGACAGAAACATCATTTTCATGGTCTTTGTGGAGGAATGGGAGCTGCAAAATGTGGTGCAGAGTTGGCCACTCAGGCAGGAGAGTGTTTTTCTAAAACAGAGGAAGTCATGGAAGACTCAGGATCTGGAGTCTAAAGAAGTGTTTGTCTATCTAATTTTGAAAGGACAACTTTGTATAAATTAGCAAAGCCTTCTTGTTGAAGGTTGGTCTCAAAAAGTCAGAGGGCCTTGTTGGATTTCTTCATAATTCTCAGCAGTTCCCGGAGGTCACAACTACTCCTTATCTGTAAGTGGCAGGTCTTCAGATTACAGACCTAATGGGGATATAACTTTAATGTTGTACAGTTAAGCCAACTTCACACAATTTACAAGACATGTCATACAATGCTGAAAACAAGAAATTAGAGTATGTGGAAACTATGCTACTAAAATTAAGCAGCGAAAGGAAAATGAATATAACCCTGTAAGTCACAGCTTGACTTCTGTCTCAGGAGCTGACCCAGAGGTGATGGAGCCAAAACAATTTTAAGACCTGTTCTGTTCTGACTTAGAAAGATTATTCGATGTAGTTCCCCCAACCCCCACCTCACTTCCAAGTTAGTACTTGGGGTTAGGGAAAAGACTGTAAAATTTCCTGATTCGTTTCTTGTCTAACTTTGATTCTGGCTTCAGTAAGGTGAGATATCTACTCTTCGTTAAGTATAGTTGACAGTTAGCAGCACATTTCATAATAGTTTATATGGCTGATAGGAATATTTGTGGTACCCTGAGGATGGGCACTAGGGAAATAAATGCCTATTGGAAAGTGTGCCAGTTTGCAAGTGTTGACTTAATTTTGCCTCGTACCTGAACGTGAGTGCTACTGATGTCGCACTGACGTTGACTTTATATCTGTTTAATCAAGAGACAGAAATTTCAAATGGATAATTATGACATCAGTATATTGGTCTTTCTTTAGAGACAAAAAGCGCATGGTTAAGAACTGTGAAAAGTTGCCCAGATTATATCAGAAAATTCATACTTACCACATAATAGTTTACCACATAATTCAAAAGCTTGAATTTGTGGGTTTTCAGTATGAAAATTAGATGTATCAGACAATGGGCTATGTACCTGTATTATCACGACACAACTTGGAATATCAGTATTCCAACCTGGCACCGCTGGGCACGGTAGTTTCCACAATTGTCGTGGCTAGTGGCCTGGAAGCAGGAGTGGTTCAGTGAAGCACAAAGTCTGGCGACAGGGCAACGGGAAAATTCTTACAGTCTGGTTAGCTGGATGGAAGGCTGACAGCAAAGACACTTTCAGAATTACAGCGAAATGACAAAACTCTAGAAGGATTAATAAAGAGAAAGGGAACTTCTAAGTCGCTAAAACTCCCAGTACGGGAGTGTTGTTGACAGAGCACCTAAATCTTGTCTATCAGATCTGAGTTCATTTGGATCAGGAGAATTTGATAATTTTTCCTCGAATAAGGGTAACTTACAAAGAAAACCAATAGGAAATTGGAATTATTCTAAAGAAATTTACTTTCACGTAAACTGGACTTCATCTAGTCTGGGAACATGTTTGTCCCACTCAGTTACCTTGAAATGGAAAGGGTATCCTTTAGAGTAGCATGATGATAGGTTCACAAATGTAGTTTGAAGACATTCTCAAAGTCCTGAAGCCTCTGCCCTTGTTTGAGAGACCTTCAGAGGCGGTGGAGAGCCCACATCCTCTTTTAGCAATCTTGCCCTTTGTTACGCTCTTACTCCAAGGGGTCTCTTTCTTGTGTCTGTCCTGAGTCCCTTATGGTATCTTTTGAGCCCTCTTTTTCTGCTCTGTCTTCAGAGGAGATGAAAAGCAGCTGGTTACTATTCTCTGCTTAAGAATCCTTATATACTTGAAGAAACGGTTACTAAATCACTCCCTTTGACTTCGGACTTTATCATTCCCATGTCTTTAGCATTCCATTCAAGTCTTATTTTCCAAGTCTAATCAACTTTGTGGCTGTCCTGTAAACCATCTGGCTCCCAGAACTTGATGCTGTAGTCCACAGGGTCTGGCCAGTTCTTTAATAAGAAGAACACTGTTTTGTGATTCCAAAGTATTTCTTCTGATGAGTCTCATAGCCTACTTGATTTTTTAATGTGAAATTTTTAATTAAGCTATAATTTAACATATCATAAAATCCACCCATTTTAAGCACACAATTCAGTGGCTTTTTAGTATGTTCACTGGATTGAACAACTGTTACTCCTCTCAAATTCTAGAACATTTTCATCATTTCAAAAAAAAAAAAAAAACCCAACCCAGTACCCATTAGCAGCCATTCCCCCTCCGCCCTCCCCCCAGCTTCTGGCAATCACTCACCCATTTTCTGTGTCTGGATGTGCAAATTCTGGACATTTCATATAAATGGAGTCATATAGTGTATGTTGTCTTTTTTGTATCTGGCTTCTTTCTTTTAACGTAACGTTTTCAAGGTTCATACATGTTATAGCATGAATCAAAACTTCATTCCTTTTATGGCTGAATAATGTTCCATTGCATGGATGCACCACAGTTTGTTTATTCTTGCTTGGTTGTTAAACTCAGAGTTATGTGAATGCCAAATGATCTACTCTGTTCCTTCCCCAGGACACTCTGTCAGATTTGAGTTTCATTTAGCTTTTCTAGTCATTATTCTTAAATTGAATACGATTTCTTTGAATCCCTAATTTTACTGCCCAACACAGGATTATTTACAAACTGAAGAAACAACCCAAGGCCAACCCACAAAACCTGCATCAAACATTATTTGTTTCATTTTTTAAATAGATATTTGTTCATTATGTAATGGATACAACAACCCCTTTTCATTTATCAGTTTTTCATTCTTCAAAACTTTGGACATTCACTGAATAGTCTTAGAGAGGAGTACTTCTCAAAGTATGCCAACCTGGTAGTCTGGGGAGTAGGCAGAGGTGGGTGAGGGTGTTTGATGGTAGATCCTCGGTTATTACAAAACCTTCCTCCTATCACTGATGGTGGTCAGTTGTTCCCTCTTCATGAGGAGTAGACATACAAAGATGGCAGAAGGACTTTTAAAAGAGCATGGATTTTGTGGTTGCCAACGGGGAGGCGGGTGGGAAGGGACAGACTGGGAGTTCAAAATTTATAGATACTGACAGACATATGCAGAATAGATAAACAAGATTATACTGTATAGCACAGGGAAATGTATACAAGATCTTGTGGTAGCTCACAGCGAAAAAAAATGTGACAATGAATGTATGTATGTTCCTGTATAACTGAAAAATTGTGCTGTACACTGAAATTTGACACAGCATTGTAAAATGACTATAACTCAATAAAAAAAGTTAAAAAAAAAAAAAGAACTTAAAAAAAAAAAAGAGCATGGATTTACTCCTGTGAACATGAGACAAATTTGGGTTTGTATCTTGGCTATGCTGTTTGCCATCAGTTGTACCTTAATTGTTGCATCTATGAAATGGAATAGTAAAACCAACCTTGTAGTGATGTTTAAATGAAATCACATCTGTAAAGCCCTTACAGGTAATGCCTGGATGTGCTCAAGAAGTGATAGTTATCATTCTCATGTAGAGTCTTGAGAATTTAAAACAGCAATACATGATACAGTGGCCTCTGATCACAAGGAGCTTAGTATTCTAACAGCAGAGACAAAATTGACAACTGGTAATCCTAGATTTAAGAACAAAATAAAAAACTTAGGAAAATGTACTGAGAAGGCATAGAAAGTATTAAATAATATTTTCAATTTTACTTTAGTAAATTTTGGGGGTGAAGGCAGGTGAGGTACCACTGGTATCAAGAAAAATTTACTTACTCAAATACTTGTACAATTAATCTCCTTGAGGGCTGGAACTCCATTTTCTTCACTTCTGTGCCTGGAGTACCTCATAAAACGATTACACACAGAGGCTACCCGAGGGGTGTTTAGTGAATGGCTGTCTTACAGCATTCTAGTTACCAACCTTGGTTCTCATCACACTGAGTGTTTCCCCAGACAGTCTCCCATTTATGCTTACGGAATCCACCCCTACTCCCACCCCCACCAATCTTAGGTCCTTCCCTCTAACCAAGACTTCTCTCCTAAGCTCCAGGTTCATGTGTCCTAGTATTTGCAGGAAATCTCCTAAAAGACTTTTTGTAGTTACTAGCAACTCAGAATGCCCTTGTATGAACTGTTAGCCTTTCCTTCTAACATGACCCTCTCTCATATTTTCCTATTTTTATTATTGGAAGATAATTGCCTAAGTCGCAGTTTGAGGGCATAGGAGCTTTCCCTCTCCCCCCTACCACCCACATCCAATCGAATGTGTTTACATTTTCTTCTTCGTTCCGGTTTGGGATCCCCTCCAAGACAGGGTCCCTTTCTCATTACTATTAGCCCAGCCTAGCCCAAGGCCTGATCCAGAATGTACATGTTTTTAATAAATGTCTAATGAATAGGCATTTTTTCTATAACTTTTCATTTTTTATTGAGAGGACACACACTGACTAATGTGTGTGCCTGTGAGCACATACATGTGGTATCCACACAAGTCCTCCAAGTTCAACTCCCATCCAGCCCTTAAACTCCCTCAGTTTACTGATGAGATTCTTATGCAGCACAAACCAACAGGCACGTGTAATTGTAAAGGGGATATGGGTTGAGAATTCTGCCATGATAAACTCAAAATTCTTTCTAGCTAGTTTTATACCATGCACTCCATTCTGCCAAAACATTCTCAGAGATTTCTCAACCATTTTTCTTCTCTTTTGTTAACAAATTTTCAAAATAAGAAAGAAAGAAAGGAAGGAAAGAAAGGAAAGGAAAAAAGAAAAGAGAAAAAGAACAGAAAAGCGTACCCTAAAAAACTGTCTTGGCCTTGATGAGAATATAGTTTGGATTCCCAGTTGACCATTTTCCATTCTGTCACGGAGATGTATTTGAAGAATAAATAATAATAAATAACCCCCAGGCCTTGCCATTGTTTCTTTATGGTGTATGTTTCATGCTCTGCTACTTAGCCGGCAGGGAGGGAGGCTGAACTGACAAACCCAATTTCTGTAGCTGTGCTGATATCATCCATGATTCAAAGCCACAGTGAAAAATTACAAATCAACCTCAGCCACATTTTTTGTTGTTGTTCTTCTTGCTGAGAAAGACACACGCACAGACAAAGGAGTCCCATGTTTGCCAAGTGGGACCAAATGATCCCAGAGTGGAATGAAGAAAAATTGTGAAACCGTAGCAGGTGAAATTATTTAAACCATAAAAAGGAAATGACTTTGTTTCCCTGGATTGCCTGGCCCCTTAAACCGCCTCCTCGTACAGTCTCCATCGTGCACTAAGTCTGTTGTGTTTATTAGTTGTTTACTAACTAACTGAGATTGCACTGAAATGGCATGACTGTGTGAACAGTACTTGGGTGACTTCTCAGGAATGGCTTTAGTTGAAAAACTAATTGTAAAAATAGCATCTCTCCAGAATCCAATTCTGTTCTTTCCCAATGACTTCCTTGGCCAACATCTCATTAGCTGTATCAGTGATGCTGTTCTGCCTTCCTTTGTGCGTTGTTAGTTCTGCTTGGCGTACGTCCCTTCAGCTTGAGTGTCAGTCGAAATCCTCCTCATTCCTCAATGTCCAACTTAAATGTCATCTCGTCTGGAAAACTTTCCCAGTTTCTACTGTGCTTTGTTCATATTCTGTCCCACTCTCTTGAGTACCTCGTGTGTGCATAGTAGGTATCTGATAAATATTCATTAAGTTGATGTTAATATGTGGCTCAGGAAATTGCTATTTTTATACTACCATGATCTTAATTCTTTATATAAACAACCAAAAGACATCTTTAAAAAGTTATTTTCTTTTTGAGCCTCAATAGCACATATGGAAAACATAGGTGGAAAGTATGTTTGTTAAAGAAACTTGAGACATACTGTTGTGCCATTTAGAAAAAATTTTTTTTCTAAAATACTGTGAATTTAGAAAAACTGTGTGAAGAAACAGAAGACACTGTAGGAATGATACATAATAAGTAAACTGTGCTTTGGTGACTCATTACTCAGATACCATTGAATTATCTGTACTAATGTCAAGAGTGATACACAAAACCCAGATCTACTTGCATTTTTATTTGATACCCATTTGAGGATTCCTGTTCTGCTAATTTATTTTCTTACTTATGTTTTACCTGGATTCTTCTTAAAGTTGGTTCTCCCTAATTGCTTGGAGGAGAAATAGTTAGAAACATGCTGAGTTGGGAGATGCCAGTTCAAGTTTAAGTTTGCTAAGGAGAAGCTGCAAATAATCTAATTTCAGTCTAAATTAGGGTACTATCGTTTAAAAACCAAAGCATGATCTTACAAAGCTAACTCATGGAACCATCCTGTAGGAATTGTGACATAATCAGCTTGCGGGTCAACATTCAGAACCATCCTAGGAACCTGTGCCCAGGTCTGTGATTTGTAATCGGTGGGGAGGGGTTGAGTCTAGAGGGGGCTGAGAGTTCAGCCACCAAGGTGATTAAAGGATTGGGAAAGGAGAACTATGAGGGAATTTAAAGAAACTGGGATTAGTCAGCTTGTAAGAAAAGGAGGATAAAGGGCAATTTAATAGCAGTCTTTGCATACATAAACACACTTAGCAGAACGTATTGACCTGTTTTTTCCGTCTCACCTGAGGATAACACAAGAGACTTAAACTGCAGTCTGAAGGATTTGGGATAGACATAAGGCAGTATCTACTGACAAGCAAAATTGGAGTAGGCTACTGAGAAATATGCTAGAATTTTCATTTCTGAGGGTTAAAAAACATATTCTATTCTTTGTAGGTGTCTTAAGATGAGTCTTGCTCAAAGACAGTGGCATGGGTTTGATAGCTTCCTCGAATCCCATCAACCACTGGCATTAGTTTCAAAATCTTTATGGATAGTGGAAGAGAAGCAAGTGCACCAGTCAAGTCAGGAATTAGGCTGAGAGTGGAGGGAACTTGATTTGTTGTCTTAAGTGTACTAAAATTAATAGGGTAATCTTGAACTTGCCACTTAACTTCTCCACGCTTTAGTTTTCTCATACGTAAGCTGAGGGAGCCAAATAAATGACTTAGAATGGGTTTTAAAAGATGGAAAGTGTCATGTTCAGCAAACATCAGTTAAAAGCCTCTTCTGGTCCAGCCATTGAGCAAGACTCCTTTAGATATTAGCTCTTTCATAGATCATCTTATCCAGCCCATTTTACAGATGAGCCAAGTGAGGGCCAGAGAGAGTAAGTGACTTACCAGTTTTATGCGTTTGTTTTTGGAGCTAGGTGGAACCCAAATCTCCTGACTCCCAGGCCAGTGGTTCTTTTACTGAGCTAGGCCTCTGGTAACCATGCTCTGATAAAGCCTTTGAGAACCTTTTCTAGTTTTTCTTAACCTTCACATTCCTTTTTCCTTCCACAATTGTTTATTGTGCCCTAATAATATGGTAGGCACTGTGCTAGGTGCTGGCCATACAGAATGGAACTCTGATGAAGTCTTCAAGGATCTGTATTTCAAAGAGAAAGTATTACGGGTAGTGAAAGAAGCTTTTGGATTTTTCCAGGCATATAGATACCTTTAATGGTACCATAATACCTCCTTGTCCCAAGAAGCCAGGGCTTCTGGCTTTGACTAAGAAGGCAGTAGTGCTCTCCTGCTTTGGTTCAGACAGTCCCTTCCCCCTTATTTCTCTCCTCGCAGACCCTCCAATGTGGACCTCAGCATGGCCAAGACGTAGGTAGAATCTTCCCAACTCCGAGGACCAGAATCTGGAGCTCCAGGGTGTACCTTTCCTTCTGTTGAGGCCCAGGGCTGTAGCCAATGGTTCAGTCCAAAGATTCCCTAGATTTAAATCAGAATTTTGAAACCCGGTTCTCCCTAGTCTCAAAGCCCAAAGTCCATGATATTTTTCACCAAAGCTCCTTTTTTGCCATCCTAGGCAAGACTAGAATTCTCACCTCTGGGTCAAGAAGAGAGGTCATACTGGTTTCTAGGCCTTACTTACTAGCCTAGTGAAGATGTTCCCTATTGCTGGCAAAACAATTCACATACTGATTAATTGAGGTTGAATCATTACTGTTTTTAGGATTGCACAACATTATTTCATCTTTGTTCTCAATTCTCTTGCCTTACCACAGTGTGACAATGTACTAAAATACTGGGAGGCACTTTAGAAAGCAACTTTTTTTGGATTTTTTAAAAAGGAACTTAATTCTAATTATCATTTGATGCCTACATATAACAGCTCTTGGCATATCAGGTGTGTTTCATAAATTGGTGTTGAATGGGATGCATGAATAAATGAGAATTTAGTACCTTTGTTTTAAAGCATTTGATATAGTGAATCAGGGTCTGGATTTGAGGCAGATCATCTGTGCTCTGGATTAGTAACTGCTTCTTGACTGGCCCACACATGAACTTTGACCTTTTGCAAAATGATGGAATTTAATCTAAACAATCACTCAAGTCCCTTCCAAGTCTCAACTCTTGTAGCTTTCTGTAGACTGTGAGCATGGAAATAAAGTATGGTTTTTTTTTCAGTGATTCGTTTGGAATCTCAGAAACTGGCAGATTTGGGAAGAAAACCTAATGTTCTCTAAAAATACTACAGAAATTCTTTACTTACAAACAGCCAAGTTCCAAAAGTCTACTTGTTCCTAAGCCCCGAAAGATACTATTCACGTAACAGCTAATAACATTTTTTTGCTAATGAGCAAAGTTGACTGATGTATAGGTTTATGTTTTGTTGAAAGTTCACAAATTGAAAGTTCATTTGTAAGTAAATGCCTGTAGACATCTGAGAAGTAATTATTTTCTCTTACATTATATTTAAATCTTTTATATTAACTTATAGTTGGCATGCGGGTCTAGTTAACATGTTTTAGTGGCTGAGAGCTGGAGATCCTAATCACTATTGGCCTAATTGTATTCTTGGCTCACCTATGAAATTCTTGGCATTTAGGGTTTCTTATTAAACTCTTTCCTGGAGGGGCCTTTGTAGAGAAGATGAGTAATGCATTGCATTTTGGAATAGTATGTGATAAGAACCCAGATGGTGAAGTAATGTTGAGACTTCTGGACAATTCTCGGTGTAGGTAAAACTGTGACATTATATAGGATGCCTCTGGTTTACTCATCTCCACTGTGGCAGGAATTGCCATTTTCAAAGTCCTATATGTTGCAGGCTGAGAAAGAAATGACCCTCAGGAGTAGACAGCTGCAATAAAATCTGGGTTAATCTGCTTACAGTTAGTTTTAGACTAGAGCATTCTCCTGAGTGTTGGGAGTAACTAGGCCCCAGCCTCCAGCCCTAGACTCAGCCACATTCTTAAAAGGCCCTTGGCATGTGCTGGACAGTGCTGCCTCTTCAGCTGGTCAGTCAGCCTGTCTCCAGACAGAGAGGCTGGCCCTGACAGCTACAACCAACAGGGCAAGTATCCCAGCTCCAGTGTAGGGCTTACCATGCCTTTTTGGTTAGACAAGCCTTCAGTTTGGGGCCAGGATCAGAGCTGTGCTGTAGATCTGTGTCTTTGTATTACCTCTCACCCCCCACCCCACCCCCTGAGCTCTCTAGATTGTTTCATCTCTAAATTAACACTTAGGGTTTGACAGAATGGTTGTGATCAGTTTCTGGTGCCATCATGGGTCAGGCTACAGCTTCCTCTCGTATTACAATTTCAACTTCTTGCCTAGGCTGAAGCAACTCATCTCATTTCCTGCATGTCACTGCATTCTACCCCTGCTCTTCAGAACAACTTGAACTCTTTCAACTGGGTATCCCGGACTGAGGAGGCACAGAGAACAGGCCTGTGGCCGGTTGAGAGGTTACAAAAGGCATCAAATTGTAGGGCAGTCGTACACAGATGACTTTGATTCAATTAATGTAGATTGTGTTAGTTGAGATTTTTTGATTATAAGCAACAGAAGCTAGCTCTGGCTAACTTAAAGGGAAACATTTATGAATGAATATGGAGTAGGTCATAGAATTGAAGGAAAAACAGAGGAAATAAATTTCCAGAGCAGGACAGCTCCAGAAATACAGGAGATTGAAACTAATAGACTGTCACATCATGGTACGACTTCCTGGGTGAATCTGTTCCAGGTTATATTCTGATCTCTGTTGTTCAGCTAGTTATTCAGATTCCCAGGAGAGTGTCTGATTGGCTCGTTTGGGTTGTAAGCCTACCCCTTAGCTAGGGGAATCCCCTGCACCTGGAATGACAGTCCCACCATCACCGCATACAGCAGAGGTCAGGATAGTTCCCCAGATCATGGTGTTTCTGCCGAAAGAAGGTGGGCGGCGGGGCCTCAGAGACAACAGGTGTCCATTACAAATCTGTTCCACAGGGATCTACCGAGCAGGAATAGATTCAGCCTTACGGTCAAAGAAATGGGCAGCTCTGCAGGGATTTCTGTTTCTTAGGAGTTGTCATTATGACACCCAGCTTAGGAGTGCTTGGCCAAAATTTTCATGTCCTTTTGTCAGTGTACTTTTAGAATTTAAGTCAGTAATAGCAAGAGGCATCTTTGGTCATTGTAGTTGCCTGGAGCAAACTGAATTTTAAAAATTCTTTGCGATAAAAATCACCATCAGCGTCATTATGACATATGGAAGGCCAACATTAAGGCCAGTTATTAGGAGTAAACTCTGAGAAGACCATCCCAGTTAGCTATTTTCTCACTTTCGGGTTGTGTCGATTGACAGGATTTGAGTCTTTGGAGGGCTTTGATGAGAGTGACTGACTTCAAAAGCATCAGCAGGACAGATGTTTCTGTTTCTATAGGCTGAGGGATTTCTAACAAGCAGCCATATTGTGGAGAGTAGATTATAATAACAAAGGGGATTTTAAAATGGGATGACACATTGACTTGGAATGTTTTCTCATCTGTATTTACTTATTCCTAAATATTTTCCTTCATGCTTTCGTTTTTCAAGTGGGTGACCAGCTGCCTGCCACCTTTTTCTTTCTCCTTGCCTGTGTTCCTGATTTCTTTCTTTTCTTTACCCTCTCCACTTTCCGGCCCCTAAGCTTGTGTTTTTCTCTCTAAATCTTCTTTTCTCGAATCCTATTTCATCCCTCCCTTTCTTTTCCTTATTTGGTCTTACAGTTCATAACTTCTGTTCCTTTTCCTGAAATTCCCTTCTTTTCTCCTTCTCTAAATCAACATTCTGGTGCCCTACTCCCAAGCTTCTTATCTCTTTGCTGTTAATCCCTAATGTGTTTACTGATCCGTGGGCCAAAAGGCAAAATCCCTGGGGCCCTCGCTCCATGCCAGTGCAGTGAAAAGCAGCATTGCTCAACAAGTGCCTTGTGAACCATGAAGCAGTGGATGAGAACCCTGTCAGGGAAAGTTTACATACACACTCTTGTATGTGTGTGTGTATATATATATGTATATATATGATGTGTGACAGTGTTCAGCTTGTTTGCCGAATGGAGAGGTACTTGGATTTTCTTCTGGCAGAAAAGAGTTAAGCAGAAAGCTTTGCCTAAATTTCTTTCTTTACTAAGTAAATGGATGAGGTCTTCAGAAGTTATATAAGGAAAACAGATGATATTACAGAGAGATACAAGAGAGGACAAGAGACCGGTAAACAGCCAGGCGTTAGTATATCCTGCTGACATGTTTTCGATAGCAGGCACAAAGAATGCATTATGGATGCACTGATAGAACGGAAAGCAGAACCAGGAAAGAGATGGCAATAAATAGTAATAAAATCCAAGTGACTTGTATGTTTCAGTGAAAAAAAGAAGAAAGCAGGCAGTGTACATAATGTGAAAGGGCAGGAAAATGGAAGTGCAGATATAGTGGTGGAGACAAACAGATCAGAAATTTGAGAAGCTCTTCTTGCATCAGTAAAACATGACATGGTAAACAACAAGCAGGGAGAAGTGCAATGTCGGTGGTACCTTTGGGAAATAAAAGCCAGACAATATTAAAGTAGCATCTTAAAAAAATGTAACTTCAGAAATCAAGTCACTTATAAAAGTAAGGATCGGAAGAGGTGGACAGTGGCATGTGATACAAATCTTAAGCAGAAAAAGTGATTTTAAATTGTATAACCAGGTTAACAATTGTCAGAAAAGGAAAGCAGGATGGTCCCACATACCCTGAGTGTTAGGAGACCAACTCAGCCTAAAAAAAGAGTAGACCCACCTAGTGTTTGCCAAGTACTGAGCCAGATGCTTTACGTACACTTCTGATTTAAGCCTCACTAGACACAAAAGTGAAGCCAAGAACTGAGAACGATATCCATTGGGAGGAAAAAGCAGAGGGAATTTTCTGAGCCAGTTCCAAAGTCATAAGGCTCGGGGGGGAATAACTTTGGTTTTGTCAAGTCAGAGTGAACAGCCAAAGGCAGCAGACGTAGGATATTGTCAGAGGTAAATCACCCGGCTAAGTCTGCTCTGTCTTGACTGCAAGGTCAGAGGACCGCAGCAAGCCGGCCAAATGTTTTCAGCCATGGAAATCCCCTAACTTTCCAATGGCTGCAGCCCCACAGCTCCGAGGTTTTACTCACAGGATGGCTCTCTTCCAGCTTTCAGATCCCTCCAAGTTGATTAATCATTTTCTTCTTCTGACTCATTCAAACCTCTAGAAAATAGCTGTAGGTACTGGAGGGGCTGTGTCGATCAAGGAGGTCGGATAAATTGGCTTGACACTGGTCTATAGAAAAACCTAGAAGATATTGCCAAAAGCGTTTAACTATCTGTCCTCACTTGCTAGTATGTTGGCTATGGCCACAGACCATTGGCTCATCCATGTGTTTGAAGCAGGGTATTTTCATTTGCATTAGGAAACTTGGGTATGTGGGGGTATTTTAGTTTCTTAATGTAAGGTTAGGTAGTGTAGGCCACTTACTTAGACAGTAGAATTCCATTATGACAGCTTACTTTTATATCAATTTAGATGGACTATGGGTCAGATCTTAACCCCATAATAATTAAAAAAAAAAAAAAACAGCAAACACATACAGTGCTTGTTATTTGTCGGGTACTCTACTAATTGTTTTCCCCGAAGAGACCATATTCCCAGAACTGAAAGGTCAGTCTGACTGTCTAAGCCAAGGTCATGTATGTTGATGACATTATTTTGTCTGGCTAATATTCCCCATCATGAAGTTTATTTTAGAAGAAATGTTCATTTTTAGATTCATGATTATACTTTTAAGTTACCCTGGAAAGACTACTTCTCTTGCTTTTGTAATGCTTTAATCTCCTGGTTTAGTTATTCAGTTTGTGGACATTTATTAAGCGCGGAGTTTACTAGTCACTGGAGATACAGTTGTGAATAAGACATCACCTCAGACCTGAAGTGATACATCATGTCAGTGCTTTGCGATTGGTATAAACAAAATACTTGGGAAAGCACAGAAGCAGCAGCAAATATTCTGCAAAGGTAACCTTTGAGTCAGAACTTTAAGAATGCATAGAAATTTTTCAGGCTGGCAGAGGTGGGAGGAGCATCACCAGCAGAGGGAACAGCATGTGTGAAAGAGCATAGCGTGTCTAGGGTAGAAGACATTTTAAAAATGGGGTTGTGACCAAAAAAATGAGCCTAAGTAGATTAAGTTGGAGTAAGATTCTGATGGACCGTGTGCAGCATTCGAAGGCATTCTCCTGTAAGCCCTGGAGGGGCTTATGGAGGTTTTTAAGAAAGGGTAACTTCATTTGATTGTGGGTTATTGTTTTGTTTTTCCAGTAAGAGAATATTGATGATAGTGTGAGGTGGGAAAAAAGGGTCACAAAAAGGGACCAGTTAGAAAGCTGTTGCCTAGTCTAGAAGTGGTAGTAGTCAGGGCAGAGTGAGGGGATAGATTTAAGATGCATCTCGAAGTCCAGTGGGCAGCCTATAATGAATGACTGGTTGGATACAGAAGTTGATGTTTGGATGATCCCCCAGATTAGGTACTTAGGTCTCTAGGTGGATCAGAATGCTTTCAACAAGAAATTAGGAGGAAAACGAGCCTTGGGGAGTGATGAGGTTGCTTTGTGACATGCTAAGAGTTGAAATGAAGGTGCTAGTAAGAGGAAACATTCAGGTGGAGAAGCCCAGGAGGTGGTCGTAGTGTGGGTGGAGATGGAGATCTGTTGAGAGGTACCTGAAGCCCTTGAAGCTGATGAGATAAATGAAGCCGAAGGGGAAGAGGGCCGAGGACAGCAGAGAGTAAATTCTGTTTAGATTGTGGATCAGAAATCTATTCATGCTGTGTAGACAGTTTTAGGAATCACTAACTGGGTGTTTTGCAACCATGTTAGTTGTTTCTATGGCAGAACACACTTTGGATTGTGTTATTTTCCTACACGTGACCAATAAATTTTTAATGAGGTTGGGCACCTCGGTCAAAGGCTAGCTGGACACTGACCCCTTATAGACCATTATCTGTGTGTGCCGCTTTGGGAAGGAGATGGGGAGTCGTCCTCAGAGACATAGAAGCATATGTTTGCCCTCAGCTTTCCCTGGCTAACCTGGATTTCAAATGACTACTGGCCTTATAGAGATTTGCAGACCTCCACACTAAAGGAGTGTCATTCGTATGCAGCCCCCGAAGTAATTGTAACAATCTGTTTCTTAAGTCTCTGAGAGAGCACACAGATTGATTCTCCAGTCTTTGTCCATTTGCAAGGACACCCGTATGACCCTTCATCACATCAGCTGACCCCTCCCCCTTTTATCCGCCTGCTGTTTCAATTATGTGAGCCGTGATGGCTCTGCCTTAAAACTCCCTGTCCTGGGAAATTTCTTCAGAAGAAAATTATTGGAAAAAAAATTTCTGCTTTTGAGCCAGCTCGGGGATTTAAATCTCTTCCAGCCTACGGAGCACCTGGATTCAAGTGTCTATTCCCTTCTGACGCTGGGAGAATAAGCTGCATCTTGAAGTGAAGCTCATAAGCACATGGAGAAACTATGAGTCTGTTTCCTCCTGCAGTTCACTGAGGCAATGAAAAAGTAAACGAATTCAGTTAGTCCAGAGCCAGTTTTAAGTATCACAAGCCAGGGCCCAGCAGTGTACTGGCACTGAGGAGCCTGGTTTGAATGCCACATGAATAACTGTCATGCAGGATTCTGGACCACCTGCCTCATAGATGCCACACTTTCTGTTTGTGATGATGACTGACTGACCAGAACATACACTCTTGTTTCCCGCTGCCCTAACTTCCAGTGCCTTACACCTAAGAGATCTATGATAAATGTCTGTCAACTGGTTGAATTTTCCAAGTTGTGGAGGTTACTTAATATATAAAGGTTTCTGAGCTCCTTGAATGCAATCAATTTTGCTAACAGCAAAGGAAGGTGCATGTATTGATGGAAGGTCACGAGCTGGCAATCATGGGATCCTCGGGTCCACAGACACTGTTTACTTAACTCTCTCAATGATGTCTTTAAGAAAATACAAATTCAGTGTCAGTATTAACAAATTGAGAGGTATCATCATATAAAAAGCCAGGTTTCTGACTTCTCTTGAAAATTTGAAGATCGGGCAACCTTGGGCTACATTCTTGTAGGCTGGCAATTGATTAGACCTGCATGGCTGCTGCCCGCTTTAGAGCAGGCATGCCTCTCCCATTTGCCACGGTCCCCACCACTGCCTATTTTTGTTACACTTGACGCATTTCACTCATGTATGTTTCATGCCTTGCCTCTATGTAGGCTTTTCTTTGTAGGCTCTACCAGCACAATTACTTAGAAAACTTGGAAGTTAGCAGGGTGTTTCAAAAACACTTTAAACATCTTTATTGAGATATAGTTCACATACCATAAAATTCATCCACTTAAAGCGTACTATTAAGTGTTTTTTGGTTTATAGTTGTGCAACTGTTGCCACTATCGAATTTTAGAACTTTTTCATCCTCAGAGGAGATTCTGTACCCATTAGCAGTCACTTCCTATTCCTTACCCCCCTCCCCTAAGCAACCACTAATCTACTTCCTGTCTCTAGGGCTTTGGGTTGGTTCTACTTTTTAACCACTATAAATAATGGGGCTAATGAACATTTGTATGCAAGTTTTTGCAAGGACGTATGTTTTCATTTCTCTTGGGAATATACCTAGAAGTGGAAATGTAGAGTCTTATGTTCACTCTGTGTTTTAACTTTTGGAGGACCCGCCACATTGTTTTCCAAAGTGACTGCACCATTTTACATCCCCATCATCAACGTATGAGGGCTCTGGTTTCTCCACATCCTCACCAGCACTTTTTATTATTCATCTTGTAGCCATCCTAGTTGTTGTGATGTGGTATTTCATAGTGATTTTGATTTTTTAAAAATTCTTTTACAAAATAGAATTTATTCATTTTTATGAGGAAATGTTGCCAATAGATCATGCTACCCTTCCTCACACCACATCGTGTAATGCAGTGCGTCTCTGGGTTGCGATCTGTGGAGCCTTCATGAATGGGATTAGTGCTTATATTAAGGAGACCCCAGAAAGCACTCTTGCTCTTTCCACCATGTGAGGATGCAATGAGAAGACGGCAGCCTGCATTCCGGAAAAGAGCCCTCACCCTTGACCATGCCAGTATCCTGATCTTGGATTTCCCAGCCTCCAGAGCTGTGAGAAATAAATTTCTGTTGTAAGTCAACCAGTTAATGTACTTTGTGACAGCAGCCCTGAAAGACTACGAGGCTGACCTTCTAAGGAAAGAAGCAGTGAGCCTGCTCCAGACCCAAGGTGTCTCTTTCCCCAAGAAGCTATGCTTCTCCATAGTCCTTTTGTTTCTTCTTTTCCCCCACTGAGCCCCACGATGACTCTGGTGTCTTGAGTTTGATGTTGTCTTTAACCCACTACTCTCCTTTTGTTCACCGCTCTCTCTCCTCGTTCACTCTTTCTCACTTTCACCGCCTGTCCCATCAGCCCGGCCCGGCGGTCCTGATCCAGTTCTGAGAGTCTGGAGCCTCCTTTGTGTCACCACCGGCTAACAGAACCACATGAGGCCTCTTTGTCCAGCATTATCTGATCTATTTATCAGGTGTTCCAACAGTCTCATTTCAAATATTCTGTTCTATTGTTGCCTATAATATAATTTACTGTCATGGATTTTAGTGGAGAAAATTTGGCACCCTAAATGTAATGCAATATCTGAGTTTAAAAAAAAAAAAGAAAGATCTTCAGTTGGATGTGAAAAAGCTACATTAGCCACTTTGTTCCAGTTCACAGCTATCCGTATTTTTACTTAGTCTACCCAGAAGGCCACAGTCTGACCACGAGAACACCAACATAGGCATCTGGAGCAAAGAGACCCTTTCACTAAGTGTGACACTGAAATTGTCCAGGAGCCCCTGGCCCCTCCTTATCAGCAGCAGTGGTTTTTATAGGGCACCCTTATTACCCGGGGTGTTATATCTACAATAATAAAGGCTGCCTCGGATCTTTAGCTTCCTTCATCTCAGAACAGACCTCATTGTATATATTTAGAGCCACAGCCCATGCCTGTTACATCTGTAATGAGTGTGATGACTTAAAACAGCACCTTTCACTCCAGAATCTGGAAGTCCTTAACAGCCTCAACTCCACACTTCCATACCCAAGCACTTTAGGGATGGGCAGACAATAAACAGGAACTTCTGGGGATTGTCCTGTCAGGGAGAGTGGAGAGAAAAAGATGGTACGTGCGGGCAGCATAAGCCTTTCTTCTTTAGCAGCTATGACTTGGAGCTCATGTGAGTGTCCAGTGTACTTTTTTCTACCTGTATAATCAATACTTTGGACTTACCTAATCTTCCTTTAGAAGTGCTTTTCTCATCAATTGCTAGGAGGGAATATGATGATAAAGGATGATTATCTCTGTAACCAAAGCACAGGAACTTGCTCTTTATGGTGAGTCACTAATGGACTAAGATAAAGTGTCCGGAGTACAAACGGCCTCTTGTTTTCACGAGGCCTGATATTTGTTCGTATCCCTGCTTCACTGACTTCTCAAGGAAACAGGCTGTTTTCCCACACCCTGCCCAGCTCACTCATACGCAGCGCCGGAACTCCAGCGCTTTCATCCGGAGAAACTCGCCTTGATGTTTTTCTTCCTGAAGATTCGTGGAATTATTTTCTATTTCTCCAACTTAAGCTATCAGAGAAAGCAACGTTATCATAGCTTTTCGTTGGCTAGGATGGGAAGCCGAGGAGGAAAAGGAAAGGAACTAGCATTTGCTTGGCCTCAGGCACTGTGCTGGTCACTTTACATGTATTATCTCATTAAACTAAAATAAAACCCAATTCATATGTGATGTGGCTGCTGGGAAAAGCAACTCTGATGAGCTTGCCATCTTTGCATGTTTATCGTTTGTTCTGTTGGCCAGTAGCTGTTTGTATGTTAAATCATGGCTTTAATTCTGGATACCCACCAGGACCCATTCTATGATATCTTGTCTCTCCTTCTGAAATGTGGCTCTGGTCCATTAACAAACCCCAATTGCACATTCTTCCCTCTTGTAAGCTGCTTTTCAAAGTCATTAAACAATCTTTTACTCTCTCTTTTTGAATCACTCTTCTTTCTTCCTGTTGTGAGAAAAAACATATTTATGTTCTTCTTAAATTGTCAATCATAATGTCATCAGATAATCTGGTTTCATCATTTTGGCTAAATCTAATAAATATAGGTTCCATTTAAATTTACATTCTTTTGGTTCTCAAGTTTTATTTTTTAGAAACTTGTAGTTTCTGTCTGCCTGTCTCCCTACCCCACCCCCAGACAGTCCAGCCCGTGTGTTTTTTTTTTCCTGCCATTCGAAAGGGCACTACATGATTCTCCTGCCCAGTCATGTCTCTCTCTTCATGAATGCTGGAGTCTGACTTGGCTCAGTCCATCCTGTTTCCCAGGATGAGTTCCTTTTCCCATCTATGCTCATCAGAAATCCCATTGCCCTTCAAGGTCCCTCCATAGCCACCCTAACTGGGGAGCGATTAGGAGTGACTTCCAACCTCTGAACCCTGGGTAGTCTGTGCTTCCATGGCGCTTGTCACAGATTGCCTAGACAATGAAGGTGATTAACACAACTTTTTTCCCCTTCTAGATTGTAAGCCCCATGAAGGTGGGAAGTCTGCTTCTCTTTACAGGTCGGTTTTTAATAAATATTTGTTGAACAGATAAAGTCCCCTTTGTTACCTTTTTGTCTCCTCAGTTTGAACTGATAGTTTCCTCTACTGTTCAAAAAGAGAAAGGCGGAGTATATATGCAGGCAGGATTTTGCCCTTCTTCACCAGCACACACTTTCTGAGTAATTGCTAAATGTTAGAAACTGTGCTAATTGCTGGGGGTAAAAATAATGACAGCTACAGTTTACTGAGCCCTTCCTAGATGTGAGGCTTTGTAAGTACCATGCTAAGTAAGTACTTTTCATATTATCTCACTTAGCACTCATGATAACTTTATGAGGAAGCTATTTTCAGTGTATTATCTTGTAAGCTATAGGTCAGAGAGGTTAGTAACTTGCTCAGGGTCACCCGGCTAGTTGAGGGTAGAGTCAGGATTTGAACCCAGGTCGTCTGCCCCTAAACCCGTGCTCTTAACTTGATACAATAGAGTTCTATCTTTTGAGTTAGTAAGTGTCCAGTAGTGAAGATTGTGAACTGGTCCATACCTTCTTCTCCGACTTTATCTCCTAACACTGCCCTTCAATCTCATGGCCTTCCTGCTGTCTCTTCAGCATGCCAGGCTTGTTCCTGCCTCAGGACCCTTGCACCTGCAACAATCCAAACATGTGCCTCAGTGCTCTTGCCCCTGACCTTCACATAGCTGGCATAGCTCATCAGTTCTTGGCTGGAAAGTCATCTTCTAGGGAGACTTCCCTGAACTCCCCAGTGAAAGTAGCACTCACCCCCTCCATGCATGCTCTATTCCAATTACCCTGTTTTATTTTCTTCTGGACACTTATCACTGTCTGAATTGATCACATGTACTTGTTTGTATATTTATTGTTTTCCTCTCCTAGAACTGAAGCCCAGCAAGAGTAGAGATTTATTCATCACTGAATCTCTAGTATCTAGAACAGGGCCTGGCAAATAATAGGTACTTAATAAATATTTATTGTATGTTGAAATGAACCAATGAATTTTTGAGTACCTAACTGTTTCAGGTTGGATTCTGCAAAAGCAGACACTGAAGTAGACCTGAGGGTGCAAGATGCTGTAGGGAATCAACACGTACAAAAGGAAGGGAAAGGAGCAGGACTGAGCAGAGGGAGGAATTGAGCCACGATACAGATCCAACAGAGCTTCAGCCAACCCTGCGGCAAGTTTTAGAGTGAATAAAAATTTAAAATCTCCCCACTAGATGAATGAAGAACTAGCCTTATAATTAAAAATCAGATTTACTCTAGAACTTGCTATGGCCTTTATACTCACTCCCTCCCTGACTTTGCCTCTTGGTGAAGGGATGTGATCCACTCCTGGAAGGGCATGACCTCAAGCAAGGAATCCCTCTCAAGCTGAGGCGGATCTTGAAGGAGCTGATGTTGGATGCAGTTTGCTGACCATACTGCCCAGAGCCAGACAGCGAGTCCTTCCTTAAGGAGGCCTTTGGGCAGTGAGTTTTAGTATCTACCAACCAATGATAGTACCATAAGTGGTGTGTACCATATGCATTATTATCACTGTTATTGATTTAAGATGTGGCCTTCAGAATTCATTTACATCTAAAAGCTGGGACTATTTATATCAGAAAATTTAGAGCGAATCAGTACTTGTTGCCTTCAAATCACTCGTGGCTTTGATTCACACGTGATATTCCTTTCTCTCTCTCCTCTGTCTTTCTCTTTCTCCTCTGTCTCTCTCTCTCTCTTTCAACACAAAATTTGGCATTATAATTTTTGGAAATGCCTAGAATTATCATGCCTATTTTGTAGTTAGTAACATTATCTTCTAAGTGATTACATTTTTAACCTTTGTTAAGTTCTAGTAGGTTGAAGTTTCTTTTTTCTTTGGGTAAAGCATTGTTCATTTTTCTGATTATAAATTCCCCTATATTATGCAAACCTTTAGGCAAAAAGCAACTTTCTACATATTATTTCATATTTCATGTTTTTAATAGTTTGTTTTTTTGGTTAGATCATCTAGCATGTAAGTATTGAGCAACATCACTATTCAATTGTCACAGTTGGTGTTATTTTGTATTTTCTGACGTCTGGTGCTTGCTGATTTTTTTGATCTGGCCTTTTTCTTCCTTGGGGAATTGAGTTTCCCTTTGTTCACTTATTTATAGCTCTGCAGTGGGCATGGTTTGGAGCCTCGGTTTTTATTGCTTCAATTGCTCTACAGTAATTGACAACACGATACACATTCCAGGTCCCATGTTGCATTTACATATGGACACACACTACTCGATGACTCAAATAGACCATAATGAATCCCCTTTATTCTGGGGTATCTTTGAGATTCTGGCTTACTGTGTTGGTCTGTTCTCCTTAAACATGGGACTGACAGCACTGACTATTGGAAACAACTGCCCTTTTATTTCTGTTGGCATTTCATCACCGTGGGTGCATCCCAATCTAATTATATGTTGATTTGTAATCAACAGAGGCTTCCTCTCATTTAATTTTCTGCTGACTTTATTTTCCCCCAGCTTGAAAACCTCCAGGATTATTATATCAATTTCAATTTCTTAAACAGGTTTCCTTTCACAATGGCCTGCTTCCAATCTATCACTTTGCTATTCCGTTACTCTGTCAACCCATGTTATCTGTTTGAAAAAACAAAAAACAGAACAAAACAAAATGCTGGTATCTTGGTGGGCTCTGTACTGCCATTTAAAATGTTATGGAAAGAACTATTTATGTTGTTATGATGCTGTTATGAATTAGTTCAGTGGCCCACATCTCTTTGTACATAAGATGCGCTTGACCTTAGAAGAAGAAAAAAATCTGAACCAGAATCCTCACTGAAGTTGGATTTGGCAACAATAAGAATCCATCAAAAACATAGAAGCTGCATTTCCTAGGAAATGGAGGCTTTTTCCTGTATTTGGGAGTGGTAAAGGATACGCCCAAGAACTTGGAACAGTTACAGCTTTGGCAGACAAACAAAAGATCTGCAGGGCAGAACTTCCTTTTTATTCCCTGAGCTCTCTCTCCCATTGTCTAGGAGACGATGAGGCAAATACCCAGGCAGAAGCTGCTTCAGTATTGTCTTTTATTGATAGGCTGTTTGTGTTCAGTGATTCTTCTGGCCCATAGTGTCTGCTGGACAGTTGGAGGCTTTTTGAAGCCATTGTATTGTTAGAGAATAATTAGGGTGAATGAAGCAGGGGGTAGGGGTTAACAACAATTCTTTGTTGCAAGCAATTGCTAGTCTTGGCATCAGTATTGGTAACAAGGCCAATCTACTGGAAGGGATCGAGACAAAAGATGGAAAGGTTGCGGTTGGTTTGTCTAATCCATCCAGCAAATCCACCCATGCATGGCCATTGTGCCCTGTGAGCTCTCTGGAAATGCCTTTGGTCACACTGCATTCCAAGCCACTGGGTGGGTGATCTCCAGGCAGTCTTGTACATGGATTTCCTAGAATGCTTCCCACAGCAAAAAAGGGGATGCACAGGTGTTGCCTTGGCAATTAATCGGCATACTTCATAAAGAAAATAATCTTCAAACATTTGGTTAGATGAATGACGGTAGTATGAAAGGCTCATGATCCTTGCCTTCGGAGGAGCAGTTAAGGAATGTCTTAACACAAAAGAGCTGAGATGTGTCGAGACACCAAGGTGAAAACACCTAGGCAAAACCATGACCTGTGTCCTGATCTCCTCCAGCCTCTCTAGGCCAGTCAGGGCCTGTCCTGGTTGTAGGAGCCTTAATCCCACTCGTATTGTGACCAGGGTGGGGTCCAGCCAACTGGGGCAGCTATAAATTTAATGCTTCTAAGAAAGCTGTTCTTACTGGAAGTCTTCACAAACTGGTTACCTGTCTCCCCTCGCCCATCTGGGGAACTGGAGCTGCGCTGAGTGCTGAGTCAAGAATACTTCCAGCTGCGTTGGGTCAGATTCTTGATATATTAATAATATGTGGCGGGGTGCCTTACTTGGGGGACCTGGGTTCCTCCTTGGAGCCCATCCTTCAGATTTGAGAGCATTAGTGTGATTTGTGTGTGATGCTTCTTACCTCCTTCTCCCAAATCAGCTTCCCGCCGGGGGTTCCCAAGCACAGAAAGGTGCACCTCAAATAGTTGATTCAAATTTTGCAACAAATCTACCCCATATATCTCTTCCTATTGCTTCTCAAAAAGTACAGAGACACAGAGGCAATTTGGAGGTAGAGGTAGGCATCTCCCCAAGGAGATTTTTGTCCTTAGACACATATCCCCAAAAGGTGAGTTTCTGCTCTTGTGTATTAAATAGGGCTTTCATTCCCACAATCGGCTTTAGGCCAATGATGACTTAATTTGATATCTCAAGACAGGAACATTCAAGATTGATATTAAACTCTGAGCGATGGGGCAGAAATGGTCTTCACCTCCGTGTTTTCTGAGAGTGTATCTGACTCTCCCGGGTCTGTGTATGTGAGAAGTGGAGGTTGTCAGGGACTGGGACCAGGGAGTGGGGAGGGCAGGATCGGGAGGCGGGTAGGGGGAGCTCAGGAGAGGGGACAGCAGCGTGCTTATTTTCAGTTTGTCAGCTGTTATGGAAAACTGCCAAAGTGAATGAGATACAAGCCTTCAGAGTTGGTGTAAGCCAAGGAGAGGCTAGGCCCCTGCTTTTAAAAGGCTCTGTGGAATTTAGACTTAACATTTCATGTGTATTTGGTTTGGGGCAAATGTGAAATCCCTGAACTTTCCCCAGGAAAACATTAGTTCCCAGGAACACACAGTGGGTCCTAACTCTCTGGACAGAAGTGTGTCTGGAGGGAGGAAAAAGAATCCGGCACCTTTCTGTTGAGCCTCCTGGCTCTGTTTGGCCAGCAGGGAAAGATTGATGAGAACCCTGATTAGATCTGTCTCCATGGCCTCCAGCAGATTATTGGAAAGGCCTGAAAAAATCCTTTTGATACAGGAGGTGGAAGTTCCAGTGGGTGGGGGAAGGGTAGGGACTAAATCTTCCTGGCCCAAATGTGCCAGCATGTATACAAACACAGCAGCCTGGGAGATTGAGCAGAGCTGAGCATTTTTGTAAGACTGGGCACCGACATCATCCTAAGGGAGAGGGAAGCTGGGCCATTTAAAGTAAGGCGACTTCCCTCGGGGAAGAAGAGCTTGTAAACCTAGCGTGGTGCTGATTTTCTGAAAGAGAAGTCAGCAGCCGGGTTTTTGTAGGCATCAGTCATGTCCTTCATTGGCAATCACGTTCTAAGTCTGATCCCTCTGCCGTGTGACTTTAGTCTGACGTTCACATCGTGAAAACTCCAGGCTGTTTTTGCTGTCCTCCCTGGTAATGTTGACATTGGTAGGGAGAGAGGAAATCTGGATAAATGGAACTCTTTTCTTGGCGTTCTTAAAAATATTACTAAAAAGAGCAAAGGGTGTTTTCAGAGCTAAATGGAAGCAGAGTCTTTGGAATTTTGAAAGTCCAGGTAGGTGGCTGGGTAAGCATTTTCTAGCAGCCTGTTTGTTTTAGCTCACAGTGGTTTCTGAGCAGCTCTCAGAGATCCTGATAGAAAGCACAGACACACCCAGTCTACAGCCACCCTCTCCCCGCAGGCTGGCCTTTGTAGCCTGCGACTGAAAACTTACACAGCTTTGAGGACTTTTCTGAAGGTTGCATTATAGCTGGTGTACCGTGAGCTTTGAATTTTTGTGGACTTTCACTATCAAAAGCAGAAGAATAGCTTCTCATCATTGAACTGGAAGGAGTGGCTTAGTTTGCCCCTTACTTTTTGCACATTCTGAAACCGAAATTGAGAACATTCAACAACTTGCCCAAAGTTACACAGTTTAGTTAGTACAGGAACAGAAATAAAAAACTCTTCAAGTGTCCTGATGCCTGCCTGGTTCATGATCACAATGTAAGCTCTGCCCACAGGAAGGAAAGTTCAGTGCAGGTTCTCTGTAACTTTAAGAACATGGATGAATATCTCAATTTTAGTAGAAACAGTTAATCAAGATAACCTTATCATTCTCCAGGGAACATAATTTTAAGGAGATAACATTTGGAATAACCTGATTTTAAACTGTAATGCTAATCCTTCATTAGTCTAGTGGGGAGATATTTTCCTGTGATGCACAAAATATTTGAACATGTTCTTTTGTAATATTTCTTTTAACCATTAAAGCACTGATTTGAGAATAAACACAGGCACTTGAGGACTACCTACATGGAAGCGATGCCGTGACCCAAAGAAGGGGTGACAGAGTGAGGAAAGGTCTGCCTAGCTCTTTAGAGCTGAAAAATGCCTTCGTATACATGATCAGACTGACCCTCAGGACAATTTTGTGCAAGTGGGAAGAACAGACATTAAGTACAGCTGTTTTCCAGAAAACAAAACCAAACTCAGCGATGCCGAGTGACTCACTCAGCACCGCTGGGTGCTGAACTGGGACTCGAACCCAGGCCTCTATTTCAAGCCCATGACTCATTTTGTTCCTACCTCCTGATGCTTTAGTTACCCAGGTGATAATGCCTTCCGTATCAACCCGTTTTCTCTGTTTATGTCTTCCTCTCTTCTCTAAGGCAGAAACTGCAGTGGCTACATTTTCCCTGCCCAGTTCCAGGTGGTTTCACTTCGTGGTGTGTAATTTTTCTCTCTGTGGTATTTACCTTACATAGATGGACTGGGCCTCTTAAAAAATCGTTAAAGTGAGTTTTTGAGATTATACTCATTTCTCCTTCACAGCCTAAACTTTCAGACCTAATGCTCCCTGGCTTTCCATTCAAATGAGAAAAGGACTTTTGTGATGGCTTGCAATCCCTCCCCAGGATGCCAGCATGAATGAGAGATGTTCTTTTTAAAAAAGAAAGAAAATGCAGTTTAGCAATGCTCTTGATTCTCTTTTTACTCTTTTAACCCTGCATCTGTTTCTAAAGATGTTGTCTGTTTGTTTTCGCGTGTAACACTAGGTGGCAGGGTAGCTACACCGCAAAGCATGGTATCCTTTGTTTCTTGCTACTCGCTGAGCAGGGACCTGAATAAGGGAGGCATAAACCATCTGTGGCTACATGAGATTGGACCAACCAACCTGGCCAATATTTCCTTGACAGGGAGCTGGCTGCAGTGATTCTGAAACATATGCTTCCAAGATACTGTCTGTAAGGTTTTCCTCTTTCCCTTTTTTCCCAGCTCCACAGTATTTGAATTTTTCTGCCCCATTGCATTCATGTAGACCAGGCCTGCAGGCAGCCACTTTGAAATGGCAGATTGGGATGGATATACCCAGTGGCGCAGGCACTTCTGCCCTTGTGCCAGTGGGTCATGGAGGGTCTGGGGAAAAGGCACCTGAGCCCTTGTCCTGCGTGGTGTCAGCGGCTGTGGCACTGGAGCAGCAGTGGCCCAGCTGGGCCAGCTTTAAGATGCTGCCCTCAGATAAATCAGAACTTTTCTTTTCGTTTGTTTTTATGAACAGCAGCCTGGTCTTGGTTACAGAAATACTTCTTTGGATTTTTGCTGAAAAAGAAAAGAATAGCATTAAAACACAATGACATATCTAAGTCTCGTGATAATACTCTCAGTATACTTGGCGTTAAGGAACTCCAATAAAACCAAGTCTGGATGTATAAAATTGATCAAACAGCAGGGTTTTAGCTTAATCATAAAAGCATTCTTGACAACTGGAACCACAATCGAATTTCATTGTATAGCAGTTTCCCTATGTGAGTTGTAAATAATTCCGTTTACAAAAATGAAAATAAAAGAAGTATCGGATCTACACCTTGACTTTACAGGAACCCACTTGTCGCATCAAACAGTACAACTGGGGTGATTTACCCACGAATTGATGTCACACCCTGCTCTACTTTCCAACTGGGAATCTCGGAGTATTTTTTTTTAGTTTATAGCTGAGGGTGTTGGTAATATCCGAATTTTACAGAGAACGCACTGGTTACATGAAGATTCCTTGTTGAAGCAACCCAGGTGTGTCACAGTAACCAGGATAAGCCTGTAGGTTAGGGATGTGGGGGTTTTGTTTATTTATCTGCCTACCAGATCCATTCTTTCATAAAGAATAAACTATATGCCTTTTGAGAGTACCTGAAACAACATATAGAAATCAGACCAAGGATCTCAATCCCAGGCCACCACCATAGGGATGCTTTGAAGCTCCATGAGGGTTGTGAGACCTTCTTGTTTGTTAAGAATGAAATGTCATAAAAATTCCAAAGCAGGACTCAAATTTCCAGGGGGAAGGGACCTCTTTATTGTTTCCTCTAATAGCTGCTTTGGTGCTTTAGTGAATAAATGTGTTGCTCAAAATAAGCTTAGATGCACTCTTGGAACTGTAGCCTGGCTTTGCTCCCACTTTTGTATTGAGCATCCATTCTGAATTATTTATTTATGATACTTTTGCTGTTTTTGTCACTCCTCGCTCCCTCCTCTCCCCTCCCCCATTTGTCCTCTCTTTATTGTCACATCCTCCAATTAATTGATACCCTCTGCTCTGAGGGCTGCAGCACATGTGTCTGTGCGCGGTGATGTGCGTCCTCACTAAGCAGGCCGTGCTTTTAAGTGTCTGGAATAGAACGATGGTAAAGATGCGTCACGGTTTGTTTCCATTGTTGTTTCTGAGTCAGGGAACTTAATTTTCTCACTATAAGGCTCAAGGTATAGAGCTATAGAGTCTGCTTTTAAGGGAAATAATCAAAATTTAGTCAGTTCCTTTAATTAGATGTTTTCAAATCTTACAGAATTCTCTGGGTGTGTACTTCCAAAAGGAAAAAAAAAAAAAACACAGTGGTCATGGTTTCGTTATTTTTATCCATAGGGAGGAAAACCTTACCCCAAATAGGCCAAATCTTCTCCCAGAATCTCTGAGGACAGGCCTTTGGGGTTGTTGCCCAAGGCTGCTTATAACCTTAGGATGACCAGCATTCACTGAGGCTGGGGTCTTACAGTAAGAAAATAAGAGTAGAGCTGAGGAGTCAGGGGCATTCACAGGAGAGGAGAGAATACTGATAAAAGCAGATGGCAGAAGTGAGCGGGGGGCTCAGCCCCAGCACAGTGAGCTGTACTATAGCGAAGGGTGACCAGAAGTTCCGGCACCTCCACCCTTGTGGACACAAGCTACAGATACCAGTTTGCCTGAGTTTTCAGCATTAAAAAAAACCAGCCAGTGTTCTTGAGTGTCAGTTTATTGAGCTCTCCAGTGCAGCCTCATAACTTATATTAATTGGAAGGAAAATGCTTCCAGAGAAAAGAGAGATGCTGGACAAAACAAGTTTGTCTTTCACTAGTTGTCATGACCCTGCTGTTTGGAGTCATTGGCAAGTCCTTAGTTCTTGTATGACAGACCCTGAGAAAAAGAAGTGATTCATCTTCTCTGTTGCTTCTTTCAAGGAGGACATTTTTTTTCTTTCTTAAAGACAGATTTTGTTTATGGACTTCCTATCGCTGGCAGTGGCCAGTGGGCTCGGAATCTTTGCAAGGTATAATTTACTATTGTGCGCCTCCCTCCTAAGTTTGTGCACCTCGAGACACTCCATCCCATTAAAATTCCTTCTTAAAAGCGTAAGGTGAAAGAGCCGAGCATGTGTTGTTTTTTCAGAGGGGAGTGTAGCCTCGGAAGGGGAGAGGGCCCCGGCTTTTTCTCTTTTAAATGCTAGTGAATAGCTTAAAACTTGTTGAAGCTTTTGGAGGAATGTGGAGGAGCTGTCATTTGACTCTGATGTTTAGGGAAACAAAGTGAAGGAAATAATTTTAAGAAGAGATTTTTCCCATGATGGGCTCTGTTCTCTGACATGTCCTGTAAGTGTCACATCTGTCCCTCTGTGTACACAAGCTAAGTTAAGTTACCTCCGTGTCTGCTGGGCCCACTGTCCTACTGAATGTTTTTCGGACTTCAGTTCTGTACTTTTCCAGCTCAGCCCTTACACAAGTGTGAAACACTGTTTTGGACAGTGAGAAAGAGCAACGTTGTTTAAAGATGAAATGCTAATACATTCATGTACAAATTCTCTGTTTTCTAATGTTATCGGAAAAACACCAGCATCTGCTGTGACAGAACCCAGCTCTCACTCAGCCATGTGATCTCACTCATGCACCTAAAGTCTGACCTGCCTTCCGTTTGGGGGAGACTTCATAACCTGGAAGGTGCAGGAAGGAAATGTTTTTTTTTTTTTTTACTGAGAATTTAAAAGGAGTGTCTTTCATAGCCAATAGCCTTCCTTTTTGAGTCCCTTATTTCTAAAGGGTTTTTTGCAGCTTCTGTAAAAGAGAAAGAGCTCAGATTCTTCTTTTTCACTCCTACAGCCTGAAGGGATTGTGTGTACTTGTAGCCAAGCACCTAAAATGTGAAAATAGCGCAAAAAAAAAAAATAAATAAAATAAAAGTAAAAAAATACTTAATTGTATTGTAGCTGTGGAAATTTTGAGCTTCAATATGATTCGGTGCTAGTTTTCTTGGAAACTGTCTATATAGGGACTCAAATGTAGGTCTTGAGAAATGATATGGATGAAGGATGGAGAAGTAGAAGCCCTTTAAAATAAGGTGACTCTAGCTTGGTGATGTACTTCTGAATTTACATTTAAGTGTGGTCCTATCTTAGATCCTGGAAGTTCAGTGACCCCCTCAGGACTTAATCTATTCTATTTCTCTTCACCACCCTTCCTTCCATCTCTCTGTCTTTCTCTCTCTCTCTCTCTCTCTCTCTCAAACACACACACACACACACATATCTTTTGGCAAATAATGGCAAAATATACACAGTGTTTTTAATGGGGGTCGTACTTAAACGGTTTTGCAACTTGTTTCTTTTTATGTAAAAACTTTGTGGAAAAATAAACTTCATCCTTTTTTTTTCATCTTCCCTTAACGGAGGCTCTGGGGATTGAACCCAGGACCTCATGCATACCAAGCATGGGCTGGCTCTACCACTGAGCTGTACCTCCCACCCCCTACTTCATTCTCTTTTAACAGTTGCTTATAAAGTCATTTGAATATATGCACACATATTATGTATGTTTTAACCCATTTGTTATTGATGGACATTTAGATGGCTCCTAATTTTTCGCTGTTTCAAGCAATGCTGCAGTGTTTTGTTCTTTTTCTTTTAAAAATGAATGTTTCTCATTGTACAAATACTCCATTCACAAAGGCAGAAAAATATAAAGAAGAAAATAAAAATCACTTATAATCCTCTCTCCAGAGATACCTCTAACATTCTGGTATATTTACTTCCATGCTCTTTTCATTGTATTTGTGTGGATATTTATAAAATTGATAGGATGCTATGTGTAGTTTTGGTCCATTTAACAATTTAGGTATTTTCTTGCATCATTAAATCTTCCTTTAAACAAATTTTCTACCTGTTGTATTCTATCTTTTGTGAGTTGTCTGTTAAGTCTTTTGTTCATATTTCTTTCTATAGGAATGTTGACGTACGTTTTTATATTGATTTATAAGAACTCTTTATAGTAAGGCCATTAATCTTTTGTCTCTCTCATTTGTTTCAGTTATTTTCCTTAGTTTTTCATTTACCTTTAAATTTTGTTTATGGAACCATTGATATATAAAAGTCTTAAGTTTTTGTGTTATACAAATATGTCAGTATTTTCCTTTATAGTTTCCTTTAGGCTTAAAAAGACCTTAGAAGAAGCTGTAGTAACAATAATAGACACATTTATTTAGCACTTAGCTACCATGTCAACAGTTTTATACATATAAACTTCTATATATTTACTCTTTACTACCAATGAGGTAGGTGATGTTATTTCTGTTTCACTGATGAGAAATTAAGGCACAGAAAGTCATATAGGAAGACGTGGCATCAACCCAGGCAGTCTGGCCTGGGAGTCCACACTCTTCTCAACGTCATTATATCACCGTATGTTTCAAAGGATGTATTTTTTAGCCTCAAGTACTATGCTCAGTCCTGCTTCATCTCAACAATCACTAAAAACAAAGAAGAAAAACACCTGTTTTCTCCTAGTGTTTTGAATAGTTTTAATTAGATTTAATTGTAGTTTGTCCAGATCTTACCTTGCTGCGTAGTATGAACTGGGTCTCATATTTAATTTTTTCCATTAGTTAATGTCCCCAGTACATTAGCACTTCTTTAAGAATTTGGAAAGGACTTGCCTTTTCCAAGAAGCCTTTATAATTAGTGCCACTTCATGCTGTTTTTTCAGTTACATTTCTTCAACATTTCTTCAGAATTGTTGGTTTCCTCAGCAACCCTGGTCTGCATAATTTTGTGGAATCTCACGTTGCTGCTAAATTAAAAGTTTCATAAAACAAAAGAGACTAACTCTTCTAGTTGTTTTTACTCTTTATATAAGAATAGGGTAAGAAATTCTTATCCTAGGGTCAGTGGACCCTCTCACCCACCGAATTCAGGGTATCCATGAACTTGGATAAGAAAAAATATTACATCTTTATTTTCATTAACCTTTAACTGACATTGAGCATTTCCTTCAATTTTGAATTAAACAAACCACAGTCATATTAGCAGTACTGTGATTTTAAACTACAGATACTTAATATTACATTTCAGTTGTTCCAGATATTTTGAAATATTCTTTACACTTACCACAACTTTGACATTATAATGGTTATATTAGACCCACCACTAGATTTTGCTACTGAATGGATTAAGAAGCATATTTATTAACATTTTCCATATTCAAAATTATTTTGAAAACTGGATTTCTATAAAATTGATTTCCTTTTTTATCTTATGTGTTTTATTTTATGGACTTAGAACCATTTTTCTGAGAAGGGGTCCATAGGTTTCATCAAACCACCAAAGGGATCATATACATAAATATTGTAGAGAGCTGTCGTCTATTTGAATGCAAGGTGCACCATTGGGCTTTATAAGTACTCATCAGGTACTGAGTAATCAAGGGGTGATTTGGGAGGAAGACTGTCCAGCATATCACTTTCTAATGCCTTGATTCTCTCCCTTCTGGGAATGTTCTCTTTATTGTCCTGAATAGAATTGCTTCTTCTCTCCCCTCCACCATCCCCTTTCATCCTCCCCCTTTCCACTTAGGACCTCTCATTTCTTCCCCACTGTCCTTTTTTTTTTTTTCATTTCATTCTTTTTCTCTTCCTCCTTCACTTGGCTCCACCTCCCTTTCTTTTTCTTCCTTTTCCTCTCTCTTCTCTCTAAAAATACTAATATCTGAAGGAGTTTATGTTCCAACTGTTTTCAAAAAATATTTCCTCTTTTTGATCTAAAAATGAATTCAGAGGGAAAAACAAAGGGGCTGATAGAAAGAGTTAGTAACATCAACAAGAAGTTGAAAGCAAGATTTGCCAAAGATAAGTGTGAGGTAATTACCTGGAAATAATTAAGAATTGACCTTAAAGGGCACTTACCTGGTCTGTTTGGCCCCAGGAAAGGGCTTTGGTTCTGGCCCCATAATTCCTAGTCTGCTTTCATATCTGATTTATCCAACTCCTTTTATAAACTGTTTGCCTCATAAGACAATCATTCACTCTTAATTTTCAAAGTACCCACAGGGAGAGTAGTCTGTTTTGAAAGACTGAGACCATTAGACTGGATTATTGATTTGCAGTCATTTCTTTGGGATCATTTCAAAAGTATACATATTTATGGGCAAAAGTTATCACACAATTTTCTCGCTTAAAGTGTAACTTCTGATGCCTGGAATAAGTTAGTATTTAGTTTCTGAGATGCTTATGCCATGGTCTCACCTCTCTGCTGAAATGTACTAGTGATTCATCTTAGCCATTGGTCATGGGTACCTACTGATACAATCTGTATGGCTATGGAATTTTTCCTCTTAAAGTAAGTTCTGTCTGGGATAATGCCATTTTTCTACACTAAAAACATTAGCTCGTCTTACAGCTAACATAAGCTGAAAATTAGAGGTGCCTAGGGGAGGGAAATGAGGCAGATGGATTGTTTACATGAGTGCTATAGTTTCACTTTTTATGCACCGGTCACCTTGGAAGAATTAATGGTCTGTAAGTTTGCCAATCAGATTGCTCCAGTCATCTCTAAACATTCCATTTGGTTTATTAGAATAATAAATACTGTGCAAAGAAAGTTCATCTGGATCCAGGACATTATACTGTGGTCAACCAAATAAATATGTGCTACACCTTACCTCTGACTAGACTCCGTCAGGTGGCACAATGAGTTTGACAAGTGGATACAGGTTTACCCTACTTGGGCATTGAATTTGAAGACAGATCACTGGAGTTACAGCTCGTATAACTGGAGTTACAGCATCTTTATTACCTGTCCTGGCCAGTGTTGGTGGCAGTTTTGCTGGCCATTTTTGTCACGTAACCTCACCATCTGATGTCTGCTAAATGTTCTCTGTGGAAAGGAGTAAGAAGTTTCTCTTCATCCTGCTGGGTAGATTTGGGTATCTGAAGCCACCCGCAGAAAAGACTTATCAAAAAGTCCGTTTAAATGTTTCGTCTGATTCGATGACCATGGCTCTGAGTTAATTTCAGTTTTGGAAGTCTTAGTTATTATGTCTGGCTTTCAAATCCTTCCATGATAATGTCTCTTCTCCTCTTATTCAGGCTTGTTACAGCTGTTCCCCAGCGATCCCTCTACTGCTCTCAGGGAAATAGCTCTGAGTACGCTCTTCACCCTGATACTTCAGTATTTTCTCTCAAGCTGTCTTCCTTATCTGTAGTGTTTCTCTTTTCTGAGGTCGGTTGACTATCCTACTGTGTTTCCAAGGCCTGGATCAAATTGCACCTCCTTCATTCCTTCATGAGCCTTTCTTTTCTCAGTGTCTTAATCCATCACCAAACTCTCTTGCTGCTAAACTTCTACAGATCTGATGGTACAAAAAAAAAAAAAAAATCTTTGGGCACAGGAAGCAGTCAAATAGAATCAGATAAATACTAAAGGCATCGATATAAAAGCTGGCTTTATTCAAATAAGATATATTAAAGAGATCATAAGTAATCAGTATTTCTAAGAACAAAGTTCATATTTTAGCATTTTATTGCTGGGGATATAGGTTCTAGAGAAAAGTAATAAGGTCTGAAATTTAAAAAAAATTACAGAATGACCAAAGCGCTAAACAAATGCATTGCATTATTTGCAGCCTTATTTATACAGGGAGAAACACCCTCAGTGTCTAACAATGGAAGGATGACTGGTTCCCTTAATACACTACGCTTATATTAATTGATAACAATTTTAAATTTAATGATGATTTTGAAGACTTTTGCACTGATAAAAATTTTTATAAAATGGTAGGCAATAAAAGCAGATTATAAAAGTAAAAAATGTATATACTGGATCAGGATGGAGCATGGATAAATGAAAACAGTTGATTTGTTAGTGTTAAGGTGGTGTGATTGGTAGTTTTTTTAATTGAAAGATTTCCATCAAAACAGTGTCAAAAGTCCTAAAGTTTATTACATGAATACATTAGACTTCTAAGTGCTGTTTTTGGTGAAAATTTTTAGCATCCTAACTCCATTGTAAGCTCCATAAAAGTGGATTCTGTGTCTTTTATTTCTACCATACTCTATCCTTTTAAAAGAGTATATTCACAACACTCAAAACCTATGGGACACAGTAAAGGCAGTGCTAAGAGGGAAGTTTATAGCGATACAGGCCTTCCTCAAAAAAGAAGAACAATCTCAAATAAACAATTTAACCCACCACCTGAATGAATTAGAAAAAGAAGAACAAAAAGCCCCAAAAAGCAGCAGAAGGAAGGAAATAATAAAGATCAGAGAGGAATTAAATACAATAGAGATTAACAAGACCATAGAAAAAATCAACCAAACCAAAAGCTGGTTTTTTGAAAAAGTAAATAAAATCAACAAACCTCTGGCCAAACTCACAAAGAAGAAAAAAGAGAGAGCACAAATTAGCAAAATAAGAAAGGCAAATGGAGAAATTACAACAAACAAAATAGAAATACAGAATATCATACGAGAATATTATGAAAAACTATATGGAACCAAACTGGATAACCTAGAGGAGATGGACAAGTTTCTGGAAACATACTGTCCACCAAAACTGAATCAAGAAGAATCTGAACACTTGAACAATCCGATCACTAGAAAGGAAATAGAAATAGCAATTAAAAACCTCCCTACAAATAAAAGTCCAGGACCGGACGGCTTCACCGGGGAATTCTACCAAACATACAAAGAAGAACTCATACCAGTCCTTCTCAAACTCTTCCAGACGATTGAAAAGGAGGGATTACTCCCAAACTCATTCTACGAAGCCACCATCACCCTGATACCAAAACCAGGCAAAGACACTACAAAAAAAGAGAATTATAGGCCAATATCACTGATGAACATAGACGCCAAAATCCTCACCAAAATTTTAGCAAATAGAATCCAACAACACATAAAAAAGATTATACATCATGACCAAGTGGGGTTCATCCCAGGGACACAAGGCTGGTTCAACATACGCAAATCAATCAGTGTAATACATCACATCAACAAGAGAAAGGACAAAAACCACATGATCATCTCAATCAATGCAGAAAAAGCATTTGATAAAATTCAACACCCATTTATGATAAAAACTCTCGCCAAAGTGGGTATAGAGGGAACATATCTCAACATAATAAAAGCTATATATGACAAACCTACAGCCAGCATAGTACTCAATGGTGAAAAACTCAAAAGCTTCCCACTAAAATCTGGGACAAGACAAGGATGCCCACTATCACCACTCCTATTCAACATAGTCCTGGAAGTCCTAGCCACAGCAGTCAGGCAAGAGAAAGAAATAAAAGGGATCCAAATTGGAAAAGAAGAGGTAAAAGTGTCATTATATGCTGATGACATGTTACTATATATAGAAAACCCTAAAAGGTCCACACAAAAGCTACTAGAGCTGATTGAAGAATTCAGCAAGGTAGCAGGTTACAAAATTAACGTTCAAAAATCAGTTGCATTTCTTTACACTAACGATAAGTCAACAGAAGAAGAAAGTAAAGAAACAATCCCCTTTAAAATAGCACCCAAAGTAATAAAATATCTGGGAATAAATCTAACCAAGGAGGTGAAAGAATTATACACAGAAAACTATAAACCATTGATGAAGGAAATTAAAGAAGACTTTAAAAAATGGAAAGATATTCCATGCTCTTGGATTGGAAGAATCAATATTGTTAAAATGGTCACACTGCCCAAGGCAATCTACAGATTTAATGCAATCCCTATCCAATTACCCAGGACATATTTCACAGAACTAGAAAAAATCATAATAAAATTCATATGGAACCATCAAAGACCTAGAATTGCCAAAGCATTACTGAAGAGAAAGAAAGAGGCTGGAGGAATAACTCTCCCAGACTTCAGACAATACTATAGAGCTACAGTCATCAAGACAGCATGGTATTGGTACCAAAACAGACATATAGACCAATGGAACAGAATAGAGAGCCCAGAAATGAACCCACAAACTTTTGGTCAACTCATCTTTGACAAAGGAGGCAAGAATATACATTGGAATAAAGACAGTCTCTTCAGCAAATGGTGTTGGGAAAACTGGACAGCAGCATGTAAAACAATGAAGCTAGAACACTCCCTTACACCATATACAAAAATCAACTCAAAATGGATTAAAGACTTAAACATAAGACAAGATACAATAAACCTCCTAGAGGAAAACATAGGCAAAACATTATCTGACATACATTTTAAAAATTTTCTCCTAGAAGAAATAAAAGCAAGAATAAACAAATGGGACCTAATGAAACTTACAAGCTTCTGCACAGCAAAGGAAACCAGAAATAAAACAAGAAGAAAACCTACGGAATGGAAGAAAATTTTTGCAAGTGAAACCGACAAAGGCTTGATCTCCAGAATATATAGCAGCTCACACGACTCAATAAGAAAAAAATAAACAACCCAATCCAAAAATGGGCAGAAGACCTAAACAAGCAATTCTCCAAGGAAGACATACAAATGATCAAAAAGCACATGAAAAAATGCTCAATCACTAATTATCAGAGAAATGCAAATCAAAACTACAATGAGGTATCACCTCACACCAGTCAGAATGGCCGTCATTCAAAAATCCACAACTGACAAAGGCTGGAGAGGCTGTGGAGAAAGGGGAACCCTCCTACACTGCTGGTGGGAATGCAGTTGGGTGCAGCCACTATGGAAAACAGTGTGGAGATTCCTCAAAAGACTAGGAATAGACTTACCATATGACCCAGGAATCCCACTCCTGGGCTTGTATCCAGAAGGAAATCTACTTCAGGATGACACCTGCACCCCAATGTTCATAGCAGCACTATTTACAATAGCCAAAACATGGAAACAGCCTAAATGTCCATCAACAGGTGACTGGATAAAGAAGAGGTGGTATATTTATACAATGGAATACTACTCAGCCATAAAAACTGACAACATAACGCCATTTGCAGCAACATGGATGCTCCTGGAGAATGTCATTCTAAGTGAAGTAAGCCAGAAAGAGAAAGAAAAATACCATATGAGATCGCTCATATGTGGAATCTAACAAACAAAAACAAAAACAAACAAACAAACAAAAACAAAGCATAAATAAAGGACAGAAATAGACTCACAGACAGAGAATACAGACTTGTGGTTACCAGGGGGGTGGAGGGTGGGAAGGGATAGACTGGGATTTCAAAATTGTAGAATAGACTACACTGTATAGCACAGGGAAATATACACAAAATGTTATGATAACTCACAGAGAAAAAAATGTGACAATGAGTGTGTATATGTCCATGAATAACTGAAAAATTGTGCTGAACACTGGAATTTGACACAACATTGTAAAATGATTATAAATCAATAAAAAATGTTAAAAAAAAAAAAAAGAGTATATTGGTGCAACCACTGTGGAAAAAACAGTATAGAGGTTCCTCAGAAGACTAAAAATAGAATTATCATATGATCCAGCAATTCCATTTCTGGGTACTTATCTGATGAAAATAAAAACACTACCTTGAAAAGATATACAGACCCCCACGTTCATTGCAGCACTATTTATAATAGCCAAGATATGGAAACAACCTAAATGTCCATATATGGATGAATGGGTAAAGAAATTGTGGTGTGTGTGTGTGTATTACGTAAATAAAATTATATATATAAATATACAATGAAATATAATTCAGCCATAAAAAAGAATGAAATCTTGCCATTGGTGACAACATAGATGGACCTTGAGGGCATTATGCTAAGTGACAGAAAAAGACAAATACTATACGATCTCTTATATGTGGAATTAAAAAAAAAATAGATACAGAGAACAGATTGGTGGTTACCAGAGATGAGGGTCAGAGGGTGGAAGAAATTGGCAGTAGGAGTCAAAGATGAAAAGAAAAAACTTTTTTAAATAAAACCTCCTTTAAAAAAGTACAAAAAAAAAAAAAAGAAAAAGAAAAAGAAAACAAAACAGATACTATCTGTCCAAAGAATTATTTTGTAGTCAAGAATTAACAACAAATGAAGTACAATTTAACTTTGTGAGCAAGAAAGATTTAATCTCTTCTTTAGGAATATATGCATTATTTTAGGTGTATGTATATATTTTAAAAAAGGAAATGTCTTCTCTATCACCTGGAAAAGCAGAAAATCAAAAAGTAATCAAATCAATTATCTCCTGGTTTATGCAGTGAGCACTTAATATGCAGCAATATCTGGAGGTGTGTAATGTTTGTAAAAAAGAAAAATAAAACAGTGCTTTTAAAATAAAAGAAGAATAGTTAATGCTTTTGATTAATGGATTGATTTAGTATGAGGAATGTAAGAACATTCAAACTAAAGGATGAAAAATGATTTTTTTGAATACTTTTTATGTGCCAGACATGATGCTAAATGTTTAGTATAGCTTGTTTCATTTAAATAGCTATAAAACCTTGAGAGGAAGTTATTACTACTCACCTTTTAATGGTGAGGTATCTGAGATCCAGAAACATGAATTGTGTGAGATGACATGGGTATAAGATTTGAAACCAGTTGTTGTTTTTTTCTTATCCCAGAAACATATCTCTTTAGTCAGTAATAAAATTATTGTGACCCTGGAAAGTTCCCATGGGCTGTGTGTCTTGTCTTAATAAAACTGAAAAGCTTTAGGCTTGCCGATTAATAAAACAGCCCGTGTATGTAAGTGTATGTGTACGTGTTACTAATAGTTATTTCTGTAGTGCCTTCAAAATAGAACTTACTTTATAAAACTATGTCATCTCAAGGATAGAGTCCACAATGTAGACCGTGTGTGTGTGTGTGTGTGTGTGTGTGGTGTTAAACAACGAATGCACCTTTCCGAACATATTCTCAGTCAAGACTTTCCCACAAGTTGCCTATTTTTAGGGCAATTCATGACCATGAGATATTTACTGGAGAGCATTATTCTCCCTCTTCATACTGGCGCCATTTGAATTAGACTTTCGTGGTTGTGAGGAATAAAAATCCACTCAAGCTAGCGCAAATGAGAAAAAGCTTTACTGCAAAGAAAGAAGAATCTCCTGGAAATTCAAGAACTGGAGCCACGGCAGCATGGAGCTTCCTGCAGGCCAGTACTGAAAGGTGGACTTCAGCAGCGGGAATCCGTGGAGCCTCATTCACTGATGTGTCTCAGCAGCAGTCCGAGAAGCTTCTTCCAGACCCACCGCCCACTGTCAAATTCTCGCCTCACTTCTTGCCCTTGACTCAGTTGCTTAACTCTGCTCTAGTCAGCTTTGACTGGGAATGGGTCTGAACCCTGGTCTGAAAAATGACCAACAAAGCCAGTGACAGCAGTGGCTCTAAAATTTTACGTAGGAGGCCATAGGTGCAGCAGCATGGTTGGGGGAAGGACAGGAAGGATGTCACTTGATGCTACATTTGCAGAAAAATTTACCAAAAAATTTCATTTGTCTATATAAGGGAATGTGAGGGAGGGGGAAGGGGGTGTGCCTTGTACCAGCACTGCAGAAGGGACTGTGGCTAGGTGGGCTCCTGTGGAAGGAGGCATGGTTGTGGTGGACCAAGATTAAAGTGTCTTGCACAGGAACATGAAACAGATTATTGTTACTTATTTAGGCACTTGAGATTTGTTTTTAGTTACTGATACCCAGACCCATATTTAGACTCTTGAATTCACTCAGAGGCAAGAGTTAGGTTCTAATTAGAGATGGGAAAAAAATAGAGAACCTGAACTGGAGGAAATCAGACCTATGAAATAGCAATTTCTAACCATAGTCATTGATCAACTTCCTGATGTCTGCTAGCCTCTGACTCCCTTTCTTTCCACGTTATGTTTATAGTCATTCTTGGTGGCCTTATTACCCTAGTAGATAATCTGTTCAACATTCTAGCTTCTCAAGGTGACTCCTCGCACCCTGCCCCCACCCCCCCACAAGGATCTTTCCTTCCATCCCGTTCAACAACCCATTCTGATGGGCTTACTTTACACCTGATGTTACCAATCACACCATCCCCTCTCCTAAAGTTGCAACTTCAAGTATCCTTTCTCTGACCACCACCTCCAATATTTACAGCTCATTTATTCTATTATCCCCACTCCAGAAACACTTTGACCACTTGAAGATCCCCAGACTGAGTCCATGGTCCATTGTGATAGTCACAACTTTGTATGTACCCTCAACTTCTTTTCCTTTCTTTGCCTTTCATCATTCTCATACACTTAGGAAGACCTCTATGCTAATTAAATCTAACTCTTTGTCTACTTTCTGCTTTCACTGAAGGAAAACATATGGTCTAAATTTAATGTTCACAATCTTCCCTTGAATGCCCTTAGTCCTGCCTGGAAGTTCTAATATCCCCTCTCTGAAATAACCATTTCACATCTTCTACTTTCTCTGAATTCTAATATTTCCTCTCTGCTCTTCCCTGATGATCTTTTCTCTTATCTCACTGAGAAAATGCAAGCAATCAGCGTAATTATTTCCCATCCTCCTACTAACAACTCTGGCAGCTCTGTCCACGCCTGTACTCTCTCTCGTCCTACCTAAGGGCAGCCCTCAACTTGTACACTGGGTCCTATGCGCTCCATCTCCTCAAACACCTCACACCTTTCTTTCCTCCTTTATTTCTCTGTCTCCACTTCCTTTCTGCATTAAAGCTGGAATAACTCTCAACTTTAAAATCTACCCTAGAGTTCACATCTTCCCTACAGAAACCCTTTGTTTCATCCAACTCAAAACGTGTATCTAAATCCTCAGTCACTGTCTTCACTTCACCATCCATTCTCTTCTCAGCCCACTTTGATTAGGCTTTTTTTCCCACCCTCCCATGGAAACCAATCTTGCCAAGGTTACCAACAGCCTTTGCTTTGTTGATTCCAATGGCCAGTTCTCAGTTTTCATCTTAGACATGTTCTCAGTAGCATTTGACACAGTCGAACCTTGATTCTTTTTTTTTTTTTACTTGGCTTGGCTTCTGGAACATCATACTTCTTTTTTCCCCAATGTCATCTTCTCTATTTCTCCTTTACTGGCTCCTCCATCTCCTCCAAGCTCAGAGTACATCAGGGCTTAGACCGTCATTCTTCACTTTTCTTTCTTTCTTTCTTTCTTTCTTTCTTTCTTTCTTTCTTTCTTTCTTTCTTTCTTTCTTTCTTTCTTTCTTTCTTTCTTTCTTTCTTTCTTTCCTTCTTTCCTTCTTTCCTTCTTTCCTTCTTTCCTTCTTTCCTTCTTTCTTTCTTTCTTTCTCTTTCTTTCTCTCTTTCTCTCTTTCTCTCTCTCTCTCTTTCTTTCTTTCTTTCTTTCTTTCTCTTTCTTTTTGCAGATATGTATATATGTATATATATATATATATATCTCTTACTTATTTGAACAGATATGATTTGAAAATGTTTTCTCCTATTCAGTATGCTGCCTTTTCATTTTGTTGATAGTTTCCTTTGTTCTGTGGAGGCTTTTTAGTTTGCTGTAGTCCTACTTGTTTATTTTCGTGTTTGTTGCCTTTGCTTTTGGTGTCAAATCCAAAAAAATCATTGTCAAGACTGATGTCAGGGAGCTTACTGCATATGCTTTATGGTTTCAGGTCTTACATTCAAGTCTTTAACCCATTTTCAGTTAATTTTTTTGTGTATAGTATAAGATAGGGGTCAAGTTAATGGCACACCATTTATCCAGTTGCCCAGGCCAAGAACCTTCAAGTCATTCATGATTGCATTTTTCCTCACTCTCACATTGAATCCATCAGCAAGTTTGTCAGCTCTACTTTCAGAATAAGCCCTGAGCCCATCCTCTTCTCACCCCTTCCACCTCTACCACGCTAACCCAAGTCACCATCGTTAGTGATCCAAGCAATTTGTAATAGCTTGGATTCCCTGTTCTACTTTTGCCCTCTTAAATCTATTCCCCATAGAGCAGCCAGGGTGGTCTTTCTAAACATAAGTCATGTCCTGTCACTCTGCTGCTCAAAATCCTCCAGTGGATTTTCATCTGTCTCAGAATATAATACACAGCCTTTACAATGACCCCTAAGGTTTCAGATGGAATCCCATCGTTCTGGCCGATTTCCCCCTTGACTACAGCTGCACTTGCCTACTGTCCTCCCTCCAACCTACTCACCAACACAACGCACCCTACTCAATGTCAGCTCCACAAGGGCAGGGACTTTGTTTTGGCCACTGCTATACTCTCAACCCCTAAAACCAAGTCTGTCGCACAGAAGGTGCTCTGTAAATATTTGGTGAATGGAATGAATTGAATTACATTGGAATCTCTTTTCAAAAAAGAGAGGGGTAGAAAGTGTTAAAAGAACATCCTCTCGAGCTGTCATTGGTGAATACAAGATATTCCTTCAAAGTATGGGAGTTTTCCTTCACTTCTCTTTACATCTACCACTCCTTACTAAAATTCTTGATTTTCTCAAGTAAATCAAAATCAAGGGACTGTTGCTTTTAGATGCATGTGAATGAATTGGTAAACGTTGGGGGTCCCAGGGAGAGGAAGCATCAGGACTTCAGGAAGTGGTGGAGGTGCAGCGCCATCAGCATACTGGGCATTTCCACTCAGCCTTTATTCCCATCGGGCTGGTCTGCTCTCTTGCTATTTTGAAAAAAACAAACAAAATGCAAAGAAAGGAGGTTGATATAAAAACTCTCAGAGAACAAATAGAATGCTTTAAAGGCCTTTGCCGGAGTCATCACATGTGACTTAACAAAAAGGCATTTGCCTTTTTTGAGGGACGGGAGAAGAACTGGCGAGGATAAGCCTACAATGCCAGTTGTAATCTGACAATGTCGTTATAAGTGGCCATAGTTTCATATGATTCCAAAGCAAGATGAATAATGAACTGAGGGTAGGCACAGGTCAGTGGTGGATACATGCATGGAGCACCCACTTATTTATTTTTTTTACATTAGCTCAAGTCTATTCAAAGAAACTGGCAACACATTTTATGAAGTAAATTCTCTTAGTCATCCTAGAAGATTTTGGTACGCAGCCAGTGACTGCATTTATTTTAGTCTTTTTAATTTCCAGTTAGATATTTTCCAGTGGATATTTGTACCAAACATTTCTGGAAAATCAACGATACGGCGCAAAACTGGTGTCATTATTTCTATGCCATCTGGAGAAGAAATTGCCTTCTGGGATCTATAGCTTTCCTGAATTACATCCTTTGTTTGTTTTTAATTTGGAAGTTTATGTAGTTTTCACCAGAAACAGTGGATTTGGAAAACTCATTTGATGTGTGGTTTTCTGTCTCACAAAGATGGGTTATGGGTTATCTTGATCAAGGAAATGGTTGTAGGGAAATAAAAAAGGGACTGGCTGCTGAATCTTAAGTTTGGGTTCCAGTCTTAACGTGTCCTCTTCGTGTTCTTTATCACATCTTTCTGAGCTCCAAGCTTTTCATGTGTAAAAACAAGGAGAAAATTGAATTTCCGCCCTACATGGTTATTATAAGAGTTAAATTCCCATGTAACTGGGATAACACGTTAGAAGATACTGGGGGGAATATTTCTTTGTTCCCCGTTCATCATTATTTGTTACTGTCATGCTATTGTATCCTTGGTTCTCTAGTTAACTATTCAATGTCTTTCATAGCTCAGATTATAGGGGACACATAAATGTGTTGTGACTGGTTCCCTCAACCTTCTGCGTATTATCTTCTAAGTAGACTGTTTGTTACAGTAATAAGTGATTCTCAAAGTGAGCACTCTCTGGACCTCTTCTGGTACTTCCAGTCATCCTTGTATGTTTATCTGTGTGTCTTGTGTCTCCCCCTGTAAAGATGTTGGGGCTGAACCCACCAGCACTTTCTTATGTCAGTGTGCTCTGCGCAATGACCTTTGTGCAGCATCCAGTCCACGGTGTGCTCTGCTGCATTTCATTTCAACAGATACTGTGAAAGGAAGTGGGTGTATTCTGTTGGTCAAGGAAGAAAGCAACACGAGTCTAATGGTTATGCCATAACCATGCTTGCTTCCCCTAGAGAACTGTAAATTGGAACCCTATGCTCTTACTGAGTCTGGCCCAGCCAGGTAGACAGAGCCTGGGTTTCAGTTCATGGTATAAAGACAAGGTTCTATTGAGATCTCAGACAGGGATATACCTGATACTCCTCGTAGGTGATGGTCCTGTATCTCTGATACCTCTCCCCTCTTTTCAGGAAGCACAGAGGGAGAGTGGTATGTCGAGAAGCCTCAAACCAACCAATTCTATGGTAATTCTTGGCTATGTGTAACTTTAGTCTCACAGGTTGATCTCTCAAAGCTCTGTTTTCCCTCTTCCTAGTGCTTAAGGTAGCAGGCCGAGTAGGCCTGGTGCCCTGATCATGCTGCTGTGGTCCATAGCTTTATGGCTATTTTGCCTGAGCATCATTTATTCTCTTATCAGATATTTATTGGCACCTACACTGAGCCAGGCATATACTAGGCATTGAGAAGAGAGTGGTGAGCAAGACAGAAGTTCTGTTCTCAAGGAGCTTACGTTCATTCCGATGGAGGGATTCAGACAATAGGCAAAATAACAAGTATATGAGAATCTTTCATATAGTGACAAACGTGACAAGGTAGATAACACCAGAGCAGGTGATGATGGGGAGATGGTATGTATATGTATGTGTATGTGGAGAGGTTGGCTGCTATAAGATGGGTGGTTAGAGAGGGCCTTTCTGAGGAGACAACCTGAGCTGAGACCTAAATGATGAGAGGGATCCAGTCATGGGGAGAATGGAGAACAGAATCAAGACGGAAGAAAATAGCTGGTGTAAAGGCCCTGGGGCAGGAGTAAGCTTGAGTGGCCGAGCCATTGTTTATGTGTATCGAATGCACGTGGGGAGGAGGAAGAAGTGGGAGGCAAGGAGGTTAATAATATAAGCGAGTCTTATTTTCTCACATTTTCGAGAACATTCAACACGAACGTAAACAGTTACTGACACTGTATTTAAAGGTGTACTTGGAGAATGAGTTCTTTAAAAACCATAAGCACTTTTGGAAAAATTATTCATCTTCTGGTAATCCTTAAGTGTCTCAGGTAGAATTTGTTTTACCCCACACTTCAGCTCGAATGCCCTAATTCATTCTGCCTAGTTTTTTAGAATTGATTTTCTCTTAAGGCTGGTGCATCCCTCAGAGACCCGAGGCCAGCTGCTCACGAAGACCCTTGCATTCCCTCAAAGGCTGCGTGTTGTGGGTGTTGCAGCTCCAGGAAGCATTCTGAACCTGGGCATCTTTCACAGCCTCATATAGAAGTTACTGCCTGCAGTTCTTAAGGCTTTCTCTTTCAGAAAATCTTCTTTTGTTCCTGCCACAAGGCAAAAACAGGAAAAGAGTTCTGTGAAAGAATGCTCCCCTTTTCTTTTGTGGTGATTGTGTATCTTAAGAGAAGGCCTCAAAGGTTCCCGGAGCTGTCTGTCTTTTCATGTAAATGGAGCCCTTAAGCCTATTTAGAAGTGTGCAAAAAGCCTGTGGGAGTTGGGGTGAAAGATACAGTGGTAGCATCAGTGTCCCAGTTAATTTATTCAAGTTCAACTTTATGCTCTCCTTCTTGTACATAATGAAAAATACTGCAGAATTGTATTTTGCACTTGTAATTTTAATAATATGCTATGCATATAACTACATACACATATTACTGTGCAGGGTTGTAACTGCAAAACCATATATTTTTTTTTTTTTACCGGGATGTTTAAGGGATTTTCCAGGGTAATTTTGACTATGTAAATTGTACCTTACACACCAACTCTAGAGGGCAATCCCTGGGTAAAATATGGCCCTCTGTGGTAGATATTTTTAAACCCCTGCTTATCCCAAAGCAAAGGAATGGGCATAAGTGGGACTCATATTCACCTCTCACCTCAGAACTAGTAGCAGGTATAGGACTGATGTCGGGCTTTGTCAGTAGAAAAGGGATGAGGCAGAAGGAACTTAGGGCATTCAAATAGAAAAGAGAGCAGAGCAGGGGAATCTGAGGGCAGAGACCTTGGGCCAGGGATTCCAAGGTCAGGCAGGGAAAGGGGCTGATGGATGAGACTTTCCTCTAGTGAATGCAGGGCTCAAAGCCATCCTAGCTGTGCGCAGTAACCCCTGCTGGGTGACATTACTCCTTTTCCCTCAAAGCCCTTCACCTTGTGATAACACTTACATGTGCGTTATTCCATGTGAGTGTTGCCGTGTGTGTGTGTGTGTGTGTGTGTGTGTGTGTGTGTGTGTGTGTGTGTGTGTATTCATGTGTGTATTTGTGTCCTTACAGGCAGAGTGGGAAGAAGCAGCAGCACTGTGGGAAAGAAGAGACAGGGAGGCATTAGGATTTAGGGTCCGAGGTTTTAGGAGCCAGTTCTGCCTTTCATTGTTCCATGGCAGTTCCGTGGCAGTGTTTGAGGGGAGGACCTGAGATACAGTGGACGGAGCACAGTGAAGCTCAAACTTGTGTGACCCTGGCCGTCCCTATGCCAGGCTGCCCTGGAGCCCCACTCCCCGCTCTTCCCAACCCTCCCCAACCCTAAGGCAACTGTTTATTAAGATGCAGAAAGCTTTCAGATTTGGTAAACTGAGGAAAGGTAAACAACCTACGCCTCCCGCCACCCTGCCCCCGTACACCACTTAAAACTTTTTCCTAAGTGCAGGTGAAATTTCTATTCATGGACCCCTGCTATGGGATTTTCACGTGCCCCCTCACCCAGCTCCTTTAAGAAGTCAACAGAATTCTGTCTTATCAGCCTGTGTTGGCATCCTCCCCAGGACTCTTCGCCATTCGATTCTGAGCTAGTCGCTGAGCTTCACTTGTGAGGGATGAAGGGAACAGCCTGCAAGTACTTTCCCAGTTTTTCACAGAATACCTATAAAACAAACTGCCCTACTGAGAGAGTTTGAACACAGAAAATTCTAATCCATAATACAACAGTGTAGTCAAGACTCTTTGTTGCAAGCGATAAAAATCCAAATCTAATCTGTTTGCCCTCAAAAAAGTGGAATTTCTTGTTTCGTAGAAGCCAGGGAAGACAAAGAAGTGAAAAGAGCAAGGAAGCCAAGAGTCACGTAGACGGGCGGGAACGAAATGAGGGCTCACAGGGCAGGCGGTCCCAGTGATGTTAACGACGTAATTTCAACCAAAATTTAAATAATGTTTTTGAACTTCAATCTTACAATATTCATTATGAGTACTTAGTTCTAATTTTACATTTTAGATTTATTGAGTTAACGTTGGTTATATGAACAGTAAAGATGAATGTACTTCACATGCTTTTTTTTTTTCCTGATGCTAGTTCTTATTTGAACACAGAAAACTACATTTTACTGTAAGCAAAAAAGAATATGTCAGGCTTTCAGTTCGGAAACCTGAGTCAAATCTGCAGTCTCCTGGAGGAGGAAAGTTGTAAGGCCTACGTTCTTTCATAACGGGTCTAGCCCTTCCCCCTCATCTGACATTTTCTTGTGGAAAACATCTGGTTCAAATGAGCACTAATGGCAGCCTTGATCATCAGAAACCAGAAAGCAAAAAATCATAAACAATGTGTAATAGGTAAAAGGGTTGCCAGAAAGCATTGTGCAGAGACGTCAGCAGAAATTTATTTTATATGTAAATTTCACCTTTGGGGTGCTTGTCTTCTCAGTGACTTCTCTTCCGGGAACACCAAGGCCCCCAAAACACAGGGTGGGCCTTTGTCCCACTTTGCCAAACCCTTGAGATGGCTCTGTAGAGACACCCTCTAATTCATGACCTTCCTCTCCACCTTATCCAAATTCACTGAAAACAGTGGGGAGAGCTCTAGAAACCAGGGCATGTTGCTTAGAGTAGGGGTGAGGATGGTGTTTATCCGGGACTACAGCTCCTAAATGAGTAGGACTATTTTGACTAGCTGTGTTCTCCTGGTAATCAGTGGTAGGGTTGTCATATTGGGCAATATGCCTAGCCCCTTTGGGACCACCCTAAAGGAAATCTGAATGCTTAAAAGGTTCCTAGTCCTCTAGGAGTTCTGTGACTAGGGATGACTTATAGGCAGGGATGGAACCAGACTTCTGACATATATCAGAGGTTTATAGGCTTAGAGATGGAATTTACCAGAGAGGAAAAGCAGAGTTTCTGAGTAGGTCGTAGTTTGGATGGCCAGGGGTTTGTGAGAAGATTTTGGATGAGCCAGTAAGAGATACTGTGGAATGCCAGGGACCTGACCCCTTTGTGGGGAATGCCAGAGGCACAGGGGGCATCTCATGGGGCATCTCACAGGTTATCTACCTTTTCAGGGGCTAGGAAAGAGAGGAAAGGGCAAGTGGATGCAAGTTGGTTTGGGGAACTTTTATGGGTCCTTAAGACGGTTATCAGGGGCAGGAGGCTGAGGCCAGGTATTAGTTCAGGCAGAGAAGAGGTTAGTCGAATCAGTTTGGCGGGGATTGCAGAGTACTGAATCAGATGTCAGAAGCCTTCATGATCCAAAGAAAGTGGATGGCAGGAAGCGAGAGAAAGAGCGGTTAGCCTTGTGTTAACCTCCTTTACCACATCTCACCTGCCTTGTCTGGATATTACTTATCCCAAATGGAAGATACATGCATGGGGGCTCAATAGTGGGCAAAACATAGAATGTGGAGTCTGAAGACCTTCATCTCTCTGCAGTATACCTCTGCAATAGCATGTATTTACCACAGGGTTTGGTGTGAAGTACATGGGGTCATCTAGGCCAAGGGGATTTGGTGGAACACTGGCCAAGTGACCCGACGTCTTGGAAGAAGTGGCATAGTCTTGGATTTCAGCTTCCTATCCTGTATGCAGCTCACTTTACTGATAGGGCTCCCTATCACCCTGATGTCTGGAGTGAATGAACCCTTAAGAACTAGACACCTATGATAACTTTTGGGGCAGGGGAGGGAAGGGGGATTAGGTTTATTTATTTCTTTATTTAGTTTTAGAGGATTGAACGCAGGAGCTTGTGCATGCTAAGCACGTGCTCTACCAATTGAGCTATACCTTCCCCCACCATGATAACTTTTATCAGTGATTAAAACAGAATTCCTAAACTGCATTGGGAGGTAGGATTTTAACGGTAGAGTTACTGTGTCTTTGGGACAGTGATTTGGCCTTAATAAAATTTGGTCTGTTAGGATTTATCACCTCTTTATAGCTCAGAATATGACAAATACTTGTTAGGTCCCATAGTGAGTCTTCAGCAGTCGTTTCCTCTGGATCTGCCATATAATCAGGTGCTGTGCCAGTGGCACAGAGATGAATGAGACATGGTCCTTGTTTTTAAGGTGTTCCCAGACCAGTGGGACAGACTGGTATGAAAATAATTAACTGTGTAGTATAAGATAGTAAATGCTATTCTATTGGCGTGAATCAGGTAGCACAGAGAAAGAAAACAGCGCCCTCTGGAAGATCAGGGAAGTTCTCCTAGAGGAGGGAGTGGACGGCTAGTGTTCTGAGGGATGAATATGATTATACTCAGCAAATACGGACTATAAATATATTGACGTTGCAAATGCACAGTGAGTGAGATGTAATGCCACCAGGTGGGATAAAGCATCTGTCCTGGGTTTGTAGATGGTGGATGGATGCTCTCATCACGTGTGTGCTTTATCTCTCTCCCAACTCGTGAGGAAGTCCTCGTCTAGCAAAGTGATCAGTGTTTGCACTCTTGGAAATAGGTGTTAGATACTTCCTTCTCTGGGAGGGGGATGGCTTTTCGATGGCTTTTTGATCTAAGCGAAGTTATCAGAGACCATGTAGAGACCAGTAGAGGACAGGCTATGAAACAAAATTCTGACTCCACCACTTAACAGCTGAGTATCTTGTGACAAATTACCTATATTTCTGGTGACTTTGATATCTCTATGAAATAGGATTAATAATAGCCCCGACTTCACAAGGTTGTTGCCTCAAGCACACTAACAAATATGAAAGCACTTTGTAAAGTGCTGTGAGAATGTGTAAAGGTTACTGTTTTATCAAAAACATCAGCACACCATTTATGTATGTAGTTCTGGGTATGGGGCAGAGCTGCCGAGATAGAGGACCCAGCTTCTTGGAATACAGAATCAGAATTCCGAATCAGCTCCAAAGCAGGAGACCAAAGCCTTGAGTTCTCACTCCATTACTCTTAGCCTGAGAAGCAGACTTACGAGTTGGCCTCGGTGTGTTGTCTCCGGTGACCCTGTATGCTCTTTAGAGGGGTAAAGACAGTTTGGAAAGGGGAAATATATTGTGCTCTCAGGAAAGACATTACTTTTTTTTGCTCTTTGGAAATGTTTGCTCTTTTAGTTTTGAGCTCTGAATGTGAACAGTCCAGCTGATTCAGATCCCCAGAGTAGCCCTAATCATAGTAACGTGGTGACAACCACAGATATTAAAAACATACCTCAATTTAGGCAACCAAGGTAAGACAAATACATGTGGTGTTATACAAAAAAAATTCCCCTATGCAAACCTAGAATGTCATTGCATTTAACCTCAAAGACATGATGACAAAGAGAGCATGTTTACCCCTAGAAGATTCAAAGGAGATAATTAGTCTTCTGGATAAAGGCAGTAGAAAGAGAATAATAAGGAGCAATAATTTCTCTTGTTGATGGAAAGTAAAATTGAGAGATTATATTAGCATCCAATCTAAAAATTTTTATTTCCATACAATAAAATGTATAGTTTGGTGAGTTTTGGCAAATATGTACCCCTAATATCCACATTTCCGTCACCTCCCAGAATTCCCTCATGTTCCCTGGCCATCAGTCCCCTCCCCAGGCCTCAGGCAAATGCTGATTTGCCTTCTGATGCTATAGTTCTGCTAAAATTTAACTCTCATTTATATTTTGCTGGTTAATGATGATATTTTGCAGAAATGATGTCTGTTGGACATTGTCAAAATTTCGGATTAGAATCCTGCCTCCTTTAGAAAGTGCAATTCCAGTAACTTCTCTGAGCCTTAGCTTCATTGTATTAATAAGCATAATAACAGACTTGTGGTTACCAGGGGGGTGGAGGGTGGGAAGGGATAGACTGGGATTTCAAAATTGTAGAATAGACTACACTGTATAGCACAGGGAAATATACACAAAATGTTATGATAACTCACAGAGAAAAAAATGTGACAATGAGTGTGTATATGTCCATGAATAACTGAAAAATTGTGCTGAACACTGAATTTGACACAACATTGTAAAATGATTATAAATCAATAAAAAATGTTAAAAAAAATAAGCATAATAACAACTTTTCTCTCCACCTCAGAAGGTTGCTGTAAAAATCTAAGGAGATAATGGATGAGAATTAAGTATTTAAGGATTTGACGGATTATTTAGCAAATATTAATGTTAATGAAAAGGATGGCACTTATAGATATGAGCTGTTTTATAGAGGGATTTCTATGCCAGAGCTCCTGTGGTGTGTGTACACAAGGACAGTCCTCCCTACGGTCGTACAGGAGTTGTCTTTAAAATAGTTGGCCCATCGGCCTAGAAGTCAATCTCATGTCTCTCTAGTTGATAATAGGATTATAATCTATTCAGCTGCTGTATCTTAGTTAACATCAGATTAATCATACTTATCACGTTGGGCATGAATTATGAATATAATATTGAAATATTCATGTTTTTGCTGTTTTCACAGTGCTTCATCATAATAAATGAAACCGTTTATTCCATGCGCGCCCTCCCACTGCCCTGACTCCGAGGCGTGTCAGTTTCACAGTTCCCGTTTTACACAGATAAAACTGAATGTTTCAGACGTCAAGTCACATGCCAGAGGCTTCAGTGCAGACTGTCAGCTGCTGCTGTAAATCACTGTTGTTTTAAACAAGTGACCTAAATGCCATTTTTATTGAAATTGTTTGAGTGAGAGTAGATACTAACACATACGATAAATCCTCTGATTGGGTTCTAACATTTCTCCTTGGGCAGCAAGAAGAGAACTACACTTCCTGCTGGTGGGAGAAACCAGGCCAGTTTTACCTTCCCTCCCTGGGAGATACCACTTTAGACACTGTAGAAATATTCAGGTCTTGCATATTTTTCTTGGATGAGCCGTCAGAATGCGTATGTGTGAGTGGGCACGCACCCTCCCTCACAGCTGCACACACCATTCCGCCGTTTGCCTCCGTGTATGCACATATATCATGGGTAGATTGTGCGTTTTCGAAAAAGACGAATGATCACCAGCTGGTCACTCTCACTTCCTCCGCGTACATTTTGTAGCTTCCCCAGAGGGAAGCGAAACTGATGGTGGGTTGGAAGAGATTGAATTTGCTGAAGTGGGTTTGGCCAAGTGGCTGTTGATGGATGACCTTTGTCTTCTTGGGGGCAATAGCAGGAGGAGTGACAGATTCTGGCAGAATGTCTGATCACATCTCATTACAATGACAACGATAAACTGTGGGCCTTGTGAGTTTGTTCACCTGAGACAGTGATGAACCAGGAATCCAAAGACCTGGGTTTGAGCTCTGCCTTTAAATATCTACATACATGCGAAGGTAGCTCAGTACCACCTCTTCTTTCCAGTCTCCCCTAGGAGACTTTCAAATCCTCAAAGGCACACTGCATCTGTAATTTACACGATATTCACTTTTTCATCTTTTTCTGTTCCTACCCTGCATTTGGAAAAGCTGTAATGTGGACTTGCTGGCTGATAGCGTGGGACCACATCCTGCCTTGGATGCACTGGAATCTTTGAAAGTGTTTCCAGCTACGGACGTTCTGCTTCAGCGCTGTTGCTGCTGCTGAGGTTCTTCTGGAACAATGTCATCAGTTACCTTCTCCCCTCAGGTCTCACCTTCTGGCCCCCCGAGAAGATGGGGCTGTGAGAACACTCCCCTGGCTCCAATCTAGACCCTTAATGGGTCTTTCTCCTCCTGCGCTGTGTTTTTTGAGATCTTGTGTTTCAGTCCCTATACCTCTCTCAACTCTTAACAGCCTGGAGAAGAGGTGCCTAAGTGGATATTTTTCCTTCCTCCCTTCCTTCCTTCCTTCGTTCCTTCGTTCCTTCCTTCCTTCTTTCCTCCTTCCCTCCCTCACAAGAGGATTGAACCCGCGTGAATATTTTAAGTAGGTTTTACAGAACACAAAATATATAACTTCACAAGGAGGGGGTTGAATGTTGGAGTTAATTCCTCAGAATCAGCATACTTTAAAACATAAACCAGATCGCGTCAGTCTCCTACTTTAAACCCACCAGTGGCCTCCCACCACCCTTAAGTCCAAGCCCAAAGCCTTTGTGCTGGCCTCTAAGACACCACCCGAGTCAGCCTTGTCCACCTGTCTGACCTCTCTCCTCCCTCACTCACCAGCCACAGGTCTTCTTTGGTTTCTCAGAGCACCCTAAGCGTGTTTCTGCCTCTGGACCTTCACGCTCATCTCGTCTGCCTGGGGCTCTGCACCCTGAATTCTGTGCCACCCTAGAGTGGTCACTCAGATCTCAGCCTAGATGCCCTCTCTCAGGCAGGCCTTCCTGACCAGCCGTCAGTAGCCCCACACACAAGAGTTTATTCCCATCATATCTGAAATTGCCTGGCTGGTCTCCTGGTTTCCTTGTGTGCTGTTGGACCCTGACTAGTGTGTGCACTCCGTCCACAAGGCAGACGAAGGCTGCATTAGTCCTGCTCTCCGTTACCGCTCCTAGAACAATGCCCACCACCCAGCGGTGCTCAGTGAACCTGGGACTTGGTGAGGGTAGAATCCGAAGTTATTTCCCTCTCTCGGCTCTTCCTTCTCTTGCTCTGTGTTTCTCTCTCATGTATTTTGCAGAACCTGCATCATAAAAGGCAGTGTGATCTCATGCCTGGAGCACAGGTCTTGGATCAGGGCCCTGGGTTTAGCTGCTCACTTGATCTGAAGCTTCTGGTCACGCACAGCTGCCAGTTGGAACAGCTGTTAGAGAACTACTCTCTTTTTCCATTGGTCAACAAGGAAATCAAAATGAGAAATAAATTTCAAAGAGTCTGTAAGACTTTACTAACTTTAAGGCTGGTAATAACTATTCAGTCCTAACTTCCATTACCAAAATGCTTCTTCATTTCCCCTGCTTGCTAGATGCCCTGTGACCTCGCCCAGTGTGGGAGATGATACAGGATGCGTATTACTGTATCCCCAGATTTGGCCAAAGAAAAGTGCTTGTGAACCGGAAGGGGAAGGTGGTTCAACCATTCACACAGGAGGCCAAATACCAAAATTTAGTGCCTCCATTTTACTCTTTCTTACTAGAAATTCTGGAATAGAAGCATGGTGTCTTAGGATTTTCTACTAGAGGAATTCTTTTTTATTTGGATTAATAGATTATCTCTGTAACTTCCCACAGACATAGGCTGAACTCCCAGGTGACCCTAGCCATGTAATTAGCTCCCACGATGGAACGTTCTAGGCTTTGTGTACTCATGGAAAGGGTAATGTGGCTTGTCTCGTTGGTTTCTCTGGAGACATCACATTTAGGTCGCAGGGGTTCAGCTAGTCTTTGGCTGCTGGGCAGAGCGGTTTTATGGGAATAGTTGTATAACGCTGACCTCCGTAGACCGAGAGCTTGACAAAGACAGCACCCAGATTGCCAGGGGAAGCCGCTCACTTTGGGAGCTAATTCTTGGTAGGTAAAATGTCTAGCCCCAATTTTGCCCCCAGCCTATGCACAGCCACTCAGCCTTATCGCTTCCATCTGTAACAATGGGTGAGCTGTGTGCATGTTTTCTTGTCACTTTGCATTGTGGATCTTCGGCAAGTTAGGGGGCAAAACAAAGGTCCTTGGCCTTTTAAGGTTTCTGCTTCTTTGGTATTTTTCACGTGAGATAAGATGTGAAAGGGCTAGAGGATTTCTCTTTAAAGATTTCTAGTGAGGAGGTAGAGAACTGACTGATACCCACATGTCTGCTGCCCTCATCCCCTTCAAGTCCATAGTTCTCCTTTTCCATGAAGCCTCTCTCACCCACTCTGTTAACAATCACAACCTTTTCCCACACCTTTTACTAAATCCTTTTTATTCTAGTTTGTCTCCCGTAGAAATGGTCACTTTTTGATGTGCTATATCACTTACCTCTTACTGTGTTTATTTTCTGTGTCTCATTGCCAGAATGTAAACTCCACAGGGGCAAGGATTTCTAGCTGTTTTGTTCACACTGCATCCTGAGTGCCTGGTGTATAGTTAAACCCTTGATACATACGCCTTGAATGAATGAGCCGACATCCCGGTGAAAGGAGTAATAATGTAGTGTCGTGATGAGCTTGGGCTTTGGTGTCAAATGATCCTGGATTTGAACCCGAGCTTTGCCACTTACATTGCCACTTCAGCAAGTGATTTAACCTCTCCAAGCCTCAGTTTTCCCATGTGTAAAATGAGGAGTATAGCATTAACCTTGGAGGTGTGTTGTACAGATCAGAAGAGACATGACATGATGGTTAAGAGGCAAAGGCTTTGCGTTCCAGCAGATCTGGGGTCTGGGCTTTGCCGTCAAGTTCTGGCTCTCCCAATACCTTGTGCAAGTTTAGTAAACCCTCAAAGCTCGCTCTCTTCACCTGTCAAATGGATGTAATACTCTGGCCTACCTCATAGGATAGTGGTCAGGATGAAAGGAGTTAATCCACGTGAAGTTCACAGTAAGGGCTCCATTGACTTGAGCTATTTGAAGGACAGTGATGATACTGTGTGTGAAGTTAGCCTCACTGCTTGCGCAAAGTAACTGCTCAATAAATGATAGGCTTGAGAAAGGAACACTATTGTTAGAACCTTGGGACCCTCCTAAATTGATGGCACCATTTTCTTTGCATTCCCCTCCTCCAAGAAATGTGAAGCAAATGCCTGTTATCTTTGTGTGGTACTAGTTTCAACTTAAAAATGGAACAGAGGACAATTTTTATATTCTATACTTCTTTCTTTGTCCTGTAATCAATTGTGATGTCAGGGTTTGTTCCTTTTTTTTTTTTTTTTTTTAACAGAGGTACTGAGGATTGAACCCAGGACCTCGTGCATGCTGTGCGTGCTAAGCATGCCCTTTACCACTGAGCTATACACCCCCTCCCCCACCTCAGGGGTTACTTTAAAATGTTTGGATTGAGTTGCCACAGGGCCTCTGCTCCACCAGGTGAGCACTGGGGGCACTTTATATAACTTGAGTATTGAGTCAGCTCATTCAGTACCTGTGGCTTGGGGAGGTCATGATATCCCCAGGGTTCCCTTGGCTTTCAGTGGCTTGTATGAGAGATGCCTCTTCCCAGCTCTGGTCTTCCTTTGCAGTGTGAGTGTCAGCAGGATGCTTGACCTCAGACCCGCTAACTATGTGGCCTAGATGTGAGTCCATGCTTCATCTTGCCATGTGACCATGGCCAAATTCTTTCACCTCACTGTGTCTCATTCTCCACCATTATAAATAAATAAATGGAAATAAAAAGAGAGTGTTTTTACACCACAGGGGTTTGTGAGGATTGAATGAGCTGCTACATGTAAGGGCATTTTAAAAGTGCCCAATGTACCATGATCGTGTTTCTTTCCTTCCTTCCTCCTCCCCACCCTCCCTCCCTTTATGTGTTTTTAATTTTGTCTCTGGAACGTATTTCCCCACCCACCATCCCTCTTTAAATTGATAAGGGCATTTGAAACTATAACCACCACCCCTAGAAAAATGAACAATTCATTCATACCCTCTATTACCCAGCCTGTATTCAAATTCCCCTGATTGTCTCAAAGATGTCCTTTCGTAGTTGGTTAGTTTGAATAAGGATCTAACTAAGGTCCACCAATTGTATTTGATTATTATAATTCCTTTTCTTTTAATCCATAACCTCAACACACCTGCACTCTGCCACCATCCCTCTACCCCACTTTATTTGTGACATTGATTCATTAGAGATATTGGATGTAGAATGTCGCACATTCCAGTGATTGGCTGATGGCTTCCTCATGGTGTAGTTTAACTTGTTCTTCCATATCCCATAAACTAGTGCTAGTAGATTAGGATTTAGATTTTGGGGGGCAAAGATATTCTATAAGTGGTGCTGTGTGGTTCCTATTGTATCATGTCATAAGGCAATACTGTCTACTTGTTACCACCTTTAATGGCGATTCAGTTGATCAGTGGGTTCAGTTGATGGTAGCCTGATCATTCCATTGCCAAGTTCCCTGTCAACTTTTCACCTAATGGTTCACCTAATGATCATCTGTTGATGATTATTTCCTAGATCCATTATTTTATGGGGCACAGAGCCTGACCTTCATTATGTGACTCTTCTTTGAGCCACTAAGTGCTGATTACCTAGTTTAACCCTAGAGGGTCATCTCATTCTCCTTGTTTCCAACTCTGGGTTGGGGTTGGGGGACTCCTCTCTGACCCCCATGTGCTACCAAATAACTGACTAAATTTACATGAAAGCAATATGTTTGTATGTTGTATTGATTAATGTTTTAATTTGAACCTTAGATTGTTGGCTTAGAAAACATAAACAGAAAAGTGGGAAACTTTCTGGTTAGTCATGTTGAAAAGTAACTGGCAGGTAACAAAATAGATTTTTTTTGTTTTTAAGAACTGGAACAAATCAGAGGACTCTGCTTTGGCTCATAGTGCCTTCCTTCCCCCGGGCAGGACAACTCTGAAATGTCACGGGGGTCTCCTCTGTCTGTGAGGGAACTGGAGGGAAACTACCACGATGGGCTCTGATGACACACAGTCATCTGAGGACTTTGGGTTGTTGTTTTGTTTTAGTTACTACTCCACTGGTTTGCTAAGAAGTCTTTCATAAAGATTTTTCCTAAACCCTGTTGCATATGAATTAGGGCTTTTCCTTTCCTCTGTAAGGGGGCCTGACACCCTTTGATGTGTTTTAGCAGAATTTAGCTTCTAAATACAGTTTGAAACTTAGCTCTACATTTTGAAACATAAATGCGTGTGCGCACACATGCCCTTGACTCTCTCAACTGACAAACTGTATTATGTTTTTACTGTAAGAACCTGTCCTGGAGGAACCAGCTTCAGTGGTAGGATGGGACTGTGGGGACACCTTGCATCTCCTACCTGAAAGATCAGGATATGCAACCATGAGAAGCTCCCTGAAGAGGAGCTTGGTCTCTTGGCTGGGGGACCTGTTTCGAAGACCTCCTATTAAAGACATGAATTTCTGATATAAATGTCTGGTCTGTTATTGTAGAAAGATGTAGATTGATTACCTTTTAAGTGACTTTTAGTATTCCAGAGTTTAAGGGCCTCCTCTGAAATACTCTGCAGATCCAAATTCTTATAATATTGGGGCCTTTTCTGCCCTTTGGAATGACCTTTCACATAACTTTCAGTGACCAAGTGGTGCCCTTCTTTCAAGGTCCAGATCAAATGACACTTTCCCTGAGTCCCCCAGTGAGGAGTCCTCCCTCCCCACCTTCTAGATGCCCGTGGTTCTCTCTTTTCATCCTTCATATGACGAGGAGTATTTACTTGCTCCCTTTCGTTATAGTTTGTTCACATACTCATGTTACTTCTTTCTAACAGGAAAATATCGATCTGATCTTTGCTTTGTTTTGATCATAGTTAAAACAACTGTATAAAATAACTTTTATTAACATTTTAAAATTTAATAATTAAATAAATTACTTGATTAATCTTATTTTGTCAGCTACTCAGCTTATATTTCACCTATGCTTCAGCCCTATCTGTAGGGGAATCCAGCAGTCAGATGGAGAGCCAGATTTCCTCTTTCAGAAGAGAGAGGAGAAGAACGTATAGAGGAATTAACATGGAACTTGGAGATTCAAGAGCCACCTGTACCACTTCAGAGTCATTGCTTTAGAGCAATTGGTATGTCACTAGGGACCCTACCTGGTGACATAAAGATCTGTAGCAAAAGTCACCTTAGACTTTTATTTAAGATTTAGTTCATTGGAAAGAGGGGAGACAGGACTGCATAGATTTATGAGCAGTGGTAGATGGCACAGGGATGGAGTTTTGAGTCTCTAAGCCCTTCAAAGTAGCACAGGCTAGAGAAAGGTCTGGGAAGGGTTCCACGTTGACTGTGCTGGGAAGGATGAGTGTGCAGAGTGCGGGGGGTACTTCAGACAGAGAGAAGGTGGAGGGGTTTGGGGTGAGAAGCCCTAATTATATTCTTTATTCCTTAATCTTGCCGTTTTGCCCTGAGCTTACCTAGTTCCAAATACGGCTTTCTCTTGCTTCTTGCTTCCACTGTCCTCTCTTGGGAACTCCTCGGCTTAATGAATGGGACCACTTCTCATAAACCATAACCAGCACTTACAGTGAGCCTCACATTAGTAATGGGGGACTACCCTCAAAGAGAGCATAGAGGGTCTAACACTACTGATAGCCACCACTGTAGAGAAAAGAAGTGAAACCAAGATCCCGTTGCATTGGACATCACAACTTCATGAGCACCTCGTGCTTGTCTCAGAAAGACTTTGAGACCCAGCTGTCTCATGGTTGTTACTCCTTTACCATCAATCTGCCTCTCTGTGCCAGGCGCGCCCCCCAGTAGGATCAAGGAGTATAAAGAGCATGGAATCTGGAGTCAGTAGACCTGAGTTTGGGTCCATTGTTACGCTGTCAACTTTAGGCTCCTCACTTTTCCTCTCCGATATGGAAAGAGATTTAATACTGACCTTATCACTAGATGGTAAGAAGGTTCAGAGGAGAGTTTATAAAGAATTCTTCCCTATTAACAAGCTCTCTCTTGCCACGGGTAAGAATCAAAGCCATGTTATGGTCTAATGGCTCTTCTGTTCACTGGTGTAAGCAACTCCCTACGCCTCTTGGCCCCAGGCTTCCCTCCCTGGTGAAATGGGCAAGAATGCTAGTTGTCTAGAGAAGGAACTTACCTGGAATCGGAAATGTGCAAGGTGGACATAGGCCTGGTGAGTGGCCACTGTGCTCTTTCCAGTACTACCTATTTCATTTCTTATAGCGAGAGTTAGGATGCTCCAGTAGTTTCCTTGTGCCCTGCTGGAACCTGGTGTATCTGATTGAAAGAGCGATTCTGGAGTCACATAGGTGCAGCTTCTTGCTGCCTGCTAGGCATGTTACCAAGAAACATTTATCCTTAAAGTGGAAGAATAATGCCACGTACCTCGCAGCATTGTAACGGGGACTGAAGGAGGTTATGGAAATAAGGCACTGAGCTCTGTGTCTGGCACCCAGTGGGTGCTCAGTAAGTTCGTTTTCCTCCCCTAGCTTATAAATTGCTCTTCAGTTTTTACCCTCATCAAAGAGCATTTATTAAAAATTCCAAATAAGGCACGGTTCTAGGTGCTTTTCCTTTAAGTAGTAGGGCGCTAAGGGAAGGGCAGGTGGGGGAGAAGGGCTGAGTTATACTGGTTTGTTTGCCTGATTATAAACAGTAGTAACATCTCATCTCCGGCCTCCGGTCCTGAGCGTGCTGAGTCACCATCCCAGCCCCTCGGCCCATGGTCTCTGGCTGTGTCTATGGAATACAGCAAAACCCACAAGAAACCAGCGCTAATAACTGGCAGATCATTTTGAGGGATTTTTGTTTGCGTTCCTGTGCTTGCTCTCCTGGAGAGATAGGAAGCCTTTAATAAGACTTTTCCTAAATGACGCTACGTGTGAAATGCAGATTTTTTTTTTTTTAACCTCTGTTCTCCCAACAAATGACCATTTCATGAGGTTTCTTTTTATTTTTTTATTTTTTCCATCTTCTTTCCTGCTTCTCAGTACATTCCACAAAGAGCTTATTCCTCCACTGGTTACTGATTGATGGTTCTACTCTGTGTGTCCTTTAATTTTGCAATAAACCAACAAGGAGTCGAGACCACAAACTTAAAGAGGATTGACTTATTTATTTGACTGCATTCACTGGAGCGACCGGCAAATTTAGTCCTTTCAGTGTGGTCCTGGGGAGGGCAGGAGGAGGAGTCCATGAGAAAGAACACTGTGTTGTAAATAACCAGACAGAAAACAGCTCGCTGACCTCCCATTCCAGAGCAGCCAGCACCCATGCTCAGCAGCGATCCCTTTCCAGGCCTTGGTGGGAGCAGGAAGTCTTCCATAGGACTTGCCTACAGCAACAGAATTCTGAATTCAGGGCAACTTTAGATATGTAGAAATGGACAGCCACCACCCACAGGTCCCGTGTCCCTTCTTTTCAAAGGGATCATGATGCACCTTAAAGGATTGCAGGAGTAGTCACAAACCTGCAGAGGTCAGGCCTAGCCCCTTGGCTGGATGACTTCAAAGACCCAGAGCACACCTCCACCCCTTCCACCTCCATCCCAGCTGCATCCTCACTGTAAAACAGGCCTCCATCAGGGTGCAGAGCCACTAATGCACTTCATGAATCGATTACCAAACAGTTTAAGAATCAGTTCATTGTTTCTTACTTAGCATCACCATTGTATGGAGTAACCAGTCTGAAAATAAAGGCAAACATTATTTCCAGTAGGAAAATAAGAGCAGACTTCTAGAATGACTCACACCAATCCTAAGTAAACCGAAGACAGCCCTGATAGGGAGTTTAAATACATGGATATTGTTGTCATTTAGCTTAAGGTTGCTCCAGACCCAGAGCGACTCTCTGTGAGTTGAAGTGAAGCTGGAGAGACAAATGCCCAAATGGAATTTGTCCCAGCTGTGAACTCCTGTTCCAGATCCCGGTGTTGTCTGTGGCTCTACCACATTTAACCAGCTGACTACCTGTCCATACTCCGCTCTCCTGTGGCAGCCTTTCTCCGAAACTCTTGCCGTCACATTTTAGCAGAAGTGAAAATATTAGCAAGGTGGCCAAGACAGAAATAGACTCCAGAAGTCGGTGCCCTTTCTCTTGCCATACCTGCTAGAGCATGGTTCCGCCCTGGCCTGAAGACTCAGTGTTTCCAGCTCTACCAGAAAGCATCCTAACAGTCCCCTGGTCTCTTTGGGCTACTGAAAGTTCATCTGATTCTTAAACGTTCTATACTGTTTTCCTTTATGTGTTATTTTTGCATTAGACAACGTGGAACGCGGTCGATCTGCTGATAGCAAATGCGTGGTGCTGAGGAAGTTAATCAGTGAAGATCCATAAGGCTGTAAGTTTTCATGTCGAGAGCCTTTTATGTGGTAGAACCAGCGTAGGCTCGAGGGCCAGACAGACCTGGTTTGAATCTGACTCTTCCATGTGCTGGCTATTTGGGCTCAGAAAACTGCTTAGCTTCTCTGAACCTCAGTCAGTTTCCTCATCTTCAAAACTGGGATAATGACGATTACTTCACTGAGCTGTGAGGATGAAATGAGCTTATGTATGTAAAGTACTTGGTACAGGGTCTGTCTGAGCCATAGGAAGTCCCCCCTCCTCCCTTCCTGCCTTTAGAATGAGAACAGGGATGCAGAAACACGTAAAATCTCGTAATATTTACACTGTAGGTAGAGAAGAAAGAAGAACATACATGACATAATTAGAGAAAAATTCTTGTACTGAATTACTCAGTACTGATTCTAAAGTGGGAATGTTAAGAACTGAGCGATGAGTTGCAGCTAGCATAGCTGGGAAAGATTTCATGGAAGAGGTAGGATCTGACCTGGTCCTGGAAAGGTGGAAAGAAGAGCGAAGGCGGACCTGGGCACTTGGGGTGCGGATGCTAGCCAGAGTGAGTGAAGCACGAGAATGAGAGAGAGAGAGAATACGGAGGTCGCCAGCCGCAGTTTCTTCCCTGGAAAACTGAAGTGAACAGAATCAGTAAAACCCTAGTATTTGTTACAGGCACCTGCTTGGAACTAGGCACTGCCTTTTTTTTTTTTTTTTTAAGAACTAAATTTTATTCACAAGATTAACAAACTTTTAGTTAGAAGGTTTTTATTTATAAGGACATCACCCCATTCAATTCTAATAGGAAACCTTTTAACAGCTGCAATAAGAACCAGCAGTTTTTATCACAGAAACCAGATGAAGAGGTAAATTATTTAAAAAGGCATACGTACCTTAACTATGATATTAGGCACTGTCTTAAGTGCTTTATATGCCAACTCATTTATCCTCACAGTAGATGTGATTGTTATCCCAGGTACACAGTTGAGGAAAGTGAGGCCAGAGAGATGAAGGCTCTTCCCTGAAACTACACGGCCAGTAGGTGGTGAACTGAGAAGGAAACCGGAAGATCTGACTGCAGAGCCCACTGCTCTACCGCACGACAGCTGCCTTGGTTGTTTTTCAACTTTCCTCACAAGATAGTGAGGATGAGCTAAGACCATCTGGGAACATACTCTAAAAATCAAGTATATTTGTGAAAAATGGCGTGATTATTCTTGTTCATGACATCCGATGAGAGGTGAACAAGATGATAGATGAACAACTGAAAACGAGGAAGGAACAATGGCAGGGTAGCCCTCATGTGCAGTGACGTGGGCGAGTCCAGCAGCACAGGCGCCTCATCGTCCTCTCTAGCGGCTCGGCAGTCTGACGCCAGCTCACACGTCCTCTTGGGTCAGTGTTCCACGTGGCCATTCCCAAGCCACCAGAGTGGGGACTGGAGACTGGAAACCTGTTTGTCATCTGGTGTTAGGTCTTGTGCTTTTGAGTGTGATCTGCCCTTGGCCAGGACATCATTTAACGAGCCTATAGCCTGTGATTGGTAGTTAGCTTGTGAGTGGCCAGGAAGGAAGATCTCCACTCCAAGGGCCTTGGCATGGAAGGAAGCCCGCTCCTACTCACCATGTAAATATTTAGCCATTTTAATGTATTTGTTCTGGGCCTAGTCGTCTTGTGTCTCTCCTATGTTGACTCGGTTTAATTGCAGTTGATTATTGTTTGCCTTTATTGACATCACGTATTTAAATGTAGATACAGACAGCATTGCTTCGGCTCCCAACCTCTCCTCCCCCTCCTTGTTTTTAAATAACACCTTACACAATATCCCTTCCTTGAGGACATCAAATAAATAGTTTCTGTTCAAGAGCATATCTGATGAGGCTGCTGCTTTGGAAATTTGTTCCCAGGCAGACCTTTTGACCTCCTTTTGAACAGATAGTGAGCGACCTTTGCTCCCATTTTATGCCACAGATTCACTCCTTAGATAGAGTTGGTTGCACACATCCAGTTGAAGAGCCCTTGGTTAGGCTGCCATTTGCCTCAGTGGAAGAGAGAAACAAAGAGTCAGACCAGTGTTGGCTTATCTCCTTTGGAATTTTCTTGGAGGCCCCTCTAGGCTTCAGCTCCCTGCTCCTCAAGCCACTGTAAGTGTGGCAGGGGCTGGAGAGTAGCCAGCTTGGTGTTTATCAGGTTGGACTCCCCCAAGAACCGTATTTTCAGACCTCCAGGGAGCAAGTGACTCAACAGAACTGTTTTCTTGGTCTCAGATGAGTCTGAGGAGGGGAAATCAGTTGATAGCAGCTGTCTGTGATGGACTGATCACAAAGCTGTGTCTTTCTAAGCCTCTTTGCAAATCAAAGGGAGGGGAATCCCCAGAGCCCAGGCCTACACGTGAATAGAAAGCACCATCAAGTAACAAAAACACCTCAAAAGGCCAGCAGGAACCCAGGGGGCTGCTGGAAATTCACCTCCCCTGCCTTTCTGTGGGGCTCAGTGGGCAGTCAAGAGTGTGGGTGAAGACAGCCAAACAAACTTCACGCAGAAGCCACTCAGCCACGGGAGATGAACATTGCAATGGGGGCTAGTAGGAAGGTTTCCTCCACATCCGTGAACCTCAGAGTCATCTGACAGTTGGCCTTGTTCTTTGCCAAGCCCTGGCTGACCAGAGGCTGTTTTTGCTCCCGTGCTGACTGCAGAATTGCAGACACTTGGCGTCTGCACCATTTGAAGCCACCGAGAATGCACTCTTGCAGTTCACCGATGGTGCGTGTTGTTTCCTGTAGTGGGCCCCAGATCACTGACAGGATGCCGCCAAGGCTGGGCTGAAGGTGGAAACAGCACACCAGTCTGCTGTTTGTGGCCTCATTACAACTGTCGCCCCACCTGAGACCCGGAACCAACACGTGTTAACCTCAGCCCCACTGGGGCCAGTGGAACAGAGCCGGCAGTGCAACCAGAACACTTCACGCCTACGTCTGCGGCACAGTGGCTGCGACCCAGGGTTTCCACTGCACACTCTTGCATGTGCACCCCAGGAGAAGTAGGCCACGGAGGAAGCCGCCCTATGGTGCCGCACTGTTTGCTTGTGTGTTTATTTTGGCCGGATGGCAGACATAGTTATACATACCTCAGTGCATTTTCTCTGAACTCAGTGGTCGAGGCAGTGGCTTCAATGAGGTTGAAGCCGTGTTATCATCAATCCCTTTGTGACTGAGTGAGTGTGTACTTGTGCAAAGCCAAGGAGAGTCTTTTCCCATCCTCCCTCTATACTGCCTCATGCTGAGCAAGTATGTGCTTTAAGGACTCTCTTACTAGCTTTGCCTGTGAATTTCACAGTGAAATCTACAATAGGAATTTTTCTTCCAGGTCCATTATAAGAGGTGTGGATTTTATCAAAATTGAAAGTATTCTCAGCAAAAACACAAGATTTTTTTAAGTTGTCTCCCTTATTCTTTTTTTTTTCCCCTCCTCTCTTTCTCAGGCAATCCAGTTGGTTCTATGTAGGATGGATTTCCTAAGATTAGACGTGATGAGAGTCAGTGATAATGGTGGAATTTTAAGTACAGCACTAAGCTCATGTGGATTGAAATGTGTAACATTCTTCATGGCCGTCTGCTTTCTTTAGTCGTAATACATTCATTTTCTTCATGTCTTTTGTGGACTCAACACTTTTAGGTATGGAGAGGTTGGGAACACTTCCCAAAATTGCACAGCAGGTTAGTGACAGAGCCAGAAATAAAAGACAGGCTGCCTGACTCCCACAATAGTGTTTTCTTCAAGCCAAACTGAAGTTTGGTCCTTTTACCACAAATATTTCAAAAGGAAAATCCCCTATAGCTTTTCAGATTTTTCCCAGAAAACAACTGCCACGCAGAACCTCAAGATGGAAACAGCAGGCTGGAATACTAAAGCCCTGTCAGTTCTTTATTCTAGAACTGACAGTTGATATTCTCTGGGCTGAAGCTAAAGAAAAGTTATTTTTTTTCATAACAGAATGATTTATACTTTTCCAGAACTTGACAAAACGAAACCAGTAAATAGTAAAACCAGATTTGTGACGCTCAAACTCCAAAATATTTGGTCTGCCTTTTCCTCAAATATTGGATATCTCTTTTCAAAGCTGGAAGTGACGGGAAGGGGGTGGGATGGGGAATCGTCAGGGGAGAGGCATGAGTCTGCGAGTGTGGCTTTCTAGACCTGCTGTGGGGGGACTCACCCTGTTCCCACACTGTACCCAGAGGACCCCTCTCAGCCTTCTTGGCTTTCTCCCCTTGGCCTCTTGCCCTCCCCTGCTTTTCTCCCCGCCGCCCCACCCTCCATTTCCCTCTTACTCCCAGCTCCTACTCAGCAGACGGGTTGGGGCAGACACCGTCATGGTTGGGAAGCAAGAGGAAAGGTTGGTGAAAACCACTCCAGGGCCTTTCTCTCAAGCCTTGGTGATGAAAGGACTCAGTGAACCTTAACAATTTCTCACAGGAAAATTCCTGCCTCTGTCTCCTTAAAAACAAGGCATTCAGCAACCCTTAACAGAGCCAGGATTAAAATTCAAAATTTCTGACTTATTCAAGGCCTATGTTTAGATAGAAAGGCTCCATCACTATCGTATCTGGCAATTAGGGTCACTTTAGATACCAAAAGTAACATTTTAAAAAAAGCATACTTTCAGACATAGTAAACAAACTTATGGTTACCAGGGGAAAGGGGTGGGAAGGGATAAATTAGAAGTTTGAGATACGCAAATACTACTATATCTAAAATAGATAAAAAAACAAATTTCTTATGTGTAGCACAGGAAACTATGTTCAGTATCTTATAATAATCTATAATGAAAAAGAATCTGAAGCATATATACATATATGAAAACGAATATTTGTATGCTTATGTATGACTGAAACTGAAACATTACGCTGTATGACAGAAATTGACACATTGTAATTGACTATACTTCAATTAAAAATTTTTTTTAATTAAAAAAGCATACCTTTCCATGAATAACTGAAAAATTGTGCTGAACACTGGAATTTGACACAAATTTTTAAAAATTAAAAAGAAGAGAAAAAATAAGAAATTTAAAAAAAAAAGCATACCTTAAGCTGATGGATCGTTTTTAAGATAAAAGTAATAGTAATAGTGATGTCTTCAAAACCTGTAAAAAGCAGAACTCTGTCATTTTTTTCATATTTGGAGGAAGGTTTGGTTAGAGAACTTTTTTAATTGAAGTATTGTTGATTCACAATATTGCGTTAGTTTCCGGTGTATAGTGAAGTGGTTTGAGATGTATATGTATATGCACACATACATGTATTCTTTTTTCCCGCTTCTATTCCGTTATAGTTTGGAGACCTGCCATTTTGACTGTACTGGATCTGGTAGTAGGCAGGCAGTTTGGGAGCAGATTCAGCCCCAAAGTCTTTGTCACTCAGATGATGCCCTGTCTCGCTGGCTAGGTTATCCAGCCTGTTTACTTGGGAGCTGTTGAGTCTCAGGGCAATCACTGTGCCTAGCCCTTCAGGCCTAGTTAGAGTGATCTTGAAACTTCTCTGATTCTCTGGGTTAGGCTGTAGCAGGTTTCTGGTAGAGTGGGCAGGAGGAGGAAGCGGGTGTTCTTGCGGGCATGGAAATGCCCCCGAGATACCTGAGGTTGCCTCATGATTCCTCTAACCTCGAATCCTTAACTCAGTTGCTCCAGGACATGAGTTCCATAAAGAGCTTTAGTTTTTCAAGCCTCCTATGGGTTTCAGAAATGACAAGCCATAGGCATTAAGCCACTGAGAGCCACCAAAAAGCCTGGCAGAATTCAGCTAGGATTGCCTCAAACGCTGGGTGCTTTTTTAGAGGCTGAAGCTATGTGGTTTATGGTTATTAATTAACGCCAGAATCTGAAAGGACTCTTGTCATAAGATTTGGCTTGTAACAGTGTAGCATTTTCATTAATCTTTTAATGTATTTCCTGGCGTTAGATCCCTTTGTTCATTGCTTTTATTAAATCAGATTGTGGAGACCAGGACATCAAGGCCTGGACCTGTCTGTGGCGCTGGGCTGAGAGTCCGTCTCTCTCCTCTCCTCGGCCTAGTGCTTGCTCTCTTAGGAGGGAGAGTGGGCAGGGAGGCCTTTTCTTCTCTGAGCTGTTACTCTCAGGCAGATGACTCTTGTGCACTCTGTGGAAGGTGGGGATTATAAAATTTGCCTCTCACCTGCCTCCACAGAAAGCTGAGTGAGGGCATGTACCATATTCTTAGGTTCTTAAAAGAATCTTGACTTATACATACTGAGTTATGGTTTTGCTGGCCATGAATCTCTCTTCTGCTGACCAGACAGAGCCAGATACCCCATTCCAACCTATTCTATTCCTGGCTAACCGCAAACTCCCTGTTTGTCACCTTCCAAGAGTCTAATTAAAGGAGCTTCTTTGTCAAAGGCTGTACCTTTAGTTCTGACAGCTGTCCACTCTGATGTGTCCAGGGCTGTTCCACTTTCTCTTCTGTCCACCATTTTCCAGTGCTCACTGTGGGTGGAATATACCAAGTGGCTGCTCATGGAGGTCCTAACAAAGACGCTTCGTTAATACTTCAGTGTAAGGTAGATAAGACTAGACACACACAGAGGCCCCGTAAGGGAGAATTTATTCTGGATCAGGAACAGGAGGCATGAGTGGGATGTGGGTAGAGCCTAGATTAGCCTAGTCCTAGTGTAGCTGAAGAAAGATGAGCCAACACATCAGACACAGACTAGAGGAGAGTCAGGCTCGATTGGTCAGTGGACTTCAGCTCACTGGGCCCCTGACCCTTGGGGCTGATGGTTCTTCTGACCTGCTTATCCTGCCCCTACCCTCTTCTCTCTAGATATTTGCCTCCAGAACTACCTTTTTGATACTTAGTGGAAAGGAATCATATCTTTGTTCGTGTGTTGATGGGTTTTTCATGCCCAGGACCTTCTGTCTTGTGACCAAAATGACCTTCATTCCCAGCCATCTGCCTTCCTGGTTCATCAGGTCTTTAACTCGTTCCTGTTTCTCCACCTCTTTTCTCTAGCTTGTAAGTTCTGTGTTCCGTGAAGGCAGGGTCTACTGGGTTATTTATGAGTCTGTACTCTGAAGTTTCTTCTTTAGAGAGCTTCATTGTTCCCTCAAATTGAGCCTATGTGTTGAACTACAGTACACAGAAAGGTCAAGCAGGATGCATTTAGAGAAGTTGGATGATGCAAGGGAAACTTGGACTCCAGGGGAATGGTCTTTGAAAGGAGAAATCTCCGTGCCCCTCCCCATTTTGCCTTGAGGGGAGCACTAAAAATGAGACTGAAGGTCTATATGACATGATATGAGGAGTCATTTCTTACTCACGTGTACCTGAAGCATCCTACAACCAAGAGGGCATCGCAGGGAAGCCCTGGGAGTAAGCCCTGGGTCTCTCCGTATGTAAAGCTGAGTGGAGATACTACTTTCTGCAACTAATAGGGCTGCCTATTTCCCCCAGTAGGTGGATGGTGTTCTCTTGCCTGAAGGGTAAACTTTAAGCTGGATTCCATTTGCTCCTGGCTTCAGATGTAATCACAACCGTCCAAAACAAAAACAAACTTCCCCTTAGTCCAAGAATCTCACTCCGGCCTTTGGATTTGTAATTAATGGTAGTGGGGAGGAGGGGGGTCATATGTTTTAAGAAGTCATACTTTTAGAGAAATGGCAGAAATAGCAGATGCACTTTCAATTAAATTTTTATTGCTTTTTGAGCATATCACCAGCAAATATTTGTTCTGTGTCATCAGTGCACTATATGTTGTACAAAAGGGAATCAGGTGTGGGTTTTCTGTCTAAACAAGCAAGGTATGTATAAATCAGCAAAGGATAAATAAAGACGAGGATGGGGGTTAACATTTAAGTGTTTACCATTGGTCAGGCACTATGCTCGGGACTATATATGCATTATCCAGTTTAATCCTCAGAATCCTGTGAGTTAAGAATTACACCCAGAGAGGTTGTGAAACTTACCCAGCATCACACAGTAAGTGTTGGAACCCAGGATGTGAACTCAGGTCTGTCTGACTCCAAAGCCCTCAGCCTAATCAGTGTGCACCTGCTCTTACACAAATTTAGTACCAAGCTTCAGAAGCCTTAATCTTTCCAGTGGAGCAGAGCAGCAGCAAAGCCACTCTGAGGTGACAGTCAGAACTCATTTTCGGAAAGCAGATAGTGTTAAGACTCTGTTTATAATGTGTAAAAGTATTTGATCGGTTATTTTAGGAGTGCAGTTTTCAAGGCCCCAGGATGCCTCAGAGGACAACACACCTATAGGCTTCTGCCCAAGTCATGGCTATTTGTAATCGATGCTATTTGGAAATGTTTCCATTCTATCACTTTGTTGAACACAGATTTAGAAAATCACAGCACTTCGATGAGAGCAACCCCCTGAGTTTGGTTGCTATGTGTCCCTTCAGTGATTTGGCTTTCGGACTCATAATAAAAAGGGAGTGGATTATTAGCAGAACCACTTAGGAGCTTGTTTTTTTTTTGCCATTGGAGACTGAAAATGTTTTCTTCTCCATCTCCTCTTCCACTGAAGTGGCACTGGGGTTGGGTATCTTTGGAAGCACATCTGTGATTTGGTTTTGGGCTCTGTAGGGTATCATTTTATTAGTTATGTACAATAAAACCATCATCTCAGTACAATCTTCCATTATAGGGTCAGTGAAATAATAATGCAATTGAGAAAAAGTGCTCTGGATATCTTAGTAAATATTTGTCTTTAACTTGCAAGTTTCTAGAGAGGACACACAGAGCCTTCACCTCCATATTCTCCCCTCTGTATATGGGGACGTGCTTTGCATGGTAGGTGTTCAGTACTGTTTTTCTCATTACTGTTACCGTATCATTAATGTTCTACTCCTTTTCACCAAGCCACCTTTTAGAAGAATTCCCCTAAAAGATAGAGCTTATACATCTAGATCTCTCAGAAGCTTCACATTTTTTTCAAACCGTGAGACGGATACATTATTTTCTTTATTGGTGGAAAAATCACATCGTATCCTCAGAACACTGCAAGGTTCTTACTGGCCTTGCTTTAAATAATTACTATCTTTTTCTTAACTGAGATTTTTACACAGATTCTTTGCAGTTAAGTAAAACTCAGGAAGGACTGTGATTGGTAGGAATGATCAGGTACTGAAGTATGTATTCTGATGTCAAAAATTGTGATTTCATGTTGAGTTACTAGATTCAATTGTCTGAAGCATGTTGTATGTTCTGTATTTATAATTCATGAACCTATATAACATCCTTCTGAAGGAAATAATGGCAACAACAATGGCTTCCATTTATTGGATATTTACCATGTGCGAGACACTATATTAAATACCTTACGTCGATGATCTTATTCAATTCTCGTAACAATTCTGTAAGATAGGAATGGATGACACTCAAAGGTTTAAGTAACTTTCCCAAGGTGTTCGTAGTGTCAGGAGTCAGAATTTGAATTCAGTTTTATTGAACTCCAAAGCCCATACCCTATATAATAAAGAGGAAAATGAACATAATTCCTTATTCATGCTCCTGAATATGAATATCTGTTTCTTAAAGGAACAGGCTATTATTTGGCCATTTCCAGCCATTTTAACTGACATATCATATGTGGTTCTTACTAGTCCAGATGAAAATGAGGCATAAGATGAGCACATACTCAGTGGAGTACTGTGATATGTGGCCATCACTGCAGAGTAGCTGGAGACTCACAAAGACCTTGGACAGGCCATTGCTAATAAAGGACTTCATTTCTTTACCTGACCTTGCCATTCCTGTGCCCCTCTCTGCCCTCAATTAAGCTGCCATTGATACAGGATTTATAACGTGTCATTGGTCCATTCAAGAGACAGTGACAGAGGTGTGGCTGAAAAGCTGGACAATAAAGAATGGAGATGATTTCCACTTCTGCTTAAATCAGGGTGGCAACAAAACCATAGCTGACCCTAGGACAGACCAAGACGGTCTAGCTAGATGCACATTCCAGGTACTAAATGCCTAGTTCTTCAGAAGTTACGGTTCCTCTGAGGGACCAAGATGACTCTCCAAGATGCCCATGATGGGAATGCCCAGACCTTGGGAAATGATTGTGGTCTTAGTCATGCTGCAGTTTTCCGAGAGAAATTCCATGTTTCATTCTTCCTTGAGGTTTCTAAACAATAGAGTAAATCTTATAAATGAGGATTTTTAAGGAATAGTTTCTTGATGGGACCAAATTAAGAAATATAATGGGGAAATTAAAAACCATGTGAATTAAATACTCTTTAGAGTCCTTTCTAGGAATTTTAAATGTTGTGAACTTTATTTTGTATAGATGGGATTCTATTAATTTGTGTTTTAATTTCATAATGAGACTTTGGAATTCTTTTGTTAGAATTCATTTTATTAGAAGGAAGAGTGCTGTTCCTTTAGAGATGAATTTTGTTCCAATTTCACAAATTTGGAAATAAAACTCTGAAGTTTTGTGTTAACAAGGGAACTTGCCCCAGGCATCCAAATGTTAAATTATTACTTTCTTCAGCACTAGTAATATTGTATGTTCTGAACATAATCTTAAAAATACGAATGCATCTTAAGTCTCTGATTAAGCCATCTATATTATTCACCTAATATGGCAACACCTCTCAGTCCCCATGTACTCAGCATTTAGAAAGAATTGAATAGTGGTTTAAGCTCTGAAAACAGTCAGTCTGTTTCCTCAGTTTTCTGCGATTTGAATGACTTCGAGGCTTTGCCAGATATTCTGGCCTAAAGATAAACTTGATGAAAGTCAGAGCTGGGGTTTTCCTACCTGAGTACTTATCAGTCTTCCCCTAAACCACAGTCTGCCTTTTATAGCTCTAATAATTAATTTGGGCTTCTCTCTTCTCCCTTCCCTCTGCCTTCTCCTTGTCTGTTCACAGGTTATCTTGACGAATCAAATTACAACCCATCTGAGCGGAGCCCTAGCTTCTCAGGCAGACCTGGTGTCTCCAGCTGATGATTTGTCCCCTTCTAAAGGTAAGGGATCTGTCCTAGAGGGGCTGAAACTTGACACTGACATACAGCCCCACCGCCTCTCTGCCTCCTGTTGAGAGCAGAGACACACAGCTAATAGGCCCTGGCCAGTGAACCCAGCCGGAGCCTGGAGATGTAGGCTTGGCCACCTTTCCCGGCATCTGATCCCTTGTATTTGGAGTCTCTTGCCCTGTCTCTGTAAGTGAGCTTCCTTTTTCGCCTGAGTGAGTCATCTTCCCAGGCATCCATCACCTCCACCTGAGGCTTGTCACTCCTCTGTAGGTTGTTCTCGGTCCTGAGTATGAGGACTGGCAAACTGCTAAAGGACTTTGTTTTTGAGACTGACGCTCAGATGTTGGCTTTACCCAACAGCAGATTAGCCTTTTGTTTGTGCCGGCTACTTGTGGACTGGCTAGAAGTGTGCGCCAGGATCATGTGCTGGGGATGTGGAGTACCCAGTCAGCTTTACAGAAAGATTAAAAAAAAACTCTCCACGTAGGTAAATCTGCAAAATTTTCTCCACCCTCCCATGCTAGCAAAGGTCAGACAGGCTCTGGTTTACGTAGCTAGGGGAATTACACCACTAAGCCAGTGGGTGGTTTCTAGTTTTATTGAAAGTTCTCACTTGACATTTCTGAGTTCTGCTAGCTGTAGTTTAATTTCTTTCAGGGCAGAATGCTGTGGGCCTGGGTAGATGAGCACAGCTGTTCCGGGCCCCTCTGCACTTTCCATTTTCTGAGAATTATTCATGATGGACTATGTGGGAGCTCTAGGCCTAGCAAGGCTCCTGACTGCCCTGGCAGATTTCCACAGATTAACATTGGTTTATGGTGTCAGAAATTGAAAGGACCACATCCCTGCTTCTCAGTGGTGTTTTTCAGTGAAAACAAATTATTTATTTATGAAAACTGTAGAGTGCCCTGTGTACCCTATTTCTACATTCAGTGATGCACTGTCATTCCCCATCACCTGGGCTGAAAACCTGTATCATCTGTTACCTCTCTCTCCACACTTTTTGTCATCAAGTCTGCTTGGTTCTTCTTTCCAAATATATCTTTCCTCTGGCCTCTCTTTTTTTCAAATTGTATTGTAAAACTCACAATCATATTATTTTAATAAATTCCCAAATGGCCCTCCCAACTCCAGCGTCTACCATGTACATTCTGCCACTACCAAATTCAGCTTCCCCATTTCTGGCTTCCTTTTCCTGTGTCACTCTCCTACTCAGAAATCTTGAAATTGTTTTAACTCATTTACTGAGAATGGACTAAAGTCAATAAGCTGATTTAAAAATACTCAGGAATTTGTGGTTTGTTAGGCTGAAATCAGTCAGGGTGGAAGTATTTACACAATGGAAATCAGCAAAGACTAAAAATTTACTTTACTTTTGTGTGGATCTGTTTCTCAGAAAAGCACTAGATCAAGTTGATGCTTCTTCACTCTTCATAGTCTGCCCTTTCCTTCCTTTTCACCCTCCTTGAAGCTCCTCCACCAAGCCTGCCGACTCTCTGCCTGCCCTTCCGACCCCTGCCACCCTGCCTCTGCAGAGACAGCTCACCCTTCTAGAATAGCATTCCCCTTTTCACTTGTACTGCTGCTTTTCTTCTCAAATCCCCCCGCTCCTTCCAGGTTTATTTAAAGACCAGCTCTCCGACTAGTCCTCCTCGCCTGGTCCAGTCGGCCTCGGTCTCACTCTTCCTCCTCTGTGATCCTTCTGCCGGATCACCAATAGAAAGAAAAGATCTCAAAAAATAATTTAACTTTTCATGGTTAAATGGGTTGGCAGATTTTTTGAAGGACACAGGCTGTCTTGTATTCTTTTTGTATGTCTGTTGTGCCTGAGTGACCAGCCAAGTTCTAGGCACATCGTAGGCAGTAAATAAATGCTGAACCAATACTATAGTAAATGCTTTATAAGAACAGTTAGCTATGAGAGTCACATAAAGCACCTATCAATGTGGGTAAAAATTGTTCTTGTACTTATTACACATGCACATTTATTCAGTTCTGAGGAGGGGACTGGTAGAGAATAGCTTGTTTCCCTGTCTGAAAACCAGTAAGAGTGTGTTTCCTTGTCCTGGCTTCCTGGTTTATCCCAAGCAAAGAATAGGAGCAAAACAGATACAAAGGGAATTGCTTTGGGCTCCAGTGTAACGGCTTCAAGAAAATGGTTAAGTCATGTTCACGGCAAAGGGAGTCTGACCAGCTTGTCCTTAGGCAGCTTTTTTTTATTATGAAATCCAAGTGAGAATGGAAGAAAGTGATATTTCTAGATCTTTTCCTTGCATAGCTAAGCAGGTAGAGGCTATAGAAATATTTTTTTCCTGAAGTCTGTGATGAAGTTTCTTACCAGTGAATGAAAATGAGTGAATTTCTTAGAACATTTATACCTATTCAAATGTATTGCAACGGTTGTTAATGTCACCCTGATTAAAATGCATAAATTGCCTTTGTCATTGTTTTAAGCGTTTGTCGGATGGACTTTGCCACTGTGTTATTAGCTCTGTGATCTTGGCCATGTCTCTTCATCACTTTGGGCCTCAGTTTTTTTTGTTTAATGACAGATTAGATGAACATAAGATGGCTAAAGCCTTTTCTAGCTCTAACACTATAAGATCGTGATGCGGGTCTGAAGATCAGGAGCGTTCACTCATTGATGGGGTTTTAAATTTCTGATTTACAGAGTGAGAAGAGTGACCTTGTGGTCCTAGATTATACATGATAGAAAACACCGTCAGAAATCTTCTCTTTGATACCGTGGCGTGCCTGTAGCAGCCTCCTCTCCCCCTATTGCTGCCCTGTCTCACTCTGTAAATGCTTCTGCTCTTGTCTGCCTCTTGTCCCTTGCTCTCTCTGCCTCTCTCCCACACAAACGTGCACACAAGAAGTGTGTGCAAGCCGGTGAGAGTGAGCAACACACTGTGAGATGGTCTGAGCCTGAGGTGCACCCTGTCCTGTAGTAGATTTCAGCTGCAGAGCAGAGGGCACTGCTTAACCAGTGCTCCCTTGGAAACAGCTGTGGGGTGAGAACAAGCGCCTGAGAGCAGCCCGTGATCAAGTGATCTGCGGTGACCTGAGAGAAGTCCCCAGCAGGGGCTGAGTCAGGGAAATGAAGTCCCTTCTTCTCTGACGCAGAACAGGGACTACAAGTGACCTGGCCCAACTGAGAGATCTCTTCCACCCCAGCGGATCCTGTACTATTAATATCTGCCAGCTGCAGGCCCAGAGCATCCCCCTGCTGAGATCAAAAGAGCTCCTGTCTTAGCTGGAACAAGGTCATCTGCACAGGGCTGTAGAAGCAAGCCGGGCCGGCTGCAGGGACCTCTCCGCGGGAGAGGGTGTCGGGAGCTGGGGAGGTGTTCTCTCACGCTCCTTTCATCTCGGCTGACCAGCTGTTGCCCTCCCAGTGTTTGTAAAGTTGAGTGCTCTTTGTTTTTGTGTTGCAGGGGCTTTTTTCCCTTATTAAATCTATGGCTGGGTTGTTGCTTGGATCGTGTAGACCCATGTTCACTGCTCGGGTCCATGGTTTGATTCCCTTTGAGGATTCATTCCGCTGGTGAATTATCCAGCCCCCAGGTGGGAGAGCCAAAGAAGGGAGTCGTGGACCCCAAAGAACTCTCCTGCCGTTCTCCTGCCCCACAGCTTTGTGCCTGGAGCAGGAACAAGAGGGCACGTTGAATTTGTCCTATTTAGTTAAAATAACTCCTCATAGGTGCAGTATGCTTGTCCATTTTCAGCCTGCCTTTCACAAACATTATTCATTCTGGTGGGAGAATGGAACGGTCGAGACTTAATGCAAATTGACCAGAGTTATATTGTGAACCCGAGGGCAGTAATCAGGACTTTGGACTTGATGATCTACATTGTTCTCGACCAGGCACTTAGAGTCAAAGTATTTTCTGCTGCAGTTTTTTGTTCTGTTGACAGGTTATGGAGTTCAGGGACTGATTACTCACTAGGTTATTGTGGCTGTTCTGTGGCCACAGACGTGTTTCTTAGGTGCCCTTGGCAGTTCTTCCTGGTGGTCATCGAAGACACTAAGGATGATTGGATCTTGGTCATAGAGAACATCTCTTTGCCCCTGATGATCAGTAGAGAAGGGTCTAACAGTCCAGCTGGCCTCAGACACCATACCCTATTCGGAAGTCACCTGGGATTTGAGCAGAAGGTCTGGCTGAGCCCCTGTCCACCCCGGCACAGTTGATAGGTGAGGATGACATATGGTGACAGTAGGCCCTGAGCAAGACTGAAGCTCTGCTCAACCTCAGCCATTGGCTTTCTTTCCTCTGATGATTTATTGGGATAGCAGTTACTTAAGTGCAGGGACACTGCTCATTTTAGGATCCTCTTATCTGTATCAATAGTTTTTGGTGGAAAATAGCCTTAAAAACTAAAAATGAAAAGTGCCTGGATGGGTCATGGGAAGAACACAAGAGAAAAAGTTGTATTTACTAGAACCAAGAACGGTTTCTTGTTTTAGTATTGGAAACTTTTCTATTCTGGTTGAACTGATGGCTGATTTCATGTGTAAAAGAAAATATTTTGGGTTTCATATTTCCTAACAAACCATCCTTGCAAAAAGCTGGAGTCCATTTGAAAGATTATACGCAAGTGCGTGGCTTGTGTCTCTTTTAAAATAAATTCAGCCAGCAGAAACAGCTCAGAATGGTGGGGACGAATCAGGGACTCATGGTTGTGAAGAGGGCAGACTTCAAAGCATGGTATGAATTTTCAAGTTTTATTTCCACTCTTGCTTTCCAGCTGGATCTGCTCTGGATTTACTGCAGGATGTTTGAAAATGTGGCTCCCTGCTAATCTCAGACAGTTGCTATGATCAATGGTTTCTTTCATTTGCAGTAAAAAACATGGGTCTTTCTGCTTCAATTGTGTGTACTTTCAACTTTATTATTGTAGTTATAATTTATTGTCCAGCATTACCCAAATTTGTAATCCATTAACCACAAACTTTGGGGGATTGGTCAAGTTAGCAGAATTCTGTCCACACTTTGGCTCCAAGGCCCTCCACAGCCCAACCCTAGACTAAATGTTCATTGGTTTGGGTAGGACCGTGTACCAGTGCATATGGGTGGGGCAGCTGCAAAAATTCACCTCTCAGGGGCATGGGTGCAGGGTGCTTATAATTAGTGCTTTGAAAACAAGAAGTGTCACCACATGACTGCAAGGTTAATATTAACAACAATGATCAACACTGTTAACATTAGCATTTCCATAGTATTTTAAAATGTCTTAATAGGATGAATCATTTAATCCATCTCAAGCAACTGAAGCGTGAAGGCGAGAAGGGAGTTGCCCAAAGGCCACACAGTGAGTGAGAGGTGGCGATGCCAGGAACAGAAGTCAGAGCCCCTCCCCTGAAATCCCAGATTTGCACACTGCTGCCTCTTAAGAGGGAGTTGGGGATAAACAAATTTGTGTCCTGGTGACCTTTCAGTTTTGATTCCCAAGCCACAGACATGTATCAACACACACAACTTCACATGCTTCTTTTCACAAGGGGACACGCACCTACCCGTGCTCTACTCCCCCTAGTATTCAAGAATCCAGAGCCCTTCCAGCAACTTGTTCAGATACCATGAAAGGCCTAATTTATAGCAAAGGATGAGACATTCAGAATACCCTCCCTCCCCAAACCCTGTGGCATTTAGCTAAAGAAAGTCTAAATACTATGTGAGGTAGGGGCTTCTAAAGTTGAGAAGGGCCAGGCACAGCCAACAGACATCAGAAAAGCCGTCAGGCTCACAAGGGAGAGGAACTTGCTGAGGACTTTCAGCAGGGAGGCCAGGGGGCAATAGAAGCACAGCTGAGAGATCAGAAGGGAAAGGGAACAACAGTGAAGTCAGCCACCAGGAAGCCCTCCTTGTCGGGAGCTCTGTTTTGCCAGTGAGAGTTTGCCAAAAAGAGACACATTTGAAGCATGAGGTGCATTAAGATCAAATTAGGTGAGAGCCAGAAGCTTTCTTTGGGAAGCAGTCTTTGAGGTGGCTCGTGGGGGAGCTGGGCTAGATGTTTTGAAAGCCTTTTTCTCTCACCCTCAGACCTCAGCACTATTTAGGATATGCTGGCTCATTTCCCAGATCTACACATGTTCCTGTTCACGTCTCAGGGTCATGAAGGCAGAAGGGACGAGAACACCAAAGGCAGTTTTGCCAATTTCTTCAGCCACAGAGATGACGGGCCAAAAGCCCAGAGAACGGGATGCCAAGAGGGGATGTGATCCCGGAGCGCTTCCAATCAGAAGGATTCTCTGAGAGGAGAGCCTTGTTTACCATCATCGAAGAGAATTCTGCAGCAAAGATGAGAGGCGTCCTGGTCAGCGATCATAAAGAAGAAAAGAATGCTGGTTTCTAGGAGTGGTACCAGGGGATAACTTAGTTTGTGTTGTCATGTGGCACGAGAAAACTTTCAGAATTCACTGGGGATGCTGACTAGGATTTGGGGAGAATCGTAACCAGGTCTGGCCCAAGGAAAGTCCAGCTGAGCTGTAACCTAGCTTCGGATCTCTCCAGGGGCTTTGCTTTTCTTTGTTTTTCTGATAAGCCACTCAGTAAATACTAGTTGGATTAAGCTGTATCTCCTGTGCATTAGCTGCACTCCTGCATATATTAGCATAGTTTTAGAGCTCTGGTTCCTCCAAGAAAAAAAAAACAAAACCTTTTTGGCTAGATGAAGAGACCTTTAAGTGCCTTCTGACCTGATGATTTCATGAGTTGTAGAACCCCTCCTGTATGCACTACATTAATGTCACAGGAAATCCAGAAACATGCAAGATATGGCCCTGCCCTCAAGATATTGACAGTGTAGTTTGAGAATAATTCTAAAGGAGAACTGCATTCAGTAGAATGTGGGCAGTGTTTTAGACAAGAATGGTAGGCACCACAGGCTCCAGGGTTTAGGGGATGGAAACATCTCTTTCAGCAGAGAGGGACTCTGAAGGGTCCAGGAAGGAAGATGTAAGCGATGGGCCTCGAGGGGTGGTTAGGATTTCAACAGGCAGAGGAAAGATCAGGAAACGCTGTGAGCTAAGGCATTAAGTTCAAAATAGGCCTTGTCTGCCCTTATCTCCCTTAATTCTCCCCCTCTCAGAACCTGTTCTAGCCCCACAGCCCACTGTCTTTATCCTCAGACTCTGGGCTTCCATTGCCTGGAGAGCTTGTCCAGATCCTCCCTTGGCCTGTTTCCTCACTACCTTCAGTCTCACTCAAGTGTCATCTTCTCAGAGAGGTCTTCCTTTACCTCTCTATCTAAGGTGAAACTGCTACTCCCATCCCATCCTTCTCATCCTTCACTTCTCTTCATTGCCCTTATCCCTACCTGACCTTGTCAGTTTATTTATGAGTTTATGGTCTGCCTCCTTTGGTTTCATGTAATATTCTCAAGGGAAGGGACTCTCAATCACTCCTGTGTCCTTTAGTTTCTGGAGGGCACCAGGATCTGTGTTGTAGGGAAGTGTAGGGTATGTTGGGAAGGGGACAGAGGAGCCCCATTTGCCTGGGACTGAGGGTAAATGTAGGAGGTCATGTGCAATAAATTTAGAAGTAGGTTGGGGCCAGAGTTTGAATGCCAGGCTGAATTTAGGTTTTATGATAAAATGATCATAACTATATACTCTGGAGACTATCAAGAAGAGATGTGTAAGATGGCTTAGGGATAGGGAGATTGGAGGTAAGGAGATAATGAACTCATCAGATACTAAGGGAAATGGGACACCCATTATGCACTAGGAACTATACTTCATGCTAAGGATACAGAGATGGAAGAATGATGTTCAAGATAGAGGGTAGATCATTACCAAAGTTACGGTGGCAAGCGCAAGGTCATTTGAAGAACTGCTGATCATTCCTTGCGACTGGGGATGCAGAGGGCAGGTAGGAGAATGCAAGGGATGAGAAGTGAGAAGTAGGCAGTGTGGATCGTGGACATCTGGCATGCGATGTTGGGGAGATTGTGATTTTTCCTGAAGCTTCTGTGAGAAGAATGTGACGATAGTCCATTGGCAAGAATGTGAGGAGAGTCTGTTTGTTTTTAACTTGATCAACGTGATTGATGAGACTTATTTGACTGGCTAAGAACACTTCTCCTTCCTCCCTTATGTGCATCCATGTTCCATGTCCATCCCTTCTTAAGCCACATGCTCAAAAATGAATGATTTCTCCAGGTAGAGTAGGGCTGGTCTTCGGTCAAGGATGTGGAGTGGTAGTGTTTCCCCAGTAGAACCTTCGTTCCAGTGGCTCTCAGACTTTAGCATCAGAATCAACTGGAGGGTTATTAATGCACACATCGCTGAGCTCCCACTCAGAGTTTCAGCCAGTCTTTGTGGGGGCGGGGGGAGGCGAGAATTTGCATTTCTAACCAATTCTCAGGAATTGTTAATACTGCTGTTCTAGGGACCATATTTTGAGAATCACTCTTTATCCATTGAGGCTCTTATCTGTGTTAGGCACAGGAATACCAAGATGAATGCATCTCCATCCAAGCTCTCAAAGAGACAGTCTCCTAAAAGAAGATACAGACATGCAGAAGGGATACCATCAGGACTCATGGTAGCCACATGCCTCCCCAGTGGTGTTTTCTGCAGGCTTTGTCACAGGTCTAGGAGAGAGTATTTACTAGACTGCGTTAGGGCTCTTTTATAGGAAGAAACTAAGCCACTCAAGTTTGCTTTTAAAAAAGTCAGGCCTATTAATACTGTAGCTAACATTCATGGGCCGTATATTGTGTGCCTGGCTTTGTACATCCATTATCACATTTAATCCTCACAACCACCCTGTGAGGCAGACTGTAATCACTATCCCAGTTTATAGATGAAGGAACTGAGTCCTAGAAAGCACAATTACTGGCAGAGACTGGATTCTAACCGAGGGAGTCTGGCTCCAGAACTTACATTTTTATCTCCTAAGTTCTTCTGTAAGGTTCCAGTTGGCATTTTCATGGCTGTGTGCAAACAGGAAGTACAGGACAGCCAGATTACATGGAAATTGGAAAGGTTGAAACTGAGGTCATTCTCTTTATTTTTCTCATATCTGCCTCAGCTTTCCACAGCACTGAGTCTTCACCTTACGAGCTGATCGGCCCAATTTCCCTTTTCATACCTGGTAATTCTGTGGCTGGATTGTCTTTTGGTCCAGTCAGCCATGGCCAGCAAGTCGTGTGGTAAAGAACCTGGCCAGTACACCTATCCTTTCAGTATGGTGCATGGGTAAGGGACATTTTCCCCTTATAAGGGGTTATATATGAAGGGCAGATTCCTTCAGAAGGGAGTACCTCTGGAGTGAGTCCCCCAGCCTAACATCTAGTTAAACAACTGTGTCCAACTGAGCAGATTTTTTTTTGTAAGTTTGCTTATAAGCACAGAGGTCTGGGCATTTCTGTTGATCCCTTCAGCCCCATCCGTTCTCAGAATCCTCTTCTAGATCAGATTTTTGGTATTACTTACCTATTGCTAGTTCATGCCTTTAAGGCAATGGTACTGTTTTTCTTTTTAAACATTTGACAACATTTTCTTTCCAGTTCCAGATAACCATCTGGCTCTTCTTTGATCTAATTTTCTTCATGCCCATGGTCAGCCCTAGAGTTTCTTTCAGGGGATAGAGAGGTCACATCTGTTTATTCAGAAGTCACTACCTCCTCTACATAATTGTTATCTGATGAGATATGAGGCCTAAGCTTACCTGTGTGTAAGTCACCTCCTCTCTGGGGACATATGGCAGGCACGTGAGTACAGACTGTGTCCTGTGGTCAGCCATCATTTACCTCTGCTTCAGGCAGGATAAACCAAGACGGCAGCTGGATAACTCAAGTGTGCAGCAGCAGAGAATTCTGTGTCTGTAAGTTACATCCTTTCCAAAATTTACAATATGTATAAATTTACAAAATTGCTCCATACCTTCAGGAGAGGGTCTGAGCTTTATGGATCAAATGCAAGTATGTGTGTGTATGTTGGAGAGGTGTTCCTGTGTTTTAATAGAAGACTTTGAGGTCTTTTTAGATTCTGAGGTTGATTTTTCTTAACCAGGGTTCTATCTAACAGACCCATAAAAGCAGCTATAAGATTCTGAGAGTCCCAGGAGTGTCACGTTCAGCTGTAGAGGATGGATGATGCTCCAGTGGGCCAGGGATTAAGGAGACAAACTTCGTTTTGTTTTTAACTATAATGTATAGATTATTATATAGAAATAATAGACACTAGAAAAGGACCAAAATAAATTGCTTCTGAGTTGAGTGACAGAGAGAACATGCCCCCAGGAGAGCTCTAGAGAGAGAACAAATCATTGAAATCTTTAAAGGCAGAGCTCAGGAAATCAACATCAGTGAATAAGTGGCTGCCAGAGCCCAGCCAGGAAGAATCTTCTCGCTCCTTCAGGGACCAAACTGGAACGAAGGGAAATAGCTTGCACTTTGATGTGATAGCCCCAGTCAGTAAGAAAAGCCCGTCTTAAGGTCATTAGAACGTAAGTTCCCTGAGGAGAGCTTGTCTCTTCTATTCTGTGCTGCATTTCCAGAACCTGGAATGGTGCCTGGTGATAGTCGTTCCTCCATGAGAATTTGATGAATGAACAAGGCACCTCCAGCTATAAGAGGGACAGTCAAAGAACTATTTGAAGCTTTTGACCTAGACTCCCCTAAAAGAGGCATGAAACTGCCATTGGGGTTTTTCTCACCAATATATCACATATGCTCCAAAATTCCTACCAAGAGCAGCTGGCTTTAACCACTTGCCTGCGCTGCCTGGGCCGACGAGTAGCCCCAGGCAGTGCGGGAACAGTGTGGGGGAGGCAAGAACAGGAGCCCTCTGGGGGCCCTGCTTTGGAAAGAGAGATCTCTCATCTTCACACAAGCATAGAGACTGAGTTACAATAAGGATATCTATTTGGTGCCTGCTCTCCACTGGGCCCTGGGCTAGGCAGATGGTGGGGATACAGAGACAGAAGCCGCAGCCCCTGGTGGTTGGGGAATCGTGATGCACGAATGTGTGCTGTGCTGGCTCTCGGGTCCGGCTTTTGCTGGGGAAGCGCGGAGGAGTCCCCGTTTGGGGGTGGGAGTCCTCTAGGAAGGCTTTCCAGTGAGGAGACCCTTGAGCTGGGTCTTGAAGGATCAGTAGCAGTTCCCAAGAGGAGAAAGAAGAGGGGAAGGTCCTCCTGGCCGAGGGAAAAGCCCATGTAATGGACAAGAGGTCACGTGCCGTGGGAGGCCTGCGGGAGGTGATTACGGCTGGCATGGTAGGGAGTGGTGAGAGGTTGGTCTGTAGAGACAGGCAGGGGCCAGATGGTGGAAGGTCTTATTCTGACCCTAGTCAGTTTGAATTCTTTCCTGAGGGCAATGGGGAGCCATCAAAACAGGGAAGCAACAGGGTCATTTTGTGGTTCAAAGAGACTTCTCAGGCAGCAATTTACAGGTTCAAGAAGATGAAGATGAAATGAGAGAACTTTTGGGTGGGGCTAGCCTTAGGTTTCTTAAGGCAATGCGAACGTTATGTGCTTTAACTATTCTTAAGTCTGGGTTGGGTGGCCAGGTCTGGTGTAGATTTCTTCGACCTGGAAGAGATACCTTTCTTGTGTTATCTTCTGGGTACCATCACACAAGCCCTCATTTGTCAGGATGCCTTGTTGCTAGAAGTGGCTAGTTGTGCTTCTTTGCTAGGTGGTGAGAGAAAATGGCACATGATTTAAAGTGCTAAATGGCACTGTGGAAATAAATGCATGTTTTATACTCCTTTTGCTAGTGATTTACTACTATTGAGTGTCTGTTCTGTGTCAGATACTGTACTAAGCATGAAAAATCTTAGCATTTTTGTGGATTCAGTTATTACTCCCATTTTACAAACAAAGAAACAGAAGCACAGAGCATTTACATAACTTGCTGATGATCCCCTAACTAGTTGGCATTGTAACCTAGAAGGTCCATGCTCTCACGCAGTACACCATACTCTCATGCCAGGGCTCTTCACTGTCCCAAGAAGAGTGAGACTGAACCCACATCTTGAGCATCAGTCCAGTCTTTCAGTCGTGCATTCATCCAAGGATGGAGTGTCTATGATATGAACTGTTTGGTTAACAAGAACAGTATCAGGTCTGGCCTCTGCCCTCTAGAACATAAAGGCTAATTCTAATTTTGACAGCCTTACCTGGTTGGAACCCTAGAATTCCTACATGCTGCAATGAGCTGAACTTTACATCTAAACTGGCCATGTGTGTTGTACTACGGTAGATAGCACAAGAAAAGATAGGAAAGGCCAGAATGTGCAACCGATGTACGAAACAGTTAAAAGTCACACTGCAGCCCAGCACCTAGGGAATTGCCAGGTTCAGGGAGACAGATTTTTAATGTCAGAGGCACTCAAGGAAAGGGGAGATGGTCATGATCTTGTGGTGGCTTGGGCCACTGTCTTAACATATCAGGGCATAAAGAAGACGGACTCCCTGATCAATCTGAGCTGAATCACAGATTCAGGAGGGCCCTGCGTATCAGCCAGCAGCCAACCTCCATCACTGGGTTAGGCCCTCTCACAAAGTGGCAGACTGTTTACCAGCCCCACGTCTCACTGAGCGCTTGCTGGGCTGGCCAAGGCAGCTCAGTGCAGCTTAGCACCTGTGGTGGGTGGCTCTTCTCCCGGCCAGCTGTTTAATGAGCACCAGATCAGATAAACTGCACTTGGTTCCTATGTTCTCTCCAGACATAAACAATTAAGCACATCCTGCTGGAATGGTCATGTTAGGGGACCTGGCTTTCCTGTGCTGATCATCTGGTTTTCCTGCCCCTTGGGGCTAGAGTTTGGAGAAGCTGTGGAAACAACCTTAAGAGAACTGTTAACCCTTTAAAGTTTAGCTCTTTATCACCAAATATATTAAAAATGGTTTGTAGACAAAGCCTTACTATCTGTGGCAGTTTCAAATAATTACAAAAATCGTGACTTAGTTAATTTTGCCCTCTTCTCAGGGTTGGCTTAGAGAAATGGGAGGTGACAATTCATGGGCCCTTTTCTGGTTTTGTAACCAGCCTGCACTCTCAATTGAGGTATTCCCTTTGCCCATCTTAGTTTATTCATGTGTGACCTGGGGTGAAGCTGCCTGTGCCTCATCTGATTGGGTTTCAAATTTTGTGAGAAATCACTTCTCTTCATGAGAATGCCCAGGTCAGCTGAGACTAGCATGATTGATTCCAGGCATGAATTAGAACAAGCCCGAGCCCAGTGGCTCTCCCAGGAGAAGGCATCCAAAATGGGTTTGTAGGACCCAGTGTGGCCTTGGACCAGCTGGCATCAGAAACCACGATGGGCATGGAAGATCTGTAATCTTGATCTTTTGCCCTACTGATATTGCCATTAAGTGTCCCTGGAGTTTATGTGAACTGTGTATTCAGGAAATCTTTAAAAACACCTAAGTCAGTAATGTTCTCTCTTTGGGAGGATGCACTTGCATGTCCTCAAAGACCCCAAGAAGATTCCAGAGGGAGGGTCCTGGCAGAGCAGGAGCAGCAGAGTGTATGTTGATCACTGGAGGACAGACAACAGTGTGCCAGGCCATGGATTTTGCCAGCAGGAAAAGAATCTAGAAAAGTGAGGAGGCTCATGAGAAAGGAGGTGACTTCTGTTGACAGGTCACCGTTGTACAGACTCAGTGGGGATGAGAAAGGAAATCCAGAAACTACGTGACAGCTTCTCGTGGACTGGACGCAAATATTGATTTTTTTTTTCCTAGCTGGAATTTGCCAGGGTCAGTTCACGTCTGGGTTTTCAGCGCTTAATACAGGGCCCTTTTGTCTTGGGAGGCGGCTGGACTGGTTTTTCCTCCAGGCAGGTGCACAGAGGGCGTTTATTGTAGCCTGAAACACAAACACCAGCCCCTAGGCCCTGATCCACACGCTCTCCAGCGTGGCTCAAGGAAGTAGAGGGAACAATGTCTCTTGCAACAGGCGAGCACTGTAAATACCACTCCTGAATGAAATATTTCTTAAAACTTTGTATCTGTAACTTGATCGTCTCTTAAAACTTAATTATATGTCAGGGGAAAAGGAAGCTATTGGCTCCTCCAGCTGTCCAGGTTGAACAAGAGCGCACAATGGAGCGTATCCGATTCATGGCCTTGCTTAAGTAATCAGATTAATATCTCCTGAATTGAATCCACCCTTTTGATACGGAGTCTTTCAGCTGCCTTGTTTCACATCTCAAATTCTGACAAAGCTGTGCGGCCTTGGAGTAATTTCCCTGAAATCTATATGCGGGAAGCCTGTGCTCTTTTGAGCACTTTTTGGGACTTGTACCAATTAAATCTGTTTCTGGCACACTTTTAATGGCATACTTTCCCCTGAGTCCACAACGGCTCCAAAATCTGAGGTCATTTGTTTAATTTAAAAGCGAAGGTTATGAAACAACCATTTCAGGCTTCACCAGCCAAGCCCCTGTGGCTTTGAAAGGGGTGATGAGACAGGGGAAAGGCTAATAAACTGGACTTCTTGCACACAAAATAAATTAATTACCGTGTTTCTGTTCAATCAGTATCAAGCCAGGTTTGTCCACACCCTCCCTGCCAACCTTGCAGCCCCGTTCTCTTCAAACACATGCCCTCTTTCGGGGACTCTCGTAGTTGGGACTGAAGTTCACCCTCTTGCTGTTGTTCTTGCACAACCAACATCTGGACTGGATTTTTGTCAGCTGGAGCTGAGCGAGGACTGTAAATGATGCGGTGATTTTTTTTTTTTTTTGTCCTTATTAAATTTATTTATAGCCAGTCTGAAGCCAGGAAAAATGTTTTTAAATGGCTAGGGCCCTTGATTGGAGGTTCTCGAGGAACATACAGTGGATGGTATCTTTTCCTCCTTCCATTTGCTGAATAATACAGGGGTAGAATTACATAATTCACCATTTGGGAGGGTTTTTTTTTTTTTTCCCCTGAAGGACCCTATATTAGGACATCCTGTGCATCAGAATTCTTCCATTGTATTGGCTTATCCAATATGCCACCCTCACTGTCAGTGAGAGACAAGAGGATGTAAGTGGCAGGGTGTTACTCATAACTGCAGTGATGGAGAATGAGTTTCTGGTTGTCGGAGACACGAACCAGTAGCACAGGTATTTTCTTTTGCCAAAAAAACACAGCTTGGATTCTGTTCCTTCCTTATCCACTCAACAACCTCTGAAATCCTAAAAGCCGCCACATCTTAAAGAATCTCATTCATTTTCTCATTATTTAAGATAATAAAAGGCCCTCCAAGGTGCTTACACAAATAATTTATAAAATACTTTGCTGTGCCCTTAGACCTGATTAAATCCCAATGCCTTGGGGTTTAGATAATTACTGAAGGAACAAAACCTTCTAGAGGAGGCTGAGTTAGATGATGATTTTTTGAGGTCCCTTCCAGTTCTGCGATTTGAGATGATTCTTTGATTTTTCTTTTGCTATCAAAAAGGGGCAAAAAAAAAAAAAGCTGTTTGGGAATGAGGTTTGCTACCCACAGGCGCTTTCTTCTCCAGAGAAAAGGCTGCTCTGCTTCCTGCCACCCAAGCACGTCATCCTCAGCCTGCACAATGCAGCTTCGTGTTCTCCGTCTTGCTAAGGGGCGATCTCTGTTGTTATGAAAGTGAATTGGAACCAAATGCACTTTCTGTTGGAAAAGCTGCCGCTGATCTCAGCTCAGAGACAGCACTGAGACGGAAGGCACACGTAGAACCGAGGGAAAAGTCCTTGCTGCTACATCCCAGCGCCACTCACTTCACTGTCAGGCCTGTGAACATTTCTTGGATGCAACGTCTCTGTTTTATGATGTTCCTGTGCCACTTGATGACTGGTGTTCCATATTTAGTTCTTAGAAATGTTGACAGGTTGTTTAGTGAACGGTCCAGCTAAAGGACTGGGAAAGCTGTTCTTACAGCAAGACCCTTCATTAACATAAAAGACAGCTCGTTCTCCACCAAGAAAGGCAGCCCTGTTTCATTTGCCTGATGGGGAAGTATTTGAGGCAGAGCAGCCTCATCAAACGTGGTGTCCGCTGCCCACTTTCCAGGCATTAAAAGTAGAAACCAAGTGATGGGCACTGGTACTGGCAGTGAAATGAGCCACAGAGAGGTCACCACTCATCACCAGCGTCACGACTCGGGGCTGCGGAGCAGACAGTGGCAGGCCCGAGGGTAAAGAGCATTTGTTTTCAAGCAGAGAGAGGAGAATCCCAGCAAAGCAGAGAGAGGTGAAGAGCAAAAGATGAATACAGCTGGGTATTAAGCAACCGTGTATCTTCCAAGATCATAAAGCCAAACAGTCCCTGCTAGATTTAACTTTTATTATGTTTGGAGATGAAAATCAGAGGGTGGATAAAGGGGCCTGGAGATTTGCTGCCTGAGGCCACTGCATGCTAGGGGTGTGGAGTTCTCAGTCTGCACTTGGAACATTCCACAATATTTTCCTAACAACAACAGCAACAATATTAATAAAGATAGGAATCACTTTTATTAAAGCCTGCTAAAGAGGTATCTTTCAATGCCATATTGAAAGCAAATTGTGGAGTCAGGATCTCTGCTGGAGACGTGGTGAGGGGGGTGACCAGAGCCACTGTATTAGACACTAACAGAGTTAGTTCCTCCAGTGGAAGGAAATAGATGATCACAGAAAATAGTTATTCTAGCCGTGATGCTTAGAGAATTTTAATAGAATGTGATGACATTGTATAAGGAGTATTTTTAGCTACACCAGGATTATGTATGTCAATCAACTTGACTATCATGGGGAAGCATAATTCAATGAATATGTAAGGTTTTTTGCAAGGTGTTATTGGATTCTGCTGTATTTCATGTTAGTTTGGAGCCATTGTCAGGCATGGATATTCTTTCATTTATATTCCTGTTTTCTATAATTCAAAACCATAAAAATAAATTAGTTTTGAATCAGCTACTTGCCTCATAGATGGCTCCTGGGGAGACTGGGAAAGCCTCAGGAGGATGTCCACACCTCTCCTGCGTACAATTCTTCCTCTGGCAACTTCCATTGGATACAAGTAGGATCAGGTACCCTGTTCATTCTAGGACAGAAAGGATTATGTTAAAACGTTGTGGGCTATTTCCCCCTCAGGCACCCAAACCTGATTTCCTTTTATGACTTGATGAATTTTTAACTGTTCTACTTTTTCATCCTCTGTTCTTGTCCTTTTTATGAAGCCACAAAGCTCAAAAACTACATGACAGGTAGAACCCCAACAATGCTGGGGGAGACCGCCACGCTGTTGTCGGGACTGAGGTAGGTCTGAGTACTGGAGGAGGGACCAGTCAGGCTGAATGTGAGGGGAGAGAGCAGTCTTTCGAAAAAGCAGATCACCTTTCTCTCTGAGGGAAGCTAGTTTGTCTGAAACAAAAATAAACTCTTTAGAGTGGTGGACAGCCTTGCTTATTTGAACCAGGTTCCACTCTTTTCTCTTGTTTTTTTTCACCTAACCCCACTGTGAGCCATTTCACTTCCTCCCTCACAGACTCTCCTAAGCCACTCTTGTCATGACGCAGTCTCCTCTGAGGAGACGCTTGCGGCCATGTTGTTCTCCCAACAGGGAGCCCCTGTCCCTCATCAGACAGTGAACTGGAGACAAACTAGTTTAGGGAGTGGCCTTTCTTACCTCCTCGACCCCCACTTTTCCAGCCCTGTATACTTCATCTTTGCATGGATGAGACTCATTCTCTCCTGGAGGTTCCTGTCAGTGGAAGGGTGCGGAGTTGAGTGCTGGTGCCATGTCTCCTTTGTTAACACAGCTGAGCGTGTAATCTCAGAAAAAAAGAAAGACATCCAACAAAATCAATTTTAACAGACTACCCATGCACAGTTGTTTTCTAAAGAGCAAATAATGGCAAATTTTTTTTTAAATGAGACAATAAATTGGCCATTTGGGAAGCAGGCAATGACAGTTTGAAAGGCTGGAGGCTCTAACATATGTGTATGCCTTTTTTTCCTCATCTCTTGCAAATAGATAATGGTTTACGTCAAGAGAAAATTCAGGGGAAAAAAAAGCCTTTTTTTATTTCCAGGAAATCTGGTCACTGTTCTGCAGCCAGTGATAAATGACAATGCCACCAGCCATGACCTAGGACATCCTGAATTCTTGCTCATATGAAGAGCTTGCATTCTCTTTTCAAAGGGTATCCTGTTCCTATTGCAGTTCTTCTGCTATCTCAGCTACAGATCATCTTCCCTCCACCCCCCACCCCTCGTTACTGTACTTAAAATAGCACCAGTGCTGTTTAAAAGACTCCACACATAGATGTTGATGTCATCTGGAGGGATGGCAGGATGAAAAAAGAAAGTAACTGGATATTGACCCAAACATTATAATCCAGCTAGTCAACCTACCGAAACTTAGTTCTGTTACTTCCACTCATGTTGCATAAATCAAATAAATATTATTTTGTCCATTAGTGGGAGTAATAACTAAGTGCTGTTCATCCACAAAGATACAGAATAGTAGCATCATGGAAGAGAACTGTGGTGTTTAAAAAACAAAAAAGAGCTGTTGAAAGGTGTTGTACCCAAGGGTGAGTTGTAAACAGAGCAGTCGTTTCTGATTATGAGGACTGATGTGCTTAGTCTGCACTGATGCTACCTAAATAAGTGGGAGGAGCAAAATCCAGTTCCCTGAAGCCTCTGAGTTGCTTTGTATCCCTGCAAGTTTAAAGCAGAATATAGAACTAATCCATTGCTCTGCTTCCCTGCTGTCTTCCAGTTTAAAACATGTTGCAGATGAACGTCCAGCGGGAGAAGACTCTTGCTCTGTCTCTGCCTCAACCAGCTGTCAAGGCAAGGCTGGTAGGAAGGATCAGTCTCCACAGATGGTGCAGATCCTTCAGTCTTAAACCTGTTGTCTGGTGGCTGGGGCATCAGGTACACCCTTCTTTTCCCTGAACCATGCAGCTGGATTTTCAGGAAAAGCAAAAATCCCAACTCTAGAAAAATAATTCTCAAAGCCCAATTAAACTAGAATGGCTTGTTAGCAGTTCCTTTCCACAGTTTGTGGGTTTTCCTGGCATCATTATCAAACTTTTTACTGTTTCTCTTTTCCACTGTCTTGTTTGTTTGATTCACCTGGTGAAGTGATAGCCTTTCTACCTGAAGAATTAGTGGAAGATGAAATATTGCTAAAAGCAATTCGTTCAGATCAGTTTCCAAGCCTATATTTCTCCTTCAGGTCTTATTTTGGTTTTGTTTTGTTTTGTTTTGTCTTACTTGTTTTTTAATGGAGGTACTGGGGTCTGAACCAGGACCTTGTATATGCTACGCATGTGCTCCACCCCTGAGCTACACCTATCCCCTCCTTGCTAAAAACAATTTGGATAGTGCTGAAAATATTAGGAAAGAAATGGAGGAAGTAGCCACTGTTAACAGAATAGCCTGATGATAGGCACGAAGGTTGGAAGAGAAGAATTAAGGCCATTTGGGCTATCTCTGCAAAATACCTTTGTTTTACCAACCACAGAAAAAGCCCTTGCTTGGGGTGTCTTGAGGAGTCAGGACCTGGGGTGGTTCCAAGATTTCCAGCGCTGTGTCTTCATCAACCACCAAATGGCTATAACTTTCAAAGTTGAGAGGGAAAGGAGAAGCTATGAGTTTTGTGGGGTTTGCTGATTTCTTAAGCAAAACAGTACTTCAGTTCCAAGCAGCCGATTATCATTGTGATTGCTTATATCTGGTGAATTCTAATATTCTGTATGGAAACTGCACTGCGTGTTTGTGGGGGCCTCCCCATCTGCCTCCTTTGTGAATCTCTTCTCCTTTCAGTGCCTCCAAATTTGGGCCCCAGAAAGGAGGACAGCAGCTGCATGTCAAGCTCTTGGGCCTTGGCCCGGACGTGCATCTTTCTGGAAGGGAGACTGAGTCCTGTTCTTACGTCTAAAGTTCCTCTTGATTAGCAGCTCCTTTTGTCTACTGTTTTTAAGGCATCTCTGTCTTTCATGGGTAGCTCACAGGGATGTGTTTGAGAGCCCCTTCCAGCTGGGAAGCTGCCCAACTCCCACCAGCTGAGTCGGGGGTTGACTTCCCTTTAGTTCCGCTGCTGCCTGTGGACTACGAGGACCCCACTTCCAGCCCTGGCCACAGTGGCCCTTGTCTGCTGTGCAAACTTGGCTCTGTTCTCTGGGCTTTCATTCTCTAGCCATCTGGGCATTTTGAGCACCCTTCTTATCTTGGTACCTTGGCACTCAGGACTCCGTGCCATCCTATCATAGAGATGAAAACAAAGGCATCCTTCACTTCTGGCCTGCAGTGTCCCTGGGACCATCGTAGGCTGTGTGACAGTTAGCAAGATTGTAGGGGCCAGGGCTAGGTCTGGAGTGATGTAAACGGTTTCGCTGATAGAAAGCATACGGAACGGTGTGACAATAGCTAGGATTGTTCAGTACCAGGATTCCTAGACACTGGTTTTCTCCTTCTCCCCTTGGCTGTTTTGAAATCAAAGAGTGAGGAGCATAAAGACCCCTGTGGCCTCTGATCGCTGTAGCCTCTCCAGGCCTGGCAGCCAGAGATTAGAATCTAGCAAATGCTGTGTGCCAGACGAGTGGATCGAGCTTCCGACTAAGGATTCCGTGTACATCACCAGCTTTTAAAATTCCTCCTTCCACCTCCTTAACTGCTGATTTGGGGAGAGTTTGGTCAGAGTCCTTCCCTCTTCAAAGAAGTGTCTGGAGAGATTAGTCCAAGAGTGCTGACAGCAAGTTCCTTATAATCATTCTTCCTAGAGAAGAATAAGCATTTGACCAAAGGCCAGTTCCACGGCCCAGCTTCCTCCTACTCTGTTGTGTCCTCTCTATTCCTCCCCACCCTCTGACCCCTGTGCCCTCATTCAGATCCCTCACCCTGTGCAGACCTCTCTCGGCCAACGAGGCATTGGCCAGCCAAAGAAAATGCTGCCAAAGAATGTTAAGTCACTTCCATTTAGACCCTGATAGTTGGGTGTGGCTGCAGCTTCTTGAAAGACAGACCTAAAATGCCTGCCTCTTTTCAGAGAATCTAATTTCACATTTGGCTGCTGATCATTTTGTTACTGGCATCCATTCATATATTGGAAGCCCAAAGCTTCCACACACTTGATTCTACAGAGCAGTGTAACATTAACAAGACACATCTTGATTATGGAGCCAAAAAGGTGATGCAGGCTCATTTCACACCAAAGCAGGTGGGTATATTTACTTGTGTGTTAATAGTTGAGGCAGCAGAGACACAGGGAGGGTCAGAAATTCATTCAGGATTATCCAGTGAGTCCAAGTTTTAGTCCTCTGGTCCCTGAACAGGCAGTAGTGGTCACTTTCCTGTACAGCATGTGACCAGTGTAACTGGAGTCATGGGTTCTAAATATGACTCCTTCTCCCTGCCCATTGCCACTATAATCCAGTTGCTAGAACCCCACTGGTTTTCTGTAAATCGCCAGCAAATGGTGTGGGTTCCATCAGGTTTTTCAGTCTTTGTCTTACTTTATGTGTTAACATCTCAACTAAAAAGATAACTCTTCGCATATAAAATTAACTCCCTCTAGTTTTCGCAGTTTCTTTCCAAGAATCACCCACTGTCAGTCCCTAGTCCTCTGTCTGGCAAATTTAGAAGAAACAATGGACTGCAGGCTGACCGTGGCTCCCATTGTATATGAATGACCCACTGACCTTGCGTGTATCTGTAATGAGTGGAGAAGGAATGCATATTCCCTGGCATAAGCTGGTTCTACCACATGGTTTGAAGAAAATACCATTTTATACCCGATTAGGAAGAGAGACTTGGAGCAGCTTGGCGGCAGATCTGTGGCTGGGTGATTAATCTAAGAACTATAGCTTTCTTCCACATAGGAGATTACATACAGTCTTTGGTCAGATCAGAGCGGGCCTCTTGGATGATCTGATCTTTGCAAAAGGCACCACGATGGGCCAGCACAGCAGTCTTTCCATGTATTGCTCCCTATGTTTAAAAAAGAGAGACCATTTGAGTGTGTTTCAATAATTAGGTCCGCCAGCATCTGTAGCTCTTTCGACCCACAGTAAAACTTTAGTGACTTTCTTCTACTAACACAAGTCACTGCCTCTCAGAGTTTGAAGAAAAGTGAATGTTCACTGGGGCTTTTCTGAATGAGAACAGCAACATTTCTCTTTGGGTAGGATTACAATAAATAATGTCTTAGACGAATCTGCCATTTTCTTTAGGACATTAACAAACAGAGTTTATGTATTCCCTCATTCATCTTCTTGGTACTTCACTGAGACAGTTTGGGTACTGGTGCTATATTCTCCATCTGTAAAATGGAAAGAACCAGAGTATTAAGTTCAACTTAGATGGATTACAAGAAAGAATGCAGACATCCATGTGATCTGTGTTTGCCAAGTTGCTGCCCAGAACTTTTAAATTTTGTTAAGTGCTTCATTTCGCCTACCTGAGGGGGTCTGAGCAGTGTTTGATCTAGGCCAGGGTGCAACAGGCTTATGGCCAGGTGGAACTGGACAAATAAATGGAACTGGTTCCAGTTTACCAACCTGGCACTCATTATGTGCTGGTCAAGGAAGTGTTTTTCAAATTACAGGGCGCCTCTAGTGAAAATCCATTGGTGCTTTGATGGTGGCCTTTTGGAGATACTGCTATAATTTGAAACCATTCCCATGGCAGGCCCAGGGAGAGGTCTTAACTTCAGCCAACATGCAACATTAGGCAGAAGAAACAGGGCCTTTCTGGCTGAGTTGACCCGTGGGTGGGCCCTCGTCCACATGTTTCTAATTAGGGATGCAAGAGAGAGTAGATATTCCATGGCGACTCTCCTTTCCTTCTCGGCTGTGAGATAGAACAACAGCGCCTTTGTGGTGACCTCTACAGAGCTGTTTACACTTGGTGACCTGCCTGAGCTCCCCTGCCAGCGTGGATGCACCTCCTGGCTAACAAGGAACAGCCACGCTATCTGTTACCATGGTAGACCCTGGAGGTCAAAAGGAAAAAGAAGATGTTTTTCCTGTTGTGGCATAGTCTAAGTTCATTTTCTTCACGGATTTATTGAGGCATAATTTACATACCATAAATCTACCCATCGTAAGTATACAATTCAGTGTTTTTTAGTGAATTTAGAGAATTATATCACCATCACCACAGTCCAGGTTTAGAACTTCAGTTGGACTTATTTTGAAAATACCAAATAATGATCATAATTGGAATGCAGGTCATGCTGAAGTACAAAAATAAATTGTTGAAGCTATCTTGGGCTAAGGAAGAGGGCTATCCAGGAAGTCATTTGAGACAACTAAGTCTCAAGTTTCTCAAAGTACATGAAGCCTTGAGATTAGTATTTATATTTAGAAAGGGTTTCCATATTTTTGGTCATCAGATGGTATGACCGACTTGAAAGAACCGAGAAACTGTTTGCTACAGAACCTACCTCACATGTCAACATCAATTAATCTTTCTTGATTATAAAGAGAAGGTGCAGAGGATGTGAATGTGTGTACCCCCCACCAAGAGCTTATAATCCACTTTGAACATCTCATTAAATATTTATTTACCTAAAGACTACTTTGAAAGCCCCCTTATCTTCAGGTATTGTGTTAGGCACTGCAGACTCACAGATGAGTGAAACAAGTTCCCTACCTTAAGAACTGGCAGTCCAGTGGCTCATATGTAAACAGATAATTTCAATATAAGGTCATGAGTTCTGTGATAGAGAAGAGTGCTGTGCAGTATCAGAAAGGTCATCGGCAGAGGTTTTCTAGAGAAGATGTTACTAAGATATCAAAGACATGGTTAACAATTGCATCAATCCTGCCGACATAGATTGAGTACCTGCCCTCTGCTCCACTGGAACAAGGCTGGGTGAGACCTGGTCCCTGCCTTCAGGTGGCATTTTAACTGGTGGGAGAAACAAGTCCATCACTACTTCCAATCAGATGGTAATGACTGCATAGAAGTGGGAAGAACAGAACACACTAGGAACTTAGAGGCAAAAGAGAGACCATTTCAGGGAAGCCTTCCTAAAAGAAGTAGCCTAAATGCTACTTTGAAAGCTCAGAAGGACCCAAACCTGAATTTTGACCAGTAAATGGAATTTCAGCAGGCATGGGTGAGAGATGGGAAGCAGTCCGGAAGAAAGATGCTAGCAATGGCTCAGGGGCCCACGAGCTTAGGATGTTCGGTGAACAGGGAGCAGTCCAACATGGACTGATACGTATGTCATACAGTTTGAACTATCTCTATATATCTATGAGAGAAACAGGGAAATCAGGTGAATTAGAGGCTGTGACTTCCCTTGACTACTTCAAGGCGGGCTTCCTAGAGAAAGCAGCAGTTCATTTCACTCTGTCTCTTATATAAGCTTTATGCCAAGAGGATATGATAATTTATTTTCTTCTTCAGTTTCTTCTTTCACGATTCATCACGTGGTCACCACCTACTGGGCCACCATCAAAGCACCAGTGGATTTTCACCAGTGGTCCCTAAGATTTAGGAAATACTTCTTGACTGGTACATTTTGGTGCCGGGTTGGTGAGCACAGGCCAGTTCCATGTGTTTGTCCCGTGCCACCTGGCCATAGGCCCTCTTGCACCCTGGCCCAGGAGGTTCATGCAGTACTTTCAAGAAGATTAAAAAAACAACTCCTGGAAACATTGGCTCCTAACCTTTGCAGGAGTAACTGCTATACCTGAGCAGACTTAGTAAGTAGATTGGAGGTCTGAGAAGAAAACATGAAGAAAAAAAACGAGGAAGAATGGTATTATTTGCTTAAAATTCCCAGGGCTCCACAGGGTAAACCTCTTTCTAAATTTAAGTTGCTAAGGACCTTGAACCTAAGGTTGTTTGGGGATATTTTGCAAAGTGAGGAATATTGTTGGCTTTCAATCAGGAAGGAAAGAACTCAGTTGGCTTTGATATAACCAAGGAAGAGGGAGTTTTGTATTTGTTTGTTTGCATGGATGGTCCACCTACTGTGTGGCCTTGTTCGCGACATGGCCGACCTCTCTCGGGGGTCAGTGTGAACAGCCAGGCTGCAGCTGTAGCTGAAGACAATGGCCAGCGCTGTTAGGCAGTGCCCTTTGGGCCCCAGAGGCTAATTTCATAGTATTTTGTGGCATTGAACCTGCCAAAGAAAATGCTTCATTTGGGGAAATATAATTTCTGTATGTGTATGGTTTTTTCATGAAAAATAGAGAAGAGAGATTTTTGGAAGGACATAACTTACCCTATTGGCCACTCTTTCTAGAAAAGCTGAAAAGCAAGAGGTCAGCACTCTTACAAGTGTCATGTCTTAAACGTCAGTTGACCAATAATTATTCTCATATCATCACAGGGGAAGTCCTCTCTCATTGTTTTTTTTTTTTTTCCTCTAGATTGTGATGCTTTTTTTAAAAAAAAAAAAAATCCCTGGGTGGGGAAATGATATTTTAAAAAGTCTGTAAATTTAGTACTGTATTTGCTGAGAAGTAACAGCCCTTGAAACTCTGGGGTTTTTAGGTTTTGGTTTTGGGGTTTTTCTTCTTCTTCTTCTTCTTCTTTTTTTTTTTTTTTTTTTTTTTTGGTATTTTCCAATGCAGTACTAATTATGGATGGGAGGTAACTTTGCTTTGCCAGTCTTCAGGTTAATCAAAGGGCAAATTCTTGGCCACTGTTTAGGGTTGCCAGATAAACCGCAGGATGTCCAGTTAAATTCACAGTTTAGATAAACAACAAATAATTTTTTAGTGTAAGTACATTCCAAATATTGTACTGGGATGTACTTAGACCAAACAAATTCATTGTTTATCAGAAATCTAAATTTAACTGGGCATCCCGTATTTTTATTTGCTAGAGCTGGCAACTCTACTTCACTTCTGCAATAAAAATGCCCCCAAGGTGACTGGGAGCTTTTATGGTTAGCTGAAAGGTGCTATCTGTTTTGAACCCAAACAGAACAATATATGAGATAAAACTGAAAAATAGAATCAGGTCAGTCATACAAAGGTGAAGGGAATCCTTTCTCATTGCTTTATCTTTGTGTAGCTAACTCTGAGGACCCATTTCATTTGGGGGTGGCCCTCCTAGGTCTGCTCTAGCTCGGAGTCATACTTTGTAGGCCACCTGGGTGGCTTCTTTGTTCTGGCTTTAGCTCAGGTGATCAAATCAGTACTGGAGCTCCCTTTTAAATCCAGAGTGCTTGCCCTTCTGAGGGCAGCTCTGGGCTTTCTTGACTTTTTTGGCTTCTGTAAAATTCCTACTAGGCCTAGTGAAGTGGGGTCCAACTAGACATGCGTCTGAGAATAATAACAGCTATCAATTACTAAGATCCCGTAGGTGCCACTGCTTTACCTACATTACCACTATCTACCTGTGTGAGTCTATCTTGCCTCCTACCAGCCCTATGAGATGGGTACTGTTAGCTCCATTTTACAAATGAGGGAACGAAGGCCCAAAGAGATGGAAATAACGTGCCACTGAAAGGCAGAGCTGGGGTTAGCATTCAGGACAGTCTGACTCTGAAACCCTTTGCTTAACCACTGTGCTACTACACGTGGTACCCTTAGATCCCCATCCTTCCCTCCCTAGTCCCCAGCTTGACTTGATGTTGGAAAATCATCCCTTTCTCTCCTTGTTCCTAACTAGCTGGAATTGGCCCTAAATACTCTTTGTCCATGTGTGTCGGGCAGCAGTGGGAAAGACGCAGACACGTGGGCACTGGAACATGTTACTTTGGATGCTTCCTATTTTCCATGAAAATGATTAAACCAATGGCGGGGGAAAAAAAGCCCAGGAACTTTATTACAACATTTTAAAATGTGTCATCATTTTAGTATCTTTAAAGAGTCTGAAGAGACTTTCAAGCGTTAGACTGTAAATAGCTAACAGCTCCAAGACGAGCTTACATAGGAATCACATGATGGTTCCTAAACGGCCATTTGTCTAAGCTCTGTGGAGTGCTGTCATGCTCAGCCAGCTCTCCTGCCAAAGGCAGAGGCCTCTGTTCCCCAGCCGCTCGCTCCTCCCCGCTCTCCTCTTGGTAAAGAAATAGCAAAACTATACTGCCCGACACCATTTTCTTTTTGAACCAACATATGCTTTTCCTGGTTAACTCCTTATATGAAATGATTGGTCAGCATTTTGAGCTCATCAAGGAAAAAGTTTTACTTGTTCCAGCTGGGAAAGTCCATGAAGTTAGCCATTCGGTTCCCATCATCTGGCGCAGTTGTTACGTGTAAAGTATCTCTGTGGGTGGGGCCGACCCGATAGCATTCCTCAAACTGCGGGTTATGGACCCCAGGGCCTGGAAGAATTTCTTTCACAGGGTCACGCTCCAGCACTGATTCTTTCTGGTGAAAAGCTGTCCCAGACTTTGTCCTCTGACTCTCAGACTGTCTCTCATCCTTCTTTCCCCCTGGGGTAGTGTAACAGGCCTCCTCTCTTCTTTCCCTCTGCCCTCTCTTCACCTGTCTCCTTTCCCCACTGTGCTAGATTTCTCCTCGTCCCATTTCCTTTCACCACTAACTCCTCCCAGTTTTAAAAACTAAGTCCATCTAATTCTCAAAGGAAACTTAAAACAAAAAATGGAACACTAGGAAAACAGCAGAGGTGAGGGGTGTAAGGTTAGTCTTCATCCTTAGCCCTCTGCATCTGAGAAAAATACCCTGTTCTCTTCTCCATGGAGACTAAGGATGACCCCCGCCACCCCTTCCTCCTCCATCCTCCCTCCTCACATTCCTCTGTTCTTTCGTAAGCTCCCCCCACCCCAATTCAGGTGTCACTTAGTCAGCTGATACAGTTGGTAAACTTGCAGACATTTCATTTCTCTCCTTTTGGGTGATGGAATTCTGGTGCCATGGGGGCTTTCAGGAACAACTCAGTAAGTGATAGTCTTAGAGGATTTCAAAAGAAGCTCTAGGAAGACATTCCTGATTCGTCTCTGTCCTTGCTATTTGATTTGCCTCTCTGCGCGGCTCAGCAAACAGAAGCCTTTGGTTCGCCATCTGCTTTTCCTTGGGAAGCAAGAGAGACGGCAGAGGTACAGACTGAGCAAGTCTCTTAGACTCTGTATGTTTGTTTCCTTAACTGAAGAAAGGACAAAATAATGATTCTGACTTCATGGCATTGCTGTGAGTGTTCACTGAATTGATATTTAATAAATCCTTTAAAATAAGGCTTAGCATATAGTAGTCACTATATTAAATAAGTAAATATAACAAGGCAGAAAGTAATAATAATGTCCTTCTTTTGATTCGTGCCTGAATAGCTGCAGCCAGCTCCCGTACAGTCCCTTAGAGATCTCACATCAATCAAGGTGGCAGCTGGCAAGGACTGCAACGAGTCATGGTTTCACTCAAAGGACTTTGACAGTCTGGTCTTAATGTACCTCTTCTCACTGTATTTTGACCAGACTGATTGACTGATTATTTCCTATTCCAACTTCCCCTTCAGATTTCCTTCCCCAGCCCCACCACGTGTATCCAGCTCCCTTGCTGTCTTCACCTCCTGTTGGCTTTCAGCATGTGTGGCCCAGAATTACTGGGTGTCTATTTCAGTGCAAAGCCTTTCTTCTCTTCTAGATCATGAGCTTCTTTTGAGGGGGAAGGGCCACATTTCTGATGATTGAGTATCATTCATCATGCCTTGTACATAAATGGTGCTCTATAAGTGTGTCTTGATTGGCTGACTTGAGCTTTTGCAGATGAGGAAACTGTCGGCTTAGAGCTAAGCGGTACCTAGCGGAACCTTACCTCTAGGCTTCACGGATGTGTTCTTCTGGAAGGCCAGTGCCTCCCTACTTTGTGTTAGGACAATGGAGCCTCCAGTGTGGGCCAGGGCAGACGGAGCCACTGTGAAGTTGGGGTGTGGTGGGAGTGTGCTGGGATTCGAATGTGGGATGGAGCAGAGGAGGAGGGCCTGCAAGCAGATGGCTAAAGGCTTTGGCTTTGCACAATTACCATAAACGCTTTTAATTAGCACCTTGAAAAAGTTTGGGTAAAAAGAGACAGTTAAAATACATTTTTTAGAATGCAATGGGCTGCCTCCGAAAACATTCCAATTTTGCAGGCCTAGCGGGAAAAGGACTAAACAGAGTCAAAAAAAAAAAATCACAATACCACTGCTAAAAGGTGTGTAGGTTGAGCAAAAAAGGAGAGGTTGGCGTGTCTGTTGGTGGCAGTCTGAAAAAATAAACCGTGGGGTGCTACTACTTGTATCCTGTGTAATTTTTGGTGGGTGGATAAATAAAATTGTATGAGAAAAACTGTTCTCTAACAGTAAATTCTGCCACTCCAGCACAACGGTGTGTATGTCCACACTTTTATAAATATATTTGCATGAACCCACATGGCCATGTAGCTCTCACATGAGAGAGAGAGATGGAAGAATTAAATGCTATGTGTTTTTCCCCCATCTGTAGGCAGTGTTTGATAATTGTTGATGCATGGTTCTAATAACCTTGACCAGTAGATATGGCGACTGTGAGAATTTCCAGAAGGGAAACAAGACTACAGAGAGGAAGACATCTCTTGTTTCTAGGGGGCAGTCTTCCCAGCAGCCCTCAGCCTAGAAGCTGTTTTTCCTTCAAGGAGAGTCCCGGGACAAGATAAATAGGCTTCCTGACCCAAAGACAGGAACACTCAGGGAGACCAGGGGTCGGGGAGTGGAGCAGACGAGAGGGGTGAAGTGTTCAGAGGGAGACTGGTCCTGACCAAGGAGCTGGCCCGTCATTCAGTCTGGGGCAGCTGAGCATTGCTGCCCACGCAGCCGAGGGCGGGGTCCCTTTGAGACCCAACGATGTGAACTTGCCTTCATTTGTGTCTTCGTTCTTCAGCAAACTTTTACTGAGTTCTTACTATGTGCCAGATGCTGGGCTGAGCCCCAACATGTGACCTCACTGGGCACTGAGTCCGAAGCTTTGGCAGCTCAGGGTGACGTTCCTTAGAGAACTGGGAGGTCTGCCAGAGAGGAGGAACAGTACAAACAAGGCACTGGAGAACCCATCAGAGGAAGTGATGCACAGATGCTCAACGCGGGAGAGCAGAAGCAGGAGCAGAGACGTTCTTCTGAGACTTCAAGCTTGACTTCTGACTGAAATATAGAGATACGAAGAGCACGTGCAGAAGTTCAGAGACCCTTCTGACTCGGGTATGCCCTTGTGGGTCTTTGGAAGCTACAAAGACAACCGGGAGTGGCAGGAGACGAAGCTGAGAAAAGGAGCGAGCACAGGCACCTCCAGGCACTGGTGGCCGGAAGAGTTTACTAACCTCTTTCAGGGCCATAAACCAAAACACACCCACAGTTGTACATACTGTAATTCATTTTATAAGTGCCCAACATAGTAATTGTATGTTGCTTACTTGCAGTGCTCTTTTGATGGTTCTCAGATCATCTCTTGTTTTATGTTCTAAAGTCCACTCAGATAGTGTTAGAATGGACCGTCTGCTCCCCACCCGCATGTCTGGGCAGGGATGACTCCTGTCAACCTTCCAGGCCTCATCTTATAGGCTCTTTGTCCACCTCCCTGTTATCATGGGGCATCACAAAGTTTTTATAGTAAATTGCAAAGCAGTTTGGTTTTCTCAGCAGATGGTATGTCCCTTGAGAGTAGGTACCCTATTCTGTTCATCTCTTTATCTCTGGCAGCTGGCACAGAGCCTGGCACAGAGTGAGACCCCAAACTAGGACGGGTCCATTTTGGATGCACGGGTCTCATACATTCCCAAGCTGACACTGGGCTCTCCGTATACAGACTCCATCCGGAACCTTCCTGCTGCCAAGTGGTATCTTCCAATGACATTAAAAAAAAAAACAACAACAAAAAACCCTCTTTATAATGTTTTCCTTTCGTATCATGCAAATAACATATTTAAGATGGAAACTTCTGTGCTTCATGTTATAGATTAATAATGAACATACTTTCTCTTTCTAGAGTGTGACTGTCTTTTTTAACCAGTTGCTTTTCATTGTCATTCCTTCCAGTAATTTTTTCAGATGCTCTGAATTCCTGTTCAAGTTTCCTTTTCCCTTGAAGCTTCCGTCTCCCCTCAGGCTGCTCTCGGCCCACCCGCGCAGTGCTTTCCCTCCCTGGCTCTCATGCTCTCCCCAGTTATTCATCGCCTGTGCTGCCTGGGTTATTCATGTAAATGAGGCATTAGGCCCACCCCCTTTCCCGGCACTCGTGCCTTCAGGGCAAACTGTTCTGTGCCTCTCTGCCCCTCCCATAGCAACTAACACCGTGCCTCTCACTCCAGAGATGCCCAGCAAATGAGTGCTGATGAAGTTCCATCAGTGAGATGAGGTAGTCAGCAGTAGGTGTACGCTCGTTGGTGCGGGAGCAGGGCAGACTAGTGCTAGCATTTGAGGGGGGCTGCCTGGCTTCTAATCTTGGTTCCTAACTACTTTTAGGGCTTGGAACAATCTGCCAAACCTCCCTGTATCTCAGCTTCTTCATCTTTAAAATGAGGATAATAGCAGTGCCTGCCGGGTGAAGGTGTAGTAAGGGCTGGGTCAAGGCAAGCACCACGTTTAGCACAGAGCCCCGCCCATGGGGAGAGCGCTGATCCTCACCAGCCACCAGCGCCATAGGTATCCATTATCACGAGCTGGGTTTGGGTGAAGATGTGAGGTCTGGCCTGGAATGCGCCTTCTTAGATTCCTCTTGGAGCACCCTGTGCCCTGGGCTTTTTCTGCACAGGGAATGTGTCTGCTTCAGGAATTGTATGGACCATCTTGACTGAGAGTATTTTTTTCCACCTTTAGCTGTTGCCCTGTATTTATGTGTTGGTGTTGGCACAGGTGTTTTGCTTTCACCAGATTCTCGAAGGGGGGCGTCCATGACCCCAGATAGGGAGACACGGATGATGTTCTGTTAAAAGTGGAAGGAACTTGTGCACATGGTAGAAACATACACTAAGGACACACGAGTGAGTGTGGCTCCCCATAGGCTTACCAGCCTACTGTCCCTTAGAGCTGAACACACTGATTCATCTCCACATGTGTCTTCGGGGGCCCCCGCTGCGTGTCAGGCTCTGTGTTAGGTTTGGGGACCAGAAACATGACTGAGACTTGGTTCATGCTGTTGAGGTGCTTGGAGTTCTAGCAGTTTCTTTTCATCTTTTATTAGACACCGATTGAATAATTTTATTACTTGTTATTAAGTAAGGCTTATCTCCCCGAGTGGACTTACTGTGTGCTTACTGTCCTGGACACTACTACAGACAGTGCTGTCAGCCCCACCACTGCCCGATGGAAAGAAGGAAGGGTGACAGGCAGTAAGGACCAGGTCGGGATTTGGAGACAACAGGGAGGAGGCAGCCGGGTCATGTCATTGTGCTAAAAGCCAAGCAGCCTTCGTTCCTGCACTCTGTGTCTATGTCTAGATCACGGGTAGGGGACTAAAGGCATCTTTGGTCATAAACCTTCCTATGCCTAAGCTTGGCCTGCACTCAGCTCTAATAAAAATACTAGTAAATGTTAGGACTAGAAATAAAATGAGGCACAGACTGCTATTAGAACTTTTTCTACAACTGAATTACTTTTTCTTCAACCAAATACATTACGTATTGTATCAGCCAGGATCCCATCAAGAGATGACTTTAATTAGGATCATTCAGGATACTTGAGTAATAAAAGGAATACTTTTAGTGGAGCAGACAGGGTGCAGGGAAGCCAGCAGGGCTTCTGCAGGTATCCAGGGCTAATACTAGAGCGGCTCCATCGGTACCCCTAGGCCTGAGAGAGTGAGGGGTGGGTGGGATTCTGGAAATAGGAGACAGAGAAGGCTGCCTGGCAGGATCTGAGACCTCCAGGAGGCTCGGGCAATCTCACAGCCCAAGGCCACTCTGTCCCCTCCTGTCTCCTGCTGGCGCTCCCCTGTGGCCAGACCCAGGACAGAGCCCTGTTGATGTGGTTCACACAGGTCAGGTTCCAATGCAGAGCGCAGGGTGGAGAAGCATGGAGAGTAGATCTGGAGGGACACACAGGAAGGTATCTGGCAATCATGTTTTCATGTTTGATTTTAGAGGTAAGCGTGTGTATTTCAATTTCATCTGTTCTGGCCAGCTAAATTTTTAATAGGTTATAAAATATTTCTACCATAGTTATTACACCATCAGTTTCATGATCTCAGTTATTTTTTTCAATGTCTTATTAGTTTAGCTGCCCCCCCCCCACTTTTTTTTAGGGAGAGTTATATATAAATTAGCCTGTTTTCTTCCAGAGCACACAGAGAATAAAAAAGCGATTTTTCAGAGATTTTTCTCTTTACAAAGAAGGTTGTTCCATTTCCCCTTTCTATTTCTCTCTACTACTTTCTTCTTCTATGCTTAGGCCAAGAGTTTATTACATTTGGAGACATCCAGCCTGGTGCTTCCCAAAGCTTCCTCAGCCAAAGACTCCTTTGGGACTCCAACTAAATTTCCTGGTTCTCTTTTGCTTTTAATACCAATGCCCATATTACCCAATGAGGTTATTTTTTATTACTTACAAATATTTTTATAATTAACTTAAGACTCAATAAGGAACCAAAGCTAAACAGACCATAATTATTTCAAGTTCTAACCACTAGGAGTGGATATTAATCTTTGAGGAGGTATTATTAAAACGTAGTATAAAATAGTTACAAATATCAAGTCATAATTGCAAAAGAATATCTGTGACTATAAAAGCAAAATAAACTAAATTTAGAAGTTAATTGTGGAGCTGTAGCAAATGTAATTGTGGCACATTTCAGCACTGTATTAGAGTAGGATCTTATCTCCGAATTATTCACTGATAGATATTCATTTTACTGTGATATTCACAGGAAACCCTGTTACATCACTTTCAAAGGGTAGGTAATTTCCTAGAACAGCTCTCCTGCCTCTACCTAGGGCCTCAGAGGCACCCACTTCCCTATGGAGTCCTCTCTTTCTTCCTCCCTTCTCAGATCTCTCATACATCTGTATCCAGCTTGTTTCTGTGGCCACTCTATTTTACTGAGCTGACCTATAAATCACTGCAAAATTTTGATCAGAATTTCACTGAACCAGGGATCAAAGAAATGCATAAGTAATTCTCATTATAGGCTTTAAGTATATGCTGCTTCTTCGATCCATGGGAGCAATTTCTCTAATTCTTGGGTTGCCCTTTCTGAAATCAACACAGAAAGGACTATATCTTCTCAACCCCTTTCCCTTCACCCCCCCATCCAAACCATCCCAACTCAGCGAGCATTCTCTGTTGTGCATTGCTAAGCCATGCTCCCTAAGTGTTTGAGGTCTTGTGCTCCTTATGAGCCAGTAATCACAAAGTGGCCAGGCTGCTCGCCAGTGGATTCATTCTTTAAGCCTTTACTGATTCTGTACTCTATGTCACAGACCATGCCATTTGTGGACTCCCAGAAAACCATGAGGAGACTCTAAAAGGCTATGAACAGAGGAGTGTTGTGTTCTCCCTCTGCCAAGCTTCCCTTCCCCCTTCTTTTGGAAACAGCACCTTGGTTTTCCTTTGGGAAACTACCCCGCCCTCAGCTCCATCTGTGTGGTCCACATGAGGCCGATGCCACCCTCCAGCTCTAGAGGTTGGCTCTGAACTTGGATCAGACCAACCGGAGTTTTGATGACTGGTTTAGGAAAAAATATGGACCCAAGCTGAGGACGTGAGAGTTTCCCACAAGTTTGGCTGGGACCACCAGAAGAGAGGAGCCCCTTCTCCCTGCTGGGCTCCCTTGGCTGGTAGAATGTCAGCCTGCCACCATGGAGGGGGAGCCTGCCTAAGGATGCGACACACTGGAAGGCAGAGCTGGGAGACGGAGAAAGACAGCTTCCCATCGTTTAAGCACTGGGTCCAGCTGCTTTCACAATGGGACCCATGAATATGTCCTACCTGTTGTTTTGCCCATGATGACAATTTGAGAGGGCATTGTATCATTTATAACGTGGACTCCAGAGTAAAACCTCCACACATCTGAGACCTCGACACTCTCTGGGAACCTACAGCCCCCATGGAGGCCACAAGCTACTAAAAAGATAGGACCGTAAGCTCGAGCTATAGATCCCAGAGGACTACACAGAGTACGGTTTCCTTTCCTTTGGGTCCAGGGAACATGATGATATGCATTTGAAATTTGGGAATTCCAGGAGGAGACTTGGGACTGGCAATAAGGTTGTTACCAGCTGTGTGCTCCACCAGCGATTAAATATGTTAAAATCCTGTGAGGACTCGGTTTTACCTTAGGAAAAACTCATTCTAAATGATTTGAGGGCTTTTCACTTTTAAACAAGTTACCGTTAAAAATATTTTTTTGATGACATAGTTAAAGACGTCAAAGTAAAGAATCAATTACGTATATATATTTTTAAAGCACACTTTAAAATCTAACGTGATGCTCAGCCATGAAAAAGTGAGTCACCATATTCAGCACTAATGAGACACTTAGTGGCAAAGCCCTCATTCAAGTACCTTGCCCAGCTTGGGCTTCTGCATTTTGAGAGGATGTGGAAAGCAATTGAAATGATTAAAAGCATGGAAAATCAGATCTCTGAAGAACGATGAAAGTGGGCTATTTAACCTAAAGAAAAGAAGATTGAAGGGAGAAAATAAATGGTATTTGAGTAGAGAAAGAGTTCTTTAAAAAAAAAAAAGTGGCAGATGTTTTCTTCTTCCACTGAGTATATTAAAATTGCCTTAGACATTTTATTTGTACAAAAGAAGGATTTTTCAAGCAGATAGGATTCCTGAACAGGCTGAGAGGTTGGACTAGATGAACTTTCATATTCCTCTTCACTAAGATTCTGTGATTCCTAGATGAAGGATTTGCTTATCCAAAAAATTGTGAAACCAGTTGGTGCCGATCTTCAAAGGTAACATAATCAACACTGGCTGGTTTGGTGTAGGTGTAGTTCTGCCCAGGAGTCGCTTCTAATGCTTATAACACGTCTAAAAAGAAGAAATTGTTGTACATGGACAAACAGCACATCAGGGAGAAAAAAAAAAAACCCAGTGTCAAGTAATGATAAAACTGAGAGTTCTCTTTTCTACTCGTTCATTTTCACTGTTAGAAAACAAATGATCATTCATTTCTGCAATAACGATATAAATGAGACAAATCATGGGATCGCTTAGCACTGGTGCCAGTATTTTTGGAGGGATGGAATTAAGTATAACAGGTTCCATATTGAGTCAGGAGCATTTAACGTTGGCTCTGGTAGGTCTCTGGCTTATTTCCTACTGTAACTTTTCTAGTCTAATTTGAGGTCCAGAGACTTTCAAACCAAGACTCAGGAAAATGGATTTTACTTAGGGAAACAGTTCTGGTTTTATATATGGAAAAGCTATTCTAAAGAACAATAACCCTGGCAGTATTACTGCTTTGATGACTATAGACTTATTTTAAAAGTTAAGATTAAAAAAAAAAGTAAAGGCCATATGTTGCTCTACTTTCTTCTATGGTGTTTGGGTCATTGTATTAAGTTCTACTCTGTGGCGACTTGGGATGCTACGTGCAAGTTTGAGCTCTTTCTGACTATACTCTTTATGCATCCACCTTATCTTCTACTTGACTCTACTGTTGGTTCTGCAGTTTCTTTGGCCCCATTGCTTAGAGGATACAGTCTTTGCACAATACACACCAGCAGTCATTTCAGCTTCATGGAGCCCACATGGTCACTTAAAAGTCACTTATCCAGGAGGCTTTACAATCTTTAAGTGAATCTGTTAATAAGAAGAGGTTGGCTGATTTCACAGTTATTGTAAATACATCCAAATGATAATTGCTAGACCTGTAGTTTTCAAGTTACAGAGAATAACTGGGAAGAGAGAAGAGCAAGGCTGCAAACCTGTTGTCTAAAGGATTGGGGGAAGAATTTGCTGAAGACGGTGATTTTGATGGAAAGGGACCTCACAACCTCCACTCACAATTCATTTCCCCATTGAATCATGCAGGAGGAATCAACTGAGAAACAAAACCAGACGAGCAAACACACCAAACACCTCCAAACAACAGCAGTAATGAAACCTAGCTTCCAAAAGAAGTTCACATTATAGGCGACCTTTTAAAAAGCTGATTTCAAAACAAGAAGCTAGTTTCTAAGTTTATTTCCATGCTCTGCCCTCTGACCTCTGTCTCGTTGAAAGAGTCAAGGTATGAGATTCTCTCCCATCATCTCCTTTCAACAGAACTTACTGTATCACCCCCGGCCCCCTAAATATGGATGGCTAGAACAGCTGGCTCTTTCACTCTGGATATGCACACACAAACACACGTAGAACATACATCTCTGCATATATAAACACACACTTTACTCATTTATTTTTTTAACAGAATAAAGGCCATTAATCAAAATACAATTCATTTTAGCAGTCAAAGCTTGACACGAGATCATTATTTCAAGAAAACCCAAAGAGACTAAGCGCCCTTTCATAGCATTGTTTTCTTTCTAAAGCTCCATAGGGTGCGTGGCTCTTCTCCACTGAGAAAGTCGGGGCAGCGCCGTGAAGCAGCCTCGTGGCCCAAGTGTTAAAAGATCTAAGTTCTCTCGGAGATGGTGCTTCTGCCACATACTCACTCACCTCACAGAGGAGAAGACTGTGCATCTGTTGTGTGTCTAACACTAGGCTGTCTCTAGTTAGCCCCAGGGCCAAGAAAACAGAAAATATTTCCTCCGGTTTCTCAGAGGTGCAGAGAAATAAAGCTAAATACCTTTAAAATTCCATTTGTAAAATTCCATTTCAGTTTAGTTTCATCTGCTCTTTTTCTTTAAACGTTTTGGAAGCTGTGAAGAAACATTTGGAGATCATCTCATCTAGGTGAAACCTGTCTTTAGAAAGCTTAAGAGACTCCAGACTTTTTCTTCTTCATTACATAGGAGGGAATGAAAAGGCTGGTGTCGATTTCTCCTTCCTACTGCCTAGGAAATAGGGGTGTAAAGTAACACAGTGACGAGGTCAGTGGCCAGGCAAATGAAAAAGAACCAAAGAGCCCTGTCCACAGCCTGCCCAGCCATATGAATAACTTGTTAGCTGCCTCCTGAACAGAATAACCTCACTCCTTCTGCTGTTGGATGCAGACCCTGCTATGAAGCCTGCCCCTAGATGGGGTGGCCCCCTTGCCTAATCAGGGTCAACCAGTGGCTTCCAAACTAGCCTATAACCTGTGACCCTCTAGGCTTAAGAAATTGGGCATATTCATATTCTATAACTAAGAAAATGACAAGCCAATAGAAAAATGGGCAAAGGCTACAAACACAATTTTTAGAAGAACGCTGAGTGTTTAACTTTATAAGTCATTAAGGAAATAGAATTAATACAAAAATGAGATGCCAGTCTTACCCATCAGTTTGGCAAAGAACAAACCAAAAACCCCACCAAAACCAAGACCACAAATAAAACTAAAAACTCCTAAATGTTGGTGAGCATGTGAGGATAGGATACAGCTCCCATTGCTGATAGGAGAGTGAACTGGTATAGTCACTTTGAGGAACAATCTGGTAGCATCTAGTTACACATGAAAAGGCACACACACTGCAACCCAATAAATCCAATTCTAGATTTGTGCCTTAAAGATGATCTATGCTTCATGGATAAGATTATGTACCAAAAAAAGACTATACTTACTTTTAGAAGACTAGAGGGATGAATATCAAATTCTTGATGATGGGTGTCACCTGGAAAAAGAAAAGCGATTATGGTACTTCAGCTTAATCTATTTTTTAATGTACAAGACAAAAAAGAAAAAAACTGAAGAAAATACAGGAACAGTGTTATATTTTTCTCTGTAAGTTTCTGTATTTAAATTTTTTTCAAAGTTAAAAAAGATAGCCATCCATGCATTGATTGGGCTAGTACAATCAGAATATTTCAGTCCTTCCATAATTTTTTCTGATTTGCGTCTTTCCAGTCCTGAAGCATGTCAACTTTCCTTTATGACACCAGCAGGTTTCATCACAACTTATTTATCTGCCTAGAGCTGGTTGTAAGCTCTGTGAAGGCAGTGCTGTTAAGGCATGCCAACATGGGTTGTTGCAGAAGAGACCTAGAATCTTTTTCTTTTTTCCATAGCATTTTGTAGTGCTGAAAAATAGCCCCAAGGATCACCTAATATGATTCTTTTATTTAAATGAGGAAATGGAGGCCTTGAGAGTCTGGTTCAAATTCACCAGCTAATTAAAGTAGAGTAGGGACCAGCATCTGATGCTACTGATTTTCCAGTTAACAAAAGTTTGACAAGATTGTACTGTATAGCACAGGGAAGTATATACAAGATCTGGTGGTAGCTTACGGTGAAAGAGAATGCGACAATGAATATATGTATGTTCATGTATAGCTGAAAAATTGTGCTCTACACTGGAAATTGACACAACATTGTAAACTGACTATAACTCAATAAAAAAAAAAAGTTTGACATATGAGAATTAAGGAAAGCTTTACAGATCCTTTCTACGGAGCCTTCACAGTGGGCAAGCAGGTACCCACCGCGGGTTTGGTATTATGGAAATGGCCAGTAGGCCGGCAATACTTGAAGAGACTGGCAGGAGAAAGGGGAAAGCCTGTGTGGTCACTGCCGTCTATGAAGCAGTGTGGTACAGAGGTCAAGGAAGTTACGGTTTCTGGGCTGTGTATCCTGGTTCTGTCACTTCCAGCTGTTTTAACCTCAGCTGTTAGTAGGTAAGCTCTCTGTGCCACTGTACATGTGAGCATAATAACAGAACTTAGTTCAGGGGCTATACTGAGGGTTAAAGGAGTTAATAATGTAATATGTGAGAATGGTGTCCGACGTATGTGTTCAACAAATGTTAGCAATTATTATTACATCATTTGTAGAACAAACGATTGAGGAAACTAAATATTTAATTAAGGTTCTGCCATCTTTTGCCTTAAACCACATACCTAACTCTAAAAGCTGTCATTAGTATCTTCCTTTGTATATGACTTGGAGAAGTCTCAGTTCTGTAGTTAAGAAAGCAGAATTCAAAAAGGTAAGATCGTTTATTTGTCCAGAACGATGTCATGAAGGAGTGGAAGTGATTCTATTTTCTTTTCATTGTATTTCATTCAACACTTACTCTTCCCTTTTGGCTCTCAGGGGGCCACAGGTTGGGGGTCCTAAGCAACGAAGTAGACCATAGTAGAGGGTTCATTCCTTGAGGGGTCTTCCGCCCAATCCCCTGATTATCATGGTGCTGTCCGACCAATGAGCTGCAGATTCTTGAGGTTTCTCAAGAAGGAAAACCCCCCAAATTCCAACAGTCACTTTCACAGAAGTGCCTTGAACTTTAAGGTAAGATGATGAGAGAGCTCTGCTCGCTGCCAAACTTGTATCTTATTATACAGAGGACGTTTCCAAGAGCTAAATCAGATTCTCTTTCTCCGTATCAGTTTATTGAAACTCCTGTTGTATGTTAATCCTGATGTGCCTTTCAGACCACCAGTCCACTCACTGATGGAGAGTTCGTTCCCAGGGTTTGCAAGAAAGCTAACCATATCTTCATTTGTTACAGGGTCTCTTAACCAGTGCCTTTTAACCAAATAATGTAGTTCTTAAAAGGTGCATTTTTATCGAGTGGAATATTATAAAAGTTTTTATAGTTGTTGGAAAAAAATTTACAAATAGTACAGTAATCTTTCTCAACTATCTCAGGAAAGATCTACTCTGTAAACCTGAGATGAATTCCTTTGTCAAAGTTATAAGACGGTGATTTCATTTGTAGTTTTACTTACTAATTTATTCCATAATTTGGGTGTTAATCTTGCTGTCAGATGAATACAATCAACTTTTGGACACAGTTTCTTCCTGTGCAGGGGAGAATTTCTATACCAAATTCCCACTTAATTGCCTCTTTTACACACACCCACATCTTATTTTCATTTGTGCTTGGTCTCACCCATCACAACCTATAATTGCCTAGCTAAATAATGGTTTTTTTTTGTTTTTTTTTTTTTTAAGATTTGATGCTTCCAGATACCAAAATGATTTAGATTTAAAGCTGCAGGGTATAGTTGATTTTTATGTGAATCAAACCTGAAATACTTTGGCTCCTTGAAACCTTAAACCCCTTCATGACAGATGACTGAATTTGACTGCAGTTTGTTCAGCGTAGAAGTATGTGCTAAGATGAGTCATGTACAACATGCAGCTTTGTGGCAGTGGTATGCATGCTTGCATCCTATGGTTAGTCCTTCCCTTTTTGCCATTGTTATCTTAGTCTGGAATATCCTTTTCCTTTTGATGCCCAGCTTTCTGCTGTGTACTGGTTGCCATTCCATGAACCGTAGTTCTCAGGTTGAGCTTTTTAAAATTTCACCTGCCTGGGTTCTATCCCAGACCGGCTAAATCAGACCTGCTGGCGGTGGTGGGAAGGGGAGAGGACAGGGGTATTTGGGTTTTTAAAAACCTCTTTTGGACATTCTGATGCTTGACCCAAGTTGAGAATCCCTGTCTTGTTGCCTAGGTTAGAAATCTTTTGTTTATAAATAATTGAAACCCACACAAACTGTCATAACAAAAAAGAGACACTTAACCACAAGAAAGCAGGAGAATCTTGCAGAACCCAAGGGCATGAGATTTGTCTGGGCTTCTTAAGAGATCAGAGTGTGGAACTAAAGCACTGACAAGGACCCAAGGAAGCTAGTCCCTGTTCCCCAGGTGCATCCTTCTGTTTACCTAGCTCACTGAAGAACCTTAAAGACTCACAGCCCTGCTTCTCTGTCTCTCTGCTTCTTCCTTTCTCTCTCAGCGATGTAAGCGCATGTCTGAACATGGTAGCCTCCTCAGTACCCAGGTTTCCATGTCCTCAGTTCAGCTGACCAGTCCAAGCTGACTGGCCTCTCTCAATCTAAATTCCTATGAGAAGATCAGATTGGTCTAGCGCAATGTGTGATGTGTCTCCCCTTACGCCGATCAGATAACGTGGCTCAGACATGGCTGCCAAGGGGCCACCCCATGTGAGTTCAGCTAAAGGCTTTTCAGGTATCTCAAAATATTTCTCTAGACTTGCCATATTTTTACTCTCCATCCTACCTCAGGGTTTATTTTTTATTTCAGCTTTACTATCAGTATTTTCACAGTTAAGGAAGTTGAGACACAACAATTTCCACGTATTGAAGTGATTTAACTTTGCAGATGCCACTAAGGCAAACATTGAATGTGCTGTCCTCTGTTCCTCACTCTCCATCTTATGAATATGCATCAGTTTAAATGTTGAGACAATTAGAGTCTTGGGAAATCTGCTACTCCCAAGTAGTAACAGTTGAAAAGTAGTAGAGTAAGATAACAACCGAATGGCCCAGTCATTTTCTATAATATATATAATTTTCATCATGAAAGTAAAGAATGTTTAAAGCCAATTGGAGTAGTTTATCACAGACAGTGCTAGGCTATGGCCTTATAATAATCTGTTACAGAAGAGGCTCCTACTTTTTCTTTGTCTACACAAGGGTTAAAAAAAAAAGAGGAAATGCTTTTAGGAGGAATATAACGTAGTGCCTGGCACAGAGTTGGTATTCAATAGTATTTTGCCAATAGTATTTACTTAGAAATATGTATTAGAAATAACTTCCAGGTAGTATTGAAACAGTAGAATGAGCTACCAAGGAAAATGGGTAAGCTTTTGTTCTTTCCTCTTTTTATCATCTTACCACCGTCTTACATACATGGGATAGCCAAAGATGCCCATGATACTTAGCTCTCTAAGAGAACAGAATTCAGTAAGGGAAGTAAAATACAAAAGCAGTAGGGAACATTCCTACCTTTGATGTCTTGAGCATCTCCTCGTGCTCTCACATGTCCCATTTTATTTTTACAAGATAAGAACAAAGAAATAGGGTTCACTATCTCTTTTACTGCAGGGTAAACAGAGGGTCAGCCATTCCTACAATTAAAAGTTCTAATTTTGCTGATATCTTCACCTTCAAGGAGGGTGGGAAGCAACAATTTCCACATATCATGGTGAGTTAATCATACAGGTGACACTAAGATGAACTAAGCAGGTAGATTGTTAAGATGCAGCACAATATTAATGACTCAATTAGAACTGAAAATGAATTTGGTCTCTTTAAAGGTCAACAAGAACCAAGGTGACTGTATTTCAGTAAATTGTAGTGCAAGAAAATTCATAGTGGATCAAATAAATCATAGAAACTTGTATTCATGAAGGTTGAGCGATAAGTGTGATATAACAGGAAAAATGAAAACTGAAACTGATAGTTGATAAATGTTACTGTGTCAGGGTAGCTTCATCATTAGAGGACACTGTGTCATAGGGTAACTGGCAATTTCTGGAACATATCCAACAGCATTAAAGCAGTAAGTGTCTTCACAAAGCTTTGTGGAAGTCTCAACCTGAACATCTTCAGTCCAAGGCACAATAAAAACTATCTACAAGCAAAGTTTCCAAGTAATTTGTAAGCTTACGATAAATACTGTGTTACCAGCAGTTCTTGGTTGTAAGTAGCAGATCCAGTGGAATCTATTGGGCAATGGAATTGGGAAATCTAAGGGGTGGGTCTACCTAGGTTTCCAATGATGTCATCATTGTTTCTAGTGATATTTCCTTCTCTCTGTTCTGCCTTTCTCCTGATGGGTTTGTTCTCAGCAGTTTTGTCACGTGATGACCAAGCAGCTTCCCTGGCCCTTATCACTCAGGATCTCAAAGGGCATGAGGTCCTTTTTCTTTCTGCCTTTAAGTCAACACCCTCCAAAAGAATCCAGTTGGCCCACTAGATCACTTGCCTCCCCCAGGTGTCAGGAAGGCAAGGACCCTAGAGGTGGGGCTGGACAGTTCGCTGAAGGAAGAGAAGAAGGCATCTGTTACCAGAGAAGGGGGAGGGTGTTGAGTAGGCAGAAAGAACAGATGTCCACCCATACATTGCACAATTGCATGCCAGGCACTTTCACATCCTTGGCAAAAAAAAAAAAGAAAAGAAAAGCCTTCACTAATGAAAAATAACTGACAGCTTGAAATATTATAAGTAGAGAAAGAAAAAAAATTGAAGTGTTTTTTAATATTCTCTCTAGTCCCTCAAGGTTACAATTAGTTATTACTGACTCTTTGCTTCTAAATATTTTGCTTAGCCGTCTGCTCTGTCACTTGGTTATCTTCTACAGAGCTACCTTCCTGAAATAGGGTGTGGACATTTGAAGAAAGAACTTTGTCTTTTATCTCTTTATCTCCAGTGCCTAGTTCAGTGCCTGGGACACAGAAGCCACCTGATGCTCACTGAATGGAGCTGGAGTCTAGCCTATGTACTGCTTACATTAGGAAAATAGTAATAATAAAAACATTTGCTACACTAGGGCATTGGGGAAAAGTTCTTGTTCTCCATGAAGGAGAGTTTTCCTTGAGCCACACTCTTGGCCTCTCCCTTTTTCCTCATCACTCCTCCCCAGGGCAAATGGAATGGCTCATCCCATTGGTGAGTCTGGGATAAGGAAGGAGTCACATTCAGGTGTGGGCCACCCATGGCCACAGAGGCATGGGGGCCACTGCCTGATCCATCCTGGGGGAAGCTCACAGTTGTTGTGCACCCAAACCGAGTGTTTCACCTCCTCTGTTTCTTTTGATGGGCTCAGAATTCAGGTGTGGGAAAAGTGTAATTTAATGGTTCCCTCAAATGTCACAAAAGAGTTTAGAAAGATCCTATGTTTGTCTTTAGATATGTGTAAAAAAAATGGGTTAAAAAAATAAGTATCTTAGTATTTTACATATTAAATATTTGTATCCTCTCTGTTTCCAAAACAAGGTGGCTTTATCTTTGATACAGTAATCTAATCCAAGACATTCAAAAGCCACAGGACAGAAAAGGAATTTTCCAAGACACCCTGAAGCACAACTTCATTTGATATGATTTCCTAGCCTAGATTATAATCAAGAAGACACTGATTCCTTTTGTTGTTATTTCTAAGCAAAAAAGGTCCTATTCCTCCTCCTCTATTCCTTCTATTGGTGAAGAGCTCTACCAGCTTTACCATCACCAAACCAACCACCTGGAATTTACCATTACCAGACCAAAAACCTGGAATCAACTTAGATTTCCTTTCCTCTCTGCTGCCCGTTTCCTGGAACATCCACCCAGTCATCAAGCTTTCCCTCTTGATATCTTTCTTATCTAGCCCTCCATCCCATGTCTAAACTCACTCCTTGAATTTTCTCTCCTGGATCAGCATTCCGCCTCTTTTTCCATACTGCGGCCAAAGCATTCCTTCTAACGCAGTGTGATTGTATTACTGCTGTGTCTGAAATCCCTCAGCATGTCTTTACTGCCTCTAGGATTTATTCCAAACTCCTTAGCATACATACAGGGACCTCAAGGATCTGGCAGCTGCCATATCTCTCTGAATAGCTTCTCTCTTGGCCTCATTTCTCCATCACCCCTCCTCCCCCACAACACATACACTAGAGCCATTGTGGAGTACTCAGAGTACCTCTTATGGGCTAGGCTCTTTCACATTTGGGGGTTGCTTTTGCTCCTCTTCTGCCTATAATTTACCCCTTCCAGCCTCCCCCTGCCTCCAAACCAGCTCAGCTTTCAAGACGCAACCAAAGAGCCACTTCCTCTATGAAGTCTTTTTGACAACTCATCCTCAGGGTAAATCAAGCACTCTCTTCCATGTCTCCCCTTCTGTGTCTTGTAGTCATCAACACTTTTTTTTTCTTTCCATAAATTGTCTGCAAGAGTTTGCCTCCCATGGACTGAAAAGATCCTGGGGACTAAACCCAAGTCATGATCCTTCTGCTGTCTGACACTTGAGCAGTGTTCCGTAAATGTTTGTTGACTAAATGCATGTTTATATGCATGAAAGAATAGACGCTCAGGAATTTTTATTAGCAGTATTCCTTTACTTCCTGAAACTTTGAGACTATAGAATTAGCTGCTCCCACAAAATGGTTGCGGTGGTTGGGGGGGTGGTTGCTGTATTGGAAAGATTTGGCTTTAAGAAGCAGGCTTGTGAAAGGCAGCAGGCTCTGCCTACAGTAATTTCAGCTACTGATGTTAGCAGCCTTTGTTCCTTGTAGGGTTCAGAGGGCTGCTGGCCACTTTTGGTCTTTATCTTACAAACACCCACGCAAAGAAAGATTGCATGGGAATCCAAGCAGAGGATATCTGTGTGGATTGAGAGAGGACTTTAAAGCTTTAGAGAGCCTCATCTTTCTGGAGTAGTTTAAATATGCATCTCCCCAGAGCAGGGATGGAATAAATGAATTGGCTCAATATTCTGTCCAGGCTCTGAAAACCAACAGCAGGGCAAGAGAGAAATGAAGAAGCAAAAGCTGCTGGGAAAGTCAGCAAGGATTTACTAAGTGATCATTGCATGCCTCGTGCTGTGGGAGGGCACAGACAAAAGTTAAGTAAAAAGAGCATTCCTCAAAGAGTTTACAGTCCAAAGTTATTAATGTCACTAACACGAATATACCTCTGTGAGAGGTTCTGATAGGAAATGTAGGCTTCTTTTATTTTTTTAACTGTATAAAAATATGCAACACCTTGCAAAGCACAGACTGTTTTCTTACAGTTAGTAGTGGTTGGAAAGTGTAGAGTCCAAGATATGCTCATGTTCTAAATCAGAGGTTGCAAGCTGGTGCCCACTGGGCCAGAGTCATACAGTATTTTCAAACTCAAGAAATTTTTAATAAAAATGAATTTCTTACTTGTGGTTTCTTGGGGGGAAAACTGTACAAAGGGTTTCAACTTTGCGTAAGTGGATTCTTGTCGAAACACAAAGAATATTTAGCTTACTTGTGAGTTCCTAGGCCTAATGCATAGGTTTGTTTAAAAACAAACCGCCCCCAAAAGCAATTGGTGATTAATATTGCCTTTGTTTCATAGCTCAGATCTGGAATCGACAAGGAAAGGGCTGGATGATATAAAATTTAGGCTTTTCATTGCAGATTATATGGTCTTTGTTGCAGCTACTCAACGCTGCATTGCACTGTGAAGGCAGCCGTCGACAATCCATGAACAAATGGACATGGCTGTGTCCCAATAAAACTTTAATCATGAACACTGACATTGGAATTTCATATAATTTTCATGTCACAAAATATTGTTTTTCTTCTGTCTTTTTTCCCAACTATTTAAAAACATAAAAATGATCCCTAGCTCATGGGCCATGCAAAAACAGGAGGCAGACATCATCTGGGCCATCGGCCAAATGGACGTTGGATGGTTACCATTACATAATCTTGGACTTGGGCTTCTTAGACCTGACCAGCCCAAGAGGAACAAGCTCGAATGTTCTATCCTCTTCTGTGCAGGTCAAGGGGCTTCTCCGTTCCTCACTTTTCATATTCAGAAGGAGTTGGGTTGATGTCCCACTTGAACATGGAAGAGCCGAGTTGCTCACCTTGCACCTCCCAAAGCCTCAGAGGTTAATCTACATTTCAGACAGCCCAGGTGATGAGTGAGCCTTGTGTTTTCCATGAGGAACTCTATCCCTGAAGCATCTGTATCCCAGTCACACTTATGCATGGAAAAGGCTAAGTAAAATCTACTAATATCCCAGCTAGAAAGAGAACTATAAAATTACACATATATGCAAGCTGGTGTGTATTCTGCAGTTCAAAGTGTAGTCAGCAAAAACAGCACGCATGCTGTTGCACTGGGAGGAAATCGGTGTCTTTGAAATCAAATACCCTGCCATTGGCATATCCAGGCTTGAAACCCGGCTGCAGCTTTTAGCTTCCACCACATGTTTACATTGGAAATCTCTCTGTGCGCATATAGAGTTTGTTCTCTTATGAAATCATGTCTCTAGGGAAGGATAATTTAAAGCCATTTCCGTTTGTTATGTCTGAGCTGAACTAGACTATTAGGGCTTGTTAACGCTGGATAAACTTGAGCCCTATAACTGCCTTCATCTGCAGATTATAGAATCTGTCCAACAAATTGCATTCTGATGTTTGCAGATGAAGGCTAAGCAAGCAAGGGCCTTTTAATTTATATTCTATCACCATGGTTGTCTGAGGAATCACGGTTTTGACTTTCAGGCCTGCTTGGTGTAGCATAGATGCTAGAAGTCTTGAATGGGCCAAATCCAGAAGTAACTGAGACCCTGAGCTGCATTGGCCCGCCGCGCAGCCAAGCAAGCAAGGCTGGCAGTCAGAAAACTGCTGGCTAAGCATCTTTCCTTGGAGGCTGTCCCTTCCCCCAGTCTTAGCATAAGTCAGTGTTAGGTCCACTGAAATATCGTGTGTGGTCTGCAGTTAGAAACTTCATTTGAAAATTATATCGTGGCAACCATGAGACAGACGGATAAAGTGAAACAAGTTTTCTTTAGGCTCCTGTTAAGTAAATAGAATTACGTGAAGATAGCCGGCTTCCCCGACCTGGGGAAAGGGAGGTGATGGCTGCCCCAGGGCGCTAACTCCCTCCGTCTCCGTTCACCAGGCCCACTGAGCACACTGCCTGTAACGCTTACATTTAGCTATGTGGCTTATTACCGTTCTCCATTTTAGATAGCGGGATCCTAGAAGGTAGGAATTGTATCTGTTTGACTTCTTTTTTCAAAAAGTCTAGCAGAACTGCCAGTACAGCTGCAGGAAGGTCTTAAATAGGATGGCACTGAGCAGCAGGGTGACCGTGCAGCATACTGTCCACCAGCTCTCAAAGAGGAATCCTTCCTTCTGGGCTCCAACCTTACTAACACTGTCTCCACTGCGTTCAGTTATTTTCAGTAAGGCACTGTCCTAAATCCAGAGGTTGGTGACGGGGTGGTAATGGGATAAAGAGACAAGTAAGACATGGACCCTCTCAAAGGGTGAGTGTGTATATAAATCACCCTAGTCAGGACTAGATTCAAAGAATGCCAGAAATGAAGGGCAGATACAGGGCAGTGATATTTAAACTGGGCTTTGAGTAAGGAATCAGGTTTTAACTAGCAGGAAGGAGAATCTGCTAGGCCAAGGGAACGGTGTGAATAAAATTCCAAAAGTGGAAAAGTTCAGAATGTGTTCAAGGAGTGTGGGAGGAAGGCCTTCCTGTGCTTCCTTTCTTCTGTCTTTCCTTTATTCCGTAATTATTTGGTGAATGCCTGCAATAAACCAGACATGGCCCCTGTCTGCACAAAGCTTACTGTCTAGAGGAGGAGACAGCCATGAATCAACGAAGTCCAAAGTCAGTGGCAGATTACAGCTGTGATCCTTACCTCCAGGAAGAGGGCTGCCCTGGCCAAGAGAGAGCATTACAGGAGAGTAATTCAACATACTTTTCAGGGCTTTGCTGAAGAGATATCCTGCATCTTGAAGAAAGAGTAGGCACTGATTGGAGGAGAGCATGGCTCAAAGATGGGTCAGAGTGCACTCAGCACGTGCAAGAGATTGTGAGAGTGAGGACATGTGTGGTGTTGGACGTGGCCACTGGAGAGTCAGGGAGCAGAGCAGAGTGGGGTCTTTGTCTTTGTTTTAAGAGCAAAGGGAAACCATTGATTTGTATCAAGCGATGAGTGGGAGGAGGTGATGAGAAATGCTTTTGGGAAAGATGACTCCGGCCGCAGTGTGGAGGATGATTTAGAGGTGTAGAGATGGGGCAGGGTGCCCTGCTGGGAGGCAGATGCAGTTTTCCTGGGGAGAGTGTTGGCACCGGGGTAATGGTGGTGAGATGAAGACAAGGGAATGGATTCGAGGGCTGATGATGAGCTTGGCCCTGGGGATGTTGAGTTTGAGGTGCCTATAAGACACTGAGAAGATAGACCAGGAAGACAAAGGAGTCTGGAGCTCAGTGAAAAGGTCTGGGCTGGGGAGAAGCCATTGAGAATCATCTCCCTGTAGATGGTGACTGAACCATGAGTGTGGATAAATAAATGTGAGTGAGTGAATGAATTGGAGGATGAATTAATGAATGAGACTAGGTGAGGAGCAGGCACAGAGTAAGAAGAGGGCCTCTTTTGGGTTGTAAAACACTGTTCCCCAAGAAGCACCTAGCCTCCTGGGCTGATGCCATCCATGACCCTAATTGACCAGGGTCCTTTCTATGAGACATAGTGCTCACTAGGACCTTGGGATACCAGGACAGAGTTCCCTCACTGCTGCCTTGGACACGCACCCAGGGACTCTTCCCTCCTCTCCTCCCGTCCCACCCACCAGGCACTGACAGACAGGACTGTCCACCTTTTTGTCCCCAAGAGGGGTTTGGGGCTTCAGAGAAGAAAATCCAGGGCTTCTGGGACACCTACCAGCTCAAGCTCCCTGAGGCATTTCTAAGTCTGCACGTGAATCCATTCACCCCTTTTTTATCTTTTCTGACGACCCCAAGGATTGGCCTGCCTGTGTCCCTGGCTTTTACTGCCAGCAGGTAGGAATCTGGTGGGGTCAGGGGACATAATGGAGAAGGGTATAATGGAGAAGGGGACAGGCAGTGTTTCTCCCCATGTTTAGCCTGTGGAGTACAGTCATAAGACCGCCTCATCCTTCCAGTTCCTGAAGCAAGCACACAAGTCTTTGGGAGTTTCTGGGGCTTTTATTCCTAGCACTGTCAGAAGGCAGGTGAGGAGCAGAGCGGCCCCCTCCGGCTCCATCCCGAGCCGCTCCCTATTTTGTGTTGTTTTCTTAAACACATATCCCAGTTTCTGGGGTCAGTCTTGGTCTATGTCAGGTGTCTTGGCATAATTGCCAGTAGCACCTCCTTTCCTTTTAAAAAGTTTAGAAGATAAAGCATGGCCACCCTAGTTAACCCCATAGAGAAAGATAAAGTGATGTACTGATGGTAATGGATTTAGAAAGGATCGAGATCGTCTTTATCTGCATTTTAGTGAACCAGCAGAGTAGCTTTCTGGATATTTTGTCCCAGGAGCTGGACTGAGCCTCAAGTGTGTAGGTGTGGGGGATGGGGTAGTGGAGGGGAGGATGCATATGAGGTGCTGGAACCCAGGTTAGAGTGCTGCCGCAAAGATGTTATTACTTAACATTTTTCTGAAAAGTTTCCACGTTGGGGAAATGTTTCAGGAAGACTTTCCCCATGTCCGCAGAGCTATGCTTCAGCTAGGAGGTTTCTGGGCGGCTCAGGCCACCCAACTGGAGTAACCACGTGGGGTCACCCAAGCCCGAGGGTCTCTAAGAGATGTACTCAGATGTACTCAAATCACGTGTACTCGATATTAGAACCACCAGTGATGTTTGACAAACAAACAAACGTGGGATCCTTTCTCATCACCACTTCCATGAAACAAACAAACAAAAAATTTAGAATTGTTGACTATAGTGGTAATGTTTTCTTGACAAAGAGATCACTTGTAAAGTAAGAACATTAGAAAAAGGGGCCACAGTCACCACTATTTTTGGTGCTACATAGGAGATCTGCCTATTATAAGAACTTTTGCATCTTCCAATAATGCTTTAAACTAGAAAGATGAAGTTTGTTGCTCCTGGGCACTCAGAAGCCTGGAAGCCTGAGAACCTTATGCTGTCTGGTAGGGAAGATGAATCAGGTTATTCCTTGGGAAGCTACAGGCTTGCCTCTGGAATCACTCATGATTTGAGGAAGAAAAATAAATAGTGGATTCGGGACTGAATTTTGACTCTGGAGCCTCACATCAAGCTCTGAGGGCCTGAATGCTTTTGGGCAAGCCACGTGGTCTCAGTGTGACTCAGTTTCCTTTTCTGTGAAGGGAGAAGATAATCCCAGTATTAGAGTTAGTATCGCAGTACCTTTCAGCATGTAGGAAAAATTCCAGGGAAGGGAGTAGTGAGCTCTCTGACCGTGGAGGGAACCGTATCGTACAGCGAAGAGGACTCTGTCTCATCGTCGTCAGATTCACACCAGGCAGCCGCACAGTGGACCCTGCTCAGCAACAGCAGAGGCAGTGCTCCTGCTTAGGTGAGACTAGCGCAAATATGTTCTTACATCACATTTCTTACTTTGCCTATTTTTGGAAACACAACTTTTTTTTTTTTTGGTTTAACTCTTTCATTGCCTAAAGAAAACATCAGTACAAATCTTACTGAGTGGTAGTTTAGCGTCCATATCCTCCAAGTCAGTTGAGCCTCCATGAATAAAGAACGACACTATTATTCAGAGTGACTACATATAATATTCCATTAAATAGCTGTGCCATGACCCATTTATGCATTTCCCAAATGTTGGTCATTTAGGTTTTTTCTAGTTTTCTATTATCATAAAAAAAAAAAAAAACATTGTACTGAACATCACTTTGCATACAGATTTCCAAACTTGTCTAACCATCTCCTTAAGGTATATTCCTGAAGTGATACTGTTGGATCATGTTTCTATTTTTGTTTTGTTTGGGGGGGTAATTAAGTTTACTTATTTATTTTTAATGGAGATACTGGGATTGAACCCAGGACCTCATGCATGCTAACTTTACCACTGATCTATACCCTCCCCATTTCTATTTTTATATGAATTGCCAGACTCCCCGTGAGGAAGGTATCATTTTGCATACTTACACTGGGGATTGTATTTTTTTCAGTCTTTGTGAATCTCTTATATGAAAATGATATCTTGCTGTTGATTATATTTGCTTTACTTTGAATGCTAGAGAGATTGAGCATCTTTTGTATGTTTATTGCCTGATTGTATTTTTCCTATTGTGACTGGATTGTTTAGTTCAGTCTGGAAACTCTGGGAGGGTCATGGTCTGGTTGGTCCTTGGAATGCAGGATGTGGGCTATAAATTATTCTGCAGTTCAACTGCATGATATGAAAGCCTATGGTAAAGAAATTTTTTAAAACCATTCGAATGGTATTTTAAGACTATCCTATTTTATGATTAACTGCCATGGAGTTTAAGTAGCCTTAACAAAAGGAGAAAGTCACAATGCTAACCGGAGACACCAATCCTAGAGAAGGTGGGACAGGGCTGTGCCCCTCAGCTGCAGTCCGGCAAGCAGTGGCGGAAACCTCTCCAAACTCACACCACCTGGCAGAGGAGCCCCTGCAACCGCCCGGTGTGCTCCACCTGCTCGCAGATGCCACGGGCCTGCCTCTCCAAGTTTTATGACGCATCCAAAATGAAAGTTTACTGCCTCCTCCCTCCAACTCACAAAAAACCATGGGGGGAAGGAAAGAAAAACAGAACCCACCAAGAGGAACAGGCAGACCTGTCCGAGGGTGGGGAATTGGCTACTCCAGGGGGCAGCGGGAGAGTGAGCTACAAAAGACATAAAGCACACCTCGCTTTAATCCCTTCCATCCGCCCAGCGCCCCCATAAAGCTCATAAAGTCTCCCTTTCTGGCTGATTGGATTCCTTTAGCTCTTGGGCAGGCAGGGTGTTTTTGTTGTTTGGGGAGAGGGCCAGGCGGGGGAGGAGGTAGTGGGGGAAAAGAATGGCCATCCCTGGGGGAGAAGGAAACCCAAGTCCCCTCTCTTGCTTCAAGGTGGTATGAGTGGTAAACACAGACAGCTGCTGCCTGCAAACGCACGGGGGCTGGGCATCCAGGCCCGTCCGTTGCCCGGAGCAGGACCCAGCGGTTCCTAGCGGCAGTCACTTCCCATAGAAGCCACGCACATCTGTGCTGGGTTTTTTTCACCTTTTGCAGGCTCCTCTTAGCGAACTCAAAGAAATCATTTTGAATGCTGCTGGCAAAAATGTTGCTGAAAGTTGTGTGTGGTGGGTGGCGTGTTTTTTCTCTAAGAAGAGTAGCTGTTCTTCTCTGCCAGTATTTGGAAGCTGGAACTGTCTGTTCTTTTTGTTTGGAGCAGAGACTTTAGAGACCAATCCTGTCAGAGACTAGAAGGAAGAGAAAGAAAGAAAAAAAATCCTCTGGTTTGCCTTTGGCCTGGATACTTTCTGCCTGTTTCTTTTTGACCTTTCTCTATGTTTGTAGGCTACCGGGAACCCTGGTCAGCCTGGGTCTCGAACAACAAACACTCAAACCATCCAAAAGGAAAATTCTTTGGCAATTAAAAGAATCTTTGAAATTGTGTCCAGTCTTGCTCATTTTCAAACTCCTGGTGACGGCGGAAGAGAAAATGCCCTTACTCATTCTCCATCCCGTGGCCCAGCCTCCCTTCTAGTCCTTCTCTTACTGCTCCTCACGCCTCCCCGCAAAACACACTCCTAAACTGAGCTGCCTCTGGGGCTTCTCCACCTTTGCAGGTGCCACTCCCTCTCCTGGAACGCGTTCTCCCCACCCTTCCCTGGTGGAGGCCTCCTGGCGGTACCAGGCTGCCCTAGATGCACGGAGCCTGCCTTCCAGGTCCCTGAAAGCAGGGCCCAGCCGTAGGTGTCTAGCACGATGCCTGTAGTGCCTGTGGCAGCAGCCTGTTCATATTAGCAGCAGCAGCAGTGGTGACAGTAATCCTTGCTCTTTACTGGGCACTTCTCACATGCGTTGTCTCTAATCCCCCCCATAACCCTACATCAGAGGTGGCATCATCTTCATTTTATAGCTGAGGAAATTGAGGCTTAGAGAAGTGAAGAAACTCAGCTAGGGTCACGTGGCTAACAAATGCCTGAACCTAAGTTGGAATCCAGATCTTAACTGATTTCCACTCTATTTCAGGGCCTCTTACTAGATGCTCAATATGTAGCTATTGAGTGAACACAGAGCCCTGAAATTGTTTTCCCAGCTGGGGGAAATCTTCCCGGGGATTTTAAGAGCCACAGCTTTCACAGTTGGTCCCTCATACTGGGTTCCCTTGACGTTGTCTCTCTCCTTCTCCACCCAATATCATCTCATCCCTTGTTCTTCACGGAAGAATCCTACCCTCTCTTCATGTTTTAGCTCTAGAGGGTGGAGACGGGGCAAAGGGGTACCTCCTGGCCCTTGTCTCCTGTATCTTCTCTCCTTGAGCTGGTCTTTGTTCTCCTGAAGTCGTTCTCACCACCTCAAGAAACTTAGGCTAAGTTAAATGAAGCTCAAAAACAGTTGAAGATCGGCCATATCGTATGGTTCGAACTCACACAGTGCCTCTGTCACAGGCCTTAAGAAGATGTTCACAAACTTCCCTCGGGATTGTTGTAAGAATTACATACACGTAATACCTATAAAGGGCTCCTAGTGCCTGGCACATGGTGAGTTCTCAAAAATACATAAATGTTAGCTCTTGTCATTATTTTGATTAATTCTTGACTGAGGTACCAAAATTCCTGAAAGGGAGTGAGACAAGGGAAATACATTAATTAATATCAGTAATTATTAGAGCAATTAATACTTATCACTATGCATTAAGTGCTTTTTAAATGACCTTTCATATATTAACTCATTTAATTCTCATGACAGTCTGCTGGCGTAGGTGCCATCACTGGCTCTTTTTATAGGGAAGGAGGTGGAGACAACAGAGAGGGGAAGTTGGGGAGCTCAGGGTCAAGTTTCTGGGTCTAGAGTCTACTCTTTCAAAGTCATTACTACTCTGAAAAAGCAGGCCTAAAAGAAACACAGTGGAAGTGTGATATATTTAATTCCTTCTCATTCCTTTCTCAAATGTGTATTTTCGGGGGAATGAGCGTGAGAGGCCAGGCCGCTGGTGTTTTTACCTGGTCCCTGGCACCACCAGGAGGAGGGCGGGCAACCCGGAGTCGTCCGTGCTCCTGATCAACAACTCAAAACGGGCAGAACCTTGTGCGCCAAACCCAACCTCTGTTATGTCCCAGTTGCCAGCTTGGCACAGAACCCCACATGACCACAGCTGAGGCTGTTTTGGAGGGAAGATTTTATTTATACAAAATTGGTTTTCATATTCACTCTTTTCCTCTTGAGACTGTAAAACACCATATCCCCCCGTTTCTAGAAGCCAAAGCAAATTCTGTGGATGAGGACAATTTTTGCAGCTCTCTTCCAGAAACTGGTCCTGTGCAGAGAGTATAATTAACCCAGGGGTTGAAACAGTAAAAAGCAATGTATACACCTGAATGCTACATATTTGCATAGCAAATACACGCCTATATAAAGGGAACTTCATATATAAACTATACATTTTTGTGTATATGTGTGTGTTAATATATATTTTTTAATCTTTCTGCTTATCTGTGTTTTCTGAATTTTCATCAGTGTAGAGACAGAGCATGTTCAAGGTTGCAGGCTGTGACTCGGGGCGCCCCGGCTGCAGTGTGCTGGGCTCTCCTCATCTGTGCCAGCTCCTGGCCTCCTGCCTCATTTGGCTCATCCCACTGTGGGTACCATCTCTCTGTGATTCAAGCAATGGGCCAGGGGCCGAGGGCCAGGGCTGGTGTCATCCCCTGAATGTTAAAGAAGATGCTCTAGCACAGTGTTTCTACCAGCCTTGTAACCCACCGGGGAGAGCTGGAAACAGGCTGGGGCTGCTGGCGGTGTGTGGTGTTTGTGTGTGTGTGTGTGTGTGTGTTTGTGTGTGTGTGTGTGTGTGTTTGTGTTGAAGGCAGAGGCTCCAACTTAGTAAGACTCAGAGCCCGCCCCTCACTGTGGTGCTTCTGTGTGCCCACGTGTAAGATGGAAATCGCAGAGATTCCGAAAGAAGAGGTGAAATCGATGCTGTGTTAGCATCTTCGAAAGAGGAGAGAGCGCTGTGCTGTGCGGAGGCAGGCTTCTGGCCGCCTGCTTTTATGTGCATGCCCTGAGCAGGTGATGATGCTGTGGGCTTTCCTCTGGGCCCCGGAGTGTGTGGCAGAGTAAATGTCCGTTCCGTGTTTACTTTGGCTTTGCCTCACCATCACGCTCATCCTGACTCGTCGTCCTCCCCTGCCATCATCTTCCCTCTCAGGACGGCACTTGTTCGCTGTCCCCTCGCCCTCCTTCCCGCCCCCCCTCTGCCACCACTTGCTCCTCGTGCGCCGCAGAAGAGCCCTCTCTTGACTCAAGGCACCCATTAAACAGACTGAGACACTAACAGTCAGCGGGCACTTTGTGAGGAGGGCCAATTAGAGGCCGGATTGACCAGGGCGAGCAGCGGGACATCCAGAAAGACGCTTTGCTTCTGGGGAATGGGAGCCTAATCCCGTTACTGGCTGGATGGAGACTCCTGGGGCCCACGAGCCTCAGTCCTGCTGTGCCTGGAGGGATATCATTGGAGGACAGCCGGGCCAAGGAGGGCTCCTCTTGCCAGCAGCCCCCCTTCCTCCCCCGGCCCCCTCGCCTCTCTTTTCTTTCTCAGTGACACACACTGCAGTGCCTCTGAGGTCATTTGTTTCCCACAGCCTCACAGGGCGCTGTGGCAACAAGGGGGACAATGCTCTCTCACAGGAATGATGGGAGGCCTTGTTTTGCCTTAAATAAGCCCCTTCAAGGGAGCAGTAAGGTCTGTTGTGTGTGCGGTTGGTTTTTTCAGAAAATCCTCTTGCACGTAGTTCCAGTGTGAAGTCCTCAAGGCAACTTCAATGGAAGACATAAAGAATCTTACGTGCGTCTGTGCATTAGGGTTTAATTTTATTTTTATTGGTGTTTTGAGACCAGGATCATGTTTTCCCTTCTGCCAGTTACCTTTTTCCCACTCACGCTCCCTAGACCCCAGCGTTCTTTGGATAGTTTTAGGCAGAAATTGGCAGGTGTCGGGGACAGAGGTGCCCGTGTCTCCGTGCTGTCCTCTGACTGCCCTCGGCTGTGGCCAGGCTGCCCCGGGGTGAGTGCCCCGGGGATGAAGTGCTCCGGCACACGGCTCATGCTATCCTGGGCCCGCAGAAAGTGCTTAGGTCTGGATAGCTGGGGCTGGAGTTCGCAGCAAAGTGAAGGTGAGGTGGGAGGACAGGGTACTTTGCCGGCCACCTCTGAACAGACCACCAGCTTTAACGCTAGAGCTTCAGGGGAATATGTGGAAAGAAAAAGGCCTGTGTGTGAAACGTGGAATAAAGAGAAGTCAGGTTCTGTGCCTGATTTAGCTGTTTAGTGAGGAAAGATGTGCGGTTATGTCTACCCACACCCTGACAACACCGCTAGGAAACAAGGGACAGTCCTATTTGTCTTATGCCTTCCGGTGTTTTAGGTCTTCAGACTGCTGAGGGTAGCCTGTCCTTAGATCTTGCACACGTACGCAGTATTACTTGGTGAATTGTGCTACGTCATATAATCTAGATTTTCCATCTGGAGAAACTGAGGTTAGGCAGATTAAAGTCTTTCCCAAACCACATGATGAATTCATTTCAAAGCCTAAGATTAAAACCCAGGTCTTTTAGTTTCCAGATCATTAACTAATCAGTGTGATCTACAAATTCTTTCTCCTTGTTCCAAAAGAAAAAAGAAAAAAAGGCAATCAAGACATTCTCTCATCTGAGCTGTGTGTGTTATCAGAAACTGTATGACTGTCTAAATTATATTTTAAGATTATCTTTTCTTCCTTTACTTTTTTTTTTAATTGAAGTAGTCAGCTTACAATGTTGTGTCAATTTCTGGTGTACAGCATAATGTTTGTTGTACATCCACATACATAAATTCATTTTCATATTCTTTTTCATTATAGGTTACTACAAGATATTGAATATAGTTCTTCCTTTACTTTGTGTAAGTCATATTTCCAGCTGTTTACAAAATTTTATCACCTCTTTGACATATCAGGCTCAAAACCTGTTGGCCTTATGACTGGGCCATTAGAAGAATATAATATTTTTCCCTTACCTTTTTATTTCCTGAGTCTTTTCCAGTGATAATTTTGATATATTTGTGAAATACTCAGGCAAGAAGAAGAGTTTGCCAGATGTTTTTGTTGATTGCTCTATTGCAAACAGAACAATTCAAAGACTGGTATCACTTTTTGGTAAATTGAAGAATCATATTTTCTGATAACTAGTTATCCTTGAGGTTAATAAGCATTCCTAAGATTAACTCTTAACAACCCTAGTGTCATTTTAATTGTTCACAAATTCTAAAGTGGGAGTCCTAGAAGTTCTGATAAATGGATTGACATATTGTCTTATTTCTTTGGACCATCTGTTAAATGCTTATTCTCGACTGTTCATTAGCTTCAAATAACAAACACACCAGAGTCAATTCCCAACAGATAGCGAACATCTCTCTCACTTACGGTAATAGGACATTGGCCAGACCATCTTTTCTCTGGCCATGATGGAAGTGTTCCAATCTTAGCTAAAACTAGACCAACTCATGGTTTAGTATTCATTATAAAGGAAGCAACACAAATACATAAAAGTCACTAATATAAGGTCTGTGGCAGACGATGAATGGCAAAAGAACACCCGTGATCCAAGGTCCTTAACAAGCTACCTTTGGAAATGTTTGACTCTAGGGAAATGCACATTGTTCCTGGTCTGCACTCAAGCACCCTTCCCTCTGGGCTCATATGAACATTTCCCTAGAGATTCTTTGCCTCTTGGTAAATCCCACTGTGTCTTCCAGATGCTCAGAAGATGAATTTGATTAAGTCCAGAATGGTAACCCAAAATGCTGAATAGCTAGAAACTGGCAGTGGTGGCTTCAGGAGCTGGTAAATAAATAACAGACTTGTTGTCCCACACCCTAGTTTAATGCTCTCAAGAGGTTCTTATGTCGCTCGCATTAGTGGGCATGTAAATGAAACCCCTGTTGGCCTTGGCAGATATTGGCCTCTTCTGTGACCTTGTTTGACTGAAACAAAAAGTCATTGGTGGAACAAAATTTCAGAGGTCTGAACTTAGTTGAAAGAAAAGGGCAATTCTCTGAATTGGGTAATTGGATCACCCTCCCAAGTGCCCTAGGGCTTATATCAAACATATAAGAAGGGAATTAATAACTTCAGTGTATAAATGAGCTTCAGGCAGCTTCCAACTGTACCATTTCACTCTCAGGAGCTTTAGGATATAAAAACAGATTTTTTTCCAGAGCATTTTGAAGTGCTCTTTATAGAATGCAGGAAGGGACTGCAGACTACTGTGGAATCCTTGTAATTGCGGATGGTCCAGTCTGACGGATGGGTAACTGAAAGCCTCTACAAATGGCCACTTAGTAAAACTGTTCATGAGATGTATTATTGGAACTAAGAGGGGATGACAATAATGTTTTTTCAAATTGTGCTTGGTGTTCATTCCCTTGGTCATCATTTTATTATCTAGATTAAATTTGATGTATCCGTAAAATGGAAAACTCACTGGCTTCCTATTTCTTACAGTTAATTCAGTGAATTCTAAGACTTACCCTAGACTTGTATGCTTTTGTGTGAGTTGTAAAGAGCCATTTGAGAAGCTAAAAACTTTGAAAAATAAATTTGTTCATTTGTTAATTTGCTTACTCAGTATTTATTTAATACTAGGCTTGAGAATATAAAAAAGCATCAAGTAGAGCAAGAGCCATGAACAGGTATTTGAAATACAGGTTCATAAGGATCGGAGGAACACACGGGAAGGGAGCCGTTACGTGTCAGGAATGGAGAGGTCCAGAAAGGGGATGAGAGGTGATTCCAGGAGGTGGAAAAATGGAGAAGCGTAGGCTAGGCAGAGGGTTCAGCCCTAAAAAAGGTGATGCACAAAGGCCAAGTTGGTGAGTGATCTAGCCCAGATTAAAGGTCTAGGCCAAAATTGCCATTTCTCTCTTGGAGGAGAAGGATCAAGAGGGGTCCTGGTGGGTCCTAAAGAAGTCAGATTATTAGTGATGGAGGCACACTTTTGGGATCACAACTTGGGTAGAAAGGGGGAAAGAAGTGAAAACTTCTGAAAAATATATTGTTTTGAAATATATCTTTAAGGGTATGGACATCCTGAGACTTCTGGCAACCACGTAGAAGCACTCACGGGAGAACATTCTAGAATTGATTCTTATCTTAATGGCTATAGATCTGTCTGGATGCCAGGAGTTCACAGAATCCTGCTAGTTATTTATTGCTAATTCAATATAAGGTTTTGTTTGTTTGTTTGTTTTTTTAACTGAGGAAATACTACCAAAGCTGGGTAAAGTTGCTTCTAAGAACTAGAATACCAGAAAGCTAATCAGAAAAGGAACTACCTTTAATCATGACCCAAGTGTTTATTTTCACTTTTTTTCTATAGCTTGACTAGGAACCTATGAGGCAAGTTGTATCTACATCGTCACAAATGAGTAAATAGCTTCAGAGAAGTTAAATAAGTAATTCCACAGCCAGTATGTGGCAAAGCCCATGTCCTCCTCGTTACCCCTACTCCTGCCCCTCATAGCTCAATCTTCAGGCTTACATCCACCTACAGGATAAAAGGCAAAATATTTGAATTCTCTCCTATTTGTTTTGGTTTTTGTCACAGACCATGTTTTTCTCCCTATAAAATGAGTTTGTTTCATTCTTCCTTTTTTCCCCTATATTACTTGGGTGCTTCCAGCCAGAGGTAGCAAATAGGTTCTATCTTCCATTCACCTCCAGAAGATCAACAGTAGCTGATCAGACTGCTGTACTGTAAGAGCTTAGCAGCAGCTCTGTAGTGGAGAAGTGTACGTGGGCTGCATCTATGTTATTAAGGCTGCTTTGCTAGCATCTTTACCCCTAAAGTGGTAAATGAGATAAATCATCTAAAGTCACAGTATAAAAAAGCCATGCCTACCTCCCAAAGTAGGAAATACTCTGCTTCTGCATGAAGAAATGAAAAAAGAACAGTGAATTTATAAGATTTGCAGTCTAAGAATTGGAAGGGAAAGTCTGCAGAAGGCTAGATGAAGTAGATTATAAACATCTGAAGTGTGGCTGCAGAATCAAGTTGGGATTTTCATTTTCAGGGTAACTGCTAGAATCTGTTTGTTGTTTTCTTTTCTTTTTTTAGAGTTATTGTATTTTTATTCCTTCTCTGCACAGTGAGATAGCAACCACAAAAGGCAACAGCCTCCTGAGTCCCTTGGCTGTACAGTTTAGCCAGTACCCAGCTCTCCTCCCTGCAGCCAGCACTGGCTTGTCCTGAAGAGGCCAGTGATTCATCCCTCTTGGGAGATGAGACATGGCTCCATATTGATATCACCCATCAGGCTCATTGCTTGAATCCCCAGATTGTTCATGTGTTTGTTGACTTTTCATCTAAAAATAAAAGTCACTTAAGGCAAACAGCCTAGTGCCAATGGGTTTGGCTATCTGTAAAATTTAGAAACCCATTTAGGAAACCACCATCAAGATTTTCGTGGCATTGTTTCAGATTTGCCGTGTTGCATTTTAGTACACCAGCCCTTGCACAGATTGAGGCCAGTGAGCTGAGATATGGGAAACCTCTCCAAGAAAATGAGAACACACAGGAGGCAGTATTGCCGATCCACAAAGCATTGCTATGTCCACTAAAGTTCTCTCTGGGTCATACCATCGTTCCTTCTCGGGTAGAATGTGAAATTGGGATTCTCCCCTTTTCAAGGGAAAAAGTGCTAGCTGCTTGGCTTTGGAATTTTGGTGCGACTCACTCAATGACTTTCCTCTTCCATAAACTCCTCCTATTCTTTCAAATGGGTGCCACATCCTTCATCTTCCCTCCCAAGTCATTGCACATTATTTCTGGCTGCTAGATTCCATTCCAGAGCCTACTGCATTTAAGTGATGGATGGAATAATCATAACGACTAGCTCAGTACAAGTTGGCGAGTTGGAAACTGCAGCCTAGTCATTCTTCTGGGTCACACAGAAGTCACCTAGGACAAAAAGTGCTGCATACAACATATATTTTTAAAAAATGATCTTTCTTCTACTGTGTGCTGCAAAAACAAACTTTGAGGGGATCGTTCTCCCACAGGATATGGAAATGGCCTTGGACTCTGTCCAAGGTTAGTGACACAGCTGCTGTTTCCTGCAAGGGACATCCCACATCCAGAAAGGGAAAAAGACAAAGTTAAATATATAGCAGGAGGGTAGTGACTGAACCTATTAACAAGAATGAAAGGATCTGCCTGTTACACAATCTGTTTGTAATAATACACAGCCATTGGCAGGACTTACAGTTTATGTTTAGGAGACATATTTAAAACTCTCCACCACAGGGCAACCAATCCAATAATAACCATTGCATCAACAACATTGTCTACTTATGGCACCTAATAATTTTAAAGTTCCTTTTGGTATCTAGTTTTATCGTCACAACAACCTGGTGAAGCTGGTAAGTTGGATAGAGAGGTGAGCACAGGCAAGCACGTATGTAAAACAAGGTAGGGAGTTTGGATTTTAATCTCAGCATGTGACAGACTTGACGTGACTTACATTTTAGAAAGATCCAGGTTGCTATATGGAATATACACTATAAGGGAGCCAGAATAGAAGCCGGGAGACTGGTCAGGAAACATGACACTAATCCAGGTAAGAAATGATGTGCCTTGGACTGGTGTGGTGGTGGTGAAGGGGATGGTTAGATTCAGGATAAATTTTGAAGAAACTGCTTACAAGACCTGCAAATAGATTGGAGGTGAAGTGTGACTATGAAAAAAAAAAAAGATCAAGAATTATCTCTGGATTTGGAGGCCTAGATAACTTGGAGAATGCTGTTATTTTTTTTCTATGAAGTTCCATGATGTTACTTAGGCCAAAAAAAATCTGGAAGGCTAGGGGAAAGAGCAGATTGGTGCAGAGGGGAGCAGGGTGGGGATTTCTGTCCTGGAAAAGTTGAGTTTGAAATGTCTGTTAAACACGCAAGTGGAGATGTCCAGTAGGCAGCTGACTATAGGAGTCTGGAGCTCAGGGAAATGGGCTGAACTGGAGAAGGGAAGAGGCCTAAAGACTGATCTCGGAGGTACAGTGACATTTGAAAGTGGAGAAGAGGAGAAATCCATAAGGGAGACTGGGAGAGAAAGGAAGGGAAGGTGGGAAGAATGCATGTGAGTATGACTTTTGTGGAAGCCAAGTGAAGCAAGTATTTCAAAAAGGAAGGAGGCAGACCCAGTGCTGCTGAGAGACTGAGTAAGACGATGTCTGGGAATTGACCCTTGGATTTGGCAGAATACAGTCAGTGGTGATCCTGACAAGAGTCGTGTCAGTGGAATGCAGGGGACATAAGCCTGACTAGAGCAGGTTTAGAATCAGAAGGAAGTAAAAATGGCACAGGCAACTTTTTAAAGGTGTTTTGCTACCAATAGAAACAAGGAAATGGAGTGGTGGCTGGAGAAGTCAAAAGCATTTCTATTTTATATTTTTGTGTTGATGTACATGATTAGTAGAAAGGGGAAATGTGATAATGCTGGGCAGAAAAAAGGATCGCCACTAGGAGTACGAAGACCTGGAGGATGTAAGAAGGGATGGGATGCAGGCCCAAGTGGATGGACTGGCCTTAGGTTGAGGCAGGACCACTTACCCACTGGAACAGAGAAGAAGGACGGCTACATGAGTGTAAATGCAAGCACAGAAGTAGATTTGGTGACATGAGGATGAGGTCGTTCTCTCCTTATGGCTCCACTTTTCTCTGTGAGATAAGACATGAGATGGTCAACAGAAAGTGGAGGAAGGAAAGGGAATGTCAGAGACTAGAGAAGACATGAAATGGATAAGCTCTATACTTCGCCACCACTGCCTTTGATTCCTTAATGATTTCATGAGAAAGTACATACCAGGACTAGACTTGTTAATTTACACATCAGGGAAAGAGCTCAGAAAAAAAGATATGACTCCCTCGGTGGTTGCCAGCAGTGTCAGCTAGAGGAAGTGGGATTTATAAAGGCTAAAATGTTGGTGGTCAAGTCAACCTCCTCTGAGGACTCTTCTGTCCCAGTAGGGTCTGCGGAGAGGGGAGACTACCGGAGCCTTTGCCTCCTTCCTAGCTGCCCAACTTGGCTGACGTTGTGGGGCTAAAGCCATGTTTCTCAGCTCTCCCAGGGGCAAGGCTGACTCAATTCATTCTGTCCCTTATTGAGTTGCTTAGCGTCACTTACCAAACAAACTAAGTAAATTATCATTCAACAGTCACATTACGCCTCTTTCATATTTCTGGAAAAGCTCTTAACTCATGTCTGCATGTACTACAGACCCAACAGTGGGTGTTTAGGGAAGGAGAATATTGACTAGAGGACTTTCCTGACGCTGTATGTCTAGTATATTCCCTGGCAGATAATTGAGTTTGACTCAAATGCTGTCTCTATGCTGAGGTTAATTAGAAATCCTACATTCTGAGATTCTTGCTTGGTGTTCTGATAACTAGAAGGTAAAAAGGCTGGGCTGGTGAATGATGAAGTTCTGGAGCTCCTGAAGGAATGGCAACACAAGACCCAAACAGAACTTTCCTTCCTCTTAAAATTGGTGATATTACCTTTTTATGGCACTTTTTACTGCTTCTCCCCAGGAGTCCTGCTGTGATGTACTACATTCTTATGGTTAGTGATATGTTCTTTTCATCTGTATTTTTATTCCTCCATGAATAAATGAAGTAAATGAAGAAAAGTACATACAAATCATGCTATAGTAATTAAATCAAACCAGTTCCTTGGAGACTGACCGTGTGTGTGTGTTTGTGTGTGTGTGTGTGTTTCTTCATTGCTTGCTAATCACCCAGTTATTCGCCATGGCTTATTGATTAACCTAGGTTTGTTACATTTATCGTATTATTTAATCCTCAAAACTGCTCTGTCATTTGCCATTTTAAAGTTAAGGACAAAGAGGCCCAGAGAGGTTTAAATTGTCTGTTTAAGACCACATATCCAGGAATTGGGAGAGTCAAGAATTTAACGCTGGTGTCTCTGTTTCCAAAGCCAGAGATCTTTCCATTCCACCACATTGCTTATTACATGGTCAGTGATAATCATGGCTTGGTCATTTGTATTTGTGAAACATCTTTTTTTGAAACTCTGTAAACATTATTGTTTTCTTTGGGATTTGGAGGAAGGAAGGAAAGAACCAACACTTTTTGGACACTTTATATGTGTCAGGTGTAATTTTAGGCACTTTCACATGCTGGGCAGGTTATGCTCTCTTCATTTAACAGAGGAGGAAACGGAACTCCACAAATTAAGTTACCTGGTGCCACAGGTCACAAAGGAGTTAAGAGTCAATCGTGGCACTTTCCTCAGCAAATGCTAAGCTCCTTCATGCAGGGAGCGAGTCTGATTTTAGTCACTATTAATCCCCCTAGTGTCTAGTACAGGGTCTGACTCTGGCACATTGTAGATGCTCAAGAAAAATTTATTGAATGAATAGTGATTGAACCTGGTACAATCTGCAGTTAGAACTCATCAAGCCTTGTCTCGTGCTTCCTGGGGTCTTCCAGTGAGTGTTGATGTGATACGGTGAGAAGGTTCTGAAAGTGAATCAGTGAATTCAGGCATGTTTCTGATAGCAGAACCCTTGCTTTTCTCACAGCTGTGCAAGCTCAGTGATGGAATTGCTTTTCTATCGCTGGGAAAACTCCGGCACAGAAGTCACCTTGGCAAAGATCTTGCAAGTCAGTGGGACAATTTGTGGCACAACTGAAATCTTGAGCTTCTCACCTTTACAAAAGCCCCAACCACTAAATGACCCTGTGGTCCTGGTGGGGTTATAGCTTTCCATAAATCTGGTACTTAATCATTTAAAGAGATGGCAATTTATCTTAAATACACACCTTGTTATGGATGTGACACACTTAGCACAGATGGTCTCAGAAGTTTTTCCTGGCCTCCCCTACCCTCACAGTATCTAGTACGTTAACGTCAATATTAGCTTTACTGTTTTAGGTCACTTTGGTATGCTTCTCATTAGCTGGAACCGTAAAGAGCTCAGTTTTACCTGCGCTGAGGGATCGCTAAATTCCTATTGGCATCTGAGTGTACAGTCCCACGTTGAAAGTGAGGTCATGTTTCTCCTGGATTGTGCCTGTATCTGATGAGCCTGGGCTGGCGTGAATCCGAGACAATGAAATAATCACACCCATTAGCTCACCAGGGCCCTCTTAAGATGTGGCCTGGCTTTCTATCCATTTCTCCTGCTTGGAAAAACTGACACGGTCATGGTTTGTAAAGGTTAGCGGAGATGGAACCGCTGCGACAGCAGAAACTTTGCACTGCGCTCTTTAGGCTTGGGACCCGTCTGCTGCTTGACCGCGGGAAATGGCACTTCAGAACCTGGGATGCAAGGATCTTCTTTCATCTTCTTGTGTGTGGTGATAAAGTTGCACTTTCCGACCATTCTTTTTCCCCCCAAGCCAGCTTCCGTGGCTGGTGGGGAACCTCACTCTGGAGCAGGGGTTCCCAAACTCTTCGCTATTTATTACATTTCTCTCTACTGACTCTACTTTTTGAAGGTTTAGGTCTAGTAAACAAACCACAAGGCTTTAATGATTCCATTGTTGACGCCTAGCATTACTGTGCTGCATGCATTCTTTTCTGCCTCCAACCTCCCTCCCATGGTGCTCTCTTAGGGATGCTCTCTCAGATCCTGTGACTGCTCCTGGGTTGCGGCCTCCGGCTATACGTGGCCCACAGAGTACACTTGACCTCACCCACAGAGCTCTTTTCCCAATTACAACTAACTAATTATTTGTGTAGCTATTTGCTTGTCTGGGCTGTAGGCACCACGAGTGCAGGGACCACACCTGTCTTGTTTGGACCACGCTTGTCTTGTTCACAGCTATTTCCCCGCTGCGTAAGTCTTTACTTGACACACAGTGGACACTCGAGAAACGTTTGCTGAGGGGATCAATGAATTCGCTGATTTAATTCCCATGAAAAATAAAAGAAATGTGTCCCTCATACTGGCTTGGGAAAACTTATCCTGGGTAAATTTGATAGGATTTTTGAAGTGTTGACAATAGCTTGAATGAAAATCACCAAGGTTAAAGATTAACTCTGGGTGGGAGAAAAGGTGGTGCCACTGGGGAAGATTCCACAAGAGGCTTGTAGACTATTGATCAGGTTCTGTTTCTTCAGCTAGAGGGCTCAGGGACTCAAGGACCCCAGACTCACTCCTGAAGTAGGGGGACATGCCAAAGAAGCCACTTGCAATTTATTCCATGCATAACCAAGGCAGAGTCATCAGGACCACCTGAGGATTTTGTGAAAAGTGAGAGTGTTATTAAAGTAGCCTTATTACTTTACAGTTCTTTTTATTGTTCACCTAACTGCCTTGAAAACTAGCTGCTTTTCCCTGCTCACATCTCTGGAGACACGCACAGCCGCTGCAGACAAGCTCCCCTGTCTCTCCTTTTGTATCTGCTACCTCTTGGGCCCATCACGCTTGCCTAAACCACCCACTGAAACGAAACCAAATTAAAAACAAGGACCTAGAGATAATCATACTAAGTGAAGTAAGTCAGACAGAGAAAGACAAATCTCATATGACATCACTTATATGTAGAACCTAAAAAAAATGACGCAAATGAACTTATTTACAAAACAGAAACAGACTCACAGACATAGAAAACAAACGTAGGGTTACCAAAGGGGAGAGGCTGGGGGAGGGGTAAGTTAGGAGTTGGGATTAGCAGGTACAAACTACTATATATTGAACAGGTGAACAACAAGGTCCTACTGTATAGCACAGGGAACTATATTCAGTAACTTGTAATAACCTATAATGAAAAAGAATATGAAAAAGAATATATATATACACATATATACATATAATTGAATCACTATGCTGTACACCAGAAACTAACACAGCATTGTAAGTTAAATCAACTATACTTCAATTAAAGAAAAAAGACTTGGGGATAAGTGCTAGAAAAAAATGGATGAAAGATTTGAAAGTGATTCTTCCTGGGGAAGGGAAAATGGACAAGAGCAAGGCAGGGGGCTGGGGACTGCTCTTTGTCTTACTGTCAAAAAATAGTTGACTCTTTAAACTAGGTGCATATATGACTAATAAAAGAAATTAAGTAAAAAAAAAAATTTAAACCAAAACAACCAATCACCCAGCAATGGTCAGTTGAGCACCTACTGTGTGCTTTGTATTATAAGCTGTGATCAGAATGCCTTGAGTCTTGTCCTGAGCTTCCTGGGGTCTTGTAGTGGATATCATCATGCAAGAATGAGAAAGTTATCAGAGAATGGCCTGATGTCAGGGCAAGTTTTTTAGTCTTTCCTGATGATCTGATACCTTCTTATGTGAGTCACAATCCTTGGAACTATCCTAGATATCTTGGAAAAGTCACAGCACCTGCCATCATAGTTGGGCAGAGACCCAAGTGGGATGACCAAGTGCAGCGTTGCTCCATGGTATTCAGAGACCACGTGATACCAGAAGCTTGTTAGGCCCAGCTCCAGGGGAGTGTCAAGGGAGCAGGCCCAGTCAGCCCTCTCATGGGACTGCAATCAGAAGTTATTTGATAAATCAGTAAGGCTGAACATATTCTTGGCAGTTTAAACAGGCAGAAGTAAGAACATGCTTTCTGTAGTTACAATGAGTTCATTATGCAAATGCCGGAAGTGACCCAAATCATTGATTGGCTAATTATACATAAGTCAAGGGCCATGGTGCTTCAGTCTTTATGTGGGAATATTCATAAATCCCTTGAGTTCAACTCCAATAAGGAGGAGGAATGCACCCAGGGAAATTGCAGGCTGAAGTCTGGAATGCAGATAGTATAGGATGTTACTGGTCTGAAATGGAAAGCCTTAATGTATTATTGAGTTTTACAAACCAATTCTTGGAAAACAGATTCCCTACGTCTTTCCCAGCTTTCAGATGGGATGTAAAACTAGAAGCCTTAACCTTTACTTGTGGTTGTCTAAAAATCTACCCTATTTTTCTTAGGAAGGGAAGCAGTTGCCTTAACACCTTGGCCAGATTCCCAACATGCACAGGGTGGCCCATTTAAAATAGGCCCATGGATGCTTCAGAGTGAGGAAAGGGGTTTGTTGTAAAGCACCATGTGTATGTGGGTGTTTAATGAATATGAGCTGATTAAATTGGCCACCCTGAATTATAACCTCATACCTTCTGCAGTTCCTCTCCGGTTTTTAGCTTGAGACGATGTTCTTCCTACTTTTCTGCCCAAACTTGTTAGGCAGAAATGCTACCACTATTAAAACTGCTTGCACTTTCCATCCAAGGTTTCTTTGTTTCAGTGGTGAGCAAAAGAATCTCTCCTTGGAAAGAGCTCTCTTATAAATGGCTCGCCCAGCTGCAGTGATGTTCTGCATCAGCCACACCCACATCACCTCCCCTTCAAACCTTCTCGCCTCTATCTGCTTCCCTGTCTCTGGGCTAACACAATGCCAGTATCTGTCTGGAGCAGATAGTGAGCTCTGCCACAAACAGAGGAGGCCTTGTCTAAAGAAGGAAAAAGCTCTGCTCTAGAAATCAGGTGACCTGGGCTTCTGGCTTGCTTTTGCTAATAGCCATCTGTGTGGTTTAAGGGACTCACTTTGTCTTTCACAGGCCTGAGCTCCTTCATCCATAAAAAAAGAAAGAGTGAGACAAAAATCAGTATTTCTCAAAATCATGGGCTGTGGATACTTGGTGCCTCCAACTTTTTTTTTTTTAAGATTCTTTTTCATTATAAAGACAATGCTTTGCAATTAAAAGACATTTTCAAAAAATAAATTTTAAGTTTTGTAAGTTGATGATCCTGGAACTCAGCCTAAGGTCTCCTAGAAGTTTTTAAATGTGTTTGGGGCATCTCAGATAATTGTTCCCCCTTAAAAGTGGTCCGTATATCATTACAGTTTGAGAAACACTGGATGATTTCCATATCTTCATAAACTGGATACAGAGGTGGGACAGAATATTAGCTTTAACTTTCTTATCCTCATCTTCCTCGACCTAGTGACTTTTGGACCACCCCAATATGTTTGAGCCTGTGAGCAAATAGGTTGATTTGATTTTCATAACTGAAATAGCCCCTGTTTTCAATCCCTATATATTAATTTATAAAGGGCATGTTTCTTCCAATAGCCACTGCTCTTTCCATTTAAAAGACTCAGACTCAGATGAATCTGAATCTACTGGTGACTGACCTGGTCGAGACCACCTTCCTCTCTAAAGGCTTCTGTGTTGATTGAAGTGAAGAAATGAGCTCCTCTCATGTGTAACTTCAAGCCTGAGCAATCACAGCACAAGTTTAGGTACGCCTTCCGCCTGCACGGTGTACACAGGGCCTTCTTTCAGGTACCTTATCTCGTGAGTCTCAGTGCAACCTCGTTTTGTAAATAAACAAGTAGAACAAGAGCCCCATGTTACTGATGAAGGCACTCGGGTCCAGAGAGTCGTATCTTCTGAGTTTACTTGTTCTTCACAACAATGCTTCTTCATCCAGGAACAGCACCCGAGTTATACTGTGTAGCTATTGTTTGCCATGTTGTGCTGTTCCACTGTGGTTTGTTCCGGGAAATCCTAAGTGGAGCTTCTCATTCAAGGATAGACTAATATTGCCAGGTTTATTCAGCCTGACATAAGTCACATGACATTATTTACTAAAAGACCTAGCTGGTCTCACCCAACCCAGTTCCTGGTACATAGAAATTACTCAATAAGTATTTATTGGATGATGAGTGAATAGATGAATAAATCTTTAAAAAAAATCATCCTTTCAATAAAAATTTATACATAGGGGATATTTTTTTGCTGCCGAGATCTTTGCCAACATTTTTTCAAGTTCTGAGTCAATAGGATTTGCTCGAAGACTGCCAAGTGCTCTAAAGGGAGAAGGACAAGGAATTACTGAGAGAGAGGTGGCCTGGTAGGTCAGCAGAGGAAATATGCTTTCTGGCTTTATCACCCTTCCTGTCTGTGATCGGTCTCCTAGGCCTCAGGGTGAATATGGGAGATGGTGTCCCTTCATCTGCCTGGAGGTGACTAAAATTCTCACTCCCACCATCGGGAGAGGAGAGAAATGATAGAGGTGTGTGTGAAGAGTACATGGAAAGGCAGATAAATGTAACCAAGTTAGAAGGTTAGGGTGCAGAGCAGAAAAGTTGGTGGGAAGACAACTTCTGTGGTCAGGCAATGTCCAAATGGAAAGGGGAGACGTGTTTTGTCTGCTTCTTCCATAGTGTGGTTTGGCTGCCTTCCCTTCACTTCCCAGGAGAACTGTTAGTGACCAGGGACATCACGTTTCAATCAAGGCAGCCCTTGCTGGGCTGGGAAGCTAGGCTCCCACGGGTGTGGTGAAGTTACAGCAGGCTGAGGAGGGAGGCTGCTGGTCACAGAGGGATCCGCTCGCCCTCTTCTGCCGATGGCGGCTGCCGTGGTGTCTATAAATGTCTAGTGTGTACTCACACACTCATAAATGCCAGTTATTGTACGATTGCATTGTCTGTGAAAGTGGATTGCCTGGAAATGTGATTCCACTTCATTTTTTATATACTCATTGTTCCTGGAACCACTTCCTGAAATTCCAGGCTTTTATTTTGCTCTCATTCTCTTAAATTGCCCCTTTCTTAAAGCCCCAGGGTTCTGGAGATGTTCTTGTGCTGAAGTATGCTTCTAAGTAGCTGCTGGGAACTAGGCAGAATTGTCTGGCTCTGGTTGGCCAATGAGGAGGTGACTTTCCCTCCCAGTTACCCCTCTCTGACTGGGGTTGTGGGTCGTATTGAAAAGCTAAGGATGTGAGGGGACCAAAGGGAAACTGCAGAGCGTATCCACCAGCCAAACTGAAACACACATGATTAACTGACCACACACATGGTCTTGGAATGACATCTCACTTGGGGAGTCAAAGCCAAGGATTGTGGTTGGTGCCCCAGCAGGCCCCAGATGGTAAGAGTTAATACACACCTATGCTTTCTGCCAGGTAGTTTTCATCAGTTTCCTCAGGATGTCAGTGTGTGTGTATAATTAAGAGTATTTAGTCATATTATAATTCCCTGCAGAGAGCTGGAGTGGAGGATGGAGTAGGGAATCATTGGCTTTTACAGTCTCTGCGAGAGTCGTCAATTGAAAAAGAAACTGAGAAAAGCCAAGTCTCTGGGCAGTGTCTGCGTTGTAACTCACCCGGATTCAGGCTGGCACCACCATCTCGTGTCATGTCAGTGAAAACATAATCCCAAACCTTTTGTTGCCATCTCAGGGTTTTGGTGTTAGGTTAAAATACTTGGATTGCAGGAGGAAAACTGTGTTCTAATCCTCCCTCCACCAAGGCCACGTTCATGGAAACCCACAGGCAGCAACTTTCAGTTTGAGAGAGTAGTGAGTCCAGTCTTGTGAAAATAAATGAGGTGGGCATGTCAGTTATTGTAAGTTAGGTCTGATCAACAGAGTGAGATTAGCCAGCATCTATTGTTAGGCTTCTAAATTAAAAGAGCAGAACCTAAGCCATGAAGTCATTTTTAGGTTTATTTAAAATCCCTCTTTTTCCAGTTTCCCTTTATATTCTCTTTCCTTCATTCTGTCAATCACCAGGTTTAGATGCTAGGCGTGATTTCTTATTTTGAATGAGGAAACCCAGTCCCATTGATGGTAAGTGACTGTTAGGATCACGCAGCCAGTTAGCTAGTTAGAATCTGGCCCCCCAGAATTCTAGTCTTCCCGCTTTACCAGAGAATCACCCCTGGGAAATAGATTTTTACATATTCCTTAGAAGAATTGTGCCAATGTGAGCTTCTCATAAAACAATACTGATTTATTTCCTAATTCTCTTAAACTGATCATCATGAATCCCTGTTTAAATGCCATAAACTAGAGTTTTCCTATAATCAGTTTTGAAAACCATTTCTTCATTCACTCACTGAATGGATAGCTATCGCAGATGACACTTTGTCAGGTACTCTGCAAAGTCCAGTCCCACAAGGACTCAGAACTTACCCTTTAAATGCTACTCAGTATAGTTGATTTGCTCACCACTGGGAATGAAATTGAGATTTCGAGGTTGTATTCCTCTATCTGGCTTTCACTTGGACCAGCCATCTCACTGAGGATGGACTAGCATGAATATATCCTGGTTATTGGTTCGGTATGTTGATAGCTTCCCAGGATGTGAAGGTGCCATGGTTAAAGCTTAAAAGGACTCCTGGGGACAAGTGGAAGCAACAGCAGCAACCACCACCACCTCTTGTTGCATCACTGGCGTGACGTCACGCGTCTGCTTCAGCCCAGCCCTGATGGTCTGCAGACGCAGACCACTGTGCTTTCTGATACCAGTGGCCTTGTTCATATGCATTATACTCCTTTCGTTTACTCCAATCCTTCTTTCTAGATAAGAAACCAACTGGAAAAAAGAATCAATTAATTCTTAATTTGCTCTTAAATTTCTCCTCATTGGAAGCAATCGGTGCCTCTTATCTTTTGGTGATGATTCTTCTTCAGTATTTTAGTCTCTCTGGATGCTTATGAGTTGGATTCTTACTAAGTAAGATAAAAATGTATATTACAAGCTAATTGTTTAACTTTTCGAAGCCGTGAGATTATAATGTCTCCCATTCAAGCTTTTTCAGAATTTTTAGCTCTACCATGTGTACCGATGTACCAGTTGTTCACAGCCCCGGGTGAGGTTGCCACCCGAGGGGACATTTGGCAGCATCTAAAGTCATCTTGTTTATAACAACTAGAGGGGGGTGCTTCTGCAGGAGACTAAACACCCCACAGTGCACAAGACAGCCCCCACAGCCGGTACTTACCCTGCCCAAGATGTCAGCAGCACTGAGGCTTCAGAGACGGAGAAACCCTGTAGCATACAGTGTGGGAAGCGTAACTGAACTGCGTGCTGATCACTCACCAGTTTCACTTCTTCAGGGTATCCTCCTCTTTTTACAAGGGTGTTGTGTCTCGTTACTTCCCGTAAAAGATAGCTGACCCTTAGGGTTGGAAAGTGTGTTCCACAATGAAGTTCCACTTCTAAAAAGGTTGCATTTGGTTCCCTCAGAGTGTTACTCTCCGTACCCACTGTTCAAGGTCTCCACCAGCATATTTTGCTGCCCATAATCATCAGGCGAATGATCAAGGGTAGAATATAAATATTTCCTTGGACATCCTTTGGTCTACAGTTGACCCTGCTGGCTGGTAAGCTGTAGATCCTTACAGCCAATCACTTTTACTGTTTCACCCAAGACCCTGTTCTAAGAAGACAGAGGTGAGCGGGTAGCCCCCAGAAGGTCATGGGTGGGGAGGTTTGTGGTATGGGTGAGAGTGAGGAGTGTACTTCTGCTTACAGGCTTCTTTCTCAGTGTCCCTGTGTAGGTATATGGCCTATGAATAATTCAGTGACTGCTTAAGTTTCTTCTCACGAGTCAGCTTTTCACTTTGCAAAAGCAAAACCCATTTGCATCAATGAAGTTTAAATACTTTTTTTCAGTTGCTTGTTACCTTATTGAATGGAATAAATACAAGAAATAGGTAGAATAGGAGGGAGGCAGGGGGAACATTTACAAAAATGAGTAAGTCAATTTTTTTTTAAGCTTCTTTTTCTTTCTGAAGATCTTCTGTTGTTTACATTTTGGAATTTTATTATTAAAGACATCATGATTAAAAGGAACCAATTTTCAAAAGTCTGAGGCAGGGTTTTCCAAGATGGCTCTGTCCCGGCTGGCCACAGCGCCAGGTGAGCCTCTGAGCAGCTGGCACAGTAATACCACCTGGGAACCGTGACGGTGGAAAGAGAAGCAGAAAAAAAAACCAAAACCGGAAAAGAGGTCAGGAGTGGTAAATAACTTGTAAAGCAGTTGTTTGCCTCCCAAAGCGGCAAGGCTGGTCTGTCTGGTCTAAGCATGCACGGGCATCATTTGTCACATGTGATACGTGCTTATGAAGGAAACTGTTCCACAGTCTATAGTTCTAACCAAAGGAAACTTATTTTGGGGTCAGAATAAAAGTTCCCTTTTCTTGTTTTCATCCCCAGGTTGTAAGTTATACCCTATTTTAGCATTCTTGTCTGTGGGTTATGGTCCTATTTAGAAAGCAGTGTTCCAGCTTTTCTCCATGCAGTATGGTTTCACTGTGGCCATGATCTTCCGAGGTAGACAGAGAGGGCTGGGCACGGTTAGGCAGCGTGAGGACAGAGGAGAGGCTAGTGGGAGCGCACTGCAGACAGAGATGGGAGAGTTAAGTCACTGCCATCGCCATCTGTCTCTGTTTTGCCAACTCATTAGCTCGGACACCACATTGTGTTAATCCCCACTTACCCTGGCGATGAGCTTGATCCAGGTCTCCAGGGAATAGTGGGACTGCCCAGCCGGACTCACCTGTCAGCTGGGCCTCCGCCTCCTGCCGTAGGCAGCTTGCCAAGCCTGCCGCCCTTTTCTGCTCCATCACATCGAGGTGAAGCCTTCCCTCAGCCCCCACAACAGAAAAGGAGGTTTCTGGACTTAGCTCATTCTTCCAAAAGACTCTTCCAGCCAGTGGGATCGATTTTGGCCTTTCCTCCACCAGCACCCCTTCCCTCCTAGCACCCTCTCAAGGCAACTCTAATTTCAGGCTGCCCACCTTGGAAGCTTGACGGCACTGTGTGCCATCAGCCAAATGCTCTTGCATCCTTTCGGAAAATGCTGATGGCACAAGAGCCCATCAGGCAGCTGAGAACGGGTGAGTCCTAATTTGTTCCCCAGGACAATAGTCAGGAGGCCACGTCTTACATCTGGTCCTAATCTAGCATTAAGAACATCCAATGATGACACATAGGGCATTTTCTGAGAATAGTTGTTGAGGAATGTCGTTGTCTCTGCTGACAAGCTGGTTGGGATATGCAAATCATTTCTATTGACTTATTTTGACCACTCTGGCCCTTGGTTTTCTCATCTGTGAAAGGGGTTTTTGTGAAGTCTTTTCCAGCTCTAAAAATGGAAGTATGCTGTACAGTTTACTAATATTGCTTGATAGTGTTCTAGGCATTTAACATACATGAACTCATTTAATGGTATCTGTGAGATGGATATCATTGCTGTCTCTGCTTTACAGATGAGGAAACCGAGGCACTGAGATGAAATAGTTTGTCCAAAGGGAAGCAGCTAATAAGTGGCAGAGCTAGAATTGAAGCCCAGAGAGTGGCTCCAGAGTCTGTGCTTTTAGCCATTTCCTGTGGTCACTTAATGTGGTCCCTTCACCCCTTCATCTGCTCTATTTCCTCAGCACTCCTTCCAGAATTTGCAAGTTCTTCAGCTGTGCTCTCTTCAAAAACCTAGGGCATTATACCTTGAAAGTTACTGTTGCCCCCTTTTTTAAAAAAATGGAAACTGAGATAAAAGCAGGGGCTTACATTAAGGCCACACATAAGCTACTGGCAGAAACCAGGAGTCCCGCTCTCCTGCCGGGGGCTCCATCTGCTAAGTATCTCTCCCACTCATCACGTGCAGAAAATTCGAATATTGGAAGTTAAGTGTTCTTTGACCTGCTTAACCCTTTCAGCCAGGGCCAATCAGGAACAGCTCCGTAGACAATTGGGTTAAGTTCCCAACTCGAATGATGAATGATCTATGCAGGATATAAAGCATTTACAAGTCTATGACTCATACAGATGGAGCAACAGCATACCATTCCCCATTCCTCTCCTTGGCGTAAGCCACCCGCTAAATATCTCACACCTCTCTGGATGGCAGGAGGTACAGCTAATTCTGCAGCCTTCCTCCCACGTTCAATCCACGCGGGGCCCATCTAGGAATTTTAACAGCAGGAGATGACGGAGAGCTTGCTCTTTTGGGTCCTCTTTGCTCTGATGGTGCCTAGCACTCCTTTGGCCATTACTGTCTCCTCCAGACTCCCTGAACTGCATGTGCCTTTAGCATTAGAGGTTTTGAAAGCCAATCCAGAACGCCTCTTCATGGAATTCTCTCTCTTCTCATCCCAGAAGGGATTTCCTATCAAGCAGTGGGAAGGTGATTGTTTTTGCCTCTCATTTAGTGCTGCCTTTCCAACTTGCTGGCACTAATTGCCTGCACTGACATCCCAGGGACAGGGACCACGTTTGCAACTTAGGATGCCCAGAGACTGGTTCATGACGTGGAAAAATTGGAATCAAGATGAAACTGTACATTCACTGATAGCTTCTCTCCTGTTCAGGTCTGGACCTATAGCAGAATGGAAAACAATACTGAAATACCAAATATATTTATGGCATTTAAATCACAAAGCAATTTAAGCGCTAGTAATCAGGGATGGCTACTGCTTTTTCCTCAGTGAATTTAAACTATTGACCCATTCCCCGCAAACTCCTGTTCCGCGTTTAACTGAAGACACACAGAAATAAATGTGTGTTGGCAGGAAGACAAACCCTGAGATGAAGCAGGAGGTATGTTGGCTGATAAAAAGGCTGTTATTTTCATTTCTTTTACATTGCAGCAGTCCCAGATGGGTGGTATCCAGGTAACTCGTAGCGCCTGCACCTTACTAAACTCCTGTTTGATTCACAGTTTACAGGTAAAATGCACCTGGAATACTTCAAGCTGGAATTAGACTTTGGTTCATTTGTTCTCAAAAGAGATGTACAAATTGATTGTGCAACCTACAGCAAGTAACAGAAAAACTTTCAGAATCGAATTTTTGTTAATAACTTTGTTTCCTGATTTACAAATTCAGTAATGCTGATTTAGTGTCAACTAGTTGACAGAAATTGTGCCTCTAAAGCAGGATGCACCCCTGGGCATGTTTTTCCTAGATTTATCTCTGTTAGTTAGGACTCTCTTTACTGCATGTGACAGAAACCATACTTGAAATAGCTGAAGCAGAAAGTGGAAATTATCATAAGGATACTGGCATATCTATAGAAGCTAAAGACTAGGACATTAGCTGATTTCAGGAACAGATGGAACCAGTGTTAAACACCATCAAGTCAGTCTCTCTCTCTCTCTCTCAAGCATTCTTACACGCACACACACACACACACCCCCCTGTTCATGTTTTCTAAAAGAACTTCCACCAAATGGATATCCCTCTAGAACTGCACTGTTGATAAATACTCACTAGATATGTGTGGCTATTAAGCACTTGAAATATGCTGTGAGTATAAAATACACACTGGGCTTCAAAGACTTATTATCAAGAAAAATAATGTAAAAAATGTTAATTTTCATATTGATTACATGTTGAAATGATAGTGTTTCGGATGTGTTGTGCTAAGTAAAATATATTGTTGACATTAATTTTACCTTTTTCTTTTCTTTTTTTTTTTTAATGTGGCTACTAGAAAATTTTAAAGTACATTTGTGGGCCGCATTATATTTTTATTGGACAGTGCTCTTCTGAATGGCTTTACCAAAAGTCTACAGCAATACAAATCTCTCTGTTGTTTAGTTAGCCTGACTTGGCTTACTTGAGATCCCTGAAGGGACAACCAGAGACACAAATCACTAAATACATATCATCCTACTCCGTCTTTTTCCTTTCCCTTTACCATTCATGGTAAATTCTACTTGAGCTGTAACAGTTTCTTCTTTTTGAAAGTAAATTTATACACTCACTCACTTCAAAAATATTTATTGAGCTTCTGTTCTCTGCCAGGACTTGCATTAGGCACTGGGGATACGAGGTCCTGACCTTCACAGAGCCTCTCCTCTAGCAAATTTTTAGCCACTTTTCCCTTGTTTTCGTGAATACAAGCTCAGTTCAGGAAGGGCACCTCCCAGTGTGGCTGCATCTGGTCCAGGCTGATTCATCAGGCCTTCTAGTGAGCCTGAGTCAAATGCAAACCTGGATTTCCAGAGTCACCATTAATACGGTGTGGTCAAGGGAGATGCGAGCGACACTGATAGACACAAATCAGGACCTTCGTGATGTGAATTTGTGTTTCTCTTCCGGCTTTCACAGAATCAGGTTCTAGAGCCCCTTTCTCAGAGATGGAGCTGAGGGGATACTTGGAGTCTCCTCCTTGTGGTCGCCACTACCCAAAGGAGATGACTGTATACCTGGAAGTGCAGTTTGATATACCCCTCCGCCACCCCAAAAATAGTAGTCGTTTCTTTAGACTTTTTGACAGTATATGTGAGGAGGCGCATGGATGAACGTTTGGTTTGGTTTGGTTTGATTTTTATTTAAGTAACTTTAAAAATGAAGTATAACACAAACAAAAAAGTATACACATCAGAAGTGTACAACTCTGTGAACTTTCTCAGCGAACACACGTGTATAACCAGCACCCAGATTAAGAAATATTAATGTACCCTCCTCGTTTCTGTCCCTACCCTATCCGCCTCAGCTTCCCCCTGCCCCAAACATAGACTAGTGTTGCCTATATTTAAACTTTATATAAATGGAATCATATCGTAGGTTTTCTTTGGTAATGCTTTATTTTGCTCAACTTTTCATGTATAAAATTTATCCATGTTGCTGTATGTACCAATATAAAATATAGAGAGCCAAAAGAGAAAATAAAAATAATGCATTCCAGTAAGATAGTGTAAAAGATATCAGTGTTTATAATTGTCCACTTTTCTGTGCATATACATACTTAACTAAATTTTTTTTCAAAAATTAGACCATAATGCACAGACTACTTTGAGAGTTGCTTTTCTGTTTAATATGTCTAATCTACCGAAGTCTTCTGAATGTTGGTCTATCTTAAGGAGGCTGCATTCTGAATTGACCTGAAAGGTAATATAGAAAGATGAAAACTTTCTTTTTAAAACAAGTCAGGAACACACACTGTTATCTGTATTAGTCATTTGGAGAGATCTAGATTTGGTCCCTCCTGATCAGGCTTCCAGAAAACTTTTGAATAAAAGATAGTCAGCAGATGGAGCAGTGAGGTATCAGGGAAATCTGATACTCAAGCCTGAGTTGGGCCTCTTGTTTCTTATTGAATCTTCTAGATTTCTCTCTACTATTTAAAACCTAGATGTTTTGAAAATGTGTAACCCATTGGGAACCCCAATAATCCTGTGAGTGGCTTGCTGGTGTCTCCCCGTTCAAGTTCTAGCTTACTCTATTTCCTGAGACAAGTCTATGAAACGTTCTTTATTTCTCAAATGGAGAACCTCATTGCCACATCTGTTTGGGATCATAAGAAATAATACTTACATAACATTTTGGAGTCCTTGAATGAAAAGTTCCTTGGAGTTGCTGACTAGTCTTAAAATGGAAACCCATTGTCATGGAGATAGTTGCTGAGCTGGGTCATAAACTAGACTGCAAATCTCGGGTTGTAGAAACATCGGAGCCTTGCAGTTCTAGTCATTTATTATAAAAGCTACCTACTTAGTTCCTAGATGTTCACACTGAGAGCTTCCCCCATGGTAGTTCTGGTTTGCACAATACATCTCCACATCTGGGTCTGCATCCTTACCCATTTTAGATTGTATCTGTTGGCATATGCCAGTGGGTTTTCCTAAGTGAGGTCACCTGGAACACGAGTATTCAATTGACTGTAACTTTCCTCTGCAGGAGTGAAGAGAAGTAAATATTCCTGTTGGCCAGTAAAGCTTGAATTCATGACCTGAGACTCCTCAGACACTTCTTAGGGACCCCTAGGGATCAGCAGCGGATAAAACTTAAAAGATAGAAAATATACTGTGGTTGGAGGAAATGCCGGAGCCAGCCTATGCAGAGATGCAGTAGTAGTGGGGCATTACAAGAGATGGAAGAGATGTTAGAGGCCCTCTAATCCTACTCCTTCCTTTTTCAAGTGGGGAAACTGAGGCCTAAGGAGATCACAGAATGAGTTACTCATAGAACTGAATTGGAACCTTGCTTTGATGTTCTGTTAATGACCCAGATGTCTGACCTGTTTAGGAGATACAGGGAAAGACAGGATCAGAGAAGTGATTAGGGTGACCTCTAGACTACATTCAGCTAGTGCAGTCCTGGGTGGGATCTAAAGTCTTAACGCTTCTCTGGGCTCCTCAACAATAAACTGAGAATATTGATTCATTCTTCCTCTTTCCTCACCTCGGGATTATAATGGTGAGAGGAATTTGGCATTTTATCTGATCAGCATTGGAAACTTGGCCTTCTGCAGGAGAATTCAAAAGTTCAGTTCAGAAGAGAAGGTGTTGAGAAAATGCCTTCCTCCAGAATCAGGTGGTGGAGACCAATTATTATGAAATTTATGAAGCTTCCTTTTTCTCTTTCTCTTCCCTCCCTCCCTCCCTTCCAGTTCATTTTTAAATTTGTTTCTGATGACCTCTTTAATTCTTGCTTTTCAAGTTCAATTACATTTCTGCTGTCACAGATACAGCGGTTATTGAGTCTTTAGTGTGCAGACATGTTGAACTTGCCCTTCTGAAATTCTTCCGGTGTCAATTTGCCTCATGGTCTGGGTCCAGGAAATTAGAATATTTCCAACTCATTAGGGACCATCTTGGCCTTGAGCAGAAGTGGGGTCTGAATCATTACCTAAGAGAGCTTTGTAGATTGTCACAGTTGGCAGCTCTGGGACTTGAGCTAATCCTGGAAATTCTTTAACTTCCCAGAAAGAAGGTTCCACAAGGTCAGGCAGAGGTCCTCAGAGAGAGCAGATGGAATAAAGCTTGCAACTAGTCACTTTTACAGCTGGATTTGAAGACAAATAAAATTATACCCCTTTTTTGGGGGGGGATCATCAAGCCTTTGACTTTCATTTGTTCCTACTCCTTTCTCCCTGTATGTGGAGGGGGAAAAAAAGAATGCACTGTAATCACTGAAATAAAAGCAAGCAAACTTGTTGACTCAGTTCCCATGGTGAATGCAAGGAAGGCCAGGCCAATAGAAACAACTGAGATATTACAAAAATGTGTTTCATTCTGGCGGCTGCACAGTCAGTCCTTTATATCCAGTCATTGTAATCAGCCCATCACCCTAAACTCTTTCCAAGGTCATTATTCTGGTTGCGGGGGCTGCTTCTCCTGCAAACAAATGTTGATTTTACTAAATGTCCTCTCCCTCCAACTCTCTTTGTGGCAAACAAAGAGCATCAAAGCATTATTCAGGAAAAGAAAGTGTAAAAGATCAGAGAGATAAAAATACTGCAGGTTTTCTAAAGGCTTAGGCATATCTGGCTCAAGCAACACAAATTATAAACTGTGAAGCCACCTGTAAAATCCTGTTTTAATTAACTTGAAGGCACATCAATGTTATTTCATTAAAATGAAATTCTGTTTAAATGGAAAACCACCACTACAGGGTACATTGGGGCATTGTTCACGTGGGTTTCAGGGTTGGCAAGGGAATCCAGTATTTAGAAAAGCCAAAGCCAGCACTGCATCTTTGGAGCCTTCTTAACTTTGAAGGACTTGTCGTAGGTGACTTTGAATGTAAGGAGTGTCCCTGAGTAGGGCCAGTCGTGGCTCAGAGTGTCATTTGCCAGTTCTTTTTATGACCCTTCCAGTCTTCTATCTTTCTGTTCCCTGCTTCCCTCCATCTCTTTAGTCCTTGGCCTTGATGCCCCAGGTCCACCTCTCCCATTTACCACCTCGCACTGACTGATTTGATCCCCTCCATCCTTTGGGTGGACAATGGATGACACAGAGCATCCTATAAAGAGACAAGGATGCTATTTCAGGCTTACAAGCAAAATGGAGCCCAGATTGTCACAAGGGGCTGGAGAAAAATAGAACCCCTCTTTTGAAACTCTCACTTCACGAATTATCTAAGAGCTGAAGGGACCTTGAAGATCCTCTAATGGAAACCCCTCCTTTTCCTGAAGAGGACACTGAGACTCAGGTGAAGTGACTTGTCTGAACGAGTCAAGGCCACTCGGCGGGGCTTCTCCATCTTGACCCCTGCCCATTCCTGTTCAGCCAGTGCCCCTATTCCGTGGACCTGTTGATTACAACACAGGCCACAGCTAGAGAATCCTGCCCTGTCAGCAGAGCGGTTTTACAAGCTGACATGGGACATGTGCACATTTAGAGTCAGGAGGATGGCTGAGTTTTACTTCCACTTTTGCCTCTGCTTTGTTGGCTGAAACGAGTCACTTCTTCCTTTGTCTATTTCCCCTATTGGTAAGGAGAAGATAATGAACCTTTCCACCTATCAGGCTCGCTTGAGTGTTATAAAGAATAATGAGGTGATATTTGTAAAGTGCTTTGAGCGGCTGGGAAAGAGGAGGGGTGAGCTCAGTAGAAAGCATTATTAGCTGCAAGCACTTATCAATTGAGCTGTTTAACAATAGTGGAGAATGAGAATACTCAGAAATGAATTCCAGGGACTAACCCTGCTTTGAATTTAGGAGGAGGATTAGTGGGGACCTAATAGGTATTCCACTTGTCCAGTTTCTTTAGTGTACCATCAAACTAGGAAAGGTAATTGCATTCTTCTCTGTCGGATTCAGCCTGGAGTTTCAATTGGGATGTCAAAGTGTACTTGTCTTCTGTTCTCATACGAGGCTGTGTTCTGCTATAATGGTTAAAGCCTTGGGCATCTTCTATCCCTGGGGGTAATTCCACTTAGGAGCTATACAAAGTAATTTCTATGCAGTGGCTGGGCTGCTGTTTATAAGGTTGATTAGTGGAGCTTCTAAATCTAAAAGCACCCGGGGAGCAATTTGGATGAAGCATGGAAATAAAAAGGCAAGGTCTTCATCATGGTTGATCTTTTTTGCTACGCTGCTCCATGGGAATTTTCTCAGTAACTCGGATGTACTGAGTGCAAAACCGGTGGCTTGATGGCCTTTGTGGAATCCTCTTTCCTTGGGAAACAGAGACCCAGTCCAGGTGAAGGTGAACTTGCCAGGTCACTAAATGTATTGAGAGCCACCTTTTAACTTCTTACTCCCACTGAGGGTCAGATGAGGGAGGTTCATGGGGACCTGAGACATGTGGGAATGTTTCCAAATGATGATTCTGATCTGTTTCTCCAAAACCATGCCCCACTGTCTCAAGACCCTCGGCCCTGAGTTCAGTTCTCTTTCATTTTCCGGGTCAGGGAAGAAGAGAGAAAGCAAATCAAAACCAGAGAACTGTTTCGAGTTTGTGCAGCTCTCTGTGGGCCAGCTGGATGGTGAGCCAGAAGGCACGTGACTCCCTCCTCACTGGGCAGGCGTGGGGCTGAATTTTATCATCATCCTCTCGAGAATGTAAGGAGAGTTCAAGAGGTCATTTGGAACAGTTATTTTCTTCATCAAAGTTATGTTAAGGAAATTACACTGATGCGTCTCTGTCCCCTGAAGTTTGGGCCACTTTGTAATTGCTGCTCTCGCAAATCCTTACCCCTCTTAATCCATTCTCCAGGCCTCCGTCTGTGGGGGCTGACTGCCGGCTCTCTCCTCCCAGGAGGCCAGAGGTGCCTGGACCAGTGTCACTCTGTGGTGACTTATGAGTCTCCAGTAACATCCTCCAGTGATGAGCCCGTGAGTAGTTCCACCCGGATGCCCGCTGTGCACACACGCGTGAACACACGTGAACACACCCTGGGCGCCAGCAGCCCCTCGGCCCCTCCTGCCATCCCATCATGTCCAGCAAAGCCCCGTTTGGAATCTGGCACCTCTTTGGGGCTGACTCAGAGCTCTGGACTCCTTCCTGAGTCTGCCACCAGCTCATACTGTGTTTCCTCAGCATATCACTTCTCTGCCCTGAGACTCCATGAAATAATACGGGGTTTACTTGGCAGGATTCTCTGACCTCTTTCAAAGGCCTAAATTTCTTTGTTTATTGTAGTTTGACTGTTTCAATCCTCTCAAAGCATTTGGAATATTTTCTTCATTTCCCTCTCCCAAGGTATCTATTTTGTCCCAGACGTGCCTCCCCCAGGGTGTTTGGGGATGGGGGGGGTGGTAGGATGCTGAGCCGTGGGGCCCCAGCTGCTGTCCTTTCCTTCACCTCTGCCAGGGCCAAGCCCAGTGCTGGGCTGACCTTTCCCGGCCGGGCCAGAAGAGAAGGCTGTGGAAGTGCTCACGCCGCCACTGTCCTGCCCTCTGTGGCCACAGCTGCTGGCCCTCCTCCCCACCCACCCCTGCCTGCGCTTTTTCTCAGTGAGCCTCAGTGCCAGTGCCCCAGCCAGCCGCTGGGAACAGAGGTCTGTCCCCTGCACTGGCCTCGGCTCCCCACACTAGAACAGTCAGGCATCAATGGGAAACAGCAAGATCTGTCAGCATCGGCCCTTTCTTCGGGGCTTTGAGGACCACATTCTCCACGGCCATCTGTTCCCTTTCACCTCTCTGGACAATGTTGCTTTTTAAAGCCAGCGATTCTCCCTCTTTTATCCCCTGCTCTCCCGCCCCCCCTTCTTCTGCGTTCCCACCCTTTCCCCCTCAACTCCCTCTTCCCCCAACCCTATGAAATCAGCCGCTCTTAAGAGAAAACTTGCCCCTTCTCCCACACAAAGCAGTTTTACAACCACTATGGGGTTTTGAGGGTTTTTTTTTTTAAGAAGAAAATTTTTTTGAAGTGAGAGTTAGCTACTTTTAAACTTTGAGATTGTCTTGAGGGGGTATTCTTTTGATAGGGGTGGGAGTTGGGAGGATAGAAAAACTTTCCAGTCATGCAGAAAGAAAATACAGAATAAAGAGTTTTAAGTTCCTGCTGGCAGGCCCTTGCCTCTTTCAAGAAGGAATCCTCCCTTTCCTTCCCTCGATGATCAGTTTAAGGACATTTTTATACCCTAGAGGTCTTTCCGCCATTTATTTTATTCTTATTTTGTTGTTGCTGCTAATATTGTTGCCATTGTGCCGTTTTTGATTTAGAGGTAGGGTTGCTGTGAGGTGGGTGCAGTGATCTTTCTGGACTTGCATGGAGCTGTGTAGTTAGTTACAGGGACACCTGATTGGGCGGGAAGCCATGGTGTCGTCTAAGAGACGCAGTAGGTCCTGAGGTTCCGGGAGTGTACGTAAAGGGGTGTTTGTTCTAGTCTTGACCTGTGACGAAGTGTGTGACCGTAGGCATGTCACCTAAGAACAATGATAAGATCTTCCAATGATGATAAAATCTTTTACTTAAAAAAACGCTAAATACATGACTCTTCTGTTTGTACCATTACTGTGTTTTCATAAACAAGATGAGTTTCTGGTAATGTCATGAAAACTTTACGGGCCGTGCTTGGCTACGGCTGTTTGGATAATCCACCGCTGGGGTCAGACTCAGCCGCTGACATGGGAAGTCATCTAGAACAAGGACTCCCAGCCCTGGTTGCTTGCCGGAATCCTGGAGAAGGCTGGAACACAGGCCAGACTGTCAGGGTTTGAATCCTGCCTCCACCACTTACTAGCTGTACCAACATGGGCAAAGTTTCATCATCTGTAAAATGAGGGCAATTACAGTATCTGACTTTGTATTGTGGTTGAAATGATTGAGAGATTTTTATCATGTAAAGTGGCTGGAGTCATATCTGGCACATAGTAGGTCCCCGTAAATATTAACTGTGGTTATCGCCTCCCTTCGCATCCCACAGCCACAGCACAGACGAGAAGACGGGCTGACAGGCTTCCCAGGGGGGTCTTCTCACTCTCACATTTACCTTCTGCTGCTTGATTTTTCACTATGGAGAACATGATACAAGAACTAATGCAATTATCAGTGGGGTTATAATGATGATTACCAGAGCGATTCCACTTAGAAATGTCATAAACTGTAGAAACATCCTAAGATATAAAAATGATAGAGAATCATGTCCATCTGGCAAAGAAGGTGAACCAGATGTGGAGATTACAGTCACAGAAAGCAAGCCAGCCATGATTTTGGCAACTAAGGTCATTTTACATATTTTCAGTTGAAAAGCTACAGAATCTGGAGATTTATTTTTCTTTGGTATCAATTTCTAGAAACCTGTCATATGACTAAGACCTTCCCAACAATGAGGGAGAGAACACTATTAAAATGTGCCTTTCTAGACAGGCATCGGTGTCTCTGAATAAGCAACTGAATATTACAATTTAATGAGAAAAAGGAAATGAGTGGAGTATCTAGAAAATGGGGCTAGTGGGCGCCGTGAATTTTCCCTCCCAGGGAGGGAAATGAGTGTTCATTCTTCTAATATTTTTCGAATGGCTGAAAGAAGTGACTCGTCAGATTGCTAGGTTCAAATCCTTGCTCTGCCACTTGCGGAGTAACCTTGAGCCATCACTTACCTGCTCTCGAGCTCAACTTCTTTCCCTAGAAAATTGGTGGGCCAATGGCATCTCCCTCACTGAGATAACGTGTGTAAGATATTGAGCTTAGTGCCCGCAACATTTTGGGTAATTATCCCAAAATGTTACCCCATAATTCCCTACTTTCTCGTATCAGCTGACATCTGAGATGGGAGACAGGTTACACCAAGTTGGAAGTCTTGGTCCCTTTGCTGAATCTTGTCATTTTCAGTAACCCCGTAGTTCTCTCCTGTAGCTAAACAATGGCCTTCAAAGAAGAAGGAAATTGCTTGCTTAAGAACTTGTATTTTGAAGATGTGGACTGACTGCCTGCTGCCACCAAAGCCAGTTCCCCCAATTAAAATAACTCTGTAGGCATCAGCACATTTGGGTCGCCAGTTCCCTCTCCCGCCATGAGGCTGCTGCCTGAAAGTACTTGACCGTACCACCAGGGATTGGGACACTCTCTTGAAGGAACACTTGTGGAAGTTAAAGCAAGGTCATGTCCATTGCCTAAGATCCCACACACCCCGGCAGTCTGCACATCGTTTGGACCTTACAACTTGTGATCCGGGGGCCACTTTGAATTCCTGTGAAAACTGACAAACGGAGTTTGCCCTTCCTCTGTGGCCCCAATCTATGTTGAGCCTTCTGTTGGCATCATGGCCATGGGGCTAGCCGTCATGCACACGTGTGTGTGTGTGTGTGCGCGCGCACATGGGTGCATGTGCACACCCCTAAAAGGGAGAAGTGCAGCTGCTTCTGTTGTAGCCTTGACTCGGGAAGCCCAGCTTCAGATGTCAAGAAAACACAGACTGAACTGAGGGGACTCTGCAGCCAGGCTGAATTCACCAGTGTGGGAAAACAAACTCAAAGAACCTTTGGGTTCTTGCCTAAAACTCAGGATGCTGAGGGTGCTGGGATGGCCTCAGCGGCTTTCCACAGTCCACATCTTCCCCCTACCCCTTTTCAGAGCCTTCAGGGCAGCAAACATACGTGATGCCAGCATTCCATTCCTTCCCACACATGAAAATATCCTGATTCCAGTCATGATCATTCTGCTTCCCAAAGGGGTGCTTGAGACAGGCTGAAGGAAAGCACAACACTAAATCTTCGCGCTCTGGGCAAGGTGAGAATTAAAAGCATTCTCCACAGTGGTGCGCTCTCTGGTGCCAAAGGGGAGGCAGCTGGAAGAGCAGAAAGTCACAGGATGCCTGGGCTCAGGCCCCAGCCCTGCCTCTGACTAGGTGGCTTTCAGTAATCAGGTCACTTCTTTGTCTGTGAAATGGGAGGAATGATTATATCCGCATTGTGAGTTTGAGGGAAGCAGTGTTTATTAACGCACTTTAACTTGAATTCACTGGCTGCTCTTACATACTCTGGAGTTTTCAAAGCACCTCAGGGCTTCTGTCCCCTGTCCTGCTATATTCTCTTTACTTTCTGTTCCTGTTCTTGCTGAAGAAACAAAGGGAAGCTTGAACTCTGAAGGCGGAGCTATTTGGTGTCTAGAAGAAATGCTGGTCAAGGAGTCTGACTGGGGACCTTAATGAAGGTCTCTGCCTGAGTGGGGGACCTGGGCCCCATCACTAGCCCTGTCCTGTTTCCTGCCGCAGGCCGTCAGCTGCCCCTCCTCCACTTTGTGAATTAGGGTTTTGGGTGGCTCCTCTGACAACCACTCCAACCAGATGAAGTATGGCTTTTCTAAAGAGCATTTACGTCGCTTCTCTATTTCCCTTGGGAAATCAGCCAAAGGGCATTCACCAGAATGATGTCTTCCATGATGAAAAGGATGCTAAGCTACATCACAAGATACTAGGTGGAGATTTTCTAATGCAGATGCATCTGTGACATCCATTGCATGCACTTTTCATGGGCTCTGAAAAGCCTGCCATTACAAGCAAAAAACAAATGCCTAATACGATTTTTCTTTTCAAACTTTAATGTATAAACAGATCATCTGGAAGAGCGTGTTGAAATGCAGACTTCTGGGCATCACCACTCAGAGATCCTGATTCGTTAGCTTTGGTATGAGAACGAGGATTCTGAATTGTTAAAAGTGGTTTACCTGGTTTAGGTGATTCTGATGCACAAACACACATATGAACAGTGCCCCAGTAATTTCTCAAGAGATCCAGTTCTGTGTTCTGATTTTGTATCATTGAGCTAAGTCATCTCTTAGAATAGGTCAATCTATACTTTCACACTAATTTTTTTTTTTAGAAAAAAAGTTTAAATCTTCAGAAAAGTTCCAAGGAAAGTACAGTGAACCCCTACACACTCTTCCCCTAAATTGTTAGCATTTTGCCACATTTATTTTATCACTCTCATATAATTGTGTCAATTTATTTTGTTTTCTGAGGGGGAGATGTAATTAAGTTTGTTTGTTTGTTTAATGGAGGTACTAGGCACATGCTGGGTACACACTCGACCACTGAGGCATACCCTCCTCCCTATTTTTTTTATAATATTTGTTTGTTCTAGTCATCTTTGCTGATAAGTTGTAGACATCATGACCCTTTAAACCCAAATATTTCAACATTTATCTCCTAAGAACAAGAACTTCTCTTACATAACCACAATACAATGATCTCACCCAGGAAATTAGTGTTGATATAATACCATTATCCAATATACCAGCCACATTCATACTTTGCCAGGTGTCCTAATAGTGTCCTTTATGGCTTTTATTCCCCCTCATCCAAGAGTCAGTCCAGGATTAGACATTATATTTAGTTGGAATGTCTTTCTGCATTAACTATTTTTTAAGCCACTGTTGTTTTTACAGAAATACTTTTGGAGAACATATTTCCTGATAACCAACAGCATTCTTTTTTCCCTTGTGTCCTTATTACTTGCAAAGAGCCAGTGATCCAGTGTCAGCCTGAAGTGAAGGCAGAACCTGGGCCTGATTCTGCATCAGCAAGGCCTTGGGGAAGAGCCCTGTCTGCGGGTCCTGGGTTTGCCTTGTGAGCTGAGTTCCCAACGGCAAACCCTGTGACTGTTAGTGTGTCCCTTTGCTCTTTACTCAGGTGGGCTGTCACCTGGCTCACTCATTGTCCAATTAATTCCTTATGTAAAGCTACCAGATACTACTTCGCTATAGTTTCAGTCTCCCCAGGAAGAGTGACAGATAAAAGATATTCCACTTTAAAAACAAACAAAATAAATAAGTAAATAAAAAATAAAAATAGTTGAAAAATATATAAATTCCAAACAATGTTTAAAAAAAAAAAAGAATATGCCACTTTTTGCCCTTCCCAGCTTTATCCAAAGACAATGCACACACTTGAGGGTGATTTTTTTTCCCCCAGCAGCCAGGACTATAAACAATCTGAAATCAGGGTAAGTGGCTGTATGGCTGTATTCCTTTTGCTTCAGCCAGGGAAGAAAAAAAAAAAAAAAAGTGACCTAGAAAAAAAAAATCAAATGGTCAAAAAGTGAGATGATGACCAGCAAAGTGAGATGATGACCAGCTATAATACACAAGACTTACTAGAATCTATCTCTGGTATCCTCTTGCTGCCTCAGATTCTACAATGAGAGTGGAAGAGCAAAGCAAAGCTCACACCCAGGTGGCCGACTGGCACGATTAGAGAAATCCACTGATTTACAGTGAGCAGGTAGGATGCATTGTTGTGGAAGAAAACCTGTTTCACATAAGCATCTTCCTGGCTTATATTGAATGAAGCCTAAATTAGAAAGAAAATGCTTCAGTTTTCCTTAAATGTTGGGTTTTTGTTTTCTTTGTTTTATTTTGCTAGCATTTCCTTAAGGATAGTTTGTTTTCTCTAGTGACTGAATTCATTTATTTTGTTAGTTTCTGGTGTACAGCAAAATGATTCATACACACACACACACACATATAATTTATTTTTAATTAAAGAGTTCTTTTCAAAGGATCAGGAGACTTAGCTACAGGTCACCATTCACCATTTTTTTTCCTTAAATGGAGAGTAGCAGGAGGAAAGCTGGGTTATTAGAGAAAGGGTTCAGGGCATGGGCTTCCGGGCAGTGCTGGAAGCGGAGCTGGGTCGGGGGAGATTATTCCTTTCAGTTCTGACACCCTAGTTCTATTCTTCCCAAGCCTGTGTTTTCCTACCTGTCTCTGAGGACCTTCATGGTTGTTACTGTGGACTTAGCAGAGAAGTCCTATGCAGTGTGCCCTGTAGAACTTTTGCTGCAAATGAGATGGGTTCTAGAATGACCAATTCTTTGTAGGGTGAGCATCCTCATCCCAACTCTGAACATTTTTCCTACAAGATATCTCTGTAGGGTCACCATACATCTTGGTTTGCCCAGAACAGTCCTGATTTATCTCTGTTATCCTGCTATTCTTCTTAAGATATCCTTGTTTCATTTTCAAAGGTGTCCTGGTTGAAAAGATAACTTACATGAGCACTCTAAAGCGATGGGAAACTTACAGCATTTTCTCCCCACACAAAAACTAGCAGAGTCATTTGAGTGGTTTGTGCTGATGCCTGCCAGTCTTTATCCTAGCGATTAACTAACTCTATTTCTGCTTTCTGCTGTGGAGGATTAATACATCCCTAATTCTTGCATTCCAAAGGTTCTGATCACCCCACCTTTTCTTGTCTTCTTCTCGCTTCTTACCTTCCTCAGTAATGAGTTTACTGTAACTTGGATCAGCCTAGGTGTGTTGTGCAAGTAAAGATTCTGGACCGCATTCACCTCTTTCACCTCCAGCCAACAGACATTGGAAAGGAAATCTTGTGCTATACTGAAATGGAGTAGACTTATTCTTCACTCAAGCCGAATGCCTTCCTCAGTGGGCAGATTCTGTTGAGGCAGTTACTGTGTGGTTTTATGCCTCGGATCCTTTATTTGTAAATCTGAAAGAAGACTAATAGCTTTTAAGTATTTTAAGAATCTCAAAGCTCAGAAGATTATAAATAACAAAAGATATTTTTTTCTCATCTAAAATGGCAGCTCAGATACTGTGGTTACTTACTTAATAGATAGCGTGTGGTCCCTGGGCCATTTGCAGCTGATAGGTTTTTTCCAGTGCTCTATTTATAGAGCTAGGTCAGAAATATCACTTCCGTTGGAACTTGACCTACAGACTATTGTCAATTTCAAAGACCTGAGGAAGTGGAGTACACCCTCAGTACAGCTGGTTCACAGGTTCAGTTAGTGAACCACAAGCCCCCAAGGAAATTAATTTGTTGGAGAATAGATGTCTGAGCCTGCCTCAATCTCTTTTATATGGTATCTTTGCCCTGTGGCCTTGTGGAGCTTGGAGGTCATCTTGAATCCTTATTCTACAAATGGCCTATCCTAGGCTTTTACCCATCTTCATCCTCTTCAGTGTTGGTTGCTGAAATTCTGGCTTTCTGCCTCAAATAGAAAAAGAGCTGATGCTCCACTAGCAGAAGTAACTCAGGCTGCTCTGGGAAACTTGGGGAAAAGCAGATCTAAGTATTTCCCCACTTCGTCTTTCTATTGGGACTGAACAAGATTCTCAGTCACTTCCTCCGTTCAAATGAATGACCCAATAAAAAACATACGCTGAAGCTCAGCAACTTCCCTGGGCCTGGTCTGAAACAGGAGAACCTGAATTTAATGAATGATAATCCCCTTCTAATCCCTGCTCTCTCACTTAGACTCGCATCTTTAAGCTCTATTATTATGAAGTTGGGTTGCCTGGGGCTTGGCCACTGGCCAGTATGTGTTTACCCATCATAAGGTTTTAGTAGGTAGGATAGGCTAAGAAAAAATCCCTAGTCTGGAGAGAAATCTGCGCTTAGAAGGACCACAAGTCTGCACTCTCTTCAGACTTAAATGGGTGCTGGGTAGGGCACAGACATTCAAAGACAGCACATGGAGTAGAGCATTCTCAAACTTCCTGGAAAAAGTGAGGTCCGGAATGAGGAACTAATTTCTTGCCATTAAAATGCCATAGATTCAAAGTTCTCAGTATAGGTGGGGACTCTTGGGATCATTTTGAACAACCCCTTCCTGCCATGGATGAGAAAATTGAGGCTCAGAGAAGTGAAGTAGCTGGTCATTACCAAGGCCTGCTCTGATGTACTTTGTTACTTCACTCTCTTCTCCCACCTGGTCTCATTAAAAGCCCACAGCTAAGTGAGAAACCGAACTCCAGGGTCCTGTCTCCTAGCCAGCAGCAGATCATATGCATTATATAGAACATGCTTCAGGATGTGAGGATAAGACATAGGAAAGAGAATGTCAACTCCAATGGTAACATACCTTCTCCTTCCTCAAACTCATTTCAGTACTGAAAAAATTTGTGAGTATTTTAATTCTTTTTTTTTTTTTTAATTTCCTCTTTCTAGCCTTAATAAGTTACCTTTCATCTAAAGGAGCAGGAGGGATGAAATGTTCAGAAAATCCAGCCCTCTTAGTCCATGAACTTTTCCTCTCCCTCTCTTCCTATTCTGGGAGTCGCTGCTTTGTTTATACTTTTTTTTTTTTTTAAACATGGAAAAGTCTATTCTTTTAAAGTTGACCCTTTTGCTACAGGGCACACTTTCATGTTAGGTACTGGAGACTCAGTTTGACCTCTCAGAAATGCTTAGCACGGGAGTCATGAATTGAAATGTTTTCAGAGAAGGAGTTTCCTCATTGAAAGCTCCCCAACGGGCCCTTTCTGAATACTGACACCAGTTGGTACCAGAGGCCCATCATTACCTTTCTGGAAATCAAGGCTACATAGCAACCTGATCATCCTCCTCCAGCCTGATTGCACGAGGACTACACCCTGTGTACAGAGTAGAGAGAGGGCCCCTTGCCTTGTGAGACATTTGTCTTCATAATCAACTCCCACTCCAGAGGAGTGCAGAATTGGATCCAAAAGATAATAGTCATGAAAGATAATCCAGAATCCAAATCCTGTTGTTTTAACCACTTCATTACTGAGCTGTACTAGTGTGCCTCATTATTAGAAGAATAAAAAATATAGAAAGTGATGAATAAACTTCATTTCTCCCTAGAATTTCATCTTCAGGGTTTTATCATCAGTGTTCTTGTCATTTATACGTATCAAATATCTCCTTCTAAGGGTCACCAAGAGCCTTTGGTTCCCTAGAGGCAAGGATGATTATTCGCATTTTACAGATGGGTGAGCAGTCACAGAAAGAGAGCATGCTTTGACTCGCCTAGCAGTGTCTCTGAGAGAGTAGAGCATGAATGTTCCCCCAGTCCTTTTTTACAGAGACCTGACTTCAGTGTAAATAAATTAGATTTTCTCTATGTAGCTTACCCAGATACTTCTGCAAGCTCAATCCTGGGATTGTGAAAAATCCCCAATAATGAAAATGTTTTCAAAACCTAGTTCACTTATTTGATTTTTTAAAAATTTGTATTGGAATCAACCAAATTCTAGTACAATGAAGTCATACTGGTTTGGCAGGCCTAAATACCACAGTCATCAAAAAGGAGAGAGAGAGAGAGAAAATGTCCCAATTTTTAAACTTCTGCTTAAATTGAGCATAAAGAAGATTTACTTATCTGTTTCCTGACCAATTAGGTCATTGGGCAGGAAATCACCTTTTCTGAAAAGCCAGTAAGCAAATTCCTTCTACCTTAAATTTCCCATAACAGCATTAATGATCATTTATGTCAGCCCTTGCATAGGAGTGCCTGAAAGTCAAACAACATTAGAGACCACTGAGTTTTCTAGTTGAAAATAAAGTTACAAATTTATAGTACCTGACAGCTTCCCCTCTCCCTTTCTTAAGCCATCCCACCACCTATAAACACCCTTCAATTATTTCTCCCTATTTGAAGCCCTATTAAGTGAAATAACTTTTCAATCCTGACCAGATTTTTAAGCCTCCCACCAGAGAGGGTCAGTTTCAGGCCACCTGATTTGCATGAATCCAGCTGCTGGGCCAGTTGAGCAAGGTTAAATAACTTGCCAAGCCAGGGCATGCATAATCCTCTTTCTGGAAACCCCTTGCCCCAGGTTATCGCTGTACATCAGAACAAAGGAAACCGAGTGTAGAGCCTGAGTGACACACGGAGTTCAGATGATTTGATAACATGCTCACAGGATACTTCCATCAGTGTCTTTCTAGAGATGAGCCTCTGGGCTCTTCAAGCCCTTCCCGGCCACCCCCACCCCCCACCCCACCCCGGGCTGCAGAATAGCAGGCTTTTTGACATAAGGAGCCTGGAGAAGGCTAATTGGAATAGTTGGTTAAGACTCAGTCAGCTTTGGTCTCAAACCCGGCTTTGTCATTAACCATACACGTGACCTTGGGAGAATTACTTAATCTCTTATAGCCTTAGTCTGTCAATAGAGCTGATGATATTACCTGTCTCATAGGGTGGTTGTGAGGATCAAGAAAGATGCAGCTGAGATATGGAGCTCAAACAAGATGTCAGCCCTCCTGATATAAAGGGCTTACCTGGTGCCAAGCGTATAGAACTTTAGAACTTTAAAAATATTGTTTCTCTTTATCATTAACTTTCAGGGGCCTGCTGTTACTGCTTTTATGGTGGCTTAATGTTTGTAAGCACTCCTGAGACTTATATCTCCTCAAGTTTATTCACTCAAGGTTTCTGTTGGAAATTTTTCATGGTCATTTTTGCTCATGGCCCTTGGTAAGGACCCGAGCTTACCTGTCCGGAAAGCAGCCAAGTGTGTTTTTTTTAATACCATTTTCATTGGTTTAGAGACATGGAGTTCTTTAAATAGTCACCACTGGTCAGCTGTGGCTCTGACTCCTGAAAACATCATCCAGACCTGGGAAGCACCTATAGTTTTATTACCAAAAACACTTTTTGAGTGCTTATCTAGTTAGCAGCTCCTGGTTATTCACGTGTAGCTGTTCCTTGGCAAACTTTAAAGTTCAGGCTCACTTTACCCTGTCACCTAGCGGGCATCTAAGAAACAAGCTTCTAGAGTTTGCTTAAAAAATGTAAACCTATTAATTTTGGCTTAAGTAAGAAAGAATTAAGAATGTAAATCTGCTACTAAAACAAATATATAACATGATTCAAAGTTTAGTAGAAATAACTTATTGACTATTTAATGATTATTTATTAAGCATTCTCTGGGTCTCGGACCTTGTGGTTCAGGCATTCTAGCATAAATCAGCCATAGATTTGGCCCTCTTAAAATATATATCAGAGGTGGTAAGAAAAGTGCATAAGTAACATACGACAGGATAGAAAATGCCAGTAACATGAGAGTAAAATCAAGGATTATGGGAGTTTAGAGGATGAAGACATTATTTCTGTGATGATCAGGGAAGTGGCATGTAGGAAGTGGTATTGAAGACCACCTGTGGACATAGAGGCATCCAGGTGTGGAGGGGACGTGGGGACGAAGTGATTAAGTTGGAGCAGACTCTTTATGAAGTGGAATGGAGGGAAGAGGTGTGGAGAGGCAGGTTGGACACAGGCTGCAAGAGCTTTGAATGCCAATCTGAGGAATTTAGAACTCTTTAAAGGCACTTGGGAGCCACTGAAAGTTTTTGAGCAGCTGATCATAAGTGGCAGGGTAGCCTGCTTAGATGTGTTCTTGGAGAGATTAATCAGGCAGGAAGAAGAGAGGATGCTTTAGTAGGGAGAAATGGAGAGCAGCGTGGAAGCGGTTAGGAAGTTAGGAAGCGACAGCAGCCATCCCCTGGTGAAAGCTGCTGTTGGTCTGATCTCGGTTAGGGTAGGAGGAATGGATTGTAAGGAATGGACGTCGGTGAGTCTCTATAGTTAAATCAATAAGACTTCACAGTTTATTGGAGTTGAGAAGCATGGGAGATGGAGAAACTTCATAATGGAACTGAGGTTTCAAAACAGATTAACTACAAGGCCAAAGAAAGGGACAAAGAAAGAGAAGGAAGTTGATATGGGAAGCTATGAGCTTGATTTGAAGATACTGAATTTATGGTACCAGAATTCATTATGTCAGGCATGCTGATCTTGTGGTTGAAAATGGAGGACAGATGCTGGGGCAAGTGAGAGGTTGAGACAAAGGCTTAGAAATCATCCATGTAAGGGTGGCATCCTTGTTGATGGTGTGGACACGCCATTTGGAGCAGACATTGCAAACTTGGTGGCAATGAGTCATACGTGGCTCATAAGCATGTTTATTTATGCATTTCTTAAAAATTTTTTAAATTCAGCCAACCTTTTACAATCAGGAGATTGTATTTTAAAATATTGATTTTCAAAATTAAAAGATCAAAAGATGTGGCTAACCATGAACTCATTGCCATATGGACATATGCCATATGTCCAGAGCCGCTGGACCTGGATAGGAGTTATCCCCTGGAGATCATGGATGAATTCTCTAACTGACCCACCTCCACTACTCCCCATCACCTCCTAACACTTCATATTAAACAAAAAGTAGACTAATGATTGCCTAGGGCTGCAGGGCCAGAAAGAGGGACTGGAGGCTTATGGCTCAGGGGGATGGGGTTTCTTCTTGGGATGACGAAATGTTTTAAAGTTGATTGTCGTGATGGTCGAGCAACTCTGAATATAGTAAAAAACCATCGAACTGTACACTTTAAATGAGGGGGCTGTATGATGTGTGAATTATCTCAACAAAGCTGTTTTGTAAAAATGCAAGAAAAAGGAACATCAGTCGCCATTGCCCCTGTGGTGTTGGTTTTCTTATAGCAGGAAAAAAAATTTCTCTGTTAGTGTGTCTCTATCAAAAAGGAACAAATGGCAGATAGACTGAGAGGGTTGTGTGTTTCAAGAAAAATGGAAGACAGTACATCTCTCTGTGGTAGTGAAGAGCTACTACATGTTAAGATGAAGACACTTGGCCTCTTTATTAATGTATATTGCCTTCCTAGCCACTGATGCATGTGGCTATTTGAGAGGAAGAAATTTGGTCATGGCCAGCTCCCTGAGGTCCAGCCACAACTCAGAAGAGAGGGAGAGGAAAAGCAGAGAAGGAAAAGGAGTAATCAGCATGGTTGGTACAAGGAGAAGCAGAAGAGGCCGGTATATTGGATTCCAGAAGAGGGGGAAGCTTTATCAACTGCTGACGAGAGATGAAGGAGAATGGGGACAGAGAAGTCAGAAGGGTGCGGGACCGTCCACGGGGAGAGCTTAGAGAAATGCGGCCAGAGACAGATGCAGATGCAGATCACAACGTGCCCAGATCGCCTTGTTCAGCAGTTAGTCTTTTATCCTCAAGCACAAGGACTGCCAAAGGATTTTCAGTAAGGGAGCGGGATGATCAGATCAGCACAGTCTAGATTCTTTGTTTTCAAATTAATTTGTGTGTGTTTTGAATTGTGTGCATGATGAACCAAGGTCACCCTAAATTTCCTTCTTTCCTACCCTGAGTTCTCCCTCATTCTGAAATCCTCAGGCTTGTTGAGGCCCCCGTTGTTGATTCCATCTAATTCATTTCCATGCCTGCTTGAACCAGAGAAAATAGATCCTTGTTTTTTCTAACCCATGGGTTCCCAACCTCGGCACTGTAATGCCCGGGGCTGGATTCTTTGTTGTGGGGGCTATCCTGTGCATCAGAGGGTGTTTAGCAACATCACTGGCCTCTGCCCTCTGGATACCACAGCGCTCCCTTAGACGCTGCCAGCAAAATCACCTCCAACCTAGAACCACTGAACCACATTCATCTGTGACTGTATTTGAGCCCAGGAGCTTAAGGCCATGCAGAATTGAGAGACCACCCTGAGAGATGTCTGGCCCAGAAAAGAGGACCAGTTCCTATTCCATACGGAGAGGGTGAAAAATCAGATGATGCCGTGAGCAGGCAACAAATGAGAAACTCAAGGCCTCATTTTGTTTTAGCTGATTCAATGGATTTCAGCCTCTCTGTATTTAGTTTCTCCACTGGAAAGAGGTGGCATCTTTCCATCTCTTTCCAATATATATAAGGATATAAGGCAAACTAAAAGTCCCACTGTATCCCCTTACACTAGGCCTCCTCCCATGGCTGAGGCCAAAGTAGGCACAGGAGTTTGGAAGAGACCTCTGGATGTGCCGGCTATGATAGTAGGGGGCTGGCTTCTAAGTGGCTGGACTTGCAAGCCTGCCTCTAACGAGCAAGAAGAGGAGGAGCACAGGGATGTCTCCTCCTGGTGATGTCAGGGTGGATCACTGCAGCTCAGAAGGTGTAAGATAGTAGCTGAAATGCAACTTGGTGTAGACCAGAAGCTCAGATAGTTTACTTCACATCCTCCCCCTTATAGGAAAGTCTTAGAAGGTAAAAGAATGTTGCTCTGGGATAAGAATGTCTAATACAGATTAGATAGGAAATGGTGAGATCTTCCAGATTCCTCTTCTGGGTGTGTGTATGTGCCAGGGTTAGAAAGGCATAGGAATTTTATATACATATGCTACCATTTCTATATTGATAAGGAAAATCGAATTAAGACTCTTATCAAGCTGAAAGTCTTACAACTCTATTAAACTAAGACTGTTTCATAACTGGCTCTTATTCTATATAGTAGCATTGTGCCTTTCTGCCATGCATCTTGAATGGCTTGATTTATTATTAGCAATGGCTCCAAGCTGCCTTGCAATGCAATGTCTCATTGATATATAACTCTGTTATCTTTGGGCCCAGAGGTGGTCACTTTCCCCGAGGCTGAAGGAAACTCATGCTGCTTTCTTTTTTAAGTCTCATATTCCTTAACCCCCACCTCCTTCTTCTCTAATTCATCAAATTCTGTGTAGTGAACCAGTCTGCCAGGTACTGTCTGAGCAATGAGCAGTGAATGGACTTTTGTTTGTGTGAAACACCGTGTGAGAGAGGGTGTCCGTAATCATGGTTTTGCCCTGTTTCATTTCAGGCACTTCTGGGTCCAGTTGTGTGACAGCTGCACTAGGAAACACCTGGAGTCACTGTGTGAACACCCGGCTGATTCTCCAGGACCTTGGTTCAGAGCGAAGACAGGTGAGGGCTTGGACAATGTTCTCTGGCTGTCAAGGGCAGAGGGCAAGATGTACCAGCAAACTGAGTGTTCATCTTCTGAAAGATGGCCACGCTGTCTGTCCTGGGCCAACACTGTCAATGGGTGGGTAAAGAAACCAGCATCCCTGCCTGCCTCAGTAGTGGTTATTATAACGTGGGGAGACAAGTCACATAGAGGAGAGAAAATATAAAAATAGACCCCAGAGAGTTAGCTTGCCCCCTGATATTTGCCAATAGATTGTAAGTGACCATAGTCCACACCTCTAGGGATCTCAAACTCTCTACCTCTAAAGGGTGAATGAATGATCATTTAACCTTAGCTGGTATTTGTTGAGGGCTAGATAATTTGTGTATAAATCAAATAAGGATGATGCCTTTTTTTGAGGTTAGTTTGTTTTGAAATCCTCAGGTCACACAGATCCTGCTAAGTGAATAAACTATTCCTCAGATCTGGGTACTTATGCATTAACTCATAAGCTGGTGGTTCAGAGTACTGAATGATGCCAGAGATTATCCAAAAGGATCATGACTCTTTCTGAGCTCTCTATCTACACTTTATATCCCAGACTCAAGTGAGACTCGCCCCCTCCTTTCATCCAGAAAGGTTAGAAAGGTTACTTTCTACATCTTTCTTAGTCTTCCCTTCCATTCCAAAGAAAGGAACAGCACAGTCTGACCCCTTTGGTAAAATGTTTCATAATTAGGAAATTTATTTTTCTCTGATGTCTAACTTCACATTTACCGTGCTGTGTGGACCAGGTTCCATCACGACCTCTCCTGTAAGAAGACAGGATGTTTATTCTGATTTGTTAGATGGGGCTGAATTCAGAACCCAGATTTGCCCATCTTGCTAAATACATCACAAATCCAAGTTGTTAATTAGAGAGGCATGAAATATCACCCTGGTGGTCTTTCTGGAGAAGGTGGTGGGAAGGGAGTTGTTGCCCATTGCCTGCATTAGGTAAACTGGCTCTTTTTCAAGGACTCAGGAATCATCAAAAACAGACATGAACCTTTGCCTGTTCCAGACATAACTTTCTGAGTGCACTTGGTTACAGACCAGAGGATTCTTAGTTTGCTTGGGACTATGTAAATAACATTCCAGCTTGATGATTGAGTCAGCCATGTTCTGAGAGGATGGAGCTGCTTGTTTTCCTTTAGGGAAACATTCTTGAGTTCTCAGGCCCTGGCGTGCTCATTACCTCAGTGGTACCTTTTCCCCGGTGATTCAAGTATCGTGGGTTCTAAACCCATTACTTCTCTTTCGGTGGAATGCATCCAAAAATGTTCCTGAGGAACTGAATGACCTTTGGTTTGTACCCTAAGTTAGAAAGCATGTTAAATAAGCCCTGTTTGTAGCTGCAAGGGAGATAATTAAGGATTGTCGAGCACTACTACCTAAACTCTAATTTGGGGAAGCAAAACTCCTTGTGAATTCAGTCATTGTCATGGATCCTTAACCCCACTCCTTGAAAACTTGTAGTTAAGCTCTGTATTAGATTTTAGGTGGCACACACTGATTTTATGATTCAGCTTATTATGTACGGCGTCATGGATTCCAGGTTCCCAGACCCTCATCTTACTAATTCTAGTTAGCAATTATTAGGAAATAAAGAAGTTAGAGCCACATTTTTCTTTTTCTTTTGTTTTAATCAATTAACCAGTCCTTTCCATTTTGTCAGTGTCAACAGGAAGTGTGGCTGGTATGACCAATGCTATTATTTTGTATCTCCTTGGTGACTGGAGGCTTTTGGTGGCTTTGGGTTCTTGGCTGATAAGGTCAAATGCAGGCCACTGGTCACGAGAAGAACCAAGAGCAAAGCATGGATAGATCAGTGACAGTCTATCAACTCATATCCTATTAGATGGGTCAGTGGTGTTATCTTAATCTACAAAGGACAGCTTGTTACTATCATTACCAATCAATCAAGAGCAGCGTTAAATGCCATTGAATTGTGTTTTCAAACAATAATTAGAAATTAAAGTAAAATATGACCAGTGGCCAACCAATTAATCTATAGAAATTTAATTAAGTACTCTATAGAAAGGTGCTTGCCTCTTGGACCGGTTGTTAAATTTGTGGCCTAATAACCAGGATAAAGTTTGATATAGAAAACACGTCTCTATCTGATGACCTTATCTCACCGTAGCAGAGGGTGCCTAGTGATTCACTGAGCCCTTCCTGTGGTCTTGCTTCATGACCAAGTACAGAAGCCATATGAAGAGAAACCTTTTCTGGGATCTGTGCAAAGAACAATACTTTAAAGCTAGCTTTTAAGGTAATTGCACCGATGAATACTTCCTTTTAACACAATTTAGAGGAAAAACTTGCCTGGATCATTCTGGGGTAATAACGCAGACCCGTGGAACACCAGCCACTTGGAGAATATACCAGGATGGGGTTTTTTTTGTTTGTTTGTTTGTTTTTCCTTAATGCACAGGCAGAGGCCACTGCACCAAAAGATCAAGGTTATGGACTAAGGATTACGTTTTATCCCCTTTCTGTGACATTGAGCTCTACACCAGGGCTCTTGGATGTGAGGCTTAGTCTGAGACCACAGGGCTGGAAGGGGGTCAGGTCAAGCTGAGCAGATCTGCGAGCCGATTAACCCAAGAGCTGAATTGTATGGTCCAAGGCAAGGAGTCCTCCCTGGGTGATTATTTTCTTTACACCCTGGAAACTTTGTAAAATTATATAACCAAGAAAGAAATCTCCTTATCAGGGCACAAGCCAAGTTAATTCTCTTGTTTATTCTGCATCAGTGTTTGCAAAAACCCTCTTAAGAAGCTGGGAAACATTTTCTTTTGGACTAATTTAGCTTTTTTTTCCATTTGACTTTTATTTACTCTTTTCCTCCTCTGCTTCAATCCTGCCCCACCCTTTTTGCAGCAGTTTTATTCTTACCAAGGACATATCTTAGAGTAGAGTTAAAATGGCTTCTATTATGTGTTTTGCTTTTAGTTTTTAATCATCAAATATGTCTTTGGGCTCACCACATGCATGGCGTGCATGCAAATAAGCAGAAGACACAGTTCCTGCCTTCAGGGCTCTTCTGGTCTAAGGATGGGAGGTGAACCCAAATGCAGTGTGTGAATTAAAGAACAAACAAATATTAAGGTATTGTCACAGGCAGCGTTTGATTTGTGATCTCATAGGTGGTTGAAACAGTTACTACTTTGAAGCCAGAGGAAGGTAAACTCATCAGAGGCGCAGTCGCCTTTTCAGGAGAAGATGAGACTGGAGTATCACTTTAAATCAGTGTCTTTCAGGCCTGGCTGCACTCCCCCCTCACAAGAGGAGCAGTTACAAAATACCAACACCAGGGCCCCCTCCCCCAACCAAGTAAACCCAAATCCCTGCTGGTGGGGCCAGGCAGTAGTGTTTATTTTATTTGTAAACTGCCCCCAGTGATTCTACTGTGCAATCAAGGTTGAAAACCTCTGCCTCAAATAGATCAAACTAGGTGAGGGAGAGAGCAAAGGGAAGATGTGGGGGTGAGGACGAACAGCAGAAGAAGAGAAACAGGGGGGCAAGTCACGTGGTCAGAAGACGCAGGCTGGCTTTGCCTTCTAACAAGAGCAGGGGTGTGTGTGCACGCATTCATTCGACGAACATTTACGTAATCACCTCCTCTCTGCAAGTTACCGTGTAAGATGCTAGAGATTCAGAACATGAGTAGGTTGATGGCCTGTGGTTGTTCACAGTCCACTTGGGGAAATAGGTAGTCATGTGAACAGTACATGCTGTACCAGCATCTCACATCCCTCAAGCGTAGAGGAGACGGGGCAGGGGGGTGGGGATGTTGCTGCAGAGGGATTCTGTGGTGGTCAATGAGGCAGCAACGACACTGGCTGAGGACTCCCCTGGGGAAGCTCTCACAGTGACCAGGTGCCTTGTAACATGGGACTGGAAAACTTAGAATGAGGGTGTTTATACTTGAAAGAATGGTGAAAAAACTTGATGAAATATTCATACTGTTTCTCATCAAATCCTCCTGAAGTCAGTTCGTACAAACCACATGTGGGATTATATAAAATTTTAAGTGCCCTGGAAGGAGTAATGAAGTAAATTAATCCCAACTAAGCTTCACACCTCCTAGATGAAATAAATATTATGACTCTCTTACTTCAACAAATTGGAAAGAGGTGACGTTTTCATATAAGAGGTTTATTTAAATGGACCTTATAATAATAATTTCATCTTCTATTTAGAAGGCACCCTGCAGTTACAGAACACTTTGGAGGAAGAGCCTAAAGTACCCAGTAAATTGTTGACAAGACCAAGACCGATTGCTCAAGCTCTTGATTCTTACTTGAATTCTTAGGCTTTTCTCAAAGCCCCAGGTTGTTTTGCATCTTGGAAGTATTTAGTGTTTCCTTTCTAGCGACATGATTCTTCTCTGAGTATCTGTTTTGTATTTTAAAAGCCTCAACCACCATCACCACGAAGACTTCTAACACCACCGCCCTCATCAGCCCCTCTTCTCTCAGACTTGCCCGCAGTTGAACCCAGCCCTCCTCTCTAGTCTTGCGAGTGTGAGCCCCTTCAAGGCTGTGATCAAGTCTTATCTGTGCATCCTCAGAGGCAAGGAAGATGCTGGGCACTTACACATTCAATGCATATATTTTGAAAAAGAGAAAGAAAAAAGAAACATTAGTTCCTTGCATCTGCATGTGAACCCAGTCTTGAGAAAGAAGGACATACCTCTTACTTAGAATCCTTCTCCCCCATAGGAATTGAGTTGTGCAGTGTGAAAGTTCCTTCAAAGTACTAGGAATTGTCAGTTTAAAAGGTCGGCATCAAACCCTGTAATTCAAGCAGATACTTAACATAGAAATACTCTAAGAATCCTGAATATGGGAATACCTTTTTGCAGAACCGGCCTGCTGGGAGTGGTGGGGGAGTGGGAGCCAGGCTTCCCTTGAAATCCTAGTTGGAATTCCTTTATGTAAGCAAGCCAGAGGCCTCCACACAGACCCAGGCGGAGTGAGGGAGGGGTCCTGCCGCTGCCTGCAGGGACCCGGCAGCTTGGGGACTTAGGCCGATGGGGAAGGATAAGAAATCTTTGTTGCTATCTTCCACAAGTCTCAAGTTCTCCTCTCTGTGGTTGGAAAGGCTTAATGAAGGACTGAATAACTAAAGAAAAGACGATAAATCTTTTCTCCCAGATAAGTTGAAGGGCAGATTTGGGGCAAGAATGTTAGACATGTCTCCATATGCACCCCAACAAAGATGGACATGGGAGGCCATGTTTTACCTGATGGAAGTCATAGTTTTATGCTCCCCTCTACCTTTGTAAAATGGCCCCACGTCGTGGTGTTTGTCCTCTTCTTTTCTACCCCAGCTCATCTGCTTTTCTTAGGCAAAGAGATTTTTTTGTTGTTTGTGTGTGTGTGTGACTGGATCCTGCCAGAGGAGAAGTTTGGCTGTGCTGCAGGGGTGGGAGAAATTTCTTTTTAAGCATAAATATCTGCAGAAATAGCAAAGGGAACAGAGACTCCCAGCCAAGTACATTGCCTTGGGTATAAACGTTCCCTCCCTTTTCAGAGCTGCTCAAGTGTGAAATCTAACCCGCTGCCCCGCTCTTTCATCAGAAGTGCTCTACCAGGTATTGAGAGACTGGGAAAATGTATAAAAGGGGAGCCCAGAATGGAGACTTTTAAAAGGATTCTTTTTTCAGGTCACCAGGCAAATGTATTAAAATCTGAGGAAACCCTACCTGAAAGTACACAGAACAGCAAATGAATACAGCGAGCTAGGACTCACAGATCATCAAGACAGGCTCGGACTGAGAAAGGGCAACTCACAGACCCAAGTGCACACTTCCTGTTTCTGCCTTCGTATTTGAAATAAGAATATTAATATCTTCCCCACCACTTACCAAAAAACCCCCAAACACCGTGGGGCTCCTTTTGAAAAAGGTCAAGGTGCTCCCCCAAATCACCACTTCTGAATGGGCTCAAGCAGAGAAAACTTTCCCTTGAAGATGTTCCATTGGAAACTGATGATTAAAAATGCATGGCCATCACTGCTCCAGTGCTGCTGATGGGGGAGCCCCTTTTAGATGCTTTGGCTGCGATAGACCATGTACCTCCGCTGGGAGAGAGAGAGAGTGAGAGGACACGTTTTCCTAGGAGATTTTCGGCCACATGAGGTCAATAAAAGTTCAAATAAAAATCAAACCAAAACAAGGGCTGGGGAACCTCCATGGGGTTTTAAATGTCATTTTTTTTTTAATCAAGTAAAGTTGTAAAACTGATTGTTTTACTATCATTTCAAAAAGGAAAAGGTAATTTAATACCATAAAGTAAAAAGGATATATCCGTGAATAAAGAATATTTATTTTTGAATACATTTGTTTTTATGGAAGACTTGGTACTTGTCCCTATTTCTCTCTTTGAGGATCTTAGCCTCTGACCATCAGGGGCTGGATGGTGGTCCACTCACGGAGAGTTCAGGTGACTTCCCCTGTAACAAACCACTCATTTCACCAGTATTTTATCACCTCCATCATTCTCCTCCAGCTCTGACTAGTTTTATTTTTACAGACTGTCTGGTACCAAACCCCCTTATACAGTGACCCACTCAGTTAACCAGGGCAAATACATGGATGAGAGATTTCTAGAGAAATCTCAGCTGTTGCAGGAAGTAGAAGAAACGCAGGGCTTTGGAACCAAACTGAAGACTTCACTGTTGGGCGAGGGAAACGACATAGGAAATCCAAGTACAAGAGCTCTTGAACAAGGCACTGACCTGGGAGTCAGGGACACTGAAATTTATTTGGCTCATTTGAAAAATGAAGGTTGGACAGGATGTTGTGTTTTAGCCTTGGTTAGTTAGCTAGGAGTGAGAAGAAAATGAGGCAATATCTTTGGTTAGAAAAAGCAAAGGGGAGGGAAAGATTCAACATGTACATAAACTATGAACTGATTTACAAGCGAACCAGCACTTCCATTAGGACAAACGCATTTAGAATCAGTGTCCTGTCTGAGAGGTCCTCTGGGGATCGTCTTTTCCAGTGATTTGTCAACTGCAGTGGACTTAAGAATCACAGGTGTTTGTTAACAATGAAGATTCCCAGGTCCTGCCCCCAACCACCGGGCAGGGAGGGCAAGCACTTCCGCTGATTCCTACAGGAGTGGTCACTCTATTCTAGCCCCTTCGTTCCGGGGTGAGCAGTTGAGGGTGACTTAGTCAGGGTCACACAACTAGCACACAATAGAAATGGAATTGGAATTAAATTCTCCCAATTTCTGATCTGTTGCTCTTTTCACTTTACTTCGCTGACTTTTAGTAGGAAAATTCTAGGCCAAAAAGTCCCCAACCCAGTCAAATTACTAGGTTTGCAGGAGATGCGATATTTATATTCCCTCTGACTTTCTGTGGTTCATAAAAAGGTTCTACAGAACTCTGCAGAAAAATATTTTTAAAAGGCACCAACTCACCCCACATTGCAATGAATTACCAGATAAAAGTCAGCATTTTAAATTCTTGGACCCAGACATGTGAATAAGTGACTTTTTCCAAGCTGAACTTCACCATGAGCCTGGACTTCCCAGTCAAATGGCTTACAGACGGCATCCTGCACACAGGGCTGACTCCTCTGCCCCGCTCCTGCAAAGGGTTAGTTGTGTTCCTGGACAGTCACCCTTAAATCTTCAACTGCCTGTTGCCTATTTTCATAGACTAAGGGTGTGATGGTTTGGGAAAACTGGAATTCTCTGATGTTTTGTTTGTCCGGTCATCTCAGCATGGGTGAAGCTTTGTGGTTATCATATTTTTTAGTCTTTGCTTCTTTATTTTGAAAAGTCAGAGTGGGACAGAGAGAGGAAAGGATGCAGGAGGTAGCTCTTGTGGGGACCTGTTTCCTGCCATCCTGGGGTCCCATTGTTTGGTAGCAAAAACCATCCTTTCTCCCCCTCAGTGCTCCAGGCAACACTAATTGAAGGCCTTTTTAATTTCCAGGAATGGAAGGGAGTTAGTCTTTATCGAGTACCTACCTTTGTGGGTATTATATTTGATAATTCCAGGCGCATTTTTTCCATTAACCCCCACAACAACTCTTGAGCATAGATCTCGCCATCTACTTTTTTACAAATAGGAAAACTGGGCTACGAGGATAAATAACGTGTATCGTATCGCAGCAGTGGTATTGAGATTTGAAACCAAGTTTGTGTAACTCTAGAGCTTAAGTGTTTTTTCACTTTGTTTTTGGCTCTACCATGTTCTCTGAGATGTAGGAATTTATTTTTCATTTAGGAATAAAATGAGGTACTGGAAAACAAAGCCTCGACTTAGTGATGATTCTTTTTGCTTGCAATGAATGGTCCTTATTATCTTTTGGGGTTTTTTTTTTTTTCCTTATTCTAGAACGTTGTCTCTGATTTTTCCCCAGGGATGGCTGGATCTAGAATGTCATTTAGCTTACCTCCAAAGCTTACTGAGCTACGTGTTAGGACAGCACCTCCCACTCTGGCGCAGGGGCATCAGGAAGGAAATGATGAGTGGCTGCTTGCTTTTTTTCTCTTGCTCTTGCCATTATTTGCCTCGTGACTCCTGACACGGGACTGACTCAGAATGCTCCTTGCCCCATTTGTGTGCACGATTTGAAACACACAGCTTGTCGCACATGGGACGTACTCAGGTCCAAGCTGGAGAATGTGTGGTCTCGTTGCTGTTGCTGGGGCCGAATGCCTGCCCCAGGTAGTGCACTGCCTGGGGTCTGCTCCGGCTGTGAGGGTCACAGCGTGGTGCATTGCTGGTTTACGTTTCAGCCTAATTGGGGCAGTGCAGGGCCTGGGCCTCCAGGCCCTTCCAAAATCTTAATGGCTTATGAAATTAGGTGTAGGGGCCTGGGAAGCAGACAGACACAGCATTTACATGATGGAGGTGTGAGGGAAAATGAATCAAATATGTCTCTAGCATTCAGTTTCAATGTACGTAAGTCTTCTTATGTTACCATAACATTTTATGATACACTAAACATTATCCAATGCGTGATTGGTTGTCAACTGCAATAAAACTCATTGAGCTGTCCTGATTTCTGCTGCTCTAAATAATTTAGAATTCTCAGTTACCATAGAGTTGACATACTTGCTCCTTCCTTCCCTCAACGCTCCTCTTACCTTGCTGCTCCTCTCTCCACACCCACCCGTCTGGTCACCTCCCCTGAATTTTTAAATCAGTCACTGGCTCCTGGCAACTGCCTTACAGTTCAAACGCTTGAAGCAGAGATTTTTCCACAGAGGGTCTCTTTCTGAAAATTTCCTTTCTTGGCTTGGCAGAGCTTAAGAGTTCTGGCATCTAGGACAAAGAACATGTGTGCCTGAGTCTTGGACCCTTGTTTTATTGTTACCAAAGGGCCTGTGATTTGGAGAACACCTTTGGAGAGCCAAGCTACAGTGAGTGGCTCTACCCACTGCCTATTTTCTGAAGCCTTGACCCAGAATTAGCAGTGAGAGACTGAGAAGGGATTATGAGCCATGACTCTAACAGAATTCTCTGAGTGTCAAGCCTCCAGAAAGAGGTACGTCATTATAAACCTTTAAACGTTAGAACTGAGGCATCTGGTATATCTGGGAAAGATTGAGCACAAATTGCCCAAAGCCCCCAAGGCCCTGGCTTTCTGGTTGCTTTGCTCTGTCTACCCAACTATTTATTCCATTTATTGAGAGTTTCCTTTGTGCCAGTTACTCTGCTGCGTGCTTTGTGGGCATTTTCTTGTTCAAGCCTCACAACTACCCAATGAGAAAGATATTACTGGGTACTCTTTAAAGATGAATGGGTTGAGGTTTACAAAGCTTTTAAAAACTGCTCTGAATCACACGGCCTCTAAGGGCTCCCCTCCATACACATACACTCCCCTACATCCCTTGGTTCTTTTTTTTTTCCCATTATAGTATTTTTTATTCTTGACTGGCAGTCTGAAATACTTCACAATAAAAAATATATTTAAAGGAAAAAGAGTTTAGCCTCTATCCTGTCCTGGAGAGCTGGGGGAGGGGTGAAGACCATGTTCTTTCTACTGCTACTCCTAGCTCCTGTTCCTAAACCCAGGCCCATCCTCAAGCTGAGGCCTTGAATTCTGACTGAAGTTCTGAGGACAGTGGAGACCTGCACCCCAGATCACTGTGCTAGTTGTCCACTGTGCTAGTTGTCCCCTATGTCCAATCTCCCTCTCCTACTCAGTAATGGAACCCTGATTTTTATCAGAATTTAATTCCCAGAGAATAGAGACTACATTTCCCAGGATCCTTTGCAGCTGTATGTGGTCATGTGTCTAAGTTCTGGCCAATGGGCTTTAAGTGGTTGTGTCCTTGCCACACCCAGGAAATGCCCTCCAGTGGAAGGGTAGCTCTCTTCTCCTACCCTTCTTCCTAACACCTGCGGGACTGCAAACTTGATAGCTGGAGCCTCGGCAGATGCAGGGGCAGAGGGACCTGACAGACACTGTGGCACAGCCATGCTAACCCAGGACTGTCTAGTGCAGATTCTTTATTGGAGAGGGAGGAGAATGCTGTTTCTCTTGTTTAGGCTACTGGGCCCTTCTGACAGATACACATCTTTCGGTTCTTAACCATTAACCTATACTGAGCCCCATGTTAACATAAGATTATTCATGTGTGCTGCTTGGAATTAACTGCAGGACTTTTCTCCATTCAGCCACTGTGGTGTGGCCACCTTCAGTGGTTGTACTAGAAAGGATGCTCCCTTCAAAGAGTGGGTGAGTCATTGCCTCGAGAGAGCTTTGTCTATCTCTGTTAAATAGTCATTAGTTATTTCCTATAACCATGTGGCTCTGGGTGGCAGCAGAACACCCTTGAGGAAGAATGAGCTCCACAGGACATGGTCCTCTGAATCTTGCCATCCAGTCATGCCTTTGCCATCCAGTCTAGCCCTTTCTCTGCTTCCAAGTTCTGGCCTTTCCAGCCAGTGTCTTTTCCACATTCTGGTTTGGCTTCAGTGTTCTGCCATGTATCATTAAAGCAGAAAGAGAGAGTCTCTGTGGAGTCTTGCCCACAGTGGGGACAGATCTGTGCCCACCTGTTTGTGGTCTCCTCCAGTGAGAACCTGCAGGGCCAAGAGGTACAGTGGGGAGGTGTTCCTTCTCTCATGGATGACACAGAATGACATAGAAGCAGTATCTGCCTCTTTACTCTTTCCCTGCAAAGTCACTTTCCCCACAGAGTAGTCAGTTCCATGGTCTGCCTTTAAATCCTTTCTGAGTTGTCAGTGATTCTCTAAAAGTATTGTCCCAGCACCTAATCAGGATTCAGTCACTGTCTAGTAAAATGAAGAAACTCTTGGCAGTTCTGTGTTCTCTTACAGGTGCCTCCTTAAAACACAAGTTCAGTGGATCCAACATGGCCTCTACCCCTTCAACAGCCTTTCTTATTTATACCAAGCTATTCTCTCTTGTTTGTAGCTGTTCACACCGTTTTCTTTCCAGGCATACTGCCCTGTACCGGCCATGCATTGCAGTGTTCAGCTTTTCTGTGTGACTGATCTCTGTTTTCTCCTTGTGACTCCACTCTGGCACCAGCCTTACCTTTTAATACCCCTCTCTCTCCCTTTCTCATTTAGATCTCACTCTGAGATCCCTGTGATTGCTTCTGCAAAGAGTGTGTCAGCATTTGATTGTCCTATCGCCTTGAGAAGGCTAGTTCTTCTCAAGAGCCAGCCTATAGCCTATCACACAGCAGACATTTCTACCAAAGGCTTCATTTGTCTTTGGGACCCCTGTGCCTAGGGGTCTCATTATGTGTTGTGGTTGTCCAAAGGCCAAGAATTTTCAAAGAAAACCCACTGAGACAAGTTGGCTGAGCGACTGCCATAGCATCTGTGAAATCTTGGTCACTTTTTTCCTCTTCTAAAAAAATCTTATATTTGTCCTCAGTGAAGAAACGAGATACATTACAGTTTAAAATCTTTAGCAGTATATCTTCTAGAGACTGTAATTGTAATAATAGTCCTTTGTGTGTGCTCTAACCGTGGACGTGGATCCTATTATAGCTTGCTATTTTTATCTAGACTAGACCATTAGGTTTTCTTTGTGTTTGACCCTCCCTTTTCCTTCCATCCTTCCCTCCCTCCCTCCATCCCTCCCTCCCTCCTCTTTTACTACCTTCAGATCTTTGCTGGGTAGATACGTGTGCCAAATGCTGGGAATGTGAAGTCAAATAAAGCCTGATTTCCTGCCCTGAAGACCTGTGCTAGCAGAAGGGAAACACATAGTAGAGGGTGACAGACATAAATACACACAGGAAGGAATGGAGGAAACTGCAACAGAGGACAGTGTGGGCATCAGTGCTGGACGGGTCAGAACTCTCGGCAGGGAGGGTGTGGTCAGGGAAGGATTCAGAGGGAGGGTATCATATTTAAGGTAAGACTTGAAAGGCGTATCCGTACTTGCCAGGTAGTTGCTGAGGAAGCTATATGAACAAAGACTCCGAGATGGGAGGTGCAAATGGTCCTTCTTTAGTGATACTGGGGAGGGCATGTGGGAAATGGGGCCCGTATATAAAGATAAAATAAGGGCAGGTAGGGCAAATGAGACTTGACCCTGAAGGCTCTGAGGAGCCCCGCTGAGAGACTTCCAGTAGGGCGGCGACAAGAAAGGAGTTCACCATACAGATTTGGAAGAATTTGAAATAAGATGCAAAGAAGTGAGGGCCTGAAACGAAGCAGTCACCATTGAGATGGAGAAGAAAGAAGAGAGATGAGATGGTCAGGAGGCAGGAACAAGAGCATTTAAGTGCAGACACTGGATCTGGAAAGAGGTTAGAAGGAGGGGTGGTTTCTGATGTAAGTAAGTGAGTAGGTGAGGTTATGCGTCACTGAATGGGTTAGGACCGGAGAGCAAGCAGGCCTGGGAGGGAGACAAGAGCTGGCCTCGCTCAGGACACGCACGGTTCCCTGCTTCTGTGACAGCCCAGCTGCCTCCCTCTTCCCCCAAGGACTGGATGACAATGACTGCCATCAGGAATTAGCTTGGAGACCAGAAGGGATTTCCTAGAATTGTGCAGAATCTGAGTCAAAGTGTTCTCCCCCGACCCGGCCCCCATCATTGCTTCCGGCCCGGCATTCCCTCCTTCTCTGCCCTCAGTGCCATTTCTTTTTTTTTAGAACCCCGGCTTCCATAAGGAGACAGTCGTCATCAGAATGTGTGGGAAATGGCATTGGTAACACCTGCCAGGGAAAGTGAGCGAAACTACTCACAGTCAAGCCCCTGAGCTCAGGGAGGAGAGGGCCTATGGATCCTGTGTCTCCCTCTCCGGTGAATTCTGGCCACCTTCAAGTCCAGGGGTGTGGAATCAGTAGCTGATTTGGAGAACTACCAGTTTAGGCTTCAACATTTGTTTTTTTGTTTTGTTTTGTTTTTTTAAAAAAAGAAAGACACCTGCGTGCCAGGTGGGAATCAGGAATCCCTGCTTCAATGGGCTTTGCCAGTCAACGGCTTTGTTGCTCTCCAACCCGCTCCCTGCCTTTCCACCGATCCGCTTGGTACCACAGGGAACTCACCACGTGAGCTGCATTTCCCAGGCTCCCTTTCCATTGATTCTGCTAAGTTTGGGGCCCTTGGGGGAGGATGAAGAGCAGATGTATGTGAGAAGCTGTGTATTTCTGCCTCCCTCTCTCTGCTTCCAGGGGTGCCTCAGGCAGTAACACCAGTTCCTCCTCCATGATCCCTTTGTGGTCCCAGCTGCACGAAGAGCTGGAGCTGGGCAGCTCCCTCCTGTGGGCTCTAGTAACAGCACCTCTTCCTTTGTTCCTCCAGCCCTAGGGATTGTGGTGTCTTCTTACTGGTGCTGGTCTCTGGGTTATCTCGCTGTCCCCTGTTTTCCTTTCAGCTCTTCCAACACGTTTGTTACTAGTTTCCAACATTAAGTTCTCTCTCTTAAACTACCCGGGGTGAGTCCTGTTTCTCTGATGGACCTTGACTGACGTGGTCTGCGTAAGCCCTCAGATTGTTACTTGGTTAATATGAAACCCCAGATATTCTCCACTGGCCCTGTTTCCTAAAGGGCTTCTCTGTCTACCATGATTCTCCAGCCCTGAGAGTTGGGTTCCTGGACTGGGCTGTCTTGGAGGGCAAACATTTTGTGCAGTACTTCCTGAATGGCATGAGAAAAGGAGCTCTCTTGGCCCAGTCCCCTTCCTGTGGGATTTTCCAAAACTTTCCAGATGTATCTAAGCTCAGGAAACATTTTAATGGCTGGAAATAATGCCTCGTGGGGCTTGGAGGTTTGAAACCAACTGAACCTTCTCTGAAAGAGGTGTGTTGAAATATTTCAGGGTCTGTATACACACATCCAGACCTTGCCCCTCCCTTGCTGAAAGAGTGGCAGGCTCCCTTCCTTTAATGGGTTCACGTCGTGGAAGAGGAATTGGCATCCTCTGAATGCGCTGATGCCATCGAACAGAGGAGCAGCTCTGAAGGCCAAAATTCTCTCCAGGAGGGACAGGATGGTTAAGTGATTAACTGTGTATTTGGATTCTAATTGAGATTCCACGTTAGATTTTGCAAGGAGAATCCTGTAATCCATTTCTATGGCCAATAATAATGGCTGTAAAATTGATCTAAATCATAATCAATCTTTTCTAAGGCCATTGTCACCGACTTACTGAATTGGAGCATTCTGAGATTCTTATGAGGACAGGCATCATTCAACTGCAGATTGAACTGAAGATTACTGTTGTATTAAAGCATTCATCAAAGAAAAATAGAAGTAGGGGAGCTGTACTTGTGTGCCTCCCCAGATCCTTCAGTCTTGGACCAAGAAGTAGAGTAATCATTTCTAGTCTGGGGGGGCAAACCCCTAGACATTGCTAAGAGGCTCTTACATGCTCCACCACTACAGGGAATGGCTGAAACTCCATCCTTTGGAATGTTTCTGAGTCCGACCCCATATTGATTCATCTGGGCTGTGTCCAGGAAGTTCCCAAATTCTCTAACACAGTAACCACTAACCGGGATACTCGTGCGGTTATTTGATGACGCACAGAACTTTATAGCCCTCGGGGTCAGGTATATGTTTTATATTAGAAGGGCGGGATTTTAATGAAAAGGAAGCAGGTGGTGTGCACTAATATGACTATGGTTTCTGGTGCCTCTGAAATGTCCAGCATTGTGTGGTATTGTTCCTTCTTCCTTCTAACCAAGTTTCTTCCATTAGCCAACAAGGGAGCTGATGGAATGAATAGCAGCCCCAGAAATAGTATGGGAGAACTTTTCCATTTGAATGCATCAAAAAGCTAGGATAATTTTTTTGTCACAGCAATTAAAATTAATTCATGGATCCTAGCATATAACATATTATATAAGCCCACTGTCTTCATCTCTAGAGACCTAGAAAAAAGATTCTCCACTGTTAAAAAAAAAAAAAAAGGACAGTGACATTTTAGAATTAAGTTCTAGCTTTGTCTCTAATTAGATGTGATCTTGGGCAAATGATCCTGAGTCATAGGTTACTTTTCTATAAAATAGATCTAGAAAAAGCAGCAACGCCATGCTATACCTCATTTACTATTTGGACAATGGGAATATTCTTCATTATTTATGGTAGGACTTGCCACCCTGTTTGTTTGTGCTAAACCATGGGATACAACCCTAGCACTCTGTTCACTTATTTATTTGGCTGATGACTTCCTCTTGTGATATTTCTTGACCAGTGATCAGAGGAATACCTCTTGGAATCCACCAGCATCAATGGTTAAAAATTCAGATTCCTAGGCCCTCCCAGACAAAATCAGCAGCACTGGGGGTAGGCCTAGATATCTGCGTTTTTATACATTGCCCAGATGATTCTTAGGTACACGGGAACCTAAGAACGACTGTCAGCTGACAGCACATGGTGTTCCCTGTGGTGTGAATGACTTTCACTTTCTTTACCCGTTGCATCCAATCTGCAGGGTCTTAGCTCTGGGCCTACCACTGACTGGATGATTTGGTCACACTTTTTCATCTCTCTAGGGCCATTTTCTTGTTTATAAAATGTGGGGGCTGGAATTTCAATCTCTAAAGAATTCTTCAATTCTAACAGTCTGTCACGGTAGTTCTCTAGTGACTTGTAAGAGTTCCTGAATCGACCTTAACAAATCCTATTTCTTGGGTGCCTACTATGTGCTGGCCCCATTGTGCAACTTTGACATATGCTTCATTTATTCTTTACAGTAACCTGTGACATTAGTACTATCATTATTCACACTTGACACTTAGGAAACTGAGGCTTGGAGAAGTGAAGTAACTTGGCCAAGTCTACTGAGTTAACTAGTGGAGCTGCAGTGGAGTGGGGTTAAACTGGGGTCATAAACACATTAATAATTGCCTGGGTTGCTCTGCCCCCGAGGCTTCGAAGAGCCTGGGGCTTGTCCAGTGTGCTCTCATTCACCCTGTGTTCCACTGTCCCAGCAAAGGAGCCTGGTTTTGGTTTCCTTAGATGTTTACTTGGCCTCTTGCTTAAACGTTTGCCTTTCCTACTCAATAACAGTGAAAGGACCCTCCCCCCCCCCCAAAAGAAATCCCAAGGCTGGAAACATTTTGTTTCCTACAAAAAGAATATCTTGCAGCCAGCTCTGTGGTCGAAAGTATTTTTCCTGTGGTCTAGGGATGGGTTGGATCCCATCTCTTCTTGGCCAGTGTCTGAGAACTTAGCCTGTGGCTTCCCATCACGTCAGCACACAGTACGCTGTGTTTTTTAAATGAGTGTCTAGTGATGTTGAGTGTGTGCAGAGTGGACGGATAGGTCTGTTTGGGTGTATAAGAATGTGTACATGTACCTCTGGCCTTTCCAGGGCAGAGAGAACCTACGAGTGGTTTTCCACATGCTGCACATATCAACATAGCTTTTAAGTTTTCATCACTCACACGACAACCAAACAAATTCAGATGCTGACGAAATGAGAGGAGAGTGATATGTGAGCCTTATGTGGATTTGCAAGTAATCAGAAAGCCGAGGGAATCTGAGATTTTAACCTGTCACATTTCTTTCCATTTTCAAATATTTAAAGCCAAGATACGGGGTTGGTTTTATTAGATGGCAGGGTGGTCTAATAGTGATGGCAGAAAACGGGAATTCTAAGGTCTGCCTCCAGCCTGGCCACTTGCAGAGTTCAGGACACTGACCTTTGCCCAGCCTTACATAAGTTACGTCTTCTCACGGACTGCATTTTCCTGTCTGAAAACATAAATTAAAAAAAAAAAAAAGACGTATGCTTCAAAAAACAAAAGCTCTTCTAGTGAGAGATGCATTCTGAACATTCCAACAGAATTCACAGATAAGAAGTGTTCCTAGTGTGAGGTGCATTTTCTTTACTCATAATTTAGGTACTTTCAGTAAGACTGCAGTGTGTGGTGGTGCCTAGAGATTCCTAGCCTTACTTCCATTGCTCATGCTGTGTGACCCACTTGGAAGGCCCTCCACGTGAAGAAATCTTACTTTTCCTTTATGCTGTTGCCTGAATGATACCATTTCGTTACATGCTTCTCACCACCCATGAAAAAGTAGCTCTCTGGCTCCCCACTGCTCGTGGTTTTAGGTGCTGCTTCCCTGCCACATTTAGGTGTTCAGCTAAAGTAGAAGGCAGGGCTGACTCACTCCTAAAAGTCCCAGCATAGTGCAGTGCAGAGCAGATGCTCACCATGTATTTGTTGACTTAAATGAAATAAACCTCTCCAAAGATGACAAGCTCCTATTAGTAACCTCAGAATTCTCCTGTATAAGTCTTCTATGTAGCTTTCCATCTGGGGACATTTTTAGACCTCAACACATCATGGCATCCAGGGAGAGAAGTTGTAGCTGCTGGATTTGGGGGCACCATTTGAAGAAACAAGCAAATCCCAATCAGTGGTAGAAGGAGTTATGAATCCTTTCATTTTTACATTTTAGGGGGAAAAGATGCTAGGGAAGATTTGAAAGGCTATTGGAGTAGAAATGAAGCCATCCTGAGTACTTCATTTTAGAGGGGCAGGGATTGACATAGAGGTATACCCCAGGCCCAGATTCAGAATTAGTGGCATTGGCTACAGGGCTGTACCTTCCCTGGGATGCAGGAACTGGCCCATCCAAGTCAGCCCGTGGGAAAGGATGGCCTCAGAGAGATCAGGGTTCACCAGGGGGAAAAGCTGGCATTTGCTCCATTTCGTCACATAAAGCAGTGGAGCTATTCTCACGGTAGGGTTTGGGGTGGGGTTGGGGTAGTGGTGGTGATTTAGTAAACCAGTTTTCCGATGACAAGGATGTTTCTGTTTTTACCCCTTAACACTGAGACAACAACCCAAAAAACAGATCCCGCAGTACATTGAAATGCCAAGGCTAAATGAACTGGTGGAACTTTGTGGCTTTGGCTCTTGGCTTACAGGCGTATCCATGCATTAGGGCCATGGCTTGGCAGTAGACAAAGCAGCTATGTGGGTCCTTAGGGAGCTCTCTGGCTCTGTGGCTTTCTTTGATATGTAGTTGAACTTTGGCAAATTTTTCCTCTCAAGTCTCTGTTTATGAGGTTCAGAGGTAGGCAGAGACTCTCATGGAGCCCAAAGACGACAGCAAATTAGAACTGCAGGATGTCCCCCCACATTCACACTCTGCGTTCAGGCTAAAGAGCTGGCCCACCAGGCTTACAACAAAGGGACAAGTGATGGAAAGAGACCGCTGAATTCTCTTCCCAGCTCCACACAGCTCCAAACCTGTAAGCTTGTCTAGACCTCTTAAATTTTCTTTCTTTCAAAGTGAAAAGATCTCTTACTTGTCAAAGGAGCAGTAAGGTCACCGGTTTTCTGGTTTCCGACGTAGTCATGCTTCACAAAAACAGCTGACATTTACCAAGTGCTTAACCATTGACCATGATACATGTTTTTATCCATTAAATCATCACTTCTTTGCAAGGAAGATACTATTATGCCCATTTTCCAGATGAGGGAACTAAGACAAAGAGGTTAAGTCATTGACTAGTTGTTGTTGTTCTTAATTATTCTTCACTAAGTTAAGGTACAACTCTGCAGATGTATCTTAAAATCAGCTGGCTTTCCTGTATCCCTACCTCCTTGGTATCACTGGGCCAGAGATAATAAAATTATTGGAATTAGTATAGTTAGCATTCTTTTTTCTAAATTGAAGTTTAGTTGATTTACAATATTGTGTTACTTTCGGGTGTCCAGAAAAGTGATTTGGTTATATATATGCATATACATCTGTATTCTTTTTAAAAAGTCTTTTCCACTATTGTTTATTATAAGATATTGAATATAGTTCCCTGTGCTATACAATAACTCCGTGTCACTTATTAGTTAGCATTCTTAATTGCTGACTCACCATAAATTATAAGTAGGCATTGGCCATTTTCAAGTTATATCGTTCTTATATTGAGAAACCTAGAATTAAGACTTCCAAAGTCTTGAACAGGTATATAGAAAGTGGTTGATTTGGTGAACAAGTGGGATTACCCATTCTACTGAACCCATACAGTAAAGGGAGAACAAATGTGGTGTTGAGCTAAGAAGAGTTTAAGAAATTGGAGGCAGGGATTTTGCTCAAGTACCAAGATCAAGCCAGTGGACTCCGAGGAGCTGCACAGTGAGGCTGTACACTGTGGTCTGCATATAGGTGATGGCTGTGCACCTCTTTCCTACTCATTTCTGTAGGAAAGAGCCTTTGTGGGGTAGCCTTTATGTTTTCTCTAGCTGCCCCAGGAAATGCTGATGATAACATTAATAGCTGCCATTTTTGTAAGAGGCATATGATAAGACCTATACAAATATTATCTTTAGAATACACTGTGAGGTGGGTTTTTACAATAACACTATGAAATGGGTATTATTATCCTGATTTCATAGTTGGGGAAACAGAGACGTTTAAAAATGTTCTGAAGCTCAAACAACTAGAAAGTCGTTTGAAAGAGGAGTCAAACTCAGGTCTGTCTAACTCTGAAGTGACTATGAGCCCTTGTTTTCTTATAAGGGAACACCCCTCTTCAGTTTTCAGGCTGTGTTGTACCCACTGGCTAGAGGTCTGACCAGTGGGAGGATCACATGCCTTTTCCATAGACATGGTTTGCAGTAGTCAGTTTAGAGTCAACCCTGGACTTTGTTGAAACAATCAGACTTGCTAAGTTGGTAGAATGTAAGCCTGGAGCTCTTGGTGGCCATCTTTGCCACTGTCCAGAGGGAACCCACTTGAGAATGACAACGAAGTCAACCCAGAGAGAAACAAAACCACGAGATTCCATGGAGGGAGAAGGGGAAGTTCTGAGGTCAGTATTTGAGGCCCTGGATCCAACTGTGTCTGAGGTCAGTTAACCCTGAACTTTCCAGTTATGAGCCAGTAAATTTCCTTTTTTTGTTTAGTCTCAGTTGCATTTCTGTGACTTGCAACAGAAAGAATACTGAATAATACATGCATTAGATGCTCATAGTTACATACAAATGTGAGGCCAGAAAATTCTAGTAATGAGAACCTTTATTATTAGATTGGTGTTTATATCCTCCCATTAGGTAGAGACCAGTTCTGATTATTCAGGCCCACCTTCCTCATTTCTAGATGATTCCATTCCTATGCATCTCCTCTTCCTCCTTGTACCTCTGCTCTTCCTCTCCCTGGTTTCCTTTTGACCTTTTCCTTCTTCACCTCCACTACGATAGAGAGGGAGAAAAAAAGCATGAAGCGCATTTTAAACGGCTTTTCTGGTTTATAAGTCTCTTTGAAAAGTTTCAGATAAAGAGTAAGTTAAAAATAATGACTTAAAAGTGATTAAAAAATGATTTGGAGTTTTAGTTAGCCACGGCTTCTTTGCCACATGTTAAGCTTTATGAAAGTACTTGATGTCATTTCTTCCACAATAAAAATACAACATTTTCTGGTTCAGTCTCACTAAATCATTAACGATGGGCTGTAAAATATTCTTTCCAGTTCAAAAGTGGCATCAAGTAAGTAACTGAGATGAAATTAGTAATAATTTTGGAAATGTGGTCATTTAGCAAGCTGGCATTTACTGAACATCTACTGTGTACTGGACTAGGCTCTGGAAAAAGCAAAGACGAATAAAACATAATTTTCAAAATCTAGCTGGATCGGCAAGTCTAGGAACCACTGACCATAATGTAGTGTGATGGGCTGGAGGACAGTAAAAACCTTTCACAACTGGTCCTGCATAGGAAAGGACCAGGCAGGACCAATGCCAACCATGGGGGAAGGGGGTCCGGGAGCACCTCTTCCACTGTGCCAGGCATTAACCCTTAGTTACTGGATCCTGTAGGAGGGTCCTGGGGTCAGTGAAATAGTGGGGCCTTTGGGGCCTTAGGAACAGCAAACCTTTGCCAAATGGCATGGCAGTATTTCAGTATTTTAACAACTGACAGGCCCGAGTAAAATCCTGGGAGTTGTTCTGTAATCAAGGCCTCTTGAAGTAGAGGGGAGGGAGGAACAACAGTCCTCCTGAGGCAGAGAGAGAGGGGAAGGATGGCTTTACAGAGGAGGTGACTTTTGAGCTGGGCTTTAATGAAATTTATTCAAAGAAGAGAGAAGAGCCTGAGGTAGGGCATCCCTGATGTCTTTAATCAGCAGAGTCAGGTTTGGGAGTGATCAGGAGGGGAGGAGGGGAGAGGGGAGACTGGGGCAATGAGTTGGCCCAGGTTGAGAAGGACCTGACAAAGAGTTTGAAAAGTAGATACTAGAGAGCCAAGAATGGTTTTTCAGAAATTAAAAATGTGACAGTTCAATGATGAGGACTTTTGGTTTATATACAAGGAGTCTTGCTTATCTGATGGAGAGAGAAAATTCACTTTATGTTAGATATACGATCCATATGCTCTACATGGACCCCTGTTTTATAGATTGATCTGATTCGTCTGGGAAAGCTAGAAGTATGGGCATTTAAGCCACGAAAGCCTCAGACTGCTGTTCACCCTAAGGCAAGGAGCCGGGAAATGAATGTTTTTCCACACGTGTCATCTTCTGGATTCCCGAGGCCTTCTGGGTTACTTCAAAGCTGACCATTTAGCTTCTTATGGGCAAGGACCTCATCATATTCATCTTTGTTTTCCCCGATGTCTAGCTTAGTACCTAAGGCATAGGAGGTACTCAGTAAATATTTGTTGAATTAGTGTAACATTAAATAAGTCATTCAGTTCTAAGTAACCGTTGCTAATGCTTATTTTAAATATGGTTTTATATAATTGCAAAGTGTCTGCCCTTTTTAGGTCCTGTATTTTCATTCTGGCGTGATCTACTTTCAGTGGCATTCGGCTAGAGTCTATGCCTACTCAATAGGAAATTTCTGGCGGCAATAAATCACGTATCCTGGCTAGATGGCTGACTGAGTATGGCAGAACACTCACCCGCTCTTTACTTGACTTTCCCTACCTGTGTAAGGGCGAGGATGTTTTTGCTTATTTATTCTGAAATGGAAAGCATAAAAAAAAATCCTTGTTTGTGGGGGGAAAAAAAAAGCAATATAGAATAATACAGAGTAGGAAGGGAAATCTTCCAGAGGTGGATAACCTTCTAGGCTTCTATGCATATGTTAAAATATTTGTGTGCTCTGGATATACAGTGTTCTGTAACCTGCTTTTTAAATCATCCATACATCATGGATAATCTTTCCACGTAGATATAGTTACTAACCTTTTTTCACAACAGCATGGGATTCCATGGTAGGTATACACAGAAATGTAGTCAAGAGGATGATGACATTAAAATGAATGAAATGTTGTGTTCCTTAAAGTAAAAAAAAAGTCCGCATTTTTGTTTTTAATTATCTAAACAAAATAAATGACTTTGCTGTAAGGCAGAGAAGTAGCAGCCAATCACTTCACTTCAGAAACAGCTGACTTGGTCTATTAATATTTGTAGCTATGCTTTGCTTCGTTGTTAACCTTGTCTAACCCCTTCTCTCTAGAAACTCCAAAGAGCACATAGTAAATGTTATACAAATACTCCATAAAAGTTGTTCTGTACTGATCTGGACTAAAATGGATCTTTAAATATAGTTGTTGTTTTGTAATGTCTTTTAATAGGGCTCTCCTTAATTGGTCCTCTCTCTTGATCCTGATTTTAAAAGGGGAAGATGGCTCAGAAAACTGCTCCAGGTCACCAAATAAATCCAAGCTCAGAACAATAAGATTCCTTTAGGCCCATCCCCCAAGCTGTCCCCCTCAGTCACGCTCCCCTGTCAGAAGACTTCTCCGAGTCTGAGATTCTGCAGCTGTGCAGAAGGGGACTGAGGTCTCTCTGCTCGGATGTTGCTGAACCTGGCTTCTCTTTTTGTTTTTTTGCTTCCATCCTCTTTTTTCTTGCCTTTCTTCCTCTTTGTTGTCTCAGTTTTTATAAAGTCCTGGCTGGCTCCCCTTGGGATGAATCTGCCTGCCTGTGTATATAGGAATCCGCAGTGTCATTAGGGTAGTTACCTCTAATCATTCTTCCTCGTTGCTATTAGAAGAACTCTGTCTGAGCACTAAGAAAACTTCAATGTGTGGGCTCTTGTCTTTGCGATGAAAGCTTTTGTCCCATAGTAATGAGGCAGAGCCCTCGTTTACTTCTGACACATGATTAACTCCTTGGGAAGGAGGGAAAAAAATGGAGAGTTGTTATTTAAGATGAGTACCCTGGGGAAACAAAGGAGAGGCTTTTCACATTGTTGTGCTTCCTAATTGGGCCAAGCCAGGGTTGCTGTGTACCATTCCAGAAGGCAGTTCCCTGCGTGGTGGGGGAATGGGAGCAGAGGGGTGACAGATTGAAGCTGACGTTGGAAAAACGTGGGACCAGAAAGAGTTTTGGAATTTTTAAGGCCAGATCTTCTGGACTTGCCTCCTATCCCATCTCCAAAGGCTCCCGGGGGGAGAAGGGAGCTTAGACCCCCACACTCTGCTCTGTAGTCCCTGACATCAAGAGTTCCCTCAGCCAGAATGGCTGGGAAGGAGCTGGTTTGCTTTATTCCTCACAACTGTATATTGCTTGAATTGTTTATAGTGAACATGTGTTATTTATATAATCAGAGAAACATAAAGCTATATTCAGAGTGTGGGCAGGGGAAAAGGGAGAGAAAGCGAACTGTTTGGTGGCTCTGGCAAATAATGCTATATGCAGTCCAGTCAATGTAAGGACAAAAAGCGTGGGATTAGGATACTATAAAAGGCACCTGAAGATTCTGAGCAGAGCGGCTTCTTAGCACGATGACAGAAGAGGAAGACTTTGACACCCCCACCTCCTTCCTTTAGGGGCTCAGTGCCAGGCCCTGCTGGACCGCACAAAGGACCTGGCCAGATTTCCTAGCCCAGGGAACATCTATATTAGACAGTTTTCTGTGCCTTTGATGGTCAGTATTCATCTGTACTCTCAGCTTTAGGATCCTGCATTTTAGGCAAGATTATCTTACTGACTGATTCTGAAGAAGGTTCTCTGCCTGCTGGTCCACGTATGTGGTAACCAGGGAGATGGCCTGAAGACACAGATTTAGTCCAAATATATGATTCTAATGAGAATTTCAGACTCTAACAAGTCAGTGAGAGAGGGAAAATTTTGGCTAGGGACCTTTGGCAACCCCTCAAATCAGATCCCGTGAGTGGCTGCCTAGGGAACTCACTTGTGCTCGGGATTCTATAAATAAACGTTTTCGGCATGAGCGCGGGCCGCCAGATAATCCCCTCTATTGATCAGTAGAGTTGTCTGACCTGTACCTCAATTTTTTCATTGGTAAAGTGGGGATAATAATAGTATTTATTTCATACAGTTAATACGAGGATAGCCCGTCTTAGAACAGTGCCTGGCACATAACAAAAACCTAATAAAAGTTAGCGCTTTTATCACTGTCAGACCCAAGTCTGCCAAGAGTCCTGATGTTGGACGTAGGCCCCAAATGGACATCGAGTAGGTTCCCAAAGAGGCAGGAGAGTTTTTAGACTCCTGACAAATCCAGTCTGGTTGCTGTGAAGCTCTTCTCACCAAGTTCTTTCTAAAGTCCTTCTCCTGCAAGATCCCCATTTCTTGAATTATTTCAGTCTATGAGCCCATTTCTCTGGCTTAAAGATGCCTTGATTTTCCAACAGTATGCAATAAATGAGATAACTCTGTATCTAGGGTAAGATTTAGACACAGTCACATTATAAATATTAAAAGTACAAAAGACTAAACCAACAGGTCCCAGTTATGCCCTGACAACACCAGAGAGAGTTACTGTATGAAGTTCCAGCTTCCCTCCGTCTTACCGAGCTTGTTGCAAAGACTGCTTCAAACTAGACTGAGCTCCAGCCCTAAAGGAAAGAATAGGAAAGGTACTCTAGTTGTCTCTCTGTTATTCCCCTAAGTCATCTGAAACCCTGTCTTGTATTTCCTCCTTGTCCTTTGTCCTTTCTTTTTCCACTGGAGGAAGGCTTTAGGGAAATAGTAAGAATGCTGCGGTAACAGAGGGAATTAATTGGACCACGTTCTGAAGAGTGTGTTGATTCCCACTAGCAATAGTTTCTCCACCCAGCAGAGCAGGGCCAGGGATGTGGTACATTACACAAACCGGTCCCACTTGACCAGCTGTTTTTGGAGATTTCAAGCCCAGAGTTCAGCTTCTTTACATAGAAACACGTTGCCTTCCTCGAATCAATGCCTGTGAGACTAAAGAAAATCCCATGTGGCCCAAGCATGATGTAACAGGGATGTGTGCTTCAGAATTCAAGACACACCCTCTGAGTTTCTGGCATCTTTTTTACCATAATAATTGCACGGCCACAGCCTTTCTTCTGTGACCCTTGCAGGCCAGAGTTGCCTCGCCTTGGCTGTGGTTCTTAGCGGGCCTGGACGGCAAGGTCCAGCTCTGCTTCCTGTGCGTCTGTGGATGGTGCTGGGAAGTCAGGCCTGTCTCACTGGATGCTCAGAGAACTTAGAATTTACATCTGGATAGAGTTCCTGTGCATCTTGTTTTTCTGGTCATTTTTATACTCTTGATTTATGGCAGAGAAAAGGAATAGGTTTTTGTCACTTGAAATTGCCTGTAACGGTATTTAGTTGCTTTAGTTGGAGCTAGATTGAAATCTCCAAATTTGAATGACAATGTAACCAACACATACTTATGTATACTTACTTGAAAGTTAAAATCAATAATACTTAAAATAGCTTTTGATTTAAAACAAAGAAAAAGAAAGTTTAAATGTGATATTTGATGGCCGTGAACTTACTAGTGCTATCACCAGTTCTTTCTTTAGCAGCACTCAATGGTAATATTAACACATGGTAACACTGACAGTTTCAGTAATAGTTAGAAATACCATTTGAAACCTAAATATACAGTGCTATGGCCTGTATATGAAATTGTGCTTTGGCCTTACACACACAGCACTCTCACATGGGCAGCAAGCAAAAGCAAGTAGATCATGGAACTAACTCGATAGCCTTCAAGACAGAGAAACTCACTAACTTTCCTGCATTTTTAACCTGCTCCCCCCGCCACCGTGGAAAGAAACATATTTCTTACATTCTCATGATGTGCTACGTTTTTCATTAATTTCATTCACGTTGCTAATTTACACAATAAGCCTGTGAAGCTGGTATTTTTGTGCTCATTTTGGAGATGAAGAAAGTAAAGCTTAGAGAGGTTAGAGTGTCCAAAACCATAAGCCTGGATCTGAAGCCATGACTGACTAAATTCAAAGCATCTTACATTGTGTAATAATGATGATCATACTTGGCCCCAAGCCACTTTTTTTCAGTCGCCTGTAAGAAAGATTTGAGGATAGTTAAAAATTATATCAAGCACTCTCAAGAGGAGCTTTTTGGTGTGTAGTACTAATATATATGGTGTGTGTGTATGTAACTGACCCTCAAAACTGGTATTATGATAATACCACCAAATCACTGCCAAATTAGAGATAGAAAAAATAAAGCTCACAAAGAGGGCCTCCTCTTTAGTGTGGAAGTTTGACCACTTATGTTCATCTCTACTCTTTCTCATGATCTATCTGAAATTATTTCAGTTTAATAATAATTTTAAAATATTAACCAAAAAGTCAAAGAGATTAGATCTCTTTGAGACATCAACAAGTTTCAACAAGATATTGGAAGACAGGAAGTGACAGAAGATTGACCAGGCATAATGGAGGAAACTGCAAACCGAACTGTTTTCAACGTAATGTAACAGTAGAACACTTAAGAGATTTCCCGAGACTTGGAAGCACCAGATATTGCAGAAGATAGAGAAGATGAAAACACTGCTGTTGAAAACTGGTTGAAAATTGTACGTGAAATATAGGAAATAATTGGACCTCCTTTCTCACCCTGGAGAGCCAGGTGACCAATCTCCAACCCAGGTTGAAGGCCAAGGTTTATCTTTGGAGAAAGTGAATTAGAGAAGTTTCAGACTTGGAACTTCAAACAAAGCAGAGGACAAAGGGAGGAATTTGGCTAAAACAATGGATTACATCTGCCAAATGGTGAATGGTGAATCTGAAACCAAATGGTGAATCTGAAACCCCTTTCTCTGCCCTGCTTCTGGAGTGTAGGAACAGGACAAGAAATTGGAAAACTCTTCTCTGTAAATACCAATCCACCTCTGAGAAGATATCTCCATGTATTGACATTCATCAGTCTCCAGTGGATCCCACCAATTTACAAGTATTGTCCTTATACACAAAATTTCCAATTATATTTTTAGAATAAAGCATATTTCCTATCACAGAATCTAAATATGACTGAACAACCAAGGATCACCAGACTTCAGAAAATGCCTCCCACATCAAAAAGGAAACAAAACAAACAATAAGAGCCATGAAGAATTAGAGATAATGTAAGATTTAGGGGGGAAGAAACCTTAAACTGTAATTAATATCCTCAAAGAGCTAAAGATGATATAAGAACAAGAATAAGATGTGATGAATTAGAAATAGAAGACAAGAAAAAGCTCCTGGAAGTTAAAAATATGATAGCTAACATAAGTTCAGTTAAAGGGGTGGATGATAATACCAAGTGATATTATTTGAATTATGTGTAAACATTAAGTTGATTAGAAACAAGACAATTTTCTAGAACTTTGAAAATATTTAAAACAGAAAAAAGAAGAGTTCAGGGTTGAATAGGGAGAGAGAACACAGATGGATATTGAATCAGAATGTTTAAAAATTTACCTTCAGATACCCAACTCAGAATGGTGGAGTAAGGCATTCAAACAACTTGCATCTCCTCAAAAGCAACAAGAATGCTGACAAAAATTATCAAAATCAACTTTTCCGAACTCTGGAAATTAACTAAAGGCTTAGAAAATCTGGTGAATCTCAGTAAGAACATCAAGATTTGTGGCATTTTAACTTTTGCTAATCCCATCATTCTTTCCCTGGCTCTCCAGTAACCTTAAAAGCCAACCATCTTGCAACTGTGATAGCCTTGTATTGTAGTTTGGAAAGGTTTGGAGCTCCCCAAAAGTCCCATCCAAGAGAATGTCACTATTTGGCCTGACTCAGAGCTGGTCTGTTTGAACAGTCCTACCCAGAGGGTGTTTGTTGAAAATAATCAGTGGCAGTTATACACCATCATGGCTGCGTGTGGTCTTATTACCAAATAGAGCTAACAAAAGGCTGACCAAAAAAATTTAAAAGGAAAAACTGGGGAGTGAGATGTCCACCAAGAGCTTTGTAAAGGTTCTGCATATACCAGGGAATCTAGAAGGCTACACACATGCCCAGAGCTTCGCTCAACGCCCAGGAAAAACCTAAGAACTTAAGCTCTCACCTTGACTTTGAGGCTCTGTATAAGCAGGAAGTGAAGGTTAAGACAAAGTTTTTAATTTCCTGAAAGCATGACCCAACACAAATACAGAGACCCATGGCAAAGGCTGGGAGACTTACTGGTTCAAGGCATTTAGGGAAATCTGTTCAATCAAATCTTGTTCAATCATTAATCATTAAGTGACTTTATGTACAAGGGAGCCTCAATAAAATTATAGGCTGACTTCTCATCAGCAACCAAGGAGGCCAGAAGGCAATGGAATGATATATTCATATTGCTGAAAGGAAGACTGCCAGCCAAGGATTGTACATCCAGCAAAACTGTCCTTTAAAAATGAAGAAGAAATTAAGACATGCTTAGAAATACAGAATCTGATAATTTGTCGCTAGTACATGTACTCTCCATACAAGATACTAAAAGGAGTCCTTCAAGCTGAAATGAAAAGACACTAAAGGGTAACCTGAATCCACATGCAAAAATAGAGAGCACTAGTAAATGTAAATATATAGGTAGATATAAAAGACAGTGTGAATGTGAAGGGTTTTGTAATTCTTCTTTTCTCCTATATGATTTAGAAGACAACTACATAAAGCAATAAATATAAAACTATGTTGATTGACTTACAATGTATAAAAGATGTAATTTGCATAACAATAGTAGTGCAAAGAAGGAGAAGAGAATGGAGCTATATTGGGGCAAAGGTTTTGTAAACAATTTAAATTAAGGTAGTATCAATCTGAACTAGGTTGGTTTAAGTTAAAATCTTAATAGTAATCCCCAAAGCAACCTATAAGAAAATAACTCAAAAATGAGTAGTAAAAGAAACAAGAGAATTAAAATGGTAAACCAGAAAAATATCTAACACAAAGAAATCAGTAATAGAAAAACAGAGGAACATAAACCATAAGGTACACAGAAAAACACATAGCAAAGTGGCAGACGTATATCTTGTCTTATCAATAATTACATTAAAAGTAAATGGACTCAAAACTCCAGTCAAAAGGCTGATTTTGGCAGAATGAGTAAAAACAAAACAAACAAACAAAAATCCATGATCCAACTATGTTTTCTATAAGAGACACACTTCAGAGTCAGACACAAATCAGTTGAAAGTAAAAGAATGGAAATTATATACCAATGCAAACTGCAATATTGTGATTTATGAGAAATATATATATTTGATCATTAAGATGACCAAAATATATTTCTCATGTATATTTGGTCTTCATCCATAGTTCCTGGCTCACAGATTCCCAAACCCTTGGAATTTTCTGAGTGATAAGAGCAATAGGAGCATCTTTTGTTATAGTATTTAGTCTCTTGTTCTTAGTTTCTGAAAATACTTCAGAGCCATAAAAGTGAAATGGGTGTCTTGTTATTTATAACAAGCCTTTTCCACTACAGCTGGGTTTATATTAACGAAGATGACTTTTGTAAAGCACTTAAGGATGGGTACTAGTTGCCAGGGGAACCAACCATGAATAGACCGTTGGAACTTTCAGTCCCACCCCTGATTTCTGGGGAGGGCAGGTGGGCTAGAATTAATCAACAGTGGACAATGAGTTAATCAGTTATGCCTATGTAATAATGAAGCCTCCATAAAAAACCCAAAGGCGGGGGGGTGGTTTAGGGAGCTTCCACATTAGAGAACCAAAACACTTCCACATGCCACCATGCTGGGCCTCAAGCTCCACTAGCACAGAAGCTCTTTTGTTTGGGACCTCACCCTATATATCTCTTCATCTGTTTGTTGATTTGTATCATTTAATATCCTTTATAATAAATTGGTAGCCTAGTTAATAAATGGGTTTCCCTGAGTTCTGTGAGCCATTCTGGCAAATTAATTGAATCCAAGAAGGGGGTCATGGGAACCTCCCATTTGTAGCCAATCAGTCAGAAGCACAGGTAGCAGCCTGGGCTTGTGACTGGCATCTGAAGTGGAGGGTAGGCTTGTGGGACTGAGCCTTTTACCTGTATAATATGAGTCTGTCTCTGGGAAGATAATGTCAGGAGCAGAGTTGAATTTTCAGACACCCTGCCACCCTGCTGGTGTCTGAGAATTGCTTGTTGGTGTTGGAAAGTCTCCACATTGGAACTGGGTTTAGGAACCCTTTTACAAATAGTAACCAAAAGAGGGCTACAGTGGCTATACAAATATCAGACAAAATAGACTTTAAGACAAAAATTATTACTGCAAACATAAAAGGACATTTTATAATAAAAAAGGGCAAATCCATCAGGAAGACATAACAATGTTAAACATATATGCCTGTAACAACTGAGCCACAAAATACATGAAGCAAAAACTGAACAGAATTGAAGGGAGAAATAGACAATTCAACAACAATAGTTAGAGACTCCAATATCCACTTTCAATAACGGATAGAACAACTAGGCAGAGAATCAACAAGGAAATAGAAGACCTGAACAACACTATAAACCCACTATACTTTCAATAATGGATAGAACAACTAGGCAGAGATTCAACAAGGAAATAGAAGACCTGAACAACACTATAAACCCACTATACCTAATAGCTATCTGTAGAACACTCTACCAAACTATAGCAGATACACATTCTTCTCAAGTGTACATGGAATTGCCTCCTGGATAGACCATAGATTAGGCCACAGACCAAGCCTCAATTAATTTAAAAGGATGAAACCATGCAAACTAATTACAATGGAATAAAATTACTCATCAATATCAAAGGGAAATTTGGGCAATTCTCAAATGTGTGCAAATTAAACATACACTCAACATACTCACTCCTATATAAGCAGCAAGTCAAAGAATACGTAACGAGGGAAATTAGAAAATACTTGAGAAAATGAAAGCAAAAATACAGCATACTGAAACTTTTGAGATGTGGCTAAAGCGATGCTTGGAGGAAAATGTATAGCCTAAACACCTATGTTAAAAAAGAATTTTATTATATGTAAGTTTATCTCAATAAAGCTGATATTTAATAAAGAATTGATGATCCATGTTCTTTGACTATATTAATTTGCATACTACCATGTATGTGTAGGCACTAAATTCTCTCTGATTTTAGCACAATTTGGGAAAAAATCACTAACCTTTTCATTAACTAAGCTTATAGTTAATTATATGCACACTTAAGTATTTAGAGGAAAGTGCACTGATGTTTGCAATTTACTTTGAAATGCAACGATAAAAAAATAAGATGGGTTGGTAGATGGATAGATAAGTGATAAAAACAAGTATAATAAAATGTTACTGGTAGGATCTACTTGATACATTTATGTGTATTCACTATGAAATTCTTCTAACTTTGCTGCATGTTTGAAATTTTTCATAATACAACGATGGGAAAAATAATAAACTCAAAATACCACTCTGACCCTGAACTAGTACTGTCCCACAGTTTACTAAGTTAATAGCCTATTGATCTGAAGAATTAACGTTTTCTTTTAGGAGAAAGCTCTTTTAGTTTATAAACTTTGGGAATCTAATGTATTATATAAACATTTTAAAACAACCACCTCACTCAGAGAGATGTTATAAAAGAGCATAATGATACTCTGCAGGGGAAGAAGATCTTGTAGCCTCAGGGCCAAGCTTTCTAGGAGAATCTTCCCAAGGTCTAGAATTATATTTTACAAGGGATTCAGATCAACCTCAGATTTCTGCCCCCAATTTCTGTAGGAAAATTGTGAAATAGGCCACATGTAGATAAATTAATAAGTTCATGGCTGCTCAAATACAGTTCATTTTTCCACCCCGTCATTTTCCAGTGCTGCATTACTTCTACAGTTCTTGCTCCCCTATTTTGAGAAGGCAGTTTAGACACCATTAAACTCATTTTCTACTCTCCCCTCATAATCTTGCAAAGCTGTTGGTACTGAGGCTTCAGTGTTCCATGGAGAGTGATTTTCCAAGTGATGAAGCAGATTCTAATCAGTATACAATGCAGATATGGATGGGAGCTGGACCTCTGCCACCTTTCCCTCCAGCTCTCTTAACACAATGACTAGGGAATTCCTTTGAGGATCACTGAGTGCACTTCAAGCCCCCCTGATCCTGTGGCCTCCTTCCAGCCTCAGAGATCTTCCTGTCTGGAGCATTTCCGGCCTTTCTGTCCCTTGGCTTGGAGAGTTCAGCTCAACCTGGGGAAGGGACAGAAGACTTGGGGTTATCAAAAGCCCGTTGAAGTATCTGATGCAAGACTGGCTGGCTTGTTTGCTTCCCTGGCTCTCTTCCTGGGCTCCAAAGCAGCTGAGAAAACAACCTTTTTCTAAGTCTTGGACAAGGAGGAAAATCTCTGGCATGAAGGATTTCTGTCGCAGACACTTGGCACGGCTAGAGGAAAAGGTTTGGTTAGCTTAGCAATGGGTTTTATTAGCCCAGGCTTCCAGTTGAAATGAGATAATAGAGTCCCTGTTGAAGGACATTTTACAGTCAGTGGGTTTGCTCCCTTGCTTCTCAGCAGGACCCTTACATACAGACGTATAAAAAAGTATTGGATGTATTCAACAAGGACATTGCTGGTGAGTTCAACAACCTTAGAATCTTGCTGATCATGGGAGAGACTGAGATAGAGTTAAAAAATTAGCAAGCTAGGAAATTGTGGCTGGATGCAAAGTCCTCTTTCTGAGCTATCTATCTCAACTGCTTCTCACCCCAGTTTTCTTGGCTGAACACATTTTCATTATCTTTGAGCCCCACATTTTGTAGATAGAAAGCAAAGGAAAGAAAGAAAGCCAGGCCTACCACCTGCCCCACAGGAAGAAAGTCTGCTTACACTTTCCCTCTGCCAGCTCATTTCACTCTGCCCTTTGCCCCCAACCAATATGAGATTTGGGGTAGTGGGTGGGAAGGGGAAGGAAATAAAAGAGAGGAAGGATTCATTAGCAGTGTTAAAGGAAGCCTGCCTGGCACGGGAATTAGAGAAGGGAAAGTGGAAGAATCAGTGCCAGCTTATCCTCAGCACATGGCTGCCTATTCATGTCTGCTTCCCTGGACCACAAAGGCAAAATTCACTTTTTCCTAAAGTTGGGCTCTTTTGCAGAAACTCATATACCCTGCCAGGAGCAGAACGCTATAAAAGCAGCCTCCAGGAGAGACTGTACCCAAGGTTCCTGACATCTTTGTGCTATCTTCTCCACACTGGCCTTCCTGGCCACCCATGGAGGAGAAGGGCTAGGCTGGGTTGCTCCAGATCAGGGTCACACCTATACTTTAAAAGGACACAGGCGCTATCCCTAGAAGGTGTCACCAGCCTGAAGGAGGCCAGAGGTTCCTATGCCCAGGACTTTCTGTTCTGTGGCTCCTTTTCCACTTTCTGAGCCTCTTGGAAGTAGGATCAAGCCAGGAAAAAAGTGTGGTGCTATAGCAAATTGAAACCAAAGATTTGACTTTGGTCCTGCCCAGGCTGAGAATCTTGGCAGTGATTGACTTGGCAGCCTGCTCTTTTCTATGACATCTATCAGTCCCCCAACTTTGGGGATGGGGTGCCAGATAAGTCCTCAAAATGGGTATGAGTCAGAGCTTCTGAGGGTCACCAGTTTTTTGTATTCCACAATTGAGCTTCTGTTAGGTATACAGCACCACACTGTAGGTTGGTGGGACTAGGAGAAGCAGCAGTGATGATGATGGTCTCTACCTTCAAATACGTGATAGGAAATTCAGGTCACATCCACTGTAAAATGGTGGAGAAAGCAGGAAGTACTGTTAGAGAGGACAGATAAAGTATGATGCGATTAGAGAGAGGTTACCTCAGGCTGGAGAAGGCTTTTTGGAGAAGGTAGCATTGTTATGGGGTTCAAACAATTGGTAGGATTTGGATATTCAGAAATGAAGGGCAGAAGGAAGATTGTCGATGTGGGAGCTTGTGAACAGTTGAGTCCACCCACACGGATGTCCTGTCCAGATCCCTTCTTTGTCTTGAATTGTGCAATATCCATGCTGCAGGGGAAAAAAAAGCCCTTATTTGTTCATTTGATATATTTGATGTATTATCCCATGGAAGTGGATGTATCTGTGCATGACGAATTGGGGTCTACCATCATGGTGGTTAAAAGCACGGACTATAGAACCAGTTGGCTCGGGCTGGAATCCAGTCTTCAGCACTTAAGAGCTACCTACCTCAAAGCACTGTTGTGGGGAATAATGTCTGTTGGGTATTGTTTCCATCATTGTCATTACCGTGGGAACCCCCACCCACCCCAGTCCTATAGGACTTTCCACCAATTTAGATCCATTACTCTCTTCTGAGAGTCTTATATTAAAATGCAAACACCAGAAAGGGTAACACAAGAAGGTTTAAACCGGCTGTTGCTTTAGAGCTAAGAGAATCAGCTGACAACTTATTTGCTCAGAGCAAAATATGTACCTGGGAGGAGGGACATAAAAGGAGAAGAGGTTCTGTAAGAGGAGGCCAGTGAGCTCCGAAAGCAAGCCGACATCTCCGCCCATGTTTTATTTAGGGTAGGCCTCTGGGTTTTCACTTGTAAACTGGGAGAGACCTTCACACATACAGCACAGGGATAAAGTGAAGAACAGTGAAGAAAATGCCCATCACTCACTTTAGGAACTAGTACATGCAAAGCACTGGGCTGGGCCCTACAGAATGGAAGGGTATGGGATCAAAGAAAATACCCCTGGTCTTTGCAATCCCATCGAGAATTCAGAACATACATCTCAGAAATAAAAAGTCAGGTAGAAACAGATGGTAGTCTTTTTCTTTTTTCTTTTCCATCTTAAAGGTAGAAGTTTAATTAATGGTCTACTCTATGATTGTGTGTGTGGCTATTTTTTTCCTTTTTTCTTTTATTTTTTATACAATTTTAAAAGTTACTTTCCATTTACAGTTATTACAGAATATTGGCTTTATTCCCCTTGTTGTACAATACATCCTTGAGCCAGTCTTACACCCAGTGGTTTGAACCTCTGATTCTCTTACCCCTATAATGCCCCTCCCCACCACCCCACTGGTAACCACTAGTTTGTTCTCTGTATCTGTGGGTCTCAGATGGCAGTCTTTTAAAAAGTGCCAATTCACACAGTGCAAATTGAATCTGCCTGACCCATAGTAGGTACTCATTAAATGTTTGCTGATGGATGGACTGAATGAATGAATGAGTGCCCAAGAGTGAAGGGCTCAGAGCAGAAGGTCAAAGTGAAAAAAGCCTAAAGGCTTAAAGGCTTCCCTGTGTTGTCTTTCTTCTACCAGCAGAATGTCAGCTCCATGAGAGCAGGGACCTCATCTGTCTTGCCACATGCTGTGTCCCCTGCACCTAGAACAGTGCCTGCCTAGCACAAGGGAAAGAGCCCAGTAAATGTTTGTGGACTGAACAAGTATCTGCATAGGGGGATGGTACAATCATGGAAATGACTTCCAGACAGTAGTGGGATTTGGGACCCAACCCCTGGTACATGGTAGGTATGCCTTAAATGTTCCTCAACTAATTAAAATTTGGTGTGAACACTTTCCTTGCAAGAATAGGTAAAGAGAGGAGAAAATATATCCATTAGAGTGTAGCTAAAGTCAAGCTTGTCTGATAGGAAGGAAACATTCAAGGAAAAACAACCTGGGTATTTGCAGGAGGCGGGATTAATGGCTCCCCATACCACACAACTGTCGTGTGGATGGAGCGAAGGGTTTTTGGAACCACAGGTGTCCACATTCATGCTTGCCCAACTATGTATGTCCATGAGCCAACTTCACACATTGCACACAGAGTTGAGTGTGATAAAATTTTTTCACTAAGGCCCCGGAGTTTTATTAAGCAGCCAGGCCCTCCCTGCAGGGCATCATGCATTGAAGAAGACAGAACAACACTTGGCAACAGCACAAGTCAGACTATGATTAGAACACCCCAAATTTATGGGCTGACCAAACATCTGAAACAGAGAAGCTGAAGTTATCTATTAAGGAGGGCTGTTTGCTTTACAAGAGGGTAATTTATTGTTTGGAAGGCAGAAAGGCACAAGGGCATAGGGTATTTATTCAAGTCTAAAAAAGGCAAGAGTCTACATGTATTCACGAAGATACATGGCATGCGTCACTTTTTTTCTGAAATCTGTTGGGCTAGAAAGCCAATTTACACTTCCCCTCTCTACCCTGTAACAATACAGAAACTCCAGGTCAGAAGACTCATATTAAAAGGAATATGCACCTTCACCCCAGGCCTCTTACCATCATGTTTGCATTGAAGTGTTTGGGTGTCTAACCACCTTGATGGTTCTCCTCCAGTTATTCTTCTGTTTATCAGTTTCCCTGTAGGAACTTGGGCTCCAATCCAAACACGTTACATCCAGCATGATTTGCTGAATGAGAAGAGCAGGGCCATCACTTCCCTTGTTCTAGGTATTATGCCTCCACTAACAGAACCTGAGATCACACTAGATTTTTACAATCCACATCTTACAGCCGACTGGTATGGAACAATAAATAGTGAACTAATAACTCGTTCTCTGAATGTTAAATCTCACCTTCCCCATTCTGTAACCAATAGTTGGTCCTCTGTTCTTAAGGACAAGGCTATTTATATATATTTCAAAAAAAAAAATTGTGTCCTAAAAGATTGTAGGATTTGTCCCAACATTCTAACCAGATTGAGATTTGTTTTGATACTATGATTGTCTAACCTAATGCATTAACTCTTCCTCTGAATTTTTTGTCTTCTGTTACCATACTCAGCATCCCATCAATGGATTTGGTTACATGATCCACAGATCCAAATGCCACCTTTTCAGTGAAGTATTCTCTTACTGCTCTATTTTAAATTGACCCCTTCCTTGATCCAATACATTTCCTGTATACTCTCTGCTTTTCTTTGTTCTCCGTAGCACATATAATCATCTAACATACCATATATTTTGCTTATTCATTTTGTTTATTATCTTTTGCCTCCTTTAGAATGTAAGCTCCATTAGGGTAGCAGTTTTTGTCAGTTCTATACCCTGTTGGACCCCCAGTGTGTCATATGAATGTGGCTGAATACATCAGTGTCCTCTTCCAGATCAGTAAGAATGTTGACTATAATAGGACCAAGGATAGAATCCAGTGCAATCTCCTAGAGGCTGTTACCCCCACCAGACTGGTATTGATTTGTTGGTTATTTCAAATACACTTAATGGTATTAGCATCCGACCCAACTTGTCTTCACTTTATCCAGAAGGCTGTCGAGAATATGTTACATTTTTTGCTGAAAATCAGATACTTCATGCTGGTGGTAGCCTCTGATCTGTCAATTTGGAAGTTCTTTCTCAAAAAAGGAAGTGGGAGTCATATGACATAACTTCCTCTTTCTAACTGCGTACAATCATCCTTTTGATAACCCATTTTCAACCCTGCTTGGGAGGGAAAGGGCATTAATCAATGACCTGTCCAAGCCCCTCGATTCCCTGGAAGAGAGGTACTTCCAGGTGTGAGGTCGCTCCATGCCAGGTACTTCTGGCCGGGCCTCTGGGCTTGTTCACAGAGTGGACATGTGCTCCCTAGGAGAGGAAGCCTTCAGATGATGGAGGTAGTGCCACTGAGCTGAAAGGTCAGATGTCACAGGTTGCATTGGAATCTCTCATGGTTTTTTCCTGAGTCTCAGATTTTTGTGGTCTATAAAATAAATTTTCAAAAATATAGTTTAGTACTTTACTGAATAATGTTTATTTATAAGCTTTTGGATTTATGTCCAGTTTTTTCATGCAAGCAATAAAGATTTGAGGTTTTGGACATGTTTATTTCTATTGCTCTTTGATCTAGAGGATTTATATTTCTCTTCTCCATTTCCTCTTCCCCCATTTTTTTCTGACATATCTGTGGTTTAGGCTCTTGTCATCTCATCCCTGAATTATCACAGTAGCTTCCTAACTGACTCTAGGACTTTCGTCTCTTGCTTCTCCATCTTAGACTCTTCAACCAGGCTAATTTCCTGAACTCGGCCATTCAAAATGTGGTCTATGGACCACAGCATCAGCATCTCCTTGGAGCTTGCTAGAAATGCAGACTCTCCGGCCCCACTCAAAACCTACTGAACCAGAATCGACCTGTCAACAGGACATGTAGGTGTTTCAGACCAACATAAAGCTTGAGAAGCACTGTCCTCTCTTCCCCCATGCCATGCCTCACATTGAACCGTCCCTAAACTACCTCTGTCAGAAGAGTGCCATTTTAGTTTTCAGGTGAGATGTTTTTGACATGAAGATGTAAATGCTCACCCATACCATCTACTAACTGGTTCTGAGAATGATGAACAATTTTATCTAGATAACTTTAGAGCAGTTGTAGAAACTGAGATGCAACTTGAGCAGAAACCTTCTGATAAAAGCAAAATATATTGGTTTTTGATGAGTGAAAGTTAAGGAGTACTTGGGAAATATATGGGGTGAGTTGGTTGGAAATGTTCATGTTAGTTTGACATAGTGACAGGCACTTTGCATACTTAATTTAATCCTCAAAAATAATCTCATTCAGGTGGGTATTGTTATCCCACTTTTACATGTAAAGAAACTGAGACTCAAAACTGAGACTCAAACAGGTAAGATTGTCCAGAGCCACAGTATTAGTTAGAATTTAGGCTATGTTTTGGTGACAAAGATATCTGAAATGCAGTGGTTCGAGACAAGGGGCCCTGTACTGAGGTGGGCAGGGGGCCCCAGATGGAGGCTTTGATGATTTACAAGGTCACCCAGCTTCCTTCTCCCGTGTTGCTTCGTCATCCTGGTTGGAGCTGGCTCCCGCCCTTGGGAAGAGGGAAAGAGAAAGTGAAGAGCCCATAATTTTCTTATAATCCAGACGTTCTGCCTGTCACTTGTACTCACATTGTGTTAATCAAAGCTTAGCACATAGTCATATCTAGCTGCAAAAGAGGCAGGAAAATGTTGAAACCTGGAGAGTTATTAGCTCAAAGGAAGAAGAAGGGTTGCTACAAGGGAAAAATCTCAGGCCTTCCATAGGCACACAGCTGATCCATGCAAGAGCCCAGATTCAAACTCCAGGACTCCAGCCTGTGATCTTTCCACTGCACTGTTCCACCATTTCTTATACTTGACAGTCAGTAAGTGCTGGTTCCATTGAGAGAGACTGAGCTATTCCATGTAAGCCTTTTGGTTATTTGAAATTATTTCTTTCTTCTGTCTTAACCTCCCTGATTACCTACATGGCTCTGTGCCAAACTGTTCCTATTTTTTGATGATGTTAATTTGTAAAGCAGGAAACTGATATACATCTTCTTTCATAAGAAATGTTATAATACAACCATCCCCCAGTCCTTAGAGGTTCTGTGGAACCATATCAAGTGTGATAATTGGTGTAAATGATAGTAATTTTTTTAGTGACCAAATGACTATCCCCTTTAAACTAGGTGTCTTCTTAGGAGAATGCCATTGCTCAAAATATTGTTGATATTTTGTGTTGGGTTGGTTGTATCAGTCAACTCTCACTGCGATAATGCTTTGTGACAACAACAGCAGAATCTCAGAGGCAGACACAGAGTCATGAGCATTTAATGTGTATGTGGGTCTCCTGGGGGTCAGCTATTTAGACTGGGCCTGGCTGGCCAGCTCTGCGTCAGGCACCTCCCAATCTCCTTCTGAGATTACACATTAGCTTGAACGTATTTTTCTCTGGCAGTAGCAGAAGCGTAAGAGAACAAGTGGAGTTACGTGAGGCTTCTTGAGGCCTAGGCTAAGAACTGGCAACTTGTTACTCAAAGCAAGCTATGTGGCCAAACCCACAGTCAAGGGCCATGGGAAGTACTGCACACCTCAAGTGAGAGGGCATGTCATCATGTGGTAAAGGGTATGAATACAGACTTGGTGAAGAGCTGGGGCCAACAAAGACATCTACCATGGCTCTGCCTTTAGCAAGTTATCTTGAATATTTGCAATGATGGTAAAGCTTTATCTTTTAAGGGTAGGTTTGAACTTTTTTTTTTTTTTTTTTTTTTGGTGAAATAGCTGTGTATGAATAAAATGAGAGAATTGGGTTAGGTTTCTCTTTAGGCAGAAAGGTAGCTGTTTAAGCATGAGGTGTATAATAATGAAACTTATTTCTAGAACTGGTTCAAGAATATGGCATTCAGTGGTAGAAGAGTCAGAATCAAGGAGATCAGTTGATTGAAGGAATAACTCTCATTTGGTTGGAAAATAATAAATAAATACACCTCACAGTTGGTGTCACATGGTCCCACTCTGTCTCAGAGTTAGAAGAGGAGTGAAGAGACACTCATCTCTGGTATTTCCTTTGAATAACCCTGAGCAAATATGCTTTCTGTGCAGATCCTCATCGCCAAGTCCCCTGTGGCTCCCTTCACCACATTTGTCTACACCATCGAGAAGGAAGGCCTGGTTCTTCAAGGTAAGATCCTTGGAGTAAGCCGTTTCTGCAGGCTGATTATGCTCAGTGCTGCCCACGGCGGGTGGCAGTTACTGCCGTGCTCCTGGTAGATGCTCCTTCAGCACAGAATCATTGGCCAATGATATTTATCCTGCTTAAAGAGATTGGCAGTTGTGGCCAGAATGTGACTGAGGTGGAGGTGGAGCTGAGGGAGAAATACAGAATTTCCTAACAGAGCGAGACAACCAAAGAATGAGGGGCCAGCCGAGCAGGCCAGGAACTGCAGCCACCCCAGTCCTTTGCAGACCCTGTGGGGTGAGGGACCAGGTGGTAAGGCTCTGACACCAGCGTGGACAACCCAGCACTGCCTTGGGGCCCCCACACTTAGCAGGCTGAAGAACCGTCTGGGCACCTGGGCACGGCTCCATGACGCTACTTCCTCAGCCTCCTTCTGGTCGCTCCATTTCCTCCCCTTGTGCTCAAGTTCTGCCCAGGGACCAGGCCTTGCAGACCTGCCCTCTGTGATGTGGGCCTGAGTTCTGCCTCATGGTAGAGTCCCCCTCCCCCCAGGCCACAGGCTAGAACTAACTCAGCAAATGGGGAGAATGTGGATCTAGGGTCATCATTCCCAGATGTTAGATCTTCGGGTGGTTAGGAAAGGCGTCTGATGGCGGGTGTATAGAAAACAATAAACATGAGGGGGTAGATTCAAACCCCATTGAACTTAGCCCACAGGGTCAGACGTCCAAAACTGCTTTGTAGATTAAGAAGGGTCCCCACAGAAGTGCCCAGGAGCCACGTCTGTCCCTCACCGTCGGGCAGGAGGCCCGACCCGCGGAGATGCGTAGGTGCACATCTGGCCCGGACCACAGAGGAGCATATTGTCATTGCTATCCGTGGGAGGAATGTCTGCGAGTTAGGATTTTGTAAGCTGAGTATTTTTCCCAAGTTTGTGAAGCAGGGCAAGTCTTTACAACATCCCCACAGAGGCAAGTTGAATTGCAAAGATCTAACAGGAATTTTGTGGAGTAGGCTGTGTGGTTCATACTTCGGACTGAGGAGCAGGCTGTAGCCTTCCCTTCCCTTTCCTTTGAAAATGTCCCCTTCTGAAGGACCCGGAAAGCAGCGTGTTTGTTTGGTGCAGCTGAGCTCCACAGCAGGGACTCGGGTCTAGGGAAATTTGGAGTAAGAACTACTGACCTTTGGCTCTTAGCCTTTGACTTATGCTATCCAAGTTCCTTGGTAAATATTTTTTTTACAATTGCAAATATTGTTTTCTGACAAAGAAGCAGAGATTTTAAGACGAGATTAAGCAAAGCAAACAGCAGGCCCCTTTGTTACAGACTCTCTAAGGGTGTATAAGTAATAAGCAATCAGAAAGCTGGACTTGTGTTTACCCAGTGCACAGTGTGCCCTTTGGCTCTTCATTTTTGGAGCCTTTCTTCAAAGATTAGAGGTCTAGCAAATAGCAAATTTAGATGAAGATTTCAAGAAATTCTATGGAAGATTACAAGATAATTTCAGGAGGAAAAATCCAGTTCTGTCCAGATGGCTTGTGTGCAAAGCCTTGATATGGTGCCTGTGTCTTGATCACTGGGCATTTTGGTAAATAGCATTTGGAAATCTGGTCTAATTTGGATAACTTATAGGATAATATTTGTGGGAACAAGATTCACAGAGTTGTCTCTCAGGCTTTCATTGCTAAGATCATGATTTTGACAGGAAAGAGAAAGTTGTTTAGGGAGTGTAGAAACTGGAAATACAATGAATTGCTAGAGGTTAAAAAACTGCAAAGAAAGACTATTAGAAACAGTTGGAAAAGAGGGGGAAAAGTGGATTACTAAAGGAGGCTGACGTGGACCTGTGTGTCCAGGAAAGAGAAACATTCGGGAAAGTATTGGATGGTGCAAGAATCCCAACCAGTAAATAAAAGTGTCTGGGAGATCTTAGAGCCTCACCTGTTGATTTTGGAAGCTACACCTTCCTCTCTGAGGTTTTTTCCGGAGGCAGCAGAACCCTTCTGCCCCTATCAGTAATGCCACTTAATGCAAACCTCTGGCTATGGGTGCCCAAGACTTTCAGAAAACAAAAAGGAGCTCTGATCCTCAGAAAAGTGGGGGCCCCTCCTTTATTAGAGAGACTCCCTTGGATTTCTAATCCAGCTCTGGTGTGTTCTTGAGAAAATCTCTGGCACCTTAGTTTTGTCAGCTTGAAAAAGACGATGTTGATGTTGATTCAGGGCTTTGCAAACTGTTTTGTGACTCATTGATGGGTCATGAAATAAAATGAAGAAATCATAACCAGCATTAAAAAAAAAGAAATAGAGGAGAATAGACAATAACAGATTATATCTGCATATTGTGCTGTTTCATGAACTATTTCTTGTGTGATTGTGTACATGTGTCCACGCATTGTGAGTTTGTGAACGGAGGTTGCAGTGCAAAATGTTTGTCTTATTTGGATTGCAGTCATCGGCCTGGGTGATCTCTGCAGGCCTTCCCACTTCAGCTTTATCTGATCCCCCTGGGAGATGCTGTTCTTATCATTCACTTAGCTCAGAAGAGTTGTACCCTTGAGAACTCCACAAACCGGAACATAAAAGCTTATTTTTACCTCCAGTCTTACCAGATGACTGAACTAAAACACACCTGCACAATTCCCCAGGCTTAAAGCAAAGAAACCTTTGATCCCTGGGTGGTAACCTTGGAATGGTCCCAGAAGTCGAGGCCAAGAAGTGTTCCTTGTGTGAGGGGTTGCTCTGGCAGGACAGTGCTGAGGCGGCGTGGAGGTTGGTACCTGCAGCTCTGAGGTGGTGGGGTATACAAGCCCGGCCTGAGAGACGTGAAGACAGAGAGGGGAAGGGCTGGAGAGTAAGGGCAGCTTTTGTACCAACTAGACAGGAAACTGCCAGCCCTGCTACCTGTGGCACAACGTCCAGTCTTTGTAATGGAGCCAGCCTGGAGTGACAGGAAAGAGCAATCCAAACAGGCTACCCTGTTTTGGGGCGGGGGTGGGGGACAGGGCTGTTAGTGAGTGTGGGAATGATCGCTGGGTGCCTTTTATCCCCTTAGCAAGCCCCAAGATTCCTACTGGCCTGCCAACCAGGTTTTATAATACCTGAAGAGCTCCTGAGCGCAGAGGCAGAGGGAGGGAATAAAAGGTGAGGCCAAAATTCGATTTACTGGCTCCACAGGCCATTGCCCTCACCGGTTCTCAAGGATTAGGATGCTAAGAACAGCCCGCAACTGGGGGTCTTATGTCCTTCCCGCCCCTTTGTTCACTGGGACGAGAGGGACAATAAAACGGCAGGCTGAAGAGATGGAGGGGCTTGGTTAGAGATTTCTCAGGCTGCTTTTTGAAACACTTGAAGGAGCCGGTCCATGCTATTGTTGTAGTAAAATAGAGAGCGGAACTATTCTCCTTTGGCAAAAAAAAAAAAAAAAGAAAGAAAGAAAGAAACCCTCCCAGCATCTTCAGGAGGCCGCCTGGCTCAGGCTATTACCATGGTAATACCGTGCTGTTTGCATCTTCTTTGTCTGGCTCGCACTCGTCCGGGATCCTGGCCTCTCCTGGTTGGGCCCAAGACCCTGGAAATACTTGGGCCCCAAAGGAGAGGGATCTCATGGCCCCCAGCTTCTTGATGGTTCAGACTCTGAGAGGGGCCTGGTCCCAGCAGAACGGGAGTTCAGCTATTTTGTGCAACTGAAGTGGGAAAGGTGGAGGGGGGTGGGGGCAGATCCCATTAATCCATTTTTCCTTTTGTCCCCAGAGTTTACCATGAAATCCCATTGCTCACTGAGTGGGAAAGCTCAGAGGTCTGACTAGCCCAGAGTGAGGCCCAGGGATGCCAGGACCTAGTGGAGAGGGAGAACGGGGCTTGGCCTTGGGAATCACCTTTCATGGAGTGGGCCCACAGAACTGCATGGCTGCAGAAGGGAAGGAAGCGTTGACAGTGAACTCCAGCCCGACCCACATCTGTTCTGGTCGTGTCCTTTGCTTCCCCAGAAAGCCCCAAATGTTGTGCCACCCAGAACACGGCTGGGGCCTCTGGGCCTCTGTGTCAAGGCCTCGAATAAAGATTCTGTAGTTGAAAGCAGCCAGGCAGTTGCTGATGCTACAGGAGGCCTAAGGAAAGCCCAGGGCCTGGTTTCCCCAGAGCCATCCTGGCTTTCATGGGGCTCTTGGCAATCAAGGCCTGCCGACTTGGTAAAGAGGCAGATGCTCTAGGAGGGGCTGGCTAGAGAAAAGGAAGAGGTGCACTCAGGGGGCACCTCGTTGTCCACTCTTCCTTTGCCTTGTTTATGCTCTCCTTCCCCTCAGGAATCTAGGGAGCACTTGAAAGACAAAAGCCAAGTGGTTTTGAACAGGACAGAGGACAATGGCTTTGTTTCTTAGGAGGACAGAATTGTGTGCTTTTATATTGTTTGTGTGTGTGTTTTTTTAATCAAGATCAGGTAAAACAGGTCAAATCTGGATTCTGGTGGTGTTCTCTACTAGCTTAGGTTTGAATGAGCAGCATAAACCTTGGGATGAGGCTGGGGTATGTCCGGGGAGCCTAGGGCACCCTGAGATAATAGGTCCAGAGAAGGTTCTGGAAGCAAAGCTAGTTTTCTGGTTTTTTCCAACCAGCTAGTATAGGGACTCAGAGGAAACCAGAAAACAAACAATAATTTTTTTAAGAGCTGGAAAGCTATGTGCCTCAACTTTCTTGTAAATTCAAGAATGGTTGTTTGATCACCTTTCAGAGCATGTTGGGAAAGGCATTCATCTCCTCTGTTTGTTTGCTTGTCACAAAGCTGGGTTAGATTCTTCCACCCCATTTTCTTAGTCACTGAGCCAACTGGATGATTCATTGAAAAATTCTTCCCCCCACCACCCCCAAATACCACCGTCTGAGTTCATCAGATTTCAGTTAGAGTCAGTAACCCATCTAAATATTTCTGCCTGGTGGACTCAAAGTGACCCAGAAGATTCTCAGTCTGTTTCCATCCAGGCATGGAGGTGTCTGCTTGGTAAATATCACCCACACACCTGGCACACCCTGGCATTCTTGTGGGAGCCTGGGCAGAGAGCCCGGGGATCCAGTGGAGCAGAGGGAGCTCACTCCCAGAGGTCACAGAGGAGAGAGCCAAGCGGGCCTGTCACGCGCTGTCCTTTGCTGCTTCTGCCTACAGGACTCCCATCCAGAATAAAGTACCCAGAATAAAGTAAACCCAGGAATCTAACACCCAGAATTAAGAAATGTTCAAGTTTTGTCATATTTGTTTCAATTTTTTTTTAATTATATGAATAAAACTTGACAAAATCCCAAACTCCTTTGTCCCTATCCCTAGTCCAGCCCCCCATTCCCTCTCTACCCTGTACTCCTCCACAGAAGTAAAAAGCTCTCCAAGGTTTGATATATATCCTTCCCCCCATTCTGGAAAACTACATATATGTGAATCCAAATATAATATTTATTTTGCATGCATCCTAAATTTGCACAAGTGGTTTATTGTACACATCATTCCACAACTTGCTTTTTTCACTTAGCATTATGTTTTTGCAACAGATCTGTGTTGACATACAGAGATCATGTTCTTTCACTTTAAGCTGAGGTAGCCATATCCATTGCAATGAATGTATCACATGGTATCCGTTCCCCTATTAATGGAAATTTGGACTATTTGTTAACTTAATGAATTCTATTGCACATGTTTCTGGGTATGCAGGTGTGAGAGTTTCTCTAGGTATATATCAGAAAGTGGAGTGGCTAGTCAGGGGATGCACATTTTTGTCTTTACTATATATTCCCAAATTGCTCTCCAAAGAGGTTTACCAATGTATACTTCCTCTGGAGGTAGTAGACCAATTCCTGTGCAGCTGTGTATAATTATAAGTTAGTTGTCATGTTTCCCTGGGTGATCCTCTTGTGTATTCTGTATGGATGCCTTTTATCTCTGCCATTGGGAGTGTAAGCTTTCCATAGCTTCTAGAGGGATCTTCTGTACAGTGCATGTGGTTCATGCATAGACATATGATGAACTGACAACAATTACTCTATTCTTCCTAAAGTTAACTGTATACCCTTCCCAGAAAGGGATCTTTTCGTCCCATTTATCATCCTCATTTTCAGGTGAGGGAACTGAGTTCCAGAAAGGTGAAGTGATGTCCGCTGCCTCAGAATTGGGTTTGTAGCCCTTTCCAAGTGCTCAGTCTGGGCGCCTAAGATTTTATAAAATCAGAAATGAGCTTGGGCCCCTTTGTCTTCCACCTTGGTCGCCCCTTGGCAGCTTATCTCTCAGGCTTCACCAGCCTCTGTTGGCTACTCTAGGCCCATCCTGAATCTTGAATCTTTAAATTCTAGGGTGGATCAGTCACATGGATATAGTGATCCCTTAAGAAACTTCCTAAAAATAGTTGAGTTATGGTTTGGCTGAGTGGAACCACAACCTGGATTCACAGTAGGGTACAAGATGGAGGTGGACTGCTTTCTTACACAGCATCATGGAGAAGGGATGCAGCTTGTCCCCACGTGTTGGTCCAGACACCCAGGCTCTTAGCTTGTTGCTCCATCATACTTAGGATGTTGCCCTTGTCATAGTCCAAAATGGCTCAATATCATGTCTTCCATCCAGGTAGCAGGAGTTGTATGGAATAGGGGTTTGGTGGGAGGAAAGGGCAAACCCCTTCTTTAAGGCTATTAACCAGAAGTTACACACATTATTTCTTCCAATCCACAGATATATGGAAAGAAAAGCTGGAAAGTGTAGTTGCTAATCTGGGTGGTCATATGCCCAGCTCAGCTTTGGGAGTTCCATTATCCTAAGAGAGAAGGGGAGATGACTATTCGGAGATACATCTTTTTCAGGGGAGCCCAGTTGCAGAGAGCCGGCCCCAGGGTACAATGGTACAGACCCTCGGGCTGGGCTAATGTTGAAATGCAACATAAATATTGTATGTTTAAAATGCTGTCAGGACCTTCTTTGGTAAAGTCCAAAGCAGAGAAGTGGAGTATCACATTCAGTAATGCCACCAATGATCTGCACCCCAAACAGAACCCAAAACAGAACCTCTGTCAAGCAGAAACTTCAGTATGTGTTTTGCTGTGGTGCACTGTGCAAGGAGGATCCTTGAACAAGGGCTGCCAGTGCCTATAGCACAAGGCAGGGTATGGATTTGGTTCCAAAGTCATAGACTAAACACATTTTTTTTTCCAAAATTTTTTTTTCCTGGCTCCATTTTTTTTTTTTAAACATGGAATGAAATATTAGTTGGAATAAGGTTATAGAGAAAAACCTTATTCCAAGGCCTGGACTACAGTTAGCCTAGAGCCACACTCCTCTTAGAACCGGGAAGCCATTTGGCTATCTTTGCATAGCTAACAATCTGCGTTTGTGAAAATGCCCAGGTAATAATACCAAAAGATGTTAAATCAATTCAGGTTGTTGATTTTCTTTGAAAAGCTCTTCCAAAAGGACTTGGAGTTCTCTCTGGAATGTGACTTAAGCTCCATTTCAGTGAGTTCAGTTAAGCAGGTATTTCTTGAACATCTATTGCTTGTGAATCATGGTGCTCAGGGGATATAGGCTGGAAAAAAAAGAAGTCCCCACCCCCCTTTTTTTTAGTAGCTCAAAAACAAAGTAAGTTTCATCAAAAGCAAACTGTCACACCTACTATCAAGGTTCAAACAATGGAATTTGAAAGGATAGAGGAAATTGACTCATTCCATCTAGGATGACTGAGGAAGGTCCCTGAGAGTGCATGGGACTCAAACTGGATGTCAGCTCCCAAATCCTGACAAAAATGGCATTCCATTGTCTCTTGACAGAGGCCAGTTTCTTTAGCTGTTTGAGGATAGATTTGGGCACACTAGGGAATGCTGATTAGTGCCATGTGACTAATGTTGAATCATGCTGACTAATGTGTCCTGAATGGATTGATTCAACAATAAAGGGGACATTGAGAATCAAGAGTTCAGATCCTGAATTTTATCATGTGATGAAGCGTAAGTCACTTATCCTCAGTACTTCATTTTTTGGTCAATTAAAATGTGCTCCTGATGAGAATCCAACAAATCACCTTGACTAGAAAGTGCTTTACAGACCTCAGGGATAACAGAAACGCTTAACGACAATTCCCAGGACAGGCTTATGCAACCTTGGGTTATTCATAGTACGTGCAGCACCAGACCATCCATCACATGCTGCGCCCTGGCCATGTGAAACTTCTATTTCCTCACACATGCCATGAGAACTGACAAACAGTGCACTGCACTCACAAAAACTGACAAACAGAGGAGCTTTTGAAAAATCTTCCTATCTACCTACTGGGGTGTCTGTGTTTTTCTGCAACAAATGTCGCCACAGAACTAAGAGCTTGCCTTGCACACACAGCTCTTTCTCTTTTGACATCTCCCCAGCTAGACTGCTTGAGAACCTGGCCTTCCGTGTCCAGATGTTTACTGAATTCTGAAGGCCCCCCAAAGGGCCCAAGTTCTTTTGTTGCCATCCAAATCACTTCCCACAGAGACTGACCGATGTCCTGAAGGAGGCCTTCAATAGGGAGGATAAATGGAGGCAGATGAAGACATGACCCCCTGAGGCTCACCCACGTCCACGCTAACAAAGGGTCTGAGGCACAACCTTGTAAGGAGCATTTTGGTCAGCAGCGTCCCCTTGAGAGGCCAAGTCTCCCCCACAGGGCTGCTTTCAATGGCTACCATTGCATCCTAAGGGCTGGGCATTTGTTAAGGGCTGGGGTGTGCTAGGTGTTGCACAAAACATCTAAATCATGGCCCCCAGTCTTTGTGAGGGCTTCCTGACTACAGATGGCAGCTGGCTTTCTCAGGGGAAACCTGGGGGTGGTGGAAGAAGCTGAAGAGGGGCTCCTGCATCTCTGGATGACCTCTTCCCACCCAGCCCAGAAAGGCTTCCCTTTGTCTGTAGCTGTCGGCAGTCCAGCCAGGGCTGTGAGGCCCTAGCCTACACCTGTGCTGGGTTTCTGGGTGTCTCTGGTTTGCCAGTCCATGGGCTCCCTGGGTAATAGGTATGTGTATAAGAGGACTGCCATCAGAAGGAGAGTCGTATTTAGGCTTCTAGTGAAAAGTTAGTGCATTTCATGACAGCCACAGGTTTTTTTTGTGTTTTTTTTTGTTTTTTCCAAACATTCTTTCTCTCCCTCCCTCTCTCTCTTTCTCTCTCTTTTTCCCTTTAGACCAACAGAGGCCTTAGGGATGCCATGACCTTTGTCTAGAGCTGATGGGGGCGTGATCTGTGAGATGAAACAGGACCACGCTGTTTGGAAGAAGGAAACGGAAGCCAACATAATGGGGATTAATTAGTTGATTGCTGTTGAGATGGTAACCGATTTGTGCCCCCCACCCCTCCCACCATTGAGCCAGCCATCTCAGACGTAGCAGGGAAGGTGAAGATGAAGAAGCCTTTGTTCAGGTCTCTAGATGCGTGGGGCTGAGGGCTGTGCCGCCGAGGGATGTCAGCAGCCATAATAATAATAATTTGCACTTATATAGCACCTTTCAACCAGGCACCTCAAAGCAGTTTAACCACATTAATTAATTAAAGCCTACAATCCCCCTGGGGAGAGGAGGAGGATGACTAACAGGATTTGTAATTACAGGAGGGAACATTTCCGAATAAAGTATTGTCCACCAAATAAAAAGAGGAGGTGTAAAGGAATTGGGGTCTCCAAAGAGTAACTGATTCAGAAATGAAATCATGGAAAGATGGGGGATGCTGGGGGCGGGCATGGGCGTGGGGGTCTGCTCTTGTGCCAGAGGGAGGTCAGTGGGCTCAGAATTCACTGACAGGTTCGGATCCAACTGAGAAGCGGAACATGTATGGTATTAGTGGCATTTGGAAGGTCATTAGTGGTACAACTATTGTGGTGTAAATTCGAGTTTCACTGGTATATTGTGTATGGCCCTGTAGAACAAAAAGTGAGATTCATGCAGTATTTAATAAAGGATGAAATGATTTCTTTAGATTTAAAGCCCAAGGCTGGGCCAGTCAATTAGCAAATAAATCAATTGGTGACCCATAGGATAATTTAGTTTCCAGCAGAACACCCAGCCTACCCCTCCTGCTGCCAGGAGGTTTCCAACCGAAGATTCAAGGCTGGGTTTAATGCAAGGCCTGGAGGCTTCAGCCCCTTCAAAGCTAGGCATCAAGTCTTCCCATCCTTCGGCACTGGGACCTCCTTTATCCAAGTTGTAAGTGACCCTCAAGCTGTCCTCTAGAGAATTGCTTTGTACCTGCTCCCCCTTCAGAGGTTTTTAAATGCCTTGGAGGCTAGAATCAAGTCTCATTTTATCTCGTGTCTACTATCAGTGCCCAACCAAGTGCTGTGCACCACGTAAGTACCGATCGGTGAAGAATGGTTGAATGGCAAAGTCCTTTAACAACTCAGTATTTGTGGAGCACAGACCAAATACTAAGGCAAAGCTCAAAAAAAAAAAAAATAAGCTATATGTATTACACGGAATGGGAAAGACTCGTGTACTCCTACCTATAATATCAAGCAGAATAAAATTAAGTTGACATTATAGTTGTCTGCCCAAGCCACATGCTGCAAGGGCCTTTAAAAGAAGGAACATTTCATTCAGCTGGAGTGAATCAGGGAAGGTATTCCTGGAGAGCAAACAATCCTCTGGGCACTGGAGGACGAGAAAGATTTTGATGGACCTGGAAGAGGTGGGGGATACAGTTTCCAGACTGTGGTTGTCTCCCTCTGAGTGAGGTGCCTTTTGAGAGCTTGTGGTCTTCAATGGAACATTTGTGAAAACCAAGCTGAGTTTTTGCAGCTGATTAAATGTCCATTTCATATGAATTCTTGACTATGAATTGGCTGATTTTACCCAGCAAGGGACTATTCGAGAAGTTGAGAAAAATATTTTGTTCTCTGTAATGATGCATTTGGTCTCTCTCCACTTTCCCTGTCCACCAAGAAAGAAAAGCTAAGCAGTTAAAACAGGGCACGCAGGGGTGTCTGAGAGAGGTACAAAGAAAACATATCCCAGTCCCAAATGTGAAAGATTAAATGGCTTCCTACTTGAGACCTTTTTTTTTTTTAAACCCAGGAAACAGTAAGACAAATCAGTCCCTGCTCCAGGGCCCACCAGGCCTTTCACCACAAGCCATGCTGCTGGGACAGGACCCAGGCACTGTCTTTGTATTGTGTCAACATTTAGTGTCGCTGGTATATCTCACACACACTGTATGTACATCAGCTTATCTGGTCCTCCTCGCAGTCTCACAAGGTAGGACTCTTCAAGGTAGGTATCAGTTCTTCACAGATGAGGAACGAGGCAAGGAAAGTTCAGTCTCTCGCTAGAAAGTGATAGAATGTGGATTTAAACCCAGGCAGCCATGCTCCTTCCTCTCTCCCTCTCACCCCTATAGTACTTCTGTTCATGTGTATCACAGCCTCTTAGTCATCCTCACTCAGCTGCTCAGCACAATACTATACACATATTAGGAGCTCAGCGATTATTTTCCAAATAGACGAATCATCAGAGCAGATGCTGGTGGTCTGATCTTCCAGTGGGAGAAGTAGCTGCAGAGAATATAATAGAGACGCCATCACTGCCTTCTTTTCTTTTCACCATTATTAAAAATTAGGAGACGCACACAGGAAAGGCGCCCCAGGGAATGTTCGCAAGAAGGAAAACACAGGCGGCATTCATGAGCTGAAAATTGGCCAAACTGATACCACCCATGAAATGCTAGTGAGGTGTCTTGTATTGTGAATTACTTTTATTGAACTTGGATGTGATGCAGTGATTTCTTTCCTCAGTGTGTGTGTGTACCTATACATATATATGGCAAAGTCCAGCGTTTGTCTCCCTAATTGTACTGGCATGCTAGTTACTCTGTTGACGTGCTGCAGTCTTGGTGACGATTCAGAAGTGTGTGCTTCCTATCAGCCGACGGAGTGAGCACCTCTGGATTAACCCAGAAGTGCTCAACTCTGTGCCTGGTGTCTTTTAGTTGTATGTTGTAAGCAAAGAGACTGCTCAGAGACAGGATTGAAGAAGTTTGTCTGGCAGAACCAGAATTGCCAAATGAGAATTCTGGAGGTGGGCAATGAGGATTAAGTTATGGAGGCAAGAGGAAGCACAGAATATCAGACTCTGACATAAAAATCATGGTCTTAGAGCCACTTGGGAATGTCATTTTTTCCCAAGCTCTGGACTTAATGTCATTACCATCACTTTTGTCCTGTGGCTGTGAAAGGACTTTCTTTATTCCACTACAGAATTCACCAGAGGCTGCTTTTGTTTAAATGGAAGGAAGCAGTCCATCACACTTCTCAGATGAATATTCCCAGTGCAAGAGAAAGCACATGGCCTGCGTCTCTGAATTTCAGTGAGGGCGGGACTCACATGCAGCACAAGTTCTCTTGAACTCCAACCAGAACTGGAAGGAGAGAAGGCTAAAAAAGAGTGGGCATAAGTCAGGACAGATTTGGTTTTGCTGCCTAAGCAAACAAGCCCCTGAAGTCTCAGTGACTTAAAGCCAGGTCTCTGCATGTCTGAGAGCCCCTCTGGGAGGCTGTCCTCTGTGTGATGATTCAATACTTCATTTCAGGATCAGCATGTTCTTCTTCACTTGCCGTCGTAGTGGAGAGAGAGAGAGAGAGAGAGGTTGTGGATTGGCAATTAAGTGCTTCTTCCAAGAAATGACACACATCACTCTTCCCATGGCCAAGCAGTCACGCATCCACTCCCAAGTCCAAGGAGTTGGGACCGCCCCCCCACCCCACCCCGGTATTGGGAAGGGAAGGAGAACTGTGTATTGGTGAACACTTGTAATGTCTGCTCCATACTGCCAGACCCAGTCAGCTGGCAGACATCTCCTTTCACGTCCACCCCTCATACCTTTCGCTCAGATTACTGGGCACTTATCAAAGACTTATGAGGTAGTGTGGAGGGCTGAAGACCAAATCGTTTTGCAGCCCATTTTAGTCCACAGGCAACCTTTTGGAAAAAGTGGACTAGCCAGGGAAAACCAGTTCACTCTGGGCACTTTTCCCTTGAAGCTATCAGATACTCATAGCTCTGGGAAAGGACAGTGGGTGAAAGGGAGCCATGGCCTGATTTCAGTAACACATCTAAGGTGGAACAACTCACTTTAAGTTGCCCAGAAAAGACTTCTGGAAATGTGCCCTTCTGCCTCCACTCCCTCCCTTGTTACCAGACATGATTCAAATTCCCTCTAAGACGTTTTCAGAAAGCAGCTTTCCCAGCAGCAGAGAGAAAAGAAGAAGAAAAAACTTTCCCTTATTATTCTTCCAATAATGAATTCCTGCTCGGAGCGGGCCGCTTCCATGTGTTTTCAGTCAAGCGCTGATGGCAGCCTTGCCGGGGGACATTTCCAGGATGCTGTGGACATAATGGATGAGGTCTCGTATTGACAGGAGCTACTCTCGGTTTTCCTTCCAGCTTAGCCCTCCTGAGCCCTGAAATCAGACATGAGAAATGACTCACGAGATCCTGCTTGTGCACCAGCATGGCCGCCACACCTCTCTGCTCCTTTTAACTAGGTCAGAAGTCACGGTGTTAAAGCTTCCCTCTGCGAGACTTGTAGACCTGGATCTCAGTAACTTAAAAGGGACTTAACTTTCTCTGACCAGACCAATTCTTTATAGATACCAAGATCTCTCTTCAGGACTGAAGCATAGTCTTGGTCTGCCCTGACATCATAAGAACAAAGGGAGAAATTAGGTCACACGATTTCCTGCCTAACACCTGATCTCAAGTACCCAAGATGCTTCCAAGTAGGCAGCGGTGGTAGGTCACGTTTGCTAAGGGGACCAGCCTACTCATTCTCCCCAAAGCAAATGTCTTTGGATGATAATTCAGTTTCAACTTACCTACACAGAACTTGTGCAGACTATTACTTACAGTTGGGCTCTTACCATTGAGAAGAATGTCAGTTACCTCGGGTAAAAGGGGACAGGTGTTGATAAGGATACAGGTGGTCTGGAATTGGAAAGCCTTAAGGAGCCAAGACAACCCTGGGGTTCATTACCTTCGAGTCCCTGCTTCTCTCCGCAAGTCGTCCAAGGCTCTTCTCTCTCCCAGCAGACATGCCCTATGTACTATAATTCTGTTCACTCAGAGCTTCAGCTCGCCCATGGCTCATCCTGGGCTCTTGAGCTTCTGTCTGTATACCTCAGCTTTTCAACTGCAAGCCCATTGGCTTTCTTCCTGGGTATTTCCTAATTAAAATTCCTAAGAGAGAATATGATTGGCGTGGGCTCGTCGTATTGTTTTGTCTCAGATAACATCATTGGTCGCTAGCCAGCCAGTTGGTTGTGGGCTGAGGGAGGAGCTGATAGAATGGCTGCTCAAGCTACAGCAGGCATGGGCAAGGGCGCTTCTCTTAGGGGCCCTGAGAGGTGAGACCAGGACGGCGAGCTCCAGTGCACTTTTTGCTCCTCAGCCGGATTGCTGCACAGATCCTCACTCTGTCTCTTGCTTCTTCTTCCCCTGCTCATCACTGTAGACCTGGCCCCCCGTTACTGCTCATCCCCAAGCCCCTGACTCCAGTGTCCCACTTCTCACCCTGTTAAAGTACCCAGTCACCGAGGTGCATGACTAGTGAGTGGGAAGGAAGACGTCTTAATATGTATTTGAGAATATAAGGAAGATTGGGGAAGGTGTGATATAGAAGAAGGAATGGAAATACAATCCTTCCTTAGCTAAAGAAAATCTTGCTTCCACCAGGACCGAGTACCTTTCCCCTTTCTCCCAATCCCCCACAGCAGGTTCCCTTTCCCCAAGACATCACCAGAAGCAAGAGAAACTTCCACTGAGGAACCCTGACCAAGCAAACAGGGAAGGTATTCTAGCTCCACTAATCCCCAAGACCTTCTTCTCACCCCTGTGAGGATTCCTAGTCCCCATCCCAGACCCTTGCCTTTCCCTGGCCCCCACTCTCAGGCCTCAGGGAGCCATGGCTCTGGATCCTTGAAGAACAAGGTCCAAACAATCTACTTTCAAACTGAAGTTTAGAATACAAGCAAAAGACTGTGTTTAGATAAGGTCTTTGCCAACTGTGTTCTCCCAAGATGTGCAAAGCTCTTCATTAGCAGTGTTCACAAATCATGTTGTTTTTGGAGGACTGGTCATTTATGGTGTTGCGCTATTTCAACTGAGTCAGAGAAATTGTGCTTTGTCTGAATTCACACATCACCCAGAGGACTAGGGGGGAAACTGAATTATGATACTGAGCTTAGCCTCTTACTCATCAAAGACCACTGCCTTTATACCTCATCAGATGGTAAAAGCCCAACGCAAACCATTCACATTCAAATTTCAGGATTTCCGTATTCCTTTCAGTGAATACGAGGCTAGAAATGCATTAAAGGCAAATCTAAACAACCCCGTATTTTCGTGCCCTTCCCTGAGCTCTGAGTGTGTCGGTGGTGATTAAATCATTGGACAAACCTTATCCTGTGACTGACACTTTCATCTACTGACTGAAATTGCAAAGTTTCCCTAGGAGCCGAAGACGGCAGAAAAGGCCGTTCTGATGGTGTTTCTAATCCTGCTGCTGTGGGATTCTAGAGCCAGTTCCTCTGGACCACTTCCAGATCTCTGCTCATTCTGCTTAGAATCTGGGGTAGAAGCCTCTTACCCCTGGCTGTCCCCTGGGATCTGAGAACCCATCTGGGGTTTGTCTGATCTCTCCCTCCAACACCACATCCCTCCTCCACAGTTATTACCACTATAACAGCTTGAAAGTTGATGCAAAGATGGAGCAGAAGCCAGTTTGGCTTTCTCCCAGTTTTCTAAGCCCCTCTGGGGTTAATCAGCAACCACATGTCTTTGTGTTAATAATGTAAGTCTCTCTAAGTAGAACACCTGGAGGAAACCCATAGGAAGGCTTATGACAAAGACAATTTTGCAGTAATTATTTTGACCATCACTTTCTTTAAGCTGGACTCAGACTCTCCAGACAAACACAGCTTACTAAACCCAAGCAACTAGCAACCTGTAACTCTTAATGTTCCTTAAGCCACCTTGAGTTTTGCTAATACTTTCGATGCCCACATCTCAGCTCCAAAGTCACCTCATGCTGTGGACTTCAGGCGACATCTCCCCATTTCAGGTTTAGCAAAATATCCTGAGTGCATCTCCCTGATAGAATTCTTTGGTGCCATCTTCCCAGCCCTTTCTCCACCCTCCCAGACCATCTGACAGTGGTATTCACACCTCTGGAGAAATAGCAGACCTTAACTGGGACTGCTTACCACTTCTCTTAGTAACTAACCTAAATGCCCTTAGGTGTTAGGTGATTTCCTGTGCAGAGGAGAGGAGTCAGGAGCTGGGGAGGTGGAAAGAGTATGCAGGAGACACATGGAAAACTATTCACTGTTCTACTTGTCTGATAAGGCTTCCGTAACAGAATACTATAGAGGAGCTTAAACAACAGAAATTTATTTTCTTCTACTTCTGGAAGCTAGAAGTCCAAGATCAAGGTGCTGGCAGCTTTGGTTTCTCCTGAGACATCTCTCCTTGGTTTCCAGATGGACACCTTCATGCTGTGTCCTCACATGGTCTTTCCTTTGGGTGCCTCTTCTTGTAAGGACACCAGTCTTATTGGATGAGGGTCCTTCTCTTATGACCTCATTTAACTTTATTATCTCCTTTTAAAGGCCCTATCTCTGTATACAGTCATAGCAGGGATAAGGGCTTCAATATATGAATTTGGGGGTAGGGGACACAATTCAGTCCATAACGCCTGCCACAGTGCTGTTTCCCTCAGTCATCGTCATCTTCCATCCTCGGATGGTGCTCATCTAATCCTGAGTGGGAGCAAAGTAGGTATTAGTCAAGAAATGTGACTTTGTGCAGTCAATTTGAGAATGGCTAAGCTAGATAGGGCACCGGAGACAGAGTGAAAAGGTGGATGGGTGAAGAGCTACATGAAGGCATGGCTGGCTGGATAGACAGATAGATGAATAAATGACTTAGTGTGTTGATAGCACCAGGGCAGACATTACCTCTTATTAGCCCTACTTCTTTGGAGCTGTAGTTTTTTACAGGCAGGGGTTGCAAAATCAAATGCTCATGCTAAACAGGTAACAGAGTGGCAAAAAGAGGCCAGGTGCAATGATACGGGATAGTGAGGACTGTGACAAATTGGAAAGAGTGTGCCCTGTCTAAAGGGGCAGCGTGTACCCAGCTCCAGCCAATTGTTACTTCGTGGAATGCGAGCAAAGTAATGTTGCCAGAACTTCTGATTTTTCAAGGGAAGCCAGAAATCTCTATTTTCAGATGAAATTTTTCTTTAAATAAGTCTTTAAGTTATAGTAACTAATTCCAAAAATTATAAAATACTGTGTAAGCCAAATAAACACAGTTATATTCTGAATGAACTCTGGAGGCTACCAGATTTCCACTCTTGGAACACTAGGAAGACATCTGTAATGTCATCACATGAGGACGTAGGTGTTGAAGAGCTCAGGGTCACAAGTACACTGCCAGGTTCATATTCCAGCCCACCACTTGAGCTTTGTAATCTTGGGCGAGTAATACGTGTAACTCAGAGCTGTTATAAGGATGAAATTAGTTAACACACAGACATGCCTAGAATGATGCCTGCTGCCTAATAAGAAAGCAAAAACTGAGCCAGTATTATTAGGTAGTATCTCTAAACCTCTTAGTTTCCTCATCTGTAAAATGGGGACATTTTTCTTATCTGTCCCCCGAAGGAAGAGAAAAATACACAGGACAGGGCTTGCAAAAGTGTGCACATTGCTAAGAAATACACCATGCACCACTCTTGTTACTCTGCCTGTAGACGAGGCTCAGCCTTGCCCCATGCAGGCACGGGAATCCCGAGCAGGAGGACAGTGGTGACTAGAGCCGGTCCTTTTGCGTCCAAAGGTCACTTGGCTGTATTGCTATTCTTAGAATTTGCTAAGTTTTTATTTTATTATGAAAGTTTTAAATATTCAGAAAAGTAGAGGAAACAATATAATGAGCGCCCAAGTAGCCTTATCTAGATTTAATCACTGTTAACATTCATCTTGGTGCGTGTTCCTGGCAGAGATGTAGGAATGGAATGTAGGAAAGAGAGGCAGTAAGGAAATGGGGACGGACTGAGGCTTAGTGGTACTGACTGGGAGAGCTGAGAGCTTTAACTACTCAGAGTTCAGAAACGCCTCACTTTTGCAAGAATGCAAGACCCAATCAGATGTAGGTGGTTCCCTTTTGGATAGGACCTCAAAGAAGAAGTTTTTGTGCAGGATGATTTGTTATAGATGATAACATTAGTACCATTTCAACGAAAGTGGCATTATAAGCTGACACAGAAATTTCTCTTATTATGTTTTCAACTATTGTTATTTTTAAGGTTTTAATTTTTTTGCAAAGAGAATGTGCTCATGGATTGCTCGTGCCATTGAAAATTAAGAATGTCTAAAGAGACTTTCAGTGTGGAAATGTCTCTGTCATAAAAAAAATTCAGGAAATGAAACTGGTGGATCTGTGAGAAGCCCAGTAAAATCACGGCAGTAAAAAGAAATGTTGATCACTAAAAATGAAAGGTTTGAGGAGCAGAAACACTCTGATTCAAAGAAAGTATATGCCAATTATAAAAGGCTCTTTTCTGTTGAAGCATTTAAAAGGCTAAGACATATTGCCCCATTTCTCAACATCAGCTATTACCGCATGTAAATGCGAAGCCTTCTCCCCTGGAAAGGATGCCTTACAACGTGAAAGCAACTAAACCCTGCTTTAAAATTCTATTATTCAGACCCTTCATTAATTTAAGCTGACATTCCTCCTCAATTGAGGCAAATCATCAAAGCTTTATTGTATTGAGAACCTTGAATTCAGCAACAAAGAGCATGGGGTTTGGAGGGAAATGGGGGGAGGGGGAGGGCTGAGCGCTCTGAGGCCCAAAGAACTGGAGGGAAAGGAGGGGTAGAGGGCTAGAGTCTTGAGAGGCGAGGGGGAGAGAGGAGGAGTTAGAAGAACAGAGGTAAACTGTGGGGTGGGAAGGGGGGGTGGTAGATGGAAGGAGAGAGGGACTTAGCCCTTTGCTGTAAAGCTGTCCCTGGAACCTCTGTTGTTAATCAGCATGGTAGAAAGCAAAACCAGCCCGCCACTTTGCCTTCACAGATATTTCTCCAGAGTCAGGATAAGGAGGGAGATAGGGAATAGGGGAAGAGAGAACATTCCCCTTTCTTCCCTCATTCAGGCGCCCCTTGAACCTCCTGCCTGTGGTTCCCTGCCCAAAAGCACCATGTCTGCAGGAAGCCGACAGGCCCCTGGAGCCTGGACCCCCAGCCCGGGTCACCAGCCACATCTGGCCCAGTCGCACCTCCACCCCAGGCTGCCAGCAGGCCCCTCTCTTCCTTTCTGGCGTGATTTACGGCAGGATGTATGATGTACTAGGTGGAACATGTTGGATGCATTGTTGAGGCATCAGGCAAGAAAGGATCTTTGAAATGTGAGGATGTCACCCATCGACTTTTATTAAGCATCTACAATTTATAACTAGAAGAAAGTAAGATTTGTAAGGTGAACTTTAAAGCCTAAGTAAGGGAAAAGTGAGTTTTTCGATGTGTAACTTAATTAAATAAAATACTAATTTCAAAAAGCAAGGTATAGTAGTCCCCCCTTATCCATGGTTATAGTTACCCACGGTCTGCCATGGCCCAAAAGTATTAAATGGAAAATTCCAGAAATAAACAATTTGTAAGTTTTAAATTGCATGCCATTCTGAGTAGCGTGATGAACTCTTGCACTGTCCCTCTACATCCAGCCCCAGACTCGAATCCCCTCTTTGTCCAGCATATCCATGCTGTGTATGCTATCTGCCCACTAGTCTCTTAGTAACTTTCTGGGTTATCAGATTGACTGTATCACAGTGCTTGTGTTCAAGTAGCCCTTATTTTACTTAATAATCACCCCGATGCGCAAGAGTAGTGATGCTGGCAGTTCGGATGTGCCAAAGAAAAGCTGTAAAGTGCTCTTTTCAAGTGAAAGGGTGAAAGTCCTCGACTTAATAAGGAAAGGAAAAAATATACTATATATAGGGTTCAGTACTATCCATGGTTTAGGTACTGAGGGTCTTGAAACGTAGACCCCGCAGATTAGGAGGAATGACTGTAGTCCCAGAGGGTTTTTTCTCTGCACCAAAAAAGTCCTGACGGACACAAGAATCTCACAAGGACACTGTGGAGCAGACAGCTCCTGGTACCCAGCAACCTGCCAAGACCAATTCAGGGAGGCTACAGGACTTGTTTCCAGACAGCCACCTTCCAGCCCTGTGACCTCAGCGAACCCCTGTGACCTCCCTGAGTCACAAGTTTCCCAATGTGTAAAATGGGAATAGAAATAATATGTCCAGTCTTTACCCCAAGGGACCCAGGAGGGTGACCCGGTAGATGAATGGATGGTTTTTCAACCATCACTCACAGCCTGAACCTGGGCTACTGCATTGACCCATTCTCTAGTTTTAAGGCAAATCAGATCATGCTATTCCTCTGCTCAGAACTCTGAAGTGACTCCCTTTTCACTCAGACTGAAAGCAAAGTCCATCCCCTGTCCTTAAAACCTGCATGCCTAGCAGCCCCCGCTGCCCCATCTCATGACTCCCGCCTTGCTCACCTGCTGCAGTCACCCAGGTCCCACCCCTTTCCCCACTGCCCCCGTCACCAGGCATCCTCCCCCTCAGCGCCTCTGCGCTTCTGAACCATTTGTTGGACTGCTTTTCCCAGAACAGTCCCATAACTGATGCCCACACCTCCTTCCCCAGATATTAGCCTGACCCCCTCACCACTAAGTTTTCGCTAAAGTGTCACCTTCTCCATGAGACCTACCCAGTTTAAAAAGCAGCCCACTCTCCTTGCCCCCATCCTGCACTACTTTTACTTTCCCTCAGCACTCATCACCGTGCAGCGTAATAAAGAACTCACTGCGTTTACCGTTCGCTGTGTGGCTTCCCTGCTACGGTACAATCTCGAGCACAGGCATCTTTGATTTCCCACTGATGTGCCGTAAGCACCTTGAACAGTGTCAGGCACACCAAGGACCCTCGATAAATAGCTTGGATCTTTTTTAGAGGTCTAGGATTTAAAACGGGTCAAAGAAGGGCTACTCCAATTGAAGAGAGCAAGAGCTCAAATTCTGCCCCCCATCCCTGCAGGCTCTCCCTGGAAGAACTCTTTCTCTGACGAGGAAGTTTGAAAACAGCTGGTGTTTTCCTTCTACGTAAAAGCAGAGTTGAAGATATAAAGTGCTGTGTAAGGGCAGGCCCAAAGGCCTGGCACAGTGGTTGGTAAAAGCAGGTGCCTGGTTGGTAGAGCTTATAAAGAGGTTGAGGTAGGGTAGGGGGGACAAGGATCCCAGGACTGGATCTTTGCTGTCATTCAGGTCTAAACTTAACCCTGACCACTCAGCCAAGCCTTACCTGTCTATGCTTTCTTTGTTCCATACAGCATAACTGTAATGATTTTAGACTGGAGAATTGGAAGGATGTTCGCTGATAGTTACCATATGCTGGGCAGTGTCTGCACTCAGCTCGATACATAAGCGACCTCACAAAACTGTCATCCCTCCCACCACTGCCTCTGTGGTACCTCGTACCAGACCAGGCACATAAAGCTACAATTCCCCCCAAGGACCCCACACCCAGTTTCCACTCTGACCACTAAGGAAAAGCTCCAATCATGTCATCTCTTTACGTAAACAGAAATCATTTATACCTGGTGTGTTCACTGCGCTCTCCATATACCCACTCTTTGCTGAGTTTTTCTTTCCCAACCATTGCTGACGTGTAGCATGCCAGCTATTAGTAAAAGGCTAGAGTAGTTCTTCATTTGTGTGGGACTGTCCTGTGTCCTGGAGGACATTTGTTCTTCCTGTCTTATCCACAAAATGCCAGGTGTATCCCCCAGTAACTGTAAGAACCAGATGTGCCTGCAGGCAATATTCCAAGTACTCCTAGTCGAAGGCACCAGTGATTGTATCTCTGAAAGATGGTGCACCAGAGGCAGATACCACTAGGTTCTGCCACTGATGAGGGAGTCTGTCTAACCCCAGGGTCACCTCCTCTCCCCGTGTAAGTTGCTTCCTACCCTTGGTCTTTTTTTTTTTTTTTTTGAAGTATAGACAATGTTGTATCAATTTCTGGTGTACAGCACAATACTTCAGTCATATAGGAACATACATATATTCATTTTCATATTCTTTTTCACCATAAGTTACTACAAGATATTGAATATACAATATAAACTTATTGTTTATCTATTTTGTATATATTAGTTAGTATCTGCAAATCTCAAACTCCCAATTTATGCCTTCCCACCTACTCCCCCCACCGTAACCATAAGTTTGTTTTCTATGTCTGTGAGTCTGTTTCTGTTTTGTAAATAAGTTCGTTTGTCTTTGTTTTTTTAGATTCCATATTTAAGTGTTATCATATGGTATTTTTCTTTCTCTTTCTGGCTTATTTCACTTAGAATGACAATCTCCAAGTCTATCTATGTTGCTGCAAATGGCATTATTTTATTATTTTTTATGGCTGAGTAGTATTCCATTGTATGAATATACCACAGCTTCTTCATCCAGTCATCTGTCAATGGACATTTAGGTTGTTTCCATCTATCCTTGGTCTTGATGAACATTTCTTTTCATCTCTGATTTCCTCTTTATAAAAACATAGGCAGTGGGAAGGAGAGAAGAAAATACTGAAAATTTCCCTGGACCTATATCCTTCTAAGAAGGGTCCTGTTCTCTGGAATGACTTTGGACTCTTTTTCAAGTTAATGATTGAGCGAGTTTACTAGATGTAAGTTACCATGCCCAGCAATCAGAGTCTAGGGTAAAAGAGAGAAACAGGGACAGAAACAAATGGATTCATTAGGACCCAAATATTGGGCTGCAGCCCGTGGGGCTTCCCCACTTGGACCCCCACATCAGTCCTAACTTGCTCGTGGATCCCTGAGTATCACTCCTCTCCTGCCCACAGGACATGACGAGTTCTCTCTAATTTCTAAAAATATCAACATTCTCTGCAAGGTGAATGGCCAGAATCGGGATCTTCTAGTAGAGCAGGGATTCTGTAACTCCCTAGACCCTGGAAAAGTGTGACTATCTATCAAGAGCCATCCAGAGAGGCTGTCAGATGAACCAGCATGTCTGTTCTTCTTGCCCTGCTTCTTGTTTCTCTGGGGCACGATTCACACATGCCAGCGCCCCAGCTCACGGGCCGTCTAGTCCAGCCCTGCATCCCACCCGCCCATCTTACTGGGGCAGTCCTCTGTGCAGAACTCAGCACATCCTGTTTGTTCAGTCCCCTTTGTCTCCCACTGGAGCAATAGGGAGAGAGGATTCCTCTGAGCCCCTTTGCTGTGAGCTTTGAAATCAGATCCTGGCACACCTGATTACACTCAATAGCTGGAAATGGTAAGGATGTCCGATGGGCAGCAGGCTCTTGTTTTAAGCTCTGCACACCAGGAAGGCAGGGGCTGGGTCTCCTCCTTGGGGCTGCACTGGAGGGGGCAGGATGCTCCTGCAGGAAAAGCAAACAGTGTAACTGAAGGGAAATTCACTTGAAAAAGAACTCAGAGCAGGACCATCAAGCAGCATATAAACTGTCCCCGAGGACACAAAGTGGAGCTTAGGTTCACTCCTCTCTCCTCATACATCCTTGGCTGGGAAATATTCAATTCCAGTAACCATCTGCTCAAGGGCCAAGAGGGTCAAACCTCTGTGTCCTTCCTTTTCTGTACAAGTGTTGCCACTGAGACCTTGGCAAAGGGAATAAAAACATAGCGACTTACATGCCACACAGTGGGAAGCTCAGCAGGCATTGGAACATTAAAGGGCAGCTCTTGTGCTTCCAGGAGCTCCTCAGCCTCCATGCACTGCAAGCTTTCCAACAGAGATGCTCCCCTAATGCACTAGTCCAGTGGCTTGAAAAGTCATTAGGAAAACTTCACACATACAAAAAGGCATAAAGAGCCACCTTGACCCACACCCAGCTTAAGAAAGGAAATCTTACTGATCCAGTTAAAGCCTCCAGTGCCCTCCCTGAACCCACCTTCCTCCCCACCTCCCCGGCAGTAACCGTTCAGCCATTCCGGGCATTTCGTTATACCCTGTACATTCCAGTGATGTGCGCAGCCCTCTTTGGGGTAATCACTTAACCTTTCGGAGCCTCACTGTTTTCATCTCCATAAAGGGGCTATTGAGAGGATTAAAGAAAATGATTTATGATAAATATTTGGCTGTTAAAAGTCAGCATAAAGAATTGGGTTAAATGCAAGGCCCTTCCTAGCCTGGCCCTGGACTTGCCTGGACAGCCTCCCCTCCTCTCTACAGCCCTCCCCAGCCTTCCACATGCCATGTTCCCCAGACAGGCCACTTGCTTTCATGGCCAGCGTGGTTGGTGAGCTTATCTGCCTGAAATGCTCATCCCCTGTTTCAATCTTCCTTCACTTGAGGCTTAGATGTCAGCAACTCTGGGAGGCCTTTGCCATCACCCCAGGCAATGATTCATGGTGCTCCCACGGCACTCTGCCTCAGTCTGAGCACTTGCAGTGTGCCCGCCCCACTCTCTCACTGAGCTGTACTAGCCCACTGCCTGCTGGCCCAGGGCAGGCCCATGCTGAGTGTGTGAGTGCATGAGTGAATGAGTGACAGTTCAGGCATCAGACTTAGGACTTTCTGTCCTGTTTAACACAAAGTCCCCATGCCCCCAGTACTTCTTATAGGCAATTTTCTCCTCTAAGTCACAAATCTTCTCTGTTCTGGAAGCACAGAACTAAAAGATCTCTTTGTATTTCTCAAAGGTGGAGCTAATATAATTGGAAACATGGACTTTCTACCTTCATAATTTCAACAGTTTCAAAAAGAACCCTGGACCGGTTTTGTGGAGGCCTTAAACATATTTTTAGCATGTTTTAAGTGTCTTGCCACTTGTGTTCTGTTTCTTCTTACAAGCCTGTAGAAATTCTTAAAGACAGAGAAATGTATAAACCCATTCATCTTGCTTAGAAAATCCACTCTACCGTCACAAACCCAAACTCTGGAAAATGACAACCTGGCTATTAGTGTGTTCTCACCCACACCCATTGTTTTCTGCTGAAATGTTTGGTTGCCACTGGGTAGACTCAGCTTTAGTCATGGAGTTTTAGAGGCTGTGTCTCAGAAGTGGGATCAAGAGCAAGCCTGACAGTAATCTGCACCATAAGCCGATTCGGCGCCCTGGCAAAGAAAATGGGCACACAGTTCTGCCCAGGAGGGAAATATGCCTGGAACACAAAGGTCAGTTTAGGGGGGGTTAACGTTTCTTTCATTTTTATTTTTTATCAAGGTGAAATTTACAAAGCATAACCATTTTTAAGTGAACAATTAAGTACATTCACAGTGTTGTGTGCAACTACCACCTCTATCTGGTTCCCAAACATTTTCATCGCCCTGAAAGGAAACCCTCTACCCATGAGGCAGTGCTCCCCAAGCACCCTTCCTCTCACCTCTTAGAAACCACCAACCTGTGTTCTGTCTCTCTGAATTTACCTATTTCCAATATTTCATATGTATAGAATCTTACAGGGTGTGAACTTTTGGGTCTGGCTCCTTTCACTAGCATGTTTTTGAGATTCATCCACATTATAGTGGGTATCGGTATTTCCTTCCTTTTTATGGCTGAGTAGTACCCCATTGTATGGACATACCACCTTTTGTTTAACCATTCATCCACTGATGGACATTTGGGCTGTTTCCACCTTTTGGCTATTGTGAATAGTGCTGCTATGAATGTCTGTGTACATGTATTTATTTGAATACCTGTTTTCAACTCTTTGGGGTTTACACCTAGGAGTAGAATTGCTGGATCATGTAATGATTCTGTATTTAACTTTTTCAGGAACTGTCACACTGTTTTCCATAGTGGCTGAACCCTTTTACATTCCCACCTGTAATGTGCATGCACAGGTCAGATGTTATCCTTCTGAGGGTCACATTCTAAGGTGGCACAAGGCCCTTCTAGGTCTAAAGGGCCATTTTCCATGTACATGAAATTGGAAGTCTATATGTAAAGATACAAATTTTGTACAAACATGACGATAGGGAGAGGGGAGAAAGTGGAGTCCTCTGTAGAGCTGAAGTTGAAGGATGGTTTAACCATCTCCTTGCCCGATTCTCCTTAGCTAAGTAAGCAACCACACTGAAGAATTTCATTGTCTATCATGTCTTCTTTCCAGTTTGTCTTCACTCCTACTTTATTCTCAAAACTGTAGGGTTGCAGTGAGTGACTTTTCCATCCTTGGCCAGATTCCAGTAAACATGTGGGGCTCTGTTAGCACATGATCCGGCATTTAGAGGCCCCCATTTGTGAATGCTAAATGCTGAAAGCAACACATGCCACTCATCAACATCTGCAAGCCAGAAATAGGAGGGACACCTTTAAAGAGAAAGCTGCAAAAGCAAAGTTATTAATAGTAGCTGTTGAGGAGAAAGGCAAGGCCATCAGAGCCCTGCTGAGTTGAACTCTTCAGAGGGAAAGGGCACAGGACTGATTTCTTTCTTGAAACTGCCTACAAGGAGCCAAGGCCTAGGTTAAATCTACATATCAGTATTTTTGATTGGAAGAAAAAAATACTCTTGTATTATAATCTTCCTTTCCTTCCTTCAGTCTGGCAGCTGAAGTCTCAGCAGTCCAGGGAGAAGGCCTTCCTGAGAGGGGCCGGGAAGCCCCTGGGACAATGCTCTTTCCGTTAGACACAGATTTTTATGGTTGAACGAGGGTCTGAAAGAAGACACGGAACAGAGGGTTGGGGAGCAAGGCCAGAGGAGGCCTCTGAGAAAGGGGGTGGGTCTCCCGGGTGTTCTCAGTGAGTGTGGGGCCTCAGGAGGCTGGCAAGGAGAGAATGGGAAGGGTCTGAGCACTGGGAGAATGAGTGCTTCCTGTGGGGCTTGGCAGGAAGGAGACTCACCATTTGGAAGTAGGTCTTCACAGCTCATCCATAAGCCTCAGAGGCACAAATCACTTGGAAAGCACAATGTATCTGGCTTAGAACAGGAGGCGCAGCTCTGAACTGAGCCCTGTCCCTGGACACAGGGACATGGCAGTTTTTCACAGGGCAGGAGGAACTTGTCCACACTACCGGCCGGTAAATAGAGAATGAGCAGCCAGATTATCTTTTGAGATGGACCACACTCCCTTTGGGGAGCCATGTGGAGAACCAGTGATGTCAGCCTGGAGGGGAGTGAGCCTCCTCCCCAACCCCGGGTAAGAGCTCTTGTCTTAATCCAATGGAACATTTTGCAGGGTTAATGGGTGTGGTGGGCTAAATGGTACCCCCCCCAATATGTCTACACCCTAATCTCTGGAACCTGTGACGGTGAACTTTAGAAAAAAGGTCTTTGCAGATATAATTAAGTGAAGGATCTTGAGATGAGATCATCCTGGATTACCCAGGTGGGCTCTAAATCCAATAACAAGTATCCTTTTAAGAGGGGAGAGACACGAAGAAGAGCAGGCCACATGACCATGGAGGCAGCGGCTGGAGCGATGCTGTCACAAGCCAAGAAACTTCTGGAGCCACCGGAAGCTGGCAGAGGCCAGGACATATCATCCCCTAGAGCCTTCAGGGGGCCCACAGCCCTGCCGACACCTTGATTTTGGATGTCTGGCCTCCACAACTGTGAAAGAACGAATTTCTGTTGTTTAAGCCACCAGGCTTGTGATACGATGTGGCAGCAGCCCTGGGAAGCTAACACAGAGGTGCACAGAGAGAGGAAGGGACTGGAGTGCGGGAGAATCTGGAGGTCTAGAAAACCAAGTTCAGGCTAGATTTGCTGCTGGCGTCTCGGGTGAACTTTGTGAACTTCGTGCAGCAGGTCTGTTTCCGCCTGTGTTCCTCATGTGCTTGCTCCTCAGGACTGAGAGTGGGGCTCCTGGCTCACTCAGAATCCGAGGAGGTCGGATCAGACATGGTGGTAACAGTAATGATCACACTCTTTCTAGAACGTTTAACATATGCTAGATGCGTTTACCTACATTCTGTCATTTGATCCTCAGAATAATCTTACAAGGTTAGTATTTGCATCCCCACCTTACGGATGAGGAAACTGAGTTTCTGAGAGGGCCTGTAGCCTGTTCAGCGTCAATCAGCGAATGAGCCCAGGTCTCCCTATGCTGGATCCACTGCATTACAAAAGGCTTAAGCCCCACAAAGACAGTAGGTCCAGAGTCCCACGGTGTCCCACAGGGCCCAGCTGGATGATGAAACAGGATTTGTTTATTTTCTGAATATTAGCAACGCTGGCATTACAGTTGGTGTGGATTGACTGAGATTAAGGTTGCTGAGAGAACCTGGTTAGACCCTGCGAACAACAAAATATCCACATTTGGGGAAAATCTAGTCACACCTGAGACCGATCAAGGTCCTCTCAGCCCCACGGCCCCCTGAAGCTTTCTCCTCTCTCACCATGTTGGAGGAAGAGAGAAAACCCCCACCGAAGTAGCCCCTGCCGAATAAAAGCTGGACAGTCCGCAAAGAAGACACATCCGAGTAGCTCCCCTCCGCAGCCAGGACCAAGAAGGGAGGAAACTGGCTGAGAGAAGGGCTCTGGAAAGGCCTGTCCTGAGCAGCCTGGCACATCTGGGGCCCCCTCTTGTCCAGCTGGACTCAGGCTCTGAGTCCCTGTGCCTTTCACTGGGTCCCCATCAGAGTTTTAGGAGATCTGGGCTGACCCCCACTGGCCGGGGCTTTGGCTGGGCCGTGGCTAACATGGCAGCTGCTACCCCATCCTTCCAGTGTTCCGTGTTGGAGGCAGACCTGGAGCAGGGAGACGACCCAAGGACCTGCCAGATTTCCTCCCATGCAGACCTCTGTGCGAGATAAAGTCAGGCAAGGCTGTGCCCCGGGACAGCAACATAATAAATTCCCTCTGGCCTCCTCCCGGGCTCATTGTTCTATGGCAGGAGTTGTTTTGAGTACGATCAAAAGGAAGGAAGAGCACTGTGCTATCAGGCTGGGGAAGAAGGATGCTCTCCTGACCGCTCCTGTTGCCCTTGGCCACCCTCACGTTAAATATGAGGAAACTGAAGGACCATGTGCAGCCTAACCCCGTCCGCCTGGCAAAGCACGTGGCCCTCTGGGGATGCAGCACCCCCATCCCCAACCTGCTGGCAGGCGCCGTGGTGGTCCAGCCCAGGTCCCTTCACCCAGGCCAGGGCGCTGGGTGGTCCGAGCGCGGGGCAGCAGCAGTGCGGGGTGGGAGCCTGAAGCGGGCCCTGGAGTGGCTGCATGAGCTGTTGTGTACCCCATGGTCTGAGAACTGAGGCTGTGAAGCCACAACCCTTGGAAATAATAGGCCAGAAAAGGAACTTCCCGAGTTTGGCTGGCCTAGTGCCTGCGGCTCAAGACAGTGAATAGCTCAAGTTCTTGGGAAATGTAGTTGACTTCAGGGTTTGCAGCCTTTCGTTGCTCTGCCCAGGTTCATGGGGCGGTGTGCGCCGTGGGGCCCCATGGCTGGATTCCTGCAGGGAACTGGAGCAGAAAGCATCGCCTTCCTTCAGCCCCGGACTGCTGAGGCAGGAAGGGCGGAGCTGAGGGTTCCTCCTGACAGACTCGCAGGCTCAGGGAGTCCTTTGCCTCCCAGACGTCTGCCCTGCCCGATGCCCTGAGTCTGATTCACCAGGTGCCTGGCTGCAGCGGCTTGGTCACCTTTGTCTGGGCTGGAGGCCGTTTCTGAGCCATCAAAGGAGCCTCAGTGGTAGGGGATGTCAATGTGCTTCCTCAACCAGAAAGGTGGTTTGAGTTCGGCCAAAGCGGCCCAAGCAAACAGGCAAAAGCCTATCAATGGAAAGATGGGGGCTGCTGGGAGATCACACGACAACAAAATGAGAACCATTATCAGTCTCGTCCCAGCCCGAAGGAGGGAGAGCCTTTGAAGCCACAGACAGGCTGAACAGAACTTTCCACCTGAGAGACGCTGGAGATGGGAGGTCAGGCTGCCTTCAGCCCCCACGAAACCTGATCAAAGCCCGAGGCAGAAGGGAGGGGCCCACAGCTGCAGCCCCGCTCCCCCCACGGGGCCACCCAGGGCTTTCCGTAGACAAGCGGGCTGCCTTTGCAGGGGCCTGTGGGAAAACCCAGCGCAGATGCACAGTGCAGCCGAGGCCCCAAGCACTGCTGGGAGAGGGGAAAGTCAACCCCTCAGTGGTCCTGAAAAGAAGAGGAAGGGAATCAAAGCACACAGAAAATGAAAAGACCACCCACCTGATGAGCGCCTACCTTACGGAAACAAATAACTGCTGGCTTCCCAGGCCCACTTCTAAAAGGATAAACAGGCTGAACACGCCACCTCAGAGCTCCATGCACCAGGGGATTTGTGGGAATCCTGGCCCCTTCTAAGCATCAGAAGCTTAATTTAAAGTGTGTTGGCCTCTGCAGTGCCTATTCGAGGGTTTCTTTGCATCCGCTCTCCTCCCTGGCAACCTGAGAAACAGCAAGGAGCTTCATTCAGGGAGGGACAGGGCCCCACGTGGACACCTTTAGCGTGCTTCTCTCAGGCTGGATGGCGGTGTCTGCCCGGGAACATTCTAGAGGCATGTTCTATGCTGGATGCTGGAACTGAGGGCACCTGTGCTGGTCCTGCCTGGACTGTCTGTCTGGGACAGTCTCAGCCCACCCTGCCTGGCCTCACGCCTCTTCCTTGCTGCCTGAAGCTCGCCTTCATGGAGCCCACAGGTTGGTCTTTTCTGAAGTGGGTGCAACAGAGCAAAGCCATTTCCACTGTGTTCTCCTTCTCAAAACACTGAAAAGCTTCTTTTCTTCTTCTTGGGAATAGTTTAGGAAAGAAGGTTGGGGGGGTACTAGTGTGGCGGCCTTGGAGGTACCTGGGGGAAGGAGGGAGTAACTGGAGGAAGCAGGTTGCCCTGGAGCGCTGGGGGAAACTGAGATGAGAAAGTTCCAGGGCCTTTGGTTGAACCAGCTGGCATTCTTTCCAAAATGGATAAACAAGGACTAGACAGAGGGCCTCAGGGAGGAGAAACAGAATAAAGGAAGCGGTATCTTCTCCCCTCTCTTCTCCAGAGGCCGGATCCTAAAGGAGGGAGACAGCTGGGAACCCCCACCCACTCGTCGCTATGAGATCTACACCTTTTTACTACTTTGCCCATGAGATGGATGTGACTACCTCCATTTTACAGGTAGCAGAACAGAGATTCCAAGAGGTGACCAAGGCTCTCCTAGGACATACCTGGCGCTGTCAAGATGGAACTCAACCTTGGTGGCCTGGCTCCAAAGTTCATAACCTTCCCCACTGTTTCCAGTCCTGCCCTGCCTCTCAGGGCTAGGCTTCTGTTCGTAGACTTTCTGTAAATATTTGTTAAGTTGAACTGAACTGAGTAGCTGAACTTCTTTCACCCTGACCAAGAGGAATCCTTTAAGGGTCCAGGTTATGGGAAGACATTCTCCGAGGCACCAAATAAAATCCTGCTCTGAGGTGCA